>NC_045429.1:131746803-132962303 GCF_902635505.1 Sarcophilus harrisii
TCTCCCCCCCATCCCCATCTTAAGTCCTTGAAGAGCCATTTCAACTCTACACTGTTCTGTTTAGAGTTCCTGACCTTATATCACCAATTACTAGCTACTGAGTCCTCGTTGCTTCTAGAAAATGCTTCCTTATCAAGCTATTATCCCACTTTCCACAGCAGCTCCTCCAAATCTTCTTATATCTCCTTAAATAACCATGACTCCTCTCCCCCCCCCCCTCTCTCAGTTGAGAACTTTATCTCATATTTTACAGAAAATATTGAGGTCATTCACTGGGAGCTCTCTCTCTTGTCCCTCTTCTGTATCTCATATCATTCAAATGCCTTTTGCCATTATCTCCTCTTTCTCCCATGTCTCATGAAAAGGTGACCTTACTCCTTATCAAGACTAACTCCTCTACCTAAGCAAGTGCTCCCATTTCCTCCAACAGAGTGCTTCTTCCATCATCCAAATTCTATCACTTAGTTTCTATCTCTACCTGTCTATTGACTCATTCTCTATAGTCTATAAACATGACCATGTCACTTTTATCCTCAACCTTTGTTTGATCATTCTGTCCCTGCTAATTGCTGTTCTTACATCTCTTCTCCTAAGCTCCTTGAAAAGGATATCTTACAATAGGTGCCTCCACTTTCTCTCCTCTCAATTTTTTCTCCTCTCCCAATCTGGCTTCTGACCTCTTCATTCCACCAAAATGGCTTTCTCTAAAGTTATCAGTGAAACCCACTGTCTTTTTCTGTTCCTCATTCTTCTCAATTTCTCAGCAATCTGACAGTGATGGTCAACAATCTTTTCTCTCTACATTTTTGGGATGTCATTTTCTCCTGGGTCACTTCCTACCTATGTAATACTTCTCAGTCTCCTTTTTTGGATCCTCATCCATATAATGCCCTCCAACCACGGATGTGGTACTGAATTCTATAGAGGGGTTCTCTTTTCTTTCTCCTCTATCTTATTTGGTGATCTCATCAAGAGATGAAATCTTCATCAGATATGGGTCCTCATCAGGATCCATGTATTTAATTATCATCTCTATGCTAAATGACTCTCCATTCTACCTATTCTGCCCTAATCTCTCTGCTGATCTTCAATCCTCCCCCTCCAACTGCCTTTCAAATGTTTCAAACTGGATGTCTGATCTCAAAATGTTAGGCTCAACATATTCAATGGAAATCATTATCTTTCTCCCTAAATCCTTCTCCACTCTTATCTCCCCTTATTTTCTTATATTTATTTATTTTTTTTTTTTGCTGGGGCAATTGTCCAGGGTCACACAGCTAGGAAGTGTTAAGTGTCTGAGATCATATTTGAACTCAGTTCCTCCTGACTTCAGGACTGGTGCTCTATCTACTGCACCACTTAGCTGTCTCTTCTCCCCTTATTAATGGAGAGAGCAGCACCATCTTCCCAAGAGCTTAGACTAGCAGCCTAGGTGTCATCTTCAATTCCGGATTATCTCTTACCTGCCCCCCTTCTCATTTCCAATCATTTGCCAACTTCACCATTGCAACTTCTCTCAAAATGCCTTCTCTGCTCTGACACTGCCACTATTTTGATGCAGGACTATTGTAATACCTGTTGATGGGACTGCTTGCCTTAAATCTCTCTCTCTCTCCAACCCATCCTCCATTCAGCCGCCAAAGTGATTTTCCTGAAATGCAGGTCTGATCACATCACCTTCCTCTCCCCCAACTCAATAAATTCCAGTGAGTCCTCATTGTCTTCAGGATAAAATACAAAACAGTCTGTTTCATATTTAAAGCCCTTCATAATCTAGCCCCTTCCTATCTTTCCATTCTTACACTTTACTCCTCACCAAATATTCTTCATTCAGTTCTGACCTCCTGGCTATTTCATAAACAAGACATGCATCTCAAGATATCATCTTGGGCATTTTCTCTGGTTGACTTCTATATCTAGAAGGCTCTCCTTTCTCATCTCCTTTCCTGGATTCTCATAAGCCCCAACTAAAAACCTGTCTTTTATAGGTAACAGATCTTTAATTCTAGTGCCTTGCCTCTTTTAATTATTTTCTATTTATCCCATATATAGCTTGATTGTACATACTTACATACTTATTTTCTTCTGTTAGATTGTAAGCTACTTGAGGGTAAGAACTGTCTTTTGCATCTCTTTGTATTCCCAGCACTAGCACAGTGCCTGGCATATAACAGGTCCTCAATAAATGTTTATTGATTAATTGTCTGACCCTAGTCAAAGCTGACCTCTCTTTTTTCTGGACTTCTACTGTGCTATGAGTCAGAATCATAAAGTTCAATACTTAATTATCCTCTCAATGTTTCACATATATTATTCCCTTGGTTTCTGCTCCCTAAGCATGGACTCTTTCCAGAACTCTGTCCTTGGCTCTCTTCTCTTCTATATTCTTTCCTTTGGTGATCTCATTTACTCCTGAGGCTTCAATAATCAAATCTGTGATTTATACATCCATCTGTTCTCTCCTCTGAGTTTCAGTTCTACATTTCCATGTGTCTCCTGTATGTTTCCACTTTCACATCTTTTTGGTACCTCAAAATTCATGTTCATTATTTCCCCATTTCCAAACCTGTCATTCTTCCCAACTTTTGATAAACAATAGTATTTTATTTTTCCAAATACTTGCAAAGATAGTTTTCAACATTTACCTTTGTAAAACCTTGTGTTCCAAATTGTTCTCCCCTTTTTCCACCATCTCTCTAAGAGAGCAAAAAATCCTATATAGGTTAAATACATTCAATTCTCTTAAACACATCTCTATATTTGTCATGCTGCATAAGAAAAATCAGATCAAAATGGGGAAAAGACACAACAAACACACACACATACAAGCAAACAAACAACAGCAACAAAAAAGTGAAAATACTATGCTATGATCCACATTCTATCTCCATAGTTCTCTCTCTGGATGAGGATGGCACTTTCCATCACAAGTCCATTGAAATTGCTTTGAATTATTTCACTGTTGAAGAGATCGAAGTCCATTACAGCTGATCATCACATCATCTTCTTGTTGCTGTGTACAATGTTCTCTTGGTTTTGTTCACTTTACTTAGCATCAGTTCATGTAAGTATTTCTGGACTTTTCTGAAATCAATCTGCTCATCACTTTTTGTAGTGAAAGGGGTGATAGAAACATTTCTGCACATGTGGGTCCTTTTTCTCTTTTTTTATGCTTTCTTTGGGATACAGACCCAGTAGAGACACTGCTGAATCAAAGGGTATGCGAAGTTTTATAGTCCTTTGGGTATAGTTCTAAATTGTTCTCCAGAATGCACCAACAATGTAATAGTGTTCCAGTTTCCCTTCATTTTCACCAAAAATTCATTCTTCCCAACTTTCTTACTGATGTTGATGGCATTACCATTTCTGTCACATGGTCTCAAAATGTTGTATTCTTTCTTCTCTTTTATTCAAACACACCTAGTCAATTGCCAAACTCTGTTGCTTCTTCTTTGTTTTTATCTCTTTCATTTATTCCTTCATTTTTCAACTCACACAACCATCTCTATCATTCAAACCTTTGTTATTGCTTACCTAGGTTAAGATGAACCTTCCAAATGGTTTCCTAGTCCTTCCCAGGTTGCCATAATAATCTTTCTAACTCACAGTATGATTGTGCCATGCCCCTAGCCATGAACCTTCTTCATTGGTATCTCATTAATTTTAGGATAAAATACAAACTCCTGAATTTAGCCTTCAAGACCTTCTGCCATCTTGTTTTAGACTATTCCACATTATTACATTATACTAAGTGACTTGCCCAAAATATGTATTCTTCAGTATATGTTGGTTAAACTGGACTATTCTCCTTCCCTCTTTCTTCTCCTTTCCCCTCCCTCCTTCCTTCCTTCTCCCCTCCCTTCCTCCCTATCTCCCTTCTTTCCTCCCTCTTTCTCTCCTTTCGTCCTTCCCTTCCATCTTACTTCCCTCCCTCCCTCTCTTCCAATCTTCCTCCCCTTTCTCCCTCTTTCCTTTCTTATCTCCCTTCCTCTTTCCCTCCCTCATTCCTTTCCTCCTTTCATCCCTCCCTCTCTCCCTCCCTCTTTCTCTCCCTCCCTTCCTTCCTTCCTTTCTTTCTTTCCTTCCCTTCCTCTCTTCCCTCCCTCCCCTTTCCTCCCTCCTCCTTTCTTCCCTTCCTTCCTTCTTTCCTTCCCTCCCTCCCTTCTATTCCTCCCTCCCTTCCATCCTTCCTTCCTTCTTTCCCATCCTCCTCCCTCTTTCCTTTATCCTCTTCCCTGAATTTACAAAACAAGTTAGTAAAGGTATGCTTATTTGCATTGTAGAAAGATTCTTAGCTCTCATTGTAAAGTTCCTTTAAATAACAAGCTTTCTGAATATTCTTAAATACTTAGTTAAAAAACTATTGACAGAACTTTTCCAAAATATATTTATACAAAGGCAAAGTACACTTATAAACACATTCATTATGTTATTATAATTTTTGCTTTTAGTAATTAATAATGGTTGGTTATTGTCCTTTTTTCTTGAAGAGGACCAAAATGATATAACTATGTTGGAGTTACAGTATGTCCAACTGTGGTTAATCAGACTAATATAAATTCAGAATGTTCTGCCACAGATCAGACACAAATAGTCCCTATGAACATTTGGGGTGACTTCTCTAACTTTGTGCATCTTGTGTTTCTTCTGAACTAATTCAATTCTGCCTTGCTTATAGAACACAGCATCTTCTCTGACCCCATACTGGACTGTCCTGTGCCAGGGTCTCCCATGTCATACAATTAATTCTAAAGTTCTTAAGTGAGACCTTGGGAGTGATTTTGTATCACTTTTTCTGACCACCTTGTGAGTTCTCTATAAAACAATTTTTGGAGGGGCAAGTGTACATTTGGCGTTCGAACAATGTGACCAGCTCAATGGAGTTGTGCTCTCTGCAGTAGAGTTGGAATGCTTGGTGGTTTAGTTTGAAAAAGGACCTCAGTGTCTGGGATCTTGTCTTGCCAGGTGACCTTCAGAATCTTCCTAAGACAATTCAAATGGAAACAACTCAGTTTCCTGGTATGGCGCTCACTGACTTGCTGCCTAGGTTTCACAAGTATACAACAATGAGATCAGCACAACAGCCCTGTAATACCTTCACTCTGGTAATCAGTCTAATAATAGGTTTGTATCCCACTGCTGACACAGGATTAATGATGATGATACAGAAGCTTACAATCTAGGAGTCATTCTGTGTTCTGTCACTCTCTCTCATTCCCCATTTCCAATCTATTGTCAAGGCCTTTTACTTTTACCTTTGCAACATCTCTTTAATATATCCTCTTTTCTCCTCTAGCACTGCTTCCACTCCATTGCAGGGCCTCATTATCTCACTTGTAGGTTATTACAATAGTTTGCTGGTCTACCCAACTCACTCTTTTTCCACTTTAATCTATCCTCCATCAGTCATCAAAGTGATTTTCTTAAAGCACAGGTTTGATCAAGTCACTATTACCCTACCACTCAGTAAACTCCAATAATTTCCTATTGCTTCCAGGATCAAAAACAAACTGTTCTTTTTGGTATTCAAAACTCTTTATAACTTAGACCTGCCCTATCTTTCCAATAATCTTATACTTTATTCCTAAGTACTAACTTTTCTTTTTTCTTTTTTAAAAAATATTTATTTATTTATTTTTGAGGTAATAGAGGCCAGATTTGAATGAGACCTGGGGAAAAGGGAGGAATTTATTTATTTATTTTTTAAAAACATGGTAAAAATATATGTAAATCCGATATAGTCATACATATTTATACAATTATCTTGCTGCACAAAAAGAATCAGATTAAAAAGGAAAAAAATGAGAAACAAAAGAAAATTCAAGCAAACAACAACAAAATAAGTGAAAATGCTATGTTGTGATCCACACTCAGTTCCCATAGTCCTATCTCTGGGGATAGATGGTTCTCATCAGCACAAGATTATTGGAATTGGCCTGGATCATCTCATCGTTGAAGAGAGCCACGTCCACCAGAATTGATCATTGTATAATCTTCCTGTTGCCATAAACAATGATTTGATTCTGCTCATTTCACTCAGCGTCAGTTCTCCAGGTCTCAATGTATTCATCCTGCTGGTCATTTCTTACAGAACAATAATATTCCATAACATTCATATACCACAATTTACCCAACCATTCTCCAATTGATGGGCATCCACTCAGTTTCCAGTTTCTGGCCACTACAAACAGGGCTGCCACAAACATTCTTGCACATCTGGGTCCCTTTCCCTTCTTTAAGATTTCTTTGGGATATAAGTAGAAACACTGCTGGATCAAAGGGTATGCACAGTTTGATAACTTTTTGAGCCTAGTTCCAAACTGTTCTCCAGAATGACTGGATCTGTTCCACCAACAATGTATTTGTAGTACTAACTTTTCTACCCAGTGGCACTGGCCTTCTTGCTATTCCATGAACAATTCCTTCCCACTCTCTCTTGGTTCTGGCCATTATTTCTGGCTGTTTCTGGAATTCCTCCTGGAATTCTTTCCCTTCTCCTCTCTGACAATTGACCTTCCTGGCTTTCTTTAAGTCCCCATCTTTAAATCCTACCTTCTATGGAAAGCTTTTTTTCAGCCCTCTTAATTCTATTGCATTAATTGTATTGATCATTTCCTATTTATCCTGTGTATGACTCATTTGTATACATTTGTTTGTCATTTCCCTGCATTGGATTCTGAACTTTTTGAGGATAGGAATTGTCTTTTGCCTCCTTTTGTAAGTCTAGTGCTTGGCAGAGTGACTGGAATACAGTAAGCCTTTAATAAGTGTTTATTGATTTACTGGTTGAGAGGCATGATGGTATGATATGAAGAATGTTGGTTTTGGAGTGAGAAAAGTCAGGTGTGCTCCTGTCTCTGTCACACATTGCCTGTGATCTTGGGAAGGTAATTTAATCTCTCTGGGGCTCAGTTTCCTCATGTACAAAATGAAAGGATTGCATTAAATAACTTCTAAGGTCAGGCATCTTTTAGTTGTAAAACTATAAAACATCATCATTATCACATTAATAGTTATATTATTTTTATCACTTTTTAAAATTTTCAAATAATTTGCTCATGTAATCTTTAAAGGATTAATTCTTTATATCTTTTGTTTTTATCTAATCTACATTTCTACTGAATCCATCTTTCTTCCTCTTTTTGGGGGGAGTCTTCTCTTATAATAAAGAATTTTTTTTGAAAAGAAGAAAAAATATTCCATACAACTGACCAATATATTAAAAAAATCTTATATACATAATTCCAAACTCATGGATACTCTTCTCTTCCCTATTCTTCCCATTTCTGCAAAGGGGTTGAGGATGTTATGAGGTTTTTAGATTTCTTTTTATTAATCTTTTTGTATCATTTTTAATATTTTGCATATTTTGTTAGAATATCTTGTTAACCAAAGCCTGTTTCTTGTTGATATTAATCTCATTTGGCTAAAACTTAATTAACAGAATGATAGTATTAAGGAAGATATCTTCCTAAAATAAGAAGCCAAGAGGAGAAGAGCATATAGCATCTACAAAAATTTCTAAATCCTCCCAAAGTGATTTAGCTAATTATGTGGAAGAATTTCCCCAACACAATCCTTGTGACATATAACTCTCTTCCCCTCAATTAGCCCCTTATGACTTCTTTAAAATATGACCTTGTAATTTCATATACATACATACACACATACATAATGCACATCTTATATATGCTATTATAATTTATATACACATGCATATATTATGCTATTATATCATACATTGTATATATATATACACTTATCTTTTCAATGTAGAAGACAAGTTGCTTGAACGCAGATACTAGTTTTCCTTTTATCTTTGCATTGTCCGGTGTTTTGCCCAGAGTAAGCAAAACTTGATTTAAACTTTATTTAAAACTTGATTATTTCTAAAATGACCCTTTCCACCATCTAGATTAATGGTTTTCTCAAAAGACTTTGCTCTAAAAGAGTGAATCCAAACCTGATAGTAGAACAAAGACTGGCCTTGTGTCACTAATCTATTGGTGTGTTATCTTATTTGCATCTGTCCATAGTTACTCTAGTTTTGTTCCCTTTATAATAATAAACCATGAGCCTGACTTTGATTTCTGAGAAAATTCTAAATGGATCATTAAGAGATGGCTGATGATCATCTAGAAATGGAAGCATTGATTACAAAGAGCAGGGTATAGGAAACTAATCTTATTTCCTTTTAAAAATAAGATTATTGAATTAATAGATAAGGGCATTTTATATTTTTAGCAAGAACTTTTTGGATTCTAGTAAAGTTTTTAATAAGTACCTCAGAATATTCTTGTGGTGAAAATGGAAAAATATGAATTAGACAATGATATAATCAAATTGAAGGACTAGTTGGAGAGTTAGACTCAAAGGATAGTAAATGTTCATATCAATGTGTCAAGAGGTCTCCAGTGGAATACTTTCAGGATCTATGCTTATCCCTCTGCTGTCTGATATTCTTATTAATTACTTGGATAAATACAAAGATTAGTATACTTATCAAAATTTCAGTTGACATGAAGCTGGGATTAATCACTAATATATTAGATGATATGGTTAAAATACTAATACACACTGACAGGCAATGGGCTGAATCTAATAAGATTCAGTTCAATGGGGATAAATGTAATATTTTGACTTGGGTACAAAAAAATCAACTTCATAAGTACAATACAGGGAAGACACTGGTAGACAGCAATCCTTTGGGAAAAGATATGGAGGTTTTTAGGGGACAGGAAAGTCAAAATGGATCAGCAGTGTGATGCAGCAGCCAAAATAAGTGAATATGATCTTGGGCTGCATTAAGAGGGACATGGTTTCTAGATATAGGGAAATTGTAGTCCCACTGTATTCTTTCTTAATCAGAACTCATCTGGAGTAATGTGTTTAAGGGAGCCATGGTTTAAGAAGGACATTGATAAAATGGAGAATGCCCAGAGGAAGACAGTCAGGATAGTTAGTCTTGATTTTATGGCATATGATAATAAATTAAAGAGACTAAGTCTGTTTACTTCAGAGAAGCAAAAACTCAAGGGACACATGATAAATGTCTTCAGGGTTTGAAGCCTAAGAATTAGATTCATTCCTTTTGGTTCCAGAGAGTAGAACCAAGAGCAATGGGCAGAAGTAGCAAAGAAGTAACTTAGGCTTCATTTAAGGAAGATATTTCTAATGATTAGAACTTTCCGATGACAATATTGCCTAAACTAATCTATTTATTTAGTGTTATATCAATCAGACTCCCAAAAAACTATTTTAATGACCTAGAAAAAATAACAACAAAATTCATATGGAAAAACAAAAGGTCAAGAATTTCAAGGGAATTAATGAAAAAAAATCAAATGAAGGTGGCTTAGCTGTACCAGATCTAAAATTGTATTATAGAGCAGCAGTTACCAAAACCATTTGGTATTGGCTAAGGAATAGATTAGTTGATCAGTTGAATAGGTTAGGTTCAAGGGACAAAACAGTCAACAATTATAGCATCCTAGTCTTCCACAAACCTAAAGACCCCAGCTTTTGGGATAAGAACTTATTGTTTGACAAAAATTGCTGGGAAAATTGGAAACTAATATGGCAGAAACTAGGCATTGATCCACACTTAACACCGTACACCAAGATAAGGTCAAAATGGGTTCATGACCTAGGCATAAAGAATGAAATTATTAATAAATTAGAGGAACACAGGATAATTTACCTCTCAGACCTGTGGAAGGGGAAGGAATTTATGACCAAAGAAGAACTAGAGATCATTACTGATCACAAAATAGAAAATTTCAACTATACCAAACTGAAAAGTTTTTGTACAAACAAAACTAAGGCAGACAAGATTAGAAGGGAAGCGATAAATTGGGAAAATATTTTTACAGTCAAAGGTTCTGATAAAGGCCTCATTTCCAAAATATATAGAGAATTAACTTAATTTATAAAAAAATCAAGCCATTCTCCAATTGAAAAATGGTCAAAGGATATGAACAGACAATTCTCAGATGAAGAAATTGAAACTATTTCTAGTCGTATGAAAAGATGCTCCAAGTCATTATTAATCAGAGAAATACAAATTAAGACAACTCTAAGAAAGCACTACACACCTGTCAGATTGGCTAAGATGACAGGAAAAAATAATGATGGTTGTTGGAGGGGATGCGGGAAAACTGGGACATTGATGTATTGTTATTGGAGTTGTGAACGAATCCAACCATTCTGGAGAGTAGTTTGGAACTATGCTCAAAAAGTTATCAAACTGTGCATACCCTTTGATCCAGCAGTGTTACTACTGGGCTTATATCCCAAAGAGATTATAAAGAAGGGAAAGGGACCTGTATGTGCACGAATGTTTGTGGCAGCCCTTTTTGTAGTGGCTAGAAACTGGAAACTGAATGGATGTCCATCAGTTGGAGAATGGCTGAATAAATTGTGGTATATGAATATTATGGAATATTACTGTTCTGTAAGAAATGACCAACAGGATGATTTCAGAAAGGCCTGGAGAGACTTACACGAACTGATGCTGAGTGAAATGAGCAGGACCAGGAGATCATTATATACTTCAACAACAATACTATATGATGACCAGTTCTGATGGACCTGGCCATCCTCAGCAAGGAGATCAACCAAATCATTTCCAATGGAGCAGTAATGAACTAAACCAGCTACGCCCAGAGAAAGAACTCTGGGAGATGACTAAAAACCATTACATTGAATTCCCAGTCCCTATATTTATGCCCACCTGCATTTTTGATTTCCTTCACAAGCTAATTGTACAATATTTCAGAGTCTGATTCTTTTTGTACAGCAAAATAACGATTTGGTCATGTATACTTATTGTGTATCTAATTTATATTTTAATATATTTAACATCTACTGGTCATCCTGCCATCTGGGGGAGGGGGTGGGGGGGTAAGAGGTGAAAAATTGGAACAAGAGGTTTGGCAATTGTTAATGCTGTAAAGTTACCCATACATATAACCTGTAAATAAAAGGCTATTAAAAAAAAAAAAACTTTCCAATAGTGGAATGGATTTGAGGAATGTCTTCTCCTTAGACATCTTCGAGTAGAATTCTGTGATTCTGTGAATTTAACAATGATTAGCTTTTGGTTAGGGTTAAAGTGAAACTAACAAAGGCTGGTAAAATTTGAATTTCTCTTGCAGCATTCCAAATCTGGTCAAAGGTGACAAACCTAAAACATAGGATAAAGCTGGGGAAGGGACTTATACATATTGATTAATCTATCAGATCCAAAATTTAATCAAAAAGAGTAGTAGATTTATCATAGAAAGAAGAATAACAGAAGAGAGAATTAATAATTCACCAGACATTATCTAATAAGAGACCCAACAATAAACTCATCTCCCTACGTATACATATACACATGCACAAAAAGAATAATAAATAGGGTGAACTATGAATTCAGAGATATTACTGAGGCTTGGAGAGTCACATTGCTCCAAGTTGTTATCTAACACAAAATCTTTATTTTTCTTCCAGTGGTATTCCATGGTTACCACTAGCAGAACACCACAATTGTGAAAGAATAAAAATTGCAAAGAGAGCAATGAAGACACAGGGTAATTGGAAATTGCCTACAGAATTTATTTAACCAAATGTATGACTAAAACATTGAAGAAAACCAGTTGTTTATTAGAGCAAGTAATAATAGAGATGGACAGATCAAATGCTCTGTTGATACCTGTGGAATGTTAGAAATCTAAGAGAAAGACACATCAATCTTACTGGATAAATTCTTTAGGGAGGATTTCTTGAAAGACATGGATATATTCTTCTTATATCATATGATGGGGTAATGTAGATGAGTTGTAATCTGTGCTACTGGAAAAGAAAGTACACTTGAAGGAAACCATGACTCCATTGAAATATTGAAGTATAAGTGTAGAATTTTTTATTTTTCCCTCATAAATTGACATATGAAAGTAATGTGTCAAAGTGAATAGAGTCCTAGAAATCTGGGTTCAGAAACCACTTCTAATACTAGATCTGTAATTCTGGGCAAGTCATTTAATCTTTTCTAAAAGAAAAGAAACTACCATTTATTAAGCACTTATGAGTCAGGGACTACACTAAGTGTACAAGTACAAGCAACAAGAGACAGTCCTTGCCTTCAAGGAGCTTACATTCTAATGGAGGAAGATCTCTTTGTGCCTCAGATAGCTTTCATTCAGTCATAGATTGATTCTAATTTGAATTGGTAGAGGTAATTCCTACATTAGGAGTTCCTCTAATGATGACATTACAAATTCTTCTCATATTTGGATGAATGGAAATGTGGAAAATACAAGTCATCTCAATATTATTGTTCAGAACAATAATAATTTTCCTCTACTTAGAAATAAAATTAAAATGCTAATGTACTCTATGGAGATTATAAAGAGTGTTTGATTCACGTTTGGTTATTCTAATGTGGGATGATTATTATATTCTCTAATAATAATTAATTATCACTTTCATATAGAGTTTTGGGCTTTCATAGACCTTCCCTGATTTATTCCTCACAACTTCTTAATAAAGTGAATGGAGTAGGTATTGTGATACTCACTTTAACAATAAGGAAATGAAAGTTTTCGGAAGTTAGGCGATTTATTTAAGATCAGATGGTTAATAAATGGTAGAGCCAGAACTCTAATCAAAGACTTCTGATTCTGATTCATCAGATCATGAGATCACAAGACTAGGGTTGGAAAAGCCTTTAGAGGCCATTTTGTCCAACTCCCTCTTTTTAGAAATGATGAAACTGACACTCCAAAAACCTTACCTAAGATGACCCAGATTCTAAGTGGCAGAAACAGGAGTCTTCAACTATTCTGATTCAAGAAACATATATAGAGTGCATTGCCTCTCTCCTCATCTTATTGCCTTACCACTTCATTCCATTCTCTTTAATTGCATTATGCTGTTTAAATTTAAATTTCTTTCCATTTAATTGACTTGTTTAAAAAATAATCTGAAAATATGTCATAGCTTCCTTCTCACAGAGGATGGGTGAAGTCATTCATTTTCTTGTAAAAATCATTATGAACTTGTTGAATTCTATTGGAAATATTCAGTGCTGTTAATATCTGTACTGCATGAATATTCCCTTTTTTTGGAAAAAAAAGAAAATGGGTAGTTAATTTATTAAACTCTGTCATTCTGTTTGCTTGTTGCTTTGGTCATGTCTGACTCTGTTATTTCATTTGGGGTTTGCTTGGCAAAAATACTGGAGTGATTTGCCATCTCTATCCATTTTTAGAGAGGAAGAATTGAGGCATGTGGTTTGCTCAGAGTCACTCATCTAGTATCTGAGGCTGGATCTGAACTCATGAAGAAGACTTCTTTTTTTTTTTTTTTTTTTAAATTTAATAGCCTTTTATTTACAGGATATATACAATGAAGAAGACTTCTTGACTATTTATGTAGCACTTTCTCTATTGCACCACCTAGCTGCTTATATTATCTTCACCTAAATCTGAAAAAGTCTTAAGAATTCTTTGGCTTCCATTGATTCAAACTACCTTATTCTTTTAGGGAAAATGAGTGTATTTAGTCAGGTTTTTTTTTTGGGGGGGGAATTAGGATGGTGACTGACTGATGGGAATGCCTGGTAAAGAAATTTCATATCTCAATACAGGTCATCCAATCTGTTCTGCAATTTAAAGTCTTATAGAAAAACCTGGGTCACAAAGATAATTAAGTGCCTTGCCTAGAGTCATATAGGCTATGTCAGAGTCATACCTGGAATTTGAAGTTGTTTCTTGATTCTGAGCTGGCTCTCTACTCACTGTGGCCATACTTCCTCTTTAGGTCACTTTATAATAGCTAACATTTATATAGCACCTACTGAATTCCAGTCATCCTGCTAATACTTTTATGATTTGATTTGATCCTCAAAACAAAGCTATGAGATAGATGTTATTATTACCCCATTTTTATAGATGAGGAAACTAAAGCAAATAGAGGTTAATTGAATTGCCCAGGGACACATAGTTAGTGAGTGTTGGAGGCTAGTTTTGAGTTCAGGTTTTCCTGATTCCAGGTCTAGTACTCCATAGAGTGCTGCTATCTGTACCATCTTGTTACTTCAACTGCAATTGATATAAAAAATAATCATTATTATATATTAAAAGAAAAATCTTAATCTTTACTCCAAACTTCTCTAGTACATATAGTAGGTACTTAATAAATGTTTTTTGATTGATTTTGCCTTTTTTTGTATCCCCCACCATTTAGCCAAATGCCTGGCACACAGTGGGTGCTTAATAAATGTCTGTTGACATTTATTATGTCATTCCACTGACCATAAGGGAAAACTTTTGTGAGTGTTAAAATCTTCTATAAATATCAGTTGTAATTATCAAAATGATATCTACACATGCTTTGAAAGACTTTTATTAAATAGAATCTCTTTGGCAAGGATCCATCATTCTCTAGTGTACTTGGTGAGGATGACTTCCCTTGTTTGAAACCTTCCTACCTTCAAGAAGAAAAATAAAGTACAATTCTGATGATTAATTGTATCTGGAGAGTGAAATGATGTAGTAATAATTTACTCATTCTGCTTAGGGTGGAAATCACTCCTTTAGTCTTTCAAGCTCCATGACTTCATGTGATTAATACAGTCTGCATTATCCTTTGCTTCCAAGAGGTGGTGCTTCTTGGCCAGACTTTGATCTTCCCTGACTCATTTTCTCATCTTCTCCTATGGGCACCTCACACCATCAGGTCAGTCTGCAGAGAGGAGGCCCAGAGGCCCCCTTAGAAAATGAGACAGTGTTTGTATTCCTTTGTTTAATTGTGTTTGCTTAGCAACTGAGGAAGCTGGGCTGAGTATTCTGCCTGTGCAGAAAATCCATGTGTGGGAACAATGAGTGTAGTCGGCTCCGGGCCATGTGTTTAAAATACACTATCAGATGTGAGAATACATTGCTGAGGAGGTCTTCTGCAGTATTTTGGAAACTAAGCTAAGACCAGCATGTTATATTTGTATATGGGATAAAGAAGAGGATGCAATTTTGAAACCTTGCTTTTGGTTGCCCTTCCATGGAGAGGGGAGTTGCTTTGCCAGTGAGATTCTTCTTTACAATATCATCGTCGGGCTGGGTTCAGAAAACATCCTGAAATTCATGACTGACTTGGTCTGTTTTATTTTTTGTCCATTTGCTTATTTTATGCTATAATGCAAAGGTGGGGATAGTATAATTTTAGAGGAAATGAGAAGAGGTGATTGAAGTTCATATTTAATAAAGAATATCATTTCATTGTAAGATTTTTACAACAGGAAGGGAAGAATGTGAAAAATGATGTTGACCAATTCTCATTTTACAGATGAAGAAACTGAAGTTCATTGGGAGAGGAAACCAGGCAGGTCTTGGGAGAGCCATCACTAGAACCTAGATATCCTGAATGTCAGACCAGGGTTCTTTCCACTACATCATATTCATACTTTCTGCCATTGGTCTATTGCTAAATGCTGCTCTGGCATAGGAACATATAGAACAATGAAAGGTCAATGGAATCTTAGAACGAAGTTTCAAACATGATTTTTGTCATTAATATCCCATTTTGAATGACTTTCCTCAGCTATCCCATTTCTGTCACTTTTGATTCTGCTAGACTAGAATGTGATGAAGCAAAACTTTATTAAACACTTACTATATGCCAGGTATTGTAAGGTTCTAGGGATGATTAAAATAATACAAATTTTAAAATAATTTATATCATTATGGGATATAATTTAGCATGTACTTAAAATGGATAGAGCATTAATGACTGAGGAAATAAGGTTAAGACCTCATCAAACTTTGAAATTTCATTTTAGTAAACATTTATCAAATCTACTGTGTATAAAAAACACTCTGCTATGGTATAATAATGGCCAGCATTTATAAAATATCTTGCATATACCATCTCTTTTTATCTTCCCAACAACCCTGGGAGATAGATCCTATTACTATCTCCATTTTACAGATCAGTAAACAGAAGCAGACAGAGGGCAAGTAATTGCTGAAGGTTACACAGCTAATAAATATCTGAGGCTGGATTTGAACTCAAATATTCCTGAATACAGATTTAGTTTTCTACTCATTTTTACCATTTAGCTGCTAGCTGCTACATGGTTATAAACACGATTCCTACCCTCAATGATCTTACAGTCTAGAAGGGGGTAAGAGACAACTATCATGCTCATATTAAATGATAAACGCACTAGATGGCCACAAAAATCCTCTGTGAGGGTTAAGAAAGATGACTACTGATTAGGTGATCATAAAGGTTTCACATAGAAGTGGAGATGGCATTTGGGTTGGCTGTTCTTGGTTTAGATTTGTGGTTTCATTACTTTTAGGGAGCTCCCAGTAGGGAAACTCCTTCTACCAATGCAGGTCTGTAACTGTAACTGTAACTATAGCAGCAATTCCAAGTCTTAGAGATTGCCTTGGAGAACACCAAGAGACTCAGTTAATTGTCCAAGGTCATTCAACCTGTATATATCAGAGGTGAGTCTTGAGCCTAATTCCATCCTACTTCAAAATTAGCTTCAGACTTTTAAAGGATGGCTAGAAATTCAGTAGCTGGAGAGGAAGGATATTTTCAATATGATGGAAGAGTCTGAATGAAGATATCAGGCCAGGAAAAAACAAGATAGGTTTATGGGAAGTAGAGTGGAATCCCATAAGATTGGAGTACAGATTATATGTTTTAAGGATCATTATGAGGACAAAGTTGCAAAATAATGGAGGGTCTTGTAGGTCAAACAAGACTCAGTGAAATAAAAAGGAACCCCTGCAGATTTTTAACAAAGGCTTGTCGTGACTAAGGCCATTCATAAGGGCTATTATTTTAGAAGTAATAGGAAAGGTGGATTAGGGGTGAGGAGCATGGTGAGATTTGCAGTAGGTAAAACTTGGAAGGAGACCAGGTTGATAGTCTAGGTAGACTTCATCAGGGAAATCAAAGTGGGATGGAGGAGTATAAAGGGACAATAAGGTTCTGGATGTGGGAGTGGAATAGTGATATAACAAAAATAGTGGTGATATCTTAGACTTTTTCTTCATGCCTGACATATAATATATCATTATGAAATGTCATTTCTTTCTTTAATGTGTATTTTAATTTGACTTTTCCTAATGCTACTATTTTAATCTGGGCTGTCATCAACTCATACCTGGATTACTGAACAACATCTCCACGGCTTCCAACTCTTGTTACTTAAAGATATACATATTTCTCCCAGATTAATCTGCCTAAAACACAACTTTCAGCACATCACTCCTTTCCTGCCTCTTTCATCCATTCCCAAATCCTTTGTCTGCTTTCCAAGTTCTTTATAATCTTGTTTTATGCTAAATGTACAGCTTTACTTATCACATTATTTCTGACGTTGTTCTGAAATGAGGCCAGTTTCTTTACTTTCTCCTACATGAATTACCCAATCTGTGTTTTTTTGTTGCTCTGGCAAAGAAATATATGAAAAAAAAACATTTATAAAATCCTTACTGTGTGACAAGTACTCTTCTGAGCATTGAAAACACAGATATAAAGGTAAAATAATCACTTTGTTCAAGTAGCTTACATTTTAATAGAGGTAGACAACACATATAGGAGCAGGTGACAAGGGAAGTCACAGAGATGGTGAATGTGGTCATACAGCAATAGTTTGCCACATCCCTTCCAAAGTCAGTAGGAGCCTTGATTTTATTGCTGGTTTCAGGAAGGAAGAAAAAGTAGATTGTAGTTAGGCAGGGTGGAAAATGACCCACCTGGAGATGAGTTTGCCTAGTGTCAGAGAATTCATCCACAAGCATGACCTATGGATATCTGGCTTGGAGGAACAGCAGAAAGAGGGTAGAAGATGACAGGGGGTGAAGATAGGGTTGCAAAGTTCAAAGGATGAGTTTCCCTTTGTCTTGAATGCTCCTCAGCCCTCTCTCCTCACTTAACAGCTGTCTTTCCTTCTCAATTCCTTATTTCTGTCAATAGAAACATCGTTCTCTCAGCTACCCAATCTTGAAACCTCAAGTATGTTTGTTCCTTTTCTCTCCCTCATTTCCCAAAGCCAATTATTAGCCATGCCCTGTCTGTTCTCCCTTTCCATTCATACTAACATCACTTTAGCTCAGGTACTTATTACTCTTTATTTGGGCTATTTTAAACAATCTCCTAACTTCCTCATATGCTACCAGTCTCTTTTCCCACCAATATATTCTTCCGTTGGTGCTAAAATATCTTTCTAATACACATGTCTGATTATATTCTTCCTTTATAAAAACAAAACCTAGTTAAAACAAAACAAAAACACCTTCAATGACTTTCCATTGCCTATTGGAAAAATATAAACTCTTTCATATGTCATTTGAAACCATCTATAATCTGAGCTGTAATCTACCTTTCCAGTCCCCCCATAACACAATTTACTCTATATTCTAGTCAGATTGAGCTATTAGATGTTCCTCCCTGTCATCCTCCTTTTCTCCTACTTCCATTCAATGACCTTTTCTTAGATTGGATACAATCCACACAATTTCCTTTTAAACTCCTTTCCATGAAAGCCCAGCTTTTGTTACTTCCTTCATAGTCTTCTTTCATTCCCCTAAATTGAAATGACACCCCTTCTCTCCAAATCTCACATGTATAGGAGGGTATTCCTAAATCAAGCTAGAAATAGTTTGTGTTTGAGATTAGAATAAGATAAGAAATTCGTAGTCCATCTTATACTTACCAAAAAGAAGGTTATTTTGCTATATAACATGAAAATGCTATATAACGTAAAAATGCTATATAACGTAAAAAAGGATAATCAGAGAAGGGAAAGAATACTCAGTAAGAATACAGAAGCAATTCATTTGTGCCTAGGTTCTCTGACTCTGTGCTACTTATGGTGGTCTACTCATCAGAAGTCTGAGAGAAAAGCTGATGAATTGTGATCTTTGTTTTTTGTTATTGTATCTAGGGAACCAGGAAGCTGTTTCAATAGCTAGAGCCTTACTTCATCACATCTTGAGGATGGTTTCAGGATCTTTTAAGGAAAAACTAGTCTAGCCTGTAAGGAATAGGTCTGTAGGAAATTGTCGTTCCTACTACAACATGCCTCTATTTGACTTTTCCTATATACTTGACATATTATAATTTTGATTCTTCAGTACTTAATTTATATTAGTCTTATTGCAAAATGGATATAGTAATATTTGAACACAATGTGCTTTTCTAGGGTTTGGTAAGGAAATGGTTTGTAAATAGCTATATAAATTTGAGTAGTTGTTACTATCTTGTACTGATTGTTTCTTTTGCAATTACTTTGTTTTCTCAACTAGATTGTAAGATATTAGAAGGCACATACATGTTTTAAGTTTATTTGCATCCTCACAGAGCCTACCATTAACTGGACAAAGCTAGGCATTTAAACTCTTGTGATTAATTAGGTCAATCAATCAACAAATGTTCAAGTATACACTGTATAATAAACTTTGTGTCAAACACTGTGCTAGGTACTGGGGACACAAAGTAAAAAAAAAGAAACAGTTTTTACCTTTAAGGAACTTACAATCTGAGCTGGGGATACATTACTCATACATTATAGTGGCTGGAAGGAGAAAGACTACTTGAATTACTGTATTCCAAATATGTCCAGATAACTCAACTGAATCAAGAACCCAACCAAGAGATTAGTGGATGTTAAGAAAACTTCCTATAGGTCCACAATAAAGATAATCACTAATGATTTAATGTGTCATCAAGACAAACTCTATGAAATGAAGAAAAGGCTTTCAAATGCCAGGAATTCTGACATCTCTTTGCCATGCATATTTTCAATATATGTTTGCATCCAACATTGTATCAAGTTTAAGTGTACTTTTTTCATGGGTGCTGATATGTTTGTAAGATGATAAATCTTAGATTTTCAGAGAGAAATATTTGAATCAATTGTTTTCATTGTATCATTTTAATAAATGCCCTTCCTGAAATGAAATGAAATATATTGCCTGATTGTTCATTGGAAACATACTTGTGGTGGCTCAGAAGTTAGTATTAGAAGTATAGCAACCAAAAGGGTTGTCCTTAGAACCAAAAGTAACAGTAGTCTCTGCTCTCTGTATGTAACCTGTAAGTTTATGTGATTTGGGGGAATATTACATAAGTGTAAGCCGAAGTATATGAAATAAATATATAAATGAAAAATAAGAAACCCCTCGCATCTGGGAGGAATCAAGAATGACTTCATATAGAAAATGATGTTTATCTCATCTTTGAAGGAAAAATAGAGATTCTAAAAGCTGGAGGTGAGGCTTTAAATGTCAAAGAAAGGAGTTTATATTTGACCCAAAAAGTAATGAGTAGCCACTGGAATTTGTTGGATAGAGGTATGTCATGATTAGACTTGTACTTTAAGAAAAATCTTTGGCAGCTGGATGAAGGATAGATTAAAATGGGAAAAGACCAGATTCAGGGGAGACCAATCAGAAATGATTACAATAGCTAAGGAGAGAGGTAGTAGTAATACCAAGAGAGGCACATGGCTATTGTACTCATTTATCTTTCTCATTCATTTCTTTTAGAAAGGTCATTGAAATTTTCTTTTGAGTGTTGCCCTTGTCTATGGATGATTAAGTTTTTGTTCAAGTTAAGGGGAAATTTTGACAAAAACATTTCTGATCTTGTCAAGAATTTCCCTTTACTCTAAACAAAAGATTCTCAGAAGATTGTTCTGATGTTCTTCCAGAGAGGAAACAGAATAATATAGTGAAGAGACTACTAGATTTGGAATTAGAAGATCTAGGCTCTACTACTTAACCATCTGCATGATCTTGGGCAGGTCACTAGTACTAGAAGTATAGTATATACTAATCAGACATAATAATGCTCGCTACCCTCTGTCTCTGAGACCTGTGAATGTCTGTGAAATGGGGAAGTATTCCTGCAGGAATGCCACACAACTAGGCAAAAGTATGTGAAATACATATTATAAATGCAAGATAAAAGCCACTAGCATTTGGGGGAAATCAGGAATGGCCTTATATAAAAAGTGAGGTTTCAGCTGAGTTTTGAAGGAAAAATGGGGATTCTAAAAGGTAGAGGTGAGTTCTCACTGGACTTCTTTTCCTAACTTGTAAAAAAAAAAAACAAAGAGACTGGACTAGATAGTTTCTGTGATCTTTTCTAGCTCTAAATGGACAAGCTCTATGAGTCCTTTTTAGTTATAATCCTCCAAGAGAAGAAAATGTGTAGATAGTCACTTGTCTATTGCCTAACAACTTATCATCAGCCTCAGATATGCAGGAGTCATCCACAAATATTTGTAGAGGTGGCAAGAAAATGCAAGCTCTTGTCTAATGAGCTGAAAGTCTGTGATATTTCTCTGGGTTTGGATGGATTCTTGGCTCTTCCTTCCGTGGCCCATTCCCAGGGCTTAGCTCTTCGTTGTATAGCTTTCTCTGGATGCCAGATGCTCTCACAGGGCTTTGAGGCCTCAGGGGATAACCCTTGGTTCTTGCTGAGGAGGCACAGGAGTAACAGAAAAACAGGACTGAACTTGTGGATTTGCAGTATAGGTTTACTTAGTTTCCCCTTTGAAAATTTTAGGTGCTTTCTGCCAGGATTCCTCTCAATTCCCATCTGTCTCCCCCATGCCTTTGGCTTCCTGGAATTTCCCTCTTCCCTCCAGTATTGGTAGGAGTTGGGAAGGAGAGTGTTTTCTCCATTATGGCTGGAAAGAAGTGCTAGCCAACAAGGTGTCAAAAGAAACCATAATTATGAAAAATACTCCTATACAGAAGAACAATCCTGTCTATCATCAGTTCCTACTGATTGTCCTCTGCTATACCTTGAATATCTGCTTATTTCCACAACTACAGACTTGTCTAGAACCTAATCCGTAAGATTTAGGACTACTATAATAGTCTCTTAGCCAGCTTTGCGATCTTATCTAGTGCTCCCCCTATTATATTAACTATATATCCCTATCAGTACAAAAAAATTAGCACCTATCCCCAATAAGTATATGTTTATTTATAGTTTATTTATATGTACTATATTGTTTATATATTAATGTAATGCCTTATTCATGTGTTAATATATGTATATTACAAAAGACATACAAAAATATTTAAAGGATGAAATAAAGATAAAATAAACAATTTTTGAATCAATGGCACAAAAACCCTTTCAGACAGTATGCTTGTGTCCTGGGGGATGAGGCAGACATAAAAATGATAATTAATTATTAGATTAATTTGAGCAGTGAACTTAGATAAGGAGACACATTTTCTCCTTTTTGGAGGTGTGGGGGCAGGAAAGGGAAAGATACCCAATTCAACAAGTAAGCTATAGAGTCAGCTAAGTGGTGCAATAAATAAAACACTGAGAAAACCTGTCTACAAATCCAGACTTAGATACTTATTAGGTGTGTGATTCTAGACAAGTCATTTAACATGTTTGTCTAGATTTCTTCATCTATAAAATGGGGATAATAATAGTTTCTATTAGGGTTGTTGTGAAGATCAAATGAGATAATAATTGTGAAGTGCTTAGAACAGTATCTTGTACATAGTAAGAGCTGCAAAAATGTTACTACTATTATTAATAGGCCACAACAGTCAGTGAATGTAATAGTATTTTCAGCAGGTGTCATTTTTGTCTGTGTAAAGATATTTACCATTCACAAAACAACAGGAAAAAATGAATTCTTTCTGATTTCAATTCAGCAGAATGTTATTAATATAAATACATTCCTTTATGTGATTTTGATTAATGAATGGAATCACACCTTAATTCATGATTAGATCTTTTAGTTGTGTTTTTATAAGAATGAAAGGAATAATGTGAAGATCAATTTGACTGGACTAGTGAATGAAGGAGAGAACTGTTATTGTTCAGTTGTTTTTCAGTCATGTCTACCTTTTTCTAACCTCATTTAGGGTTTTCTTGATGGAGACACTGGACTGGTTTATCATTTCCTTCTCTAGCTCATTTTACAGATGAGGAAACTGAGGCAAACAGGAGTGACTTATCTAAGATCACACACACTTACTAATTGTGTAAGGCCAGATTTGAACTCAAGAAGGTGAGTCTTTTTGATTCTAGTTTTGGAATTCTATATATTGCCCTGTAGGAAAGGGAAGAACATATAAAATTAGGCTAAAAAGGTAGGGTAGGGTCAGTTTATAAAGAACTTTAAATATCAAAGAAGTTAATATTTGATCCTGAAGTAATAGGGAGCCATTGGAGTTTATTGAGTTATAGGGTTATATAGTGAGATCTCTTTGGTGTTTGTATTGAGTTTGGATTTGAGGAGGCAGATACTTGAGACAAAGAGACTAGTTATGAGGCTATTGCAATAGTCCAGGCAAAAAATAATGAGAGCTTTAGCTACATGATATTTGTGGGAGCAGAGGGAAAGAGATAGAGGGGAGAGATGTCATGGACATAGAAATGACAAGATCGGACAATTTCTTGGGTATTGAAGTGAGGGGAGATTTGGGGTATTGAGGACAACACTGAGATTGCAAAAGTGGATTACTGAAAAGCTGGTTTGGAAGAAGAGTAAATTGGTGAGGGAGAGGGAAGAAAATGAGATCTAGAATGAAGACTTTCCCATGCTGCCTATTCAGTTTGATTTACTCAGTTCAACACCAAATGAAAGTGGATTGGAAAGGGCTGTTATTCACTAGTTATTGCCCTGGAACATAGTGCCCACTCTCCAAGGGGCTGTTTTTTTTTTTACTTTTTTTTAAATTTAATTTTTTAAAAACACATATTGCTTTATGAATCATGTTGGGAGAGAAAAATCAGAGCAAAAGGGAAAAACCATCGGAGAAATAAAAAACCCCCAGAAAAACAAAGTGAACATAGCATATGTATTCAATCTCCTTAGTTCTTTTTCTGGATGCTGATAGCATTTTCTGTCCAAAAGTCTATTGGGATTGTTTTGGATCACTGAATCACTGAGAAGAACCAAATCTTTCATAGTTGATCATTGCACATTATTGCTGTTATTGTATACAATGTATTCCGAGTTCTACTTATTTTACTCAGCGTCAGTTCATATAAATCTTTCCAGGCCTTTCTAAAATCTGCTTATTCATCACTTTTAAAAAAATAGAACAATAATATTCCATTACCTTCATATACCACAACTTGTTCAGCCATTCCCCAATTAATGGGCATCATTTTCCAATTCTTTGCTACCACAACAAGAGCTGCTATAAATATTTTGCACATGTAGATCCTTTTCCCTTCTTTATGATTTATGGTTAGGCTATAATTTCATATTTTGCCTTCATTATTTTCCAAAAAACTTTATTTTTAAATTTTTTCTCTTTAAAAATATTTAATTAAAACAAATACAAAATAGAAAATGCATAGCAGAACATAAGAGAGGATTCAGAATATAAAGTAATAAATTTCCAATTCAAGAAAGCCTATGTAATAAATACCATATATGGTATTCAGAGCTGTCTATCTTTTCTTTGCTTCCTTGTAGTTTTCTTTTGTTCTCTGATATGCACTTTTTACTTTGTTCTTTTTTTCTCCCTTCCTTTCTACCCTCCCCAAGATGGCCACAATTAAGCACAGATATGTATGTATGTGCATATACATACATACATAGCTATATATACCACACATATACACACACACACATATATATATATGCATACATAGATATCTATATCATTCACACACACACATATATATTCATATACATTTATTTAAGAAAATGCTATACTTATTTGTCCTGTTTCTCAGAAAATTGGTAACATCTTCCTTCAAAGTCCAAGAATTTCCATGTTTCTCTCAAATCCACCAGTTCATTATTTCTTTCTACATAGCAATATTCCCACCTTGTACTGTCTAGTTATTTTAAACAGTCTAAACATATTGATTAATATGGCTGATATATAATATAGTTTCCTTGTTTTTCTCTTTTGATTAAATCTATTTTAGCTTTAACTTTGAGATCATACTTTTTTTTTAACCTAATGAATTCTAATCCTGATCTTTATTATGTATATTTCTCTTATTTCCTATTCTTCCTGACTCCTCTGCTTTACTTCTATCTTGCCCTCCTATTATTTAATCTACACCCCCCCCCAAGTATCCTTCCCTTATCCTCTCCAACCACCCTTTCCCCTTGCCCTCTTGCCTTCCAAATATATTTGAGTATATATATATATATATATATATATACATACATACATACACATAGTTCCCTCTTTATCCCATTTCCATTTATCTACATATCCTTCTATATCCCTCTTTATCCTATTCCTTTATCCTCTTCTTTATAAATTTAGAAGACTTTTATTCTCTTCTAAATGTATTTGTTCTCTCTTTAATCCAGATATGTGAGGGGAGTAGGGCTTCTTTTTAAAATTCCTATCTCATCCTTTCCCTCTTCCTTTTGCCTTAATCTCTTTTTTTTTGTATTTAGAAGACTTTTATACAATTATACACACATACATACACAAAACTCTCTCTCTCTCTCTCTCTCTCTCTCTTTCTCTCTCTCACACACACACACACACACACATACACACATATATTGTTCCCTCTTTAACTCATTCCTGATGAGAGTAGAGTTCCAGAACTATTAGGCTAATAAACTATTATTATTATTATTATTATTATTAGACTAACTCTCTCTTCATCTGATTCTTCTTTATATCAATTTTTCCTCTTGTACCTCATTTGTATAATTACTCTTTCTATCTTTTCCTTCATAGTTTTGCTTTTTAGAATCACATCACACTGACCTTTCCCTCAATCTTTCTTTTGAACTATCCAATCACTAATGACAATTTTAGATATGAAGTTTACATTTCCAAGTATATAATGTAAACAGTTTGTCCTTATTCAATCTCTTATAATTAGTTTTTGATATTTATTCTATATTTTACTTGTATCTTATATGTCATTGTCATAGAATATGTTATTTTCTATTATTCTATCATTTGCGCATTTTTGCAAAAAAAAAAAAAATCCTGAAAGTTTGGTGATTCTTTTTGTTTGTTTATTTGTTTTGTTGTCATTGTTGTCGGGTTTTGTTTTTTTTTTTTGCTCAGGATTATACTTAAAACTTTATGGTGTGTAATATTTTTGACTTCAACCCCATTTCTTTTGCTATTTTGTATATGGTGCTCTAAGACCTGTGGTCTTTTAGCCACTGTTAGATCTTATGTGACTCTAAGTGGGGGTGCCACTGTATTTGAATTGTTTTTTTTTCTTTGTTGTTTGTAATATTTTCTCCTTGAGCTAGGGTTTTTGGAATTTGACTATGATGTTATTATAGGTTTTCTTTGTAGGAACTCTTTTAAGAGGTTATTGGTGGAGTTTTTCCTACTTTCTCTTCTTGAGCTAACACTTCTGGACAATTTTCTGTAATTATTTCTTGTATTATTGTATCAAAATTCTATTTTTATAGCTTTGAAATAATCCAATTGTTCCTATGTTTTTTTCTTCTTGATCTGTTCTACAGATCAGTTTTTTTTCTTATGTTTCACATTCTCTTCTATTTTTTTCCTTCTTTATACTTTGTTTTATTATTTCTTGGTCCAATAATTTTTCTTGCTTTCCCTTGCTCAATTCTAATTTTCAAGGAGTTGTTTGTTTCCTTCCTTAAGACTTGGATCTCCTTTTCCAGTTGGTTGACTTTCTTTTTTATAATTTTGTTTTTTCTTGGATTGTTTTAGTTTTTTTTAAAAAAAATTTCCCGCAATCTTTCACTTGATTTTAAAAGTCTTTTTTGAGTTCTTCTATGAATTCTTTTTGAGCAAATGGCCATTTAATATTATTCTTTGGAGCTTTTTATTTCAGTATCCTCCTCTGAAGATGAATTCTAGTCTTCTCTGTTTCCCTAGTAACTTTCTATAGCTGAGTTCCTTTTGCTTTGCCTGCTCATTTTTTAAAAAAATAGGCACTTAGTGTAATCTAGCCTTGGGGTGTGGGGGATAGTATCTCTGGCATCAGGTACTCTTTTAGTTCTTCCCTCTGGCCTAGAACTGAAACCTCAAACTCCAACTCTCCTCTAAAGGCTCACAGTCAGCAGCAGGAGCCCAGGCTACTTTCCAATCCAGCTAGCCCCAGGGCTCCCTGCTTGCTGCTGTTCCAGCAAGGAACTAACCTAGAGGTGTTTACACTTCACACCAGCCAAACTTCCATCCTGAAATTTTTCTTGGGATTTTCTTAGGTTGTCCCAGGAGGAGCATTGTTCTGCCCCAAACTCTTGTTTATTTTTACTGCTTTGTATTCATGCTGAGGTGCTGTTTTGTCTTATTTGTAGGGACAATCTGGAGAGTTTGGAATTTTCTGATCTATTCCACTGTCTTTCCAGAATCCTCTTAACTTCTTCCATAAAGCTTTAAAAAAATACTTAAGATTTGACATTCCCAACTCCCACTTCCAAACTTTCTATGTTGGTTCTAAACACATTTACTGAGTATTAACTCTGTACAAGGCACTTTGGTAGTCTGAAGACATAAAGATGGATAAGATACAGTTATCTAAATGACTACAAGTTATAGTTATATAAATGACTACTACAGAAAGAGGAGAATAAGATTGGAAAGTTGCTAGAGGGGATAGAACAAAGGAGCATTGGGCTTTAATATGTGAAAAGTATTTGCGTAGGAGACAAATCCAATTGGCTCTAAGAGGGATGGGATATGACCCATATTCCCATGGTTGATCACTTACTTTTGGGGGCCATGCTACAGTACTTACTTTTGCTACCATTGGTCTAGATTTCCCCCCTCTGTTATATTTCATCTTTCCTGTGCACATTAGAAATTCAGCCTCCTTATCCTGATAACCTTCTACCAACTGGTTCCAAGTTAACTTGAAGTTCTTTTCTCTTCCTGGGCCTTGGATTTACTCTCTGCTTTCTAACCCCTTTATAGGGGCTAACTAGGTGGCAGAGTAGATAGAGCACTGGATATAGAAACAGGAAGACACATTTTTCTGAGTTCAAATTCTGCCTCAGATATTTACTAGTTGTATGACTCTGGACAAGTCATTCAATCCTGCCTCAGCTTTTCATCTGTAAAATGAAATAGCAAGCATTGTAGTATCTTTGCCAAGAAAATTTTAAATGGGGTCATGAACTGAAACTACTGAAAAACAGATTTTAACTCTTATGTAACTTGTTCCTTTGGCAGTGATTTTCAAAGTATGATCTGAGGACACTTGGGGTCTCCAATATTTTTTCAGAAGATCCTTGGGGTAAAAACTAATTTTATAATAATACTTAGATATTTTATTTATAATACAGTAGTGGAAATAGATATATTCCATAATAAACAAAAGTTGTTGGGAACAAAAATCCTCCTTGATTTTTAAGAGTGTAAAGGGGTTCTGACACCATAAAGTTTGAGAACCATTTGATATAGTGCATCCCTTAGGAATGATGTAATAATAATGTAGTAATAATCTCCAGACTACTTGGCTTTGGAAATGATATAATACAGATTCTAGGCTATCTTGATTTAGGAATGATGTATAATTTCCCTAGGCTAGCTTGCCTTAGTTTACCTGTATGGCCAGGATGCTGAGTTCAAAATATTGCTGGCTACCAGATAACAGCCTGCTGTGATAATGGCATTCCTGGAGTTAATGAACTTCAATAATGAGGTGGCAAAAGTTAACACAGGTGCAGTACAAAGTTAATAACACACCTCCAGAAGGTTCCTAGTGAGCTTCATCCAGGAAACTATGGGTAGGGCCCCCATGCACAAAGTAAAACTTTGGCCATTCCTCAACTCCACCTCATAGCCATGAACTTAGCATATCAGTGACATGAAGCACCTGGTTTTTCTCACTTTCCTCTACAAATTTATCTGCTTGCTCCTTATTTTTTTACTATATTCCTTTTTTTGGAATCTAGCCTATTTTAATTGGTATTACATTATAAAAAACTTTGCCCCTTGACTTTGAGATGGGTTTGAGTCTGCAAATTCTTTTGAGATATCTCAAGACACTGGTCTTGAGCCCTCTCACACCGACTTCAACTGGCATGCTATTTCTGTATTCATAATCAAATTGTGCTCCTCCTCTCTCTCAAATTGTCCTGTTCTATGTTTTCCTATTTAACCCCATCTTGCCTACCTACTTAACCCCCTCAATCTAAATTTACTAGTATTTGAATGCCTTAGCTTTATGCAGCTGTGTTTTGTTACATATTGATTCGTGTTAAGCCTTCTTCTTTTAAACTCTCAGAACCCTTCTGTTGAAACTCTCTTAGACACTTTGATACTCTTAATTTCAACTATATTTATTTGTAAGAATGTTTTATCTGGCTGTTCCATGAACAAGATACTCCATCTCTCCACTCTGGGCATTTTTTCTGGCTGCCTTCCATGCCTGGAATACTTTCCCTTTTCTATTCCAAACTGCTGACATTCCTGGCTTTCTTAAAGTCTCAACTAAAATCTCCATCTTTTACTGGAAGCTTTCCTCAACTCCACTTAATTCTAGTGCCTTCCCTCTACTGATTATTTCCTACTTTATCCTCTTAATGGTTTGTTTGTATATTTTTGTTTGCAAGTAGTCTCCTCATTAGATTGAAAACTTTTTTGAGGGCAGGGATGTCTTTTGCCAGTGCCTGGCACATAGCAAGTATTTAATAAATCTTTATTGATTGATTGTTAGCCCTTTCAGGACAGAGCCTATATCTTAGTCATCTATGTCCCTCCAGATTACCATAGTGCCTTGCTTAGTGTTAGTACTCAGTAAATATGTATAGAACTGGTGTGTGTGTTTGTGTGTGAGAGAGTGTGTGTGTGTTGTGTCAAAAATGTCTAGTCTTAAGTATTTTAAAAGATTTTATGGAGAATAATTAAGGGAAGATATGCAAACTTTCCCCATAAATGCATTTTATTTTAAAAATTTTATTGATACATTTCCCAATCTATTTTTCCTTATAACAAAGTTTATAAAAAGCTGGGAAAAGCTGTTTAGCAAAACTAACAAGATGTGTTTGCTTTTAATGTGTATTTAAATTTGCATGGCTTCAGTGAAGGAGGTCTTCCCTAGATGGTTTTGGGATCTCAAATTATTCTCATTGAAATAGAGTCCCACCCAACTTTAATATTCCTAAAGGATGCGTTGATAGCATTCATACCTCCAGTGGGAGACTCACAAAAAAGGATACAAGGAAAAATATGCTTCCCCCTCCTTGTGACTCTTGAGTCTCAAGGGCAGGAAGTGTTCTAGTTCTGAGAAAGGAAGGTGGGCACATAATTTTGCTCTACTTCTTGGGAGAGGCAAATCTATTACTGTGGGTCCAATGATCATGAGTCAAAGATGAGTCAAACTGAAAGCAAAGAAATTTATCAGCATACTAAGGAATCTGCTCTTGCTGATACCAAATTCATATTCCTGGGGTAAAAAATTGATTTTTATAACCTTTAGGCCTGCTTAGAGTACATAGCCAACCAGAAGTATTCTGAAGTAATTTAGGTTAGATAATAAGTAAAGTATTTCACTGAAAAGGAAAAATCAGAAAAAGAGAGGTGGAATCTTGTGCAAATGCACCAGTCTTAGTCAAGCAGGCCCCAGGTACTTCCAAACACACAAATGAGTTGGCTAAATGAGATTAAATATAGGAACAGAATTCCTTTGGTGTCAAGGACTGCACTCATGGATTCTTCAGTCTTTCTTACATCCTGCACCACTCCTTTAAGGAGGAATCTTTAGACTTGGCCAGATGGCTAATCATATGATATTAGTGTTGTGCTGATAAGAGTTTTTAAGAGTTAAGAATTGAAATGTAACTCTGGATTAAAAAAGAAGCTTGAGAGAATGTAGAAAAGCAACTTTTTTCTTTTTAATATTTCTTACCAAATTGAAACAGCAATTAGTCAATCACCTTCCTTCCCTCTCTCTCTTTCCCATCCACAACAGCATCCATACCAGGGTTTTGCCTTCAGAAACAATTTATCTGTTCAATCAATGAATATTTACATATAAGGCACTGAAGGGGATATAAAAATATGTTAGACCCAGTCCTTGTCCCAGTGAGCTACCCCTGGAGCTTTAACTCCTACCCCTTGTGATGAGGGAGCTGACCCTGTTTACATTTTTGGCAATGACTGTTAGTTTGAGGCACTTGATGAAAGTGTGCTTCATTTCCTTATTTATTTTCAACAATTCCTCATGCATAAATAAGGCTAAAATAAGGCCTGGGTAATGCCAACCACATGCTAGAGAAATCAGTAAATATAGGGAAGTACATGTATACTCTCACAGGTCCCACATCAGATCAGTCTAGCCTAATGTTTGGGATTTGTAGCATATAACAATGAAAAAGGAGATATACAGAAGTATATAGATACAAAGAAAAAAAGGATTAACACAAAGTCCACATATAAATTCAAAATTCCATCCACAAACTCAACAGGGTTCAGTGAAGCTAATTAAACTATCATTACTGATAATTGGGCCATTTAGTGAAAACAGAAATATTGCCTGGGACATAATAATAATTTGCATTTATACAATAATAGGTAGCACTTATGTAGAGATTGAAAGTTCGCAAAGCGCTCTACAAATATTTCTCTTTATTCTCACAGCCATGTTGAGAAATAGGAACTATTATTATTCCCATTTTATAGATAAGGAAACTGAAGCAGTCAGAAGTGAAATGCTTTGGCCAGAATCTGCACAGATAGTATCTAAAACTAGATTTGAATATATCTTCCTGACTCCAGAGCCAGAGCTCTATCCATTAGGCAGCTTAGATACCCCAATACTACTATTAATACCATAAGTTGTGATCTTATTAGCAATAGAGCTTTAATTTGCACAGTTAGAATAGGACTGTATCTCAGGATGCTCTGATCTGGCATAAGGACCTTGCCTTGAGGATATCCAATGGTTGCAACCATTCTGGGCTGTCACCATTAGGTACCATTGTGCCCCTTCTCTCAGTGTTCTTATCTTTTCTGCACCCCACCCCCTTCCCCCAGCTTGAAGAAACTGAGATTTAGAGAGGTAAAGGCATTTGCTAATGGCCATTATAACCGTTATGACCATTTGCATACAACTATGGAGTGGGATATAAACTCATTAATAAACAAATTAACAAATACATTATGTTATTAACCTGACTTCAGGTTCAGCATTTTTCCCAGTATACTTTCTGGTTGCATTGTTTTCTAGTTGTGTCTGACTCTTTGTGACCTCATTTGGGGTTTTTTTAAGCAAAGAAACTAGAGTTGTTTGTCATTTTTTTCTTCAGTTCATTGAGGAGGAAACTGATATCACTCCAAAAATGATATGAAGATCTTGACAACTGCTATATCAAGCCTCACTTTTCTGGTGATTTCAGGTATCCATGACACAATTTAGAATGGAAAAGAAAGTTAAAAAAAAAGATCTGGCAGCTTTCAAAATAATTTACAAATCACCATATTAAAAGCTCATTCACTTATAGGAAAATTCCTTAGATCTTGACTTCGTCCTTCATTCTTACTTTTGCCACTATTCTAACAAGATGATTTATCTAATCTCTAAAAAATAAGATATTAGACACAAAAAATTAGAAAATGGGGATGGGAGTAGCACTGGCAGGGACAAATCCACTGACAACAAGAAATTCTAGTATCCCTTTATTCCCTCTTGGATAAAATAGAAACTCCATTTGGTACAGAGTATTTCACATTCTGACTTCACCTACCTTTCTGAGATTATTGCATCTTATTCCCTTTTATGACACATCTTATCCAGACTGGACTAATTATGATTCCCTACATAGAGTATTCCAATTTGTCTCTTTTTGCCTTTGTACAGGCTGTCCTCGAAGATGTTCAACTGACGTCTATTCTCTAGAATTACTTCCTTCAAAACTCAGCTCCACTGCTACTTCCTGCATGAAGTCTTTTCTGATATATTCAGGTGTCAGCATCCTTACCTTCCCTCAGTTATTCTGCATAGCACCTGAAGGTATGCTTTCTATTTCCTACTGCATAAAGCACACAGAGAACACTACCATAGGTGCAGGATAGCATATGGATCTTTAGTTGGTTTTGAGTCATTTTTTGGGAGTGTGTCTAACTTTTTATGATTCTACTTGGGGTTTTCTTGGCAAAGATACTGGAGTAGTTTGCCATTTTCTTCTCCAGCTCATTTTGCAGATGAGGAAACTGAGGTAAATAGTGTGAACTGATTTGCCCAGGATCACACAGCTAGTAAGTATCTGAGAACAGAATTGAATTCAGGAAGAGGAGTCTTCCTCACTGTGCTACCTAGGCACCCATTCTATTCATCTACATTCACTTAAAACCATAATTCACAAATATCTACTAAGAGGCAACCAAGTGGAGGAGTGAGAGAATGATTATCCAGAGTGAGAAACACCTGAGTTTAAATCTGATATTAACTAGCACTCTGATAATAACTGAATGACTTTGATGAGTCACTTTATCTTTAACTGCCTCAGTTTTCTCATCTGTAAAAATGGGGATAATAGCAACATCTACTTGATAGAGTTCATGTGAGGATCAAATGATATAATATTTACAAAATGCTTATCATAGTGCCTTGCATGTATAAGGTATTTTATAAATGCTTATTCCCTTCTCTACTGATCATTTTATTTTTCTGTCTGCCAGAGGATAGAATTAGGTCAAAGGAGAGTCATTTAATGAAAATTAAGGTAAGTTAAACATTTCTTTTATATTCTTTAGTCAAACTCTCTGACAAAAATATATATATTTTTTAATAGGAAGAGTAGACACAATAGGAAATGTGACCAAGGTATAGGCATGGAGGGAATCTCATACCTCCAATATTGTAGGACTACTGAGGTCTTCTGATGACATGATAGTACTGCTCTAAAAGATATGATTGATCCATGCTAGTCTTTGTTGGGAATATTATAGTCAGTGGTTGTGTACATCTCCAAACACAACCTGACTGGGTGGGAACATGACTCTGGATTTTATTTTTACTTCTACTTTCAACTGAAGTCCTTAGTTAAAATGCTCTCTCTTATTTATGAGAATAATAAATCCCTTATGCCCATCCCCACATACATACATTGTAGTTTATACATCAGTGTAATTAAAAATAAATTAAAAACTAAAAGTAAATTTTTTGTTGTTTGGTCATTTCAATCATGTCCAATTGGGGCATGTAATTGTGGTTGTAACCACATTTGGGGTTTTCTTAGCAAAAATCCTGGAGTGGTTTGTCTTTCTGATTCCAAGGCTAGCACTCTATCTGCTGAATCATCTAGCTACTTAAAAATAAACATTGAAAAAAATAAATCCAATGTAAAAAAGTAATAAATTTTAGGACCTTATATTTGGATAGGTGTCAATAATTTCAGTATTTAGAGGCTAGGTTTACTGCAACAGTAAGAAAAAATATTCTTATTGAAAATCCTTTGGAGGCTATTTTGAAGGTCTTTCTCATGATTTATTTGATTACAATGGAAATCTACAATTTAATTCAACCTTTCAGAGAAGACATTCCAGCCTGTATGATCTCATCAATCTGGCAGTCACAGAGCGGGAGTGAAGAAGTTCTTTCTTGACATAATGCTACCTTCTACCACAATAACCAGCTTAATTATCTTCAAATAAACAATAAATTGTCCTGATTCTGAATTGTCAGCTTGTAGCTTACCTAGTGTTTCTTGAATGTCAGAACCAGACTTCTGAGCAAGAATTTTGGAAATAATGAACAAGGAATCAGCAAAGGCTTGGACTCTAAGATGGATTCTTCCCTTTACAAAGTGCTTAATTGACTTAATAAGAACTTTAACCATGGCTACTTCTACTATGCCAGTGTCTGGAACTGATATTGTTGACAACTCTCAGACCATAATCCTACTATGTCTTTGTCTAAGTATGGGCTTATTTGGTTCCTTGATCAGCAATGTGACAGTTTGAGGTTTGTTATATTTCTCAATAAAGGTGAACTTCCCTTCTCCCAGTTTGCATTCATAGACATTTTTCTAAGTCCCAGTCAGTCAGAATTTATGTTGAGAGAATTTGTAGCCATTCTACCACATATAAGAGTTAGCTTCCATATTATCTCTCTGCACAGATCATTATGCCTTCTTTTGCAAGAGTATCTAAAGAAAACAAATCAATTCCTTTTTGATTAATAACAACAAAACTTTGGTTTTTATCATATTCCTCTACAATGAATCTCTTTTCTACTTTTACTAGTTTCTCCTTTACACTTTTATTTAAAAAATCAAGAATTTGCTTCTGTTTTTTCTGATTCTTATAATACAATGCAAATAAATGTGTAAAGATATAATTCTTCATATCAGGATGTCAGGCACCATGATCCAGAATCAATATTATGTTGAATATTATGTTGGTTTTGATTTATATTTCATCTTCATAGTCCTTGCCATGAAAAGATCTCAGGAAACATCATGTTGCCATCTTTGGTAAGCTTGATGACTAAAGCACCAGAAATAACTATCTCTTTGGTCAGCCAGTGCCACTTGGGCCAGAGTGACCTTGGCTTTGGAGCTGAGCACTTTTATGCTCAACATGGGTAGTGTTGTAGATGTACATGAAAATACAGGGTTTTTTTTTGGTCTTTTTGTTTTAAAGTTCAAAATGGATAAAAAATTAAAAAATAAATATTTCTATCAAGATTAGTTAGCTTTTAAAGAAAGTTTTAACTCTTATCAAAACAAATATGAAGGAAGATATCCTAGCTGTACCAGATCTCAAGCAGTATTATAAAATGGTAATCATAAAAACTATCTAGTACTGGCAAAGAAATAAAGTGGTGGATCAGTGGAATAGATTAGGTGCAAAAGACATAGTAATAAATGACTGGTAATCTAGTATTTATTAAACCCAAAGATCCAAGCTTTTGGGACAGGAAGTAACTTGGCCAAAAAAATTAACAAACCAAAACCCAACCAATTAACCAACAAAAACAAACCCTGCTAGAAAAACAGGAAAACAGGGCATGGCAGAAACTAGGAATAGACCAATATCTTATGTCATATGTTAAAATAAGTTCAAGAATGAGTACCTGATTAAAACATAAATGGTAATACTATAAATGAATTAGGAGAGTAAGAAACTTTTTAGTTGTCAGATTTATGAAGGGAAGAATTTGTGACCAAATAAGAGATAGAGAACATTACACAAAATGAATCATTTTGATTATATTAAATTTAAAAGGTTTTGTACAAATAAAACTGATGCACAAGATCAGAAGAAAAGCAGAAATAATTTCTACAGCAAGTGTCTCTGATAAAGGATTCATTTATGTAAAATATAGAAAACTGTCAACTTTATAAAAATACAAGTCATTCCTAATTGATAAAGGGTCAAAGGATATGAACAGGCAGTTTTCAGATGAAGAAATCAAAGCTATCTATAGGGATATGAAAAATGCTCTAAATCACCGTCAATTAGAAAAATGCAAAATAAAATGATTCAGAAATTCTACCTCACACCTATCAGATTGACTAATATGACAGAAAAGGAAAATGATAGATGTTTTAAGATGTGGTAAAACAGGGACACAAATGCACTATTGGTAGAGTTGTGAACTGATTCAACCATTCTGGAGAACAATTTGGAACTATGCCCAAAGGGCAATCAAACTATGCATACCCTTTGAAACAGCAACACCACTACTGGATTTATATCTCAAGGAGATTAAAAAAAAGGGGGGGGGGAGAAGAAAGAACCTATTTGTACAAAATTATTTATAGCAGTTCTTTTTTAGTAGCAAAGAAATTGGAAATTTCAGGAATGTTCACCAATTAGGGAATAGCTGAACAAATTGTGGTATATGTTTGTAAAAGTAAGAAATGCTGAGCAGGATGATTTTAGAAAAATCTTGAAAGACTTACATGAACTGATGTAAAGTAAAATGACCAGAACCAGAGAACACAGTACACAGTAACAGCAATACTGTATGATGATCAATTGTAAATGACTTAGCTATTCTCAGCAATAAAATGATCTAATTCAATTTCAATGAACTCATGAAAATGCTGTCCACCTGCACAAGAACTGAATGCAGAACAAAGCATACTATTTTTTATTTTATTTTTGTATGTGTATGTTTTTCTTTGTATCTTCTTTTACAACATGATTGATAGAAATATGTTTTGTATGATTGCACTTGTATTATCCTTATCAAATCGCTTATTGTTTCACGGAATGAGGAGAGGAGGGAGACAATTTGGGCCTTAAAATTTTAAAAATGAATGTGAAAATTGTCTTTACATGTAATTGGGGATAAATAAAATATTATTTAAAAAATAAAAAATAAGTTTTGGTTTTTAAAAGTGGCAAATCTCACTTACCTGAAAAGTTCATTTATGTATAACATTTTACTACATGTTGATACCAGATAAATGAGATGTTTCTCTATTAAGATAATCTGAAGGTAATGAGATAATCCATACTATCTCATTTTAAAAGAAATTTTCAGAATTCTTAATAGAAATGAGTGGAGAAATGTATTTCCTCTCTCACCCTTATTTACTCTTTAAGGAAGAGTCTGGACTACTCAGTGATGACGTACATAATTGTTTTACAGCCTGGTAAATGCTGGGCTATTGTCATATCTTTCCAGAATGCCATCCATAGTGATTCTTTATGTGTAGATTCAGCACATCTGTGCAAGTGATGATTAAAAGAACTCTCTATCTCCCCCTTTTTAGAGGAGTTCTTAAAACTCAGAAATGTCCTTTCTCTAACAGTTAGCTCTCTGTCAAGCTTTGGACATGTCTTTAAGTGAACAAGGAAAGGCTACTAAAAATAAATGGATGATCATGGACCTCAAGGACTATAGGGTGTCTCTTCCTTTTTGTCACAGGTTGTTCACTGTGTATTGGGAAGGAACTTCTTATGTCTACTGGTAATGTTTGAAAACTATTTTTGGAGTCAGGAAAAGAGAATTTGGGGATCAGAAGCTGAATAGGCAAAGTATACAGTAATAGATTATACATAAATCATTTTAAAATAAGAAAACTCAGCATTGCAGTTAGTAGATTTAGCTTTTTGAGTTGAAAAAAAAAAAGACCATATATCCTGTTCTCTCCTCCTATCCCCTGCCCAGAATCACACAATTTAAAGATTCTGGGGGCCCTCTATAATTGTTAGGCTTGTGGAGGGAGGCAGCATGAGATAAGGGATTTAGGCTTTTACATTTTGGTATGATAAAGGGAAATGGGATGGCAGAAGATGCTTATGAATTTTAATAATGACATTAGGATCAGAGGAAGAACAAGCATGTGTGAAACTATCTTCCCTATTCTTCTTATTTAGGGAGGGCAGTCTTTCAAGTGTCAAGAATAGACATGAATTATGGGAAGTTTATTTCCTGGGGTGCTAATTCAAGATTATTACATTTACTTAGAAGCAAGTTCAGTCTACAGGAAGAATAATCACTATCCCTTCCTTGACCCCCAGAATTAGAACATTGCAAGCAAGCACACATGCACATACACACACACGCACACCATCTGAAATTTCAGGAAGTAAATGGACCATTTTTTTCATTCTCAGAAGGTTGCTCATCTCTTAATCAGTGGTGGCAAATTTCCAATCATTAGATTTCAGAAGACTTGTATAGTTTTCTAGGCTATAAAATTGACTTCTAATTGAAGAAAAGTTTTTTTTTTTTTTTTAAAAAGGATAATGTATCTTGTAGTTCCAAATGTAATACATGATCTAGGAATATGAGGAGACTCGACTCATATCCCTTAAAACTGTAAGAGAAGAGTGTCAAGCTAGGAGTGAGATGGTGTTCTCAGACCTGGGGAATGATTTGCTGGATGCCAGGAAAATGCTGGTCCATTCCTTGTGCACGCATGTCACTCGCTGTGCAGCTGCAGACCTATTCCCTTTGAATTGTCTGACATCTGAGCCCTGTTGGAATCCTTTCCTGCAGGAGTCTTCTTGAATTTACAGGCTCAGCTTGCTTATTTGTCCTAAGAACTTTGGATTCCTGTGGTGTTTCTGTTACGTGACTTCCATAGCATAAAGATGAAAGGTTGTCTTTGCTAACACTGTGTCTAACTTTGAAATTCAGTTTCCTGAAATTAAGGCAAGTGGAAGAATATGCCCAGAGAATAATGATGAAGTTATCTGAAGATTAGTGGGAAACGTGGCCATTGTACACATTTGTCATTTTTTTTTCTCTGCTGAGTTGATTTCTCATATTTCTGTTGGCCTGGGAATGAGGCAAACAGTACAGAAATGTAGCACAAAAATACTAAGTGAAGTGCAGATTTTTTTTCAATTTGCTCTCTGGATATTTTATGGCTGCCTCTTTGCTTTGTATAAGCTTTGAAAAATTTGATTGATTTTGAAAAAATGTAGTTTATTTCTGAAAGGTATCAGCTCTTTCTCATCCTCCTTCTTTCCCTCCCTCCCTCCCTTCCTTCTTCCTTCCCTCCTTCTCTTCCTTCCTCTCTCCCTCTCTTCCTTCCTTCCTTCCTTCCTTCTTTCCTTCCTTCCTTCCTTCCTTCCTTCCTTCCTTCCTTCCTTCCTTCCTTCCTTCCTTCCTTCCTTCCTTCCTTCCTTCTTTCCTTCCTTCCTTCTTGCCTTCCTGCCTTCCTGCCTTCCTTCCTGCCTTCCTGCCTTCCTGCCTTCCTGCCTTCCTGCCTTCCTGCCTTCCTGCCTTCTCACTTGACTGCCTGCTTCTTTTTCTTAAGTACCCATGATGATTCTGAGAAGAGACTAGGTTCTGGAATGCAAAGACAATATTCCATTGAAGGCATAACTATAAAATATGTAGAGAGTAGATACAAAGTAGTTTCTGAAGGGAAGGAGAATATTAAAAATTGGGATCTCCTAGGAGGATTCCTATAGGAGATGAGTTTGATGTGAGCTTTGAAGGAAGCTAAAGGTCCTAAGATATGAAAGTGAGAAGAGAGTGTTCAAAGGTATTGTACACCTTAAATTCTATGTGTAGTTGGTCATCAACTGGAAAGAAAATAGTTGCTGGTCATTTTTGTATATTTGATTAAAATGAATTATTGTACTGAGAGAGATCAACAGATGTTAGGATTACTAATTTTTGTAATGAAATCTTACAACAGTACTTTTCAGTAAAGCAGAATCTGAGATGAAGGGTTTGCTTAGAAATAGCCAGCTAGAAAACCATTTATTAAGCATTTATGATCCGTTAGGAGAAGGAGCAGTTAAGGGAATCAGTTGATCTGGGAGTAGAATGAATGATGGTGGGATTTCTCAAAAAGTAGCATTTTTTGATAGATAGCAATTTACTAATCACAAGAGCTGGCCCCAAAGAAGGAGTAATTATTAGGTGCACAAGGAGGTTTAGTAATGCAATACTCAAAAGGTTTCAATATGGGAGCCTTTATATATAAAGACAATATATATTGCCTTTTGCAATATTTCATTTCTTGAGTTCAAGATAAGAGAAAATGCTTTAAAATTAAACTGACATGGATAATAATTGAATTACTTACCTTACTGACTGTTGGGAGGCTCAAACAAAATGTTATATATAAACATTTTTATACACTTTTAAAGTAACACATGTCAATTGTCATTGTAATTGTTACAATCACTAGATTTTAAAAATTAATGTCTGTGACCCTTAATGACAGAATAAGCCTTATTCTTGTAAGATTAGTAGGCATAGATGGTCCTTGATGATGACTACAATGAACCAGTTCCTTCCAAAGCTGTGGCAAGAGGTGACTCTGGAAGATTCCTTTGCTACTTTGGCAGCTAAAGATGGTGGTGTCTGCGTGTTGAACCTTAAAGCTGATGTTTGAACAGGGAGTGCTGGAATCCAATAGCTCTGAGAGGGGTCTGCCAAAAAAGCTACCCAAGATCAGTTTTTTGGACACTGGGCTGGAAACTGTGATTGGCTAAGGCAGTGAGAGCTATGCTTTCCAACATCTCCATCAAAATAGAGTTCTCTGGGGCCTGAACATATTGGTACATTCATATATTTTTATGTGTTAGCCATCCTTCTCTACTTCCTTTCATTTCTCTTGCTAAATGAGAAAATAACATCCTCCAGGGGTTAAATGCTTCCCAACTGCTTGGAAATTGTGACGATGATCTACAGTACATGAATTATAAGGGAATTTTATGGAGCAGTATGAGGGTTGATAGAAAAAAGTGCTGACATTTGTCAACAGACCAACTGGTTCTAGAAAAACTATTTTCCCCCCTGATACAATTTGGAACACTATTACTCTATTTATATTTTAGTAATACTTTCTCTGCCCAAGAATTTTTTCCTGTATACAAGGGAAAAGGACTTCATATTGCAATATACATGAGCTACTATATGCTAATTTTCAATACCATTTTTTACTGGGAAAGTAGCTATTTTTACTGGGAAAGAGGAAACCTCATTTATGGTTTTTTTTTCCCTTGAAGTTGATAAGGTTGGTAGCAACACACTTTTTTTTTTTTTTTTTTTTTTTTTTGGTAAAAGGAACCAATATTGTCCCCTAACTTTCCCAAGGTCACTTGGCAAGTTAGTGGCAAAGAGTTAATACTCTCACCTCAGGGTTAATTCACTTGCTATAATCTACTTACTTTATCTGCTTTTTCCAAAAAAGATTTTACACATTTCTCCTGAGGTTCTAAAGTAGATTATTATAGAAGCAGTTGGACCTCTACTGAGCCTGGTCATGTCTGAGAGATGGAAATTCCAAGCTACTAATATTGACAACTCCAGTAAATTTTCTTGATAGACAATGTGTCTCCCTAACAGAATAATAATAATAAAAACAAACTTTTGTACTGACTTTTTCTTATTTTGGGAGATATAGAAAAATGGAACTCAAAATACTCTGTATCAGTGACTTTATCTTGTAACACAAATACAATATTTATATTATTTCTATTTATACTTATAGGCATTTACATAGTACATCAAGGTTTACAAAGTATTTTCCTAACAACATTTATATTATGTAAGTAGCACAAGTATTTATTATACACAAATAATGTATATTCATATATTATAAAATATATACTGATGAACTTCTCTGGGCAACCAAATTTTGACATAATTTTCCATAAGCCCTTGTGACTGACAGTATCAAAGTATACAACATTTGTAGATCTGACCAAGACTTTCCTTCCTTCCTTCCTTCCTTCCTTCCTTCCTTCCTTCCTTCCTTCCTTCCTTCCTTCCTTCCTTCCTTCCTTCCTCTCTCCCTCCCTCCCTTCCTTCCTTCCTCCCTCCCTCCCTCCCTTTTTTCTTTCCTCCCTCCCTTCCCTCTTTCCTCTCTTTCTTATTTGAAATACAGCATTACTATGATTTAAATGAAGAGGAATTGGAATGACAGTAACAGAATTATCTACTATTAATATCGGGATGGATCTCAAACAGTTTTATATTTGAAACTCAAGGGAGGCATAATTGTATTCCAAAACAGATGAATACAACACATGGGTTCACAATATGAATTATATATATATATATTTATTATAGCTTTTTCTTTATAAGTTATATGCATGGGTAATTTTACAGCATTGACAACTGCCAAACCTTTTGTTCTAATTTTTCCCCTCCTTCCCCTCATCCTCTCCCCCAGATGGCAGGTTGACCAATACATGTTAAATATGTTAAAGTGTAATGAATTATATTTTTTAAACTGCCACATTCAGTCCAAAGATCTCTTATTTCCTTTAGCATCTCAGAGATTAAGTAATTGTTCTGCTCAGTAATATAATAAAGTGGCAAATATAGCACCCACTGATATTACAGGACAGTTTTTTAGAACTAGACCCCTGATTCTGGACTTTAGTTTCCTTCCCTCACAGATTATACTCTTCATCAGAGTATACAGCTGTCTGAGCAAGCTATCAGTCCTGCTTATATGGTTCTGTCAGAACTAAATCCATGGTAGCTTCTGAAGACGCAAAAACAAGCATGGGAGCAAGCTCCAAATTTAAGTCTCCAATAAGTTTAATAGTAAGGAAATGTCTAATCAAACTTGTAGTTAACTTTAGCTAGATTGTCATGATACTTATGTACATGGTCTTATGTAAGACAATGGACTTTGCCTTGACTTTTTCCCCTTTAATATCTATTTTGTTCTCCCAGAAAACTATGGGGCTGGATAACTTTATGTACTGGTATCATATATCTTTGCCAATTAGTACATTTTTGTAGGCAACTCTCAATTTAACAGCAAATGTTATAACGGCACACTCAGCTTAGATGGAATAATCATTTTTCAGACTACCACATTTTTCTTGGTCAATTCTATTCATACATTCAATTTAATAGGGCTTCTGTAATAGGTGACTACATATTTCTCAAATTCACTAGACAAATGATGTTTTACGAGTATGAATTTTGCTTTTTCCTCCATCACTAATGCAAGTTTGAATTGAACAAAGAGGTTAACCTTGAGCAGCTATGACGCTCTGTCCCACTTGACAGAAGCCTTAATTTTCTTAAAGAATATTTTGTAATTATATTTATATAAATTCTGAATATATCTCGGTGGTTTTGCTTCCAGATATATGATGGATTCTATGGTTCTGTTGAAAATAATTTGTTTTCTTCATCTTTTCCAGTAGAGTTTTATTAGTAATATTCAGGAATGTTGATCACTTTTATGGATTTACTTTGCATTATGCTATTTTATAAGTAATCAATTATAATAAATTTATTTTTCATTGAATCTCTGACATTGTCTATTTGAAACAGCATATCCTTTATAAATAAAAATAATTTTGTCTCAAATTATCAATTTCTTCTTAATTTATTGGTATAGTTACTTTAAAAAAATAACAACTGTATCTTATAATATTAGAGATAATGGATACCCTTGCTTTATATTTGATTAGGGAAACATGTTTCTTCCTTACAAATAATATTTTTCATAACTTTACAGTGGTGTTTTTTTTTTTTTTACTACTTTGTTTTAGTACAGGATTTCACAGAAATTGTGGCTATGGCTTATTAAAGACTATTTCTGTGTCTTTTAATACAATTATAAATTTTTATTGATTATATATATTTCTGTTTTTCTAATTTTGAACCTCCTCTGAGTTTCTGGCATAAACTAAGTATGATTGCAGAATAATACAATAATAATTTATTGAATATATCAGTGTAACCTCTTTGTCAATATTTTACTCAATATTTTTGTATTAATTTTCATTTTTGATGTTCTGTAGTTTTCTTCCTGATCTTTTTTCCTCCCTATTTGGGTATCAGATGTCTATGCTAATTAAGCATAATAATAAGTATTAGGGCCATATTTATCATCATAACAGGAATTTTGGTATTTTGTGAACAGTATATGTAACACAGGAGTTGATTATTGTTTAAATTTTTCAAAGAATTCATTTAGAAATTCATCTCAACTCAGATCAGATCTCTTTTTTTCCTTTTGTGATCTTCATGCTATTGGAAGGTCAATTGTGGTTTGGTCTATTCCCTCTGTGTGTGTGTGTATGTATATATATATATATATATATATATATATATATATATATATACATATATATACCTATATATGTATATATATATATACACACACACACTAAAACATTCATTAATTTCATTTATAATTTTAGTTTTGTTGCCATATAACTAGATGTAATAGTTCCCGACAATTTCCTTCATTTTCTTTTCATTCATTGTAAATTCTCCCTTTTTTATTTTTTATTTTGGCAATTTTCTCCCTTTAAAAAAGGATGTTTATTTTTCTGTTCTTTTAAAGATGATCTTTTTAGAATTTAGCATCTCAATGAATTTTTGTTTTCAATTTTGAATATCTGTTCTTTGATTTTGAGAGGGAGTTTACCAATTTGCTGATTTTTTTTGAGTTTTTTGTTGCATATTCAAAATTGAACAGAAACAGTTACCATTGAACTATACGTATAGATCCTGATGAGTTGCATCTTGATTTAGAATATTGCATGTTAAAATTATCTTTGTATTTTATTTGTTTTGTCAAATATTTCTCAATTGCATTTTAATCTAGTTTGGACCTTACATAGAAGTGTTTTGGGCCATAAGTGGCCCATGGGCCATATGTTTGACAACTCTGATTTAGAGGTATATAATTCCCCTAAAAACTGCTTCTTAAATTTTCTCTATTATTTCATTGTTTCTAATTTAATTAAGTTACTTCCTCTATGACTTATTTTTTGACCTTTTCATTCTTTAATATTACTTTATCTAGGTTCCATGTAAAGAATATTAAAAATATGTACATTTGTTAAGATTCTCATTTAGTAATCTCATGTAATAATCCAAGGGCTAGCAAATCTCTTCCCATTCCCAAGATTTTCTTTAGCCCTAAGCTGATTTCTTATTTAACTTTCTGTTAGATCAGAGTTAGAAAGAGGTATGTTGTCAAAGTATTGAACAATTATTATCTCTTAGGTCAAGTAACTTTTCTTTCCTCTTTCCTCAGATACTGTTATTTCATTTAAATACATTTAATATCAATATTGTTTCATTACAAGTCTTAAAGAATAATGTGGTTTTCCTGTTTATTTCTTAAACATCTGTTTTTTTCACCATTGCCCTGAGATCATGATTGACATTCCTGATTAATGACTTCAAGTGAGGCATGATAAATTCTACTCCAGTCTTTCAATTTAATTCTATATGAATTTTTATATTTGAAATATGTTTCTGATGAACAATAAACTTTTGGAATTGCTTTCCAAGAAATTCTGCCACCCTCCTCTGTTTTGTGGACAAATTCCACTCTATTAAATCATGTTATAATATTTATTGTCCCCTCACCCCCTCACATTCCACTTTTAGAAGAAAAAACAAAGTGGGGAGAGGGAATGAAATCAGCAGTAAGTATCTGGTTTACATTACTTGGAATGATAGAATCCCAAATTTCTCCTTTCTACCTCAAATACTAGTTTTTGCCCTACTCCTCCTTTCTTTTCATAATTAGCCCTTCATTTTCATTATATGTATCCCTTCCCTAACTTTATTCTTCCTCTCAAACTTTTCTTTTTTCTCCCTCTCATCTACCAAGACCCTATTTACCATATATTATTTACTAATATATTTTCCTTCAATCTTCCTCAATCTAGCTCAGATAAGAAATTACATCCCCATTCTCTCAGTCCCTATTAGCAAATTTAAGTAATCTTTTCCTGATGCCCCAATTAAAAGAAAATATATGCTTCTCCCCTACTCACCATTTCTTCATTAGTTCATTTCTTTCCTTCTTTGCTTTCTAAACACCCAAATTTTAACATTATCTTTCTTTGTTCATTCATTGTGTCTTAAAAACATAGGGGTTCCAAAGACCAATAATCCCTTTTTTCAGGATACATGTTCATTACAATCATTTTAGGTTATTTAATTTTTTTTTAACTTCCTAGACTTCTGTTAACAGTTATTCTCATTTTTAGAAAAATTTGCCTAGGTTTTTGTTTTTGTTTTGTTTTTGGTAAAATTTCTCAGAAGTTACTAAGTTCTTTTAAAAATGCTATAAGTAATTGATCAATAGAATAGATTATGTTTACAGGACAAAATAGTCAATGACTATAGTAATCTAGTATTTGACAAACTAAAAGACCCCAGCTTTTGGGATAAGAACTCACTATTTGACAAAAACTGCTGGGAAAATTGGAAATTAGTATGGCAGAAACTAGGCATTGACCCACACCTAACACCATATACCAAGATAAGGTCAAAATGGATTCATGATTTAGACATAAAAAGCAATATTATAAGCAAATTAGAAGAACAAAGAATAGTTTACCTCTCAAATTTATGGAGAAGGAAGGAATTTGTGGCCAAAAAAGAACTGTAGTTCATTATTGAACACAAAATAAATAATTTTGATTATGTTAAGTTAAAAAGTTTTTGTACTAACAAAACTAATGCAGGCAAGATTAGAAGTGAAGCAATAAACTGGGAAAAATTTTACATTCAAGGGTTCTGATAAAGGTCTCATTTTAAAAATATATAGAGAATTGACTCAAATTTATAAGAATTTATATTCTCCAATTGATAAATGGTCAAAAGATGTGAACAGATAATTTTCAGATGAAGAAATTGAAACCATTTCTAGTCATATGAAAAAGGTGCTCTAAATTACTATTGATTAGAGAAATGCAAATTAAGACAACTCTGAGATACCACTACACACCTGTCAGATTGGGTAAGATGATAGGAAAAGATAATGATGAATACTGAAGGGGATGTGAGAAAACTGAGACACTAATATATTGTTGGTGGAGTTGGGAACTGATCCAATCATTCTGGAGTGCAATTTAAAGTTATGCCCCAAAGGCTATCAAAATGTGCACATCCTTTGATCGAGCAGTGTTTCTACTGGGCTTATATCCCAAAGAAATTTTAAAGGCGGGAAAGGGATCCACATGTGCAAAAATATTTGTGGCAGCTAATATTATAGTGGCAAGAAACTGGAAACTGAGTGGATCTTCATTGGTTGGAGAATGGCTGAATAAGTTATGGTATATGAATGTTATGGAAAATTATTGTTCTGTAAAATCAGCAGGATGATTTCAGAGAGGCCTGGAAAAACTTACATGAACTGACACCAAGGGAAGCAAACAGAACCAGGAAATCATTGTACACAGCAACAAGAAGATTATACAATGATCAATTCTGCTGGACTTGGCTCTTTTCAACAATGAGATCATTGAAACCAGTTCCAATGATCTTGTGCTGAAGAGAGCCATCTATACCCAGAGAGAGGACTGTGGGAACTGAGTATGGATCACTACATAGAATTTTCACTCTTTTTGTTGTTGCTTGCATTTTGTTTTCTTTCTCATTTTTTTTTTTTGCTTTTTGATCTTATTTTTCTTGTCTAGTAAGATAATTGTATGTATATGTATACATATATTGGATTTAACATATATTTTAAACATGTTTAACATATATTAGATTACTTTGCCATCTAGGAGAGGGGTGGGGGAAGGGAGGGAAATTTGGAACACAAGATTTTTCAAGGGTCAATGTTGAAAAAATTATTCATGCATATGTTTTGAAAATAAAAAGCTTTAATAAAAAAGGTAAAAACACTGTCTTTTTTTTCTGTTGGATTGTACCCAGCTTTGCAGGATAAATTATTATTGGGGATATAATTTTGTTGCAAAATGTTTAGCATTCTAATAAGGGTTTTTGATTTCTGTTACAAGTTGTTTATTCACCATTCAAGTTTTACATGTAGGTGTATATATATTTTACATATATATATAATATATATACATGTATATACATATTATATATAGTATATGTACACATTATATATACATACACACAAATATATACACGTATGTATTAAAATTATTTTTATTTTGTTAAATCTTTCCCAATTATGTATAAAAATTTTTTCAATCAATTAAAAATACTTGAGTGTCTCATCTCCCCCCCTTGAGAAAGAAAGAAATTTGATATTGATTATAAATGTGAAATCATAAAAACATTTCTATTTTAGCTATGTTGCAAAAGAAAACACACAACACACCCAAAAGAATAAAATAAAGAAACTTAAAAAGTTTATGCTTCACTCTGCATTCAGAGTTCATCAGTTCTCCCTCTGAAGGTGAATAGCAGTTTTCATCATAGGTCATTTGGATCATTTGTCATGATCTTGGACCATTGTCTTGATCAGAATAGCTAAATCTTTCACAGTTGATCATCCTCACAATATTGCTAGTACTGTGTACAATGTTCTTCTGGTTCTGCTCATTTCACTTTGTATCAGTTCATATAAGTCTTCCCAGGTTTTTCTGAAACCATCTTGCTTATCAGTTCTTATAGCATAATAGTATTCCATCACAATCATATAGCATAACTTGTTCAGACATTTCCCAATTGTTGGATATCCCCTCAATTTATAATTCTTTGCTCCCACAAAAAGAACTGCTATAAATATTCTTCTATAAATAGGATTTTTTTTCTTTTCTTTGATATTTTGAGATGCGGCGCTAATAGTGGTTTAAGTTTTATGTTAACAGCTTTCCTGTTACAGCTTTCCTGGTCACAGATGTAGACCAAAACAAAACAAAACAAAAGAAAAACAAAGAAAAAGAACCCTCTTTCACTTAATTTATCGTATTATACCTTCCAATTTTTCTTAAAGTTCCTATGTACAATTTGTTCTCTTTTTGTAATGCCGGAGAAACTGAGCAAGATAGAGATTAGAGAGTATTTAATAATTTATCAAATGGGAGAGATATCCTGGACCAAATGGATCCATGGTTTGGTCCCAGGGCTGAATGAAACTATCATATCCAAAAATCCAGCAAACAATGAGAGTTCTCAATGACATATACACATTACTCAGACTCGGGGGGTTGACTGAGGTGGGGGCGCAGTCAGGGTGCTGAGAGCAGGAATGGAACTCTGACAGGGTGGGGTGAGCCTCCGGAGAGGGGATGACAATCAGGGGAAGGCACCCCAGACAGGGGGAGAGGCATCTTGATAAGACAGTATCTGACATTCCGGTAGCTTGGGATGGGGAGAGGCATTCTGATATTCTAAAACAAGATCTTTTATTCTTATCAAATATTCTGATGAAGAGGGAGGGGAGGTTTTGCAGGACTAAGAAGCAGAGAAACTGAGTCAGATCAGGATAATTAGAGAAACTGAGAACTGTGGCATAACATTTTCTGGGGACCTTCTTAGTGTTACTGAGGAATTATTATCTTTTATAGTTTTATTAATCAAACATCAAGAAACATTTATTTGGCACCTATTATGTTTTAGTTAGTGTGCTGAATATGAATCTACAGATATGAAGAAAAAGCAACCATAGTCTTTACTTTCAATGAACTTACATGCTAATAGGGGAGGCAATATATAAATAACTAGGTAATTCATGATATGTACAGAACAGATGGAAATTAACCTTAGAGAGAAAGGTTATTAGAATCTGAGGTAATGATGTGAACTCCAAAAAACCTCATAACCCCACTATCAAGAACAATGTAAATGCTAAAACAAGCCCATCCTATTCCCATTATGAACCATAACCTCATACAAAAGGAGATTAATTTCCTGGGACTGACTTGTTAGCATTTCTAAGACAAACTCATTTGTCTCATTATGCATCATGCAACTTAATAGACACAATGTGCAGGCAAGTTTGTTCTTCACTTGGTCTCTCCTTGGCCCCTTTCTAATTCCTCTACAACTCTTCCCTAATTCCTCCCTAACTCCTTAGAGCTTGTCCTTATCTTCTCCTCTTTTTCCTTCTGCTCCTTTAAAAAGCCACATCACCAAAACCTTTTGACAAAAGAATTCTTAAATTTCGTCCATGACTTTTTCATGACAATGAAAGGTACTCTTTGGCTAAGAGAATACCTTTGTGTGTTCTTCACATTTAGAACCACTTTCCCACTTCCTGTTATTTCATCAGTAATATTTGAGCTTAAAGGAAATCAGGGATTCTAATAATCAGAAATTAGCAGGAAAAACATTCTTGACCTGTGCGACAGCCTAGGTTAAGTTATAGACAAGGGAAATGTAATATCCTGTATGTGGAATAGCAAATAAGTCAAATATGTTTGGACTATAGAACATATGGAAAGGAATAATAGTTAAAAAAATGGAGAACTATAAAGATGACAGTTTGTAAAGAGCTTTAAATAGTGAAAAGAAAATTTTATATTTGATCCTAGAGATAATAGGGAGCCACTGAAATTCATGGAGGGGAAAGTGACATAGTCAGACATACATTTTTAGGACAATTACTTTGTCAGCTTAGTGGTATTTGGATTTCAGTGAGAAAGGGAGAGTAGCCAGAATTTTTTTTTTGATAGTCTAGGCATAAAGTGGAGAGAATTAACATTAGAGTCGCAGTTGTATGAGAGGTTGTTGTGAAGTTGACAACAAATTAGATATTTGGGGTAAGTGCTAATTACAAGTTAACATTGAGGTTGGGAGTCTGGGAGGTTGGCCATGTTTTTAAACACTAGTAATACTAGTAATAGCGAAATTCAGAAGAGAAAAGAGTTTGGGGTGGAAAGATAATTTCAAATACATTAAACTTGAAAGACATCCAATTTCTGCCAAAAAGATATAGGACTAGCTTTTAGGAGAATGACTAGGGTGTAAATATAGATCTGGGAAGTTAAACTGAGTTACTAAAAAACCAATGAAGGCATCAGAGAATAGATAATTAAACATAACTTCTCCCTCATGTTAGAGAGACTGCTAGAATATATTATAGAAATTGGAAACTTTATTTGGAAAAATTTGATTTATAAGTAGAATTTTTAAACTAGATGGCAGATCTCTGATGTCTGATCAAATTATCTCATTTTTAATGAAGTAGACTCCTACTGAGGGCTGAGGAGGGACAGGAAAAATTTGTCATGGAAGAGAGAGGAGGGGAGAAAGTTGGATTTAGGGAATACTAGCAATTATATTAAGTTAGGTAAGAAAGGGATAAATGATGGATGAGTGGCAGATTAGAAATGCATTAAAAGGAGATGGGAAGAAACAAGAAAAAAAGATACTCTTTTGTTTGTGAAAACTTTGGGAATTTCCCCAAATGTTTAGTGCTATATGCAGAGAATGCTTAAGTTTCTGGAGGGTCTAGTGGGTAACCAGACTATAGTGAACAACAAACCCTGTGGGGTTTTGCCGTCTTGTTTAATACCCAGGCTTAAGAAAGACAAAAGGAAAAAATGAGAAAAGTAAATTCACTGACTCAGTCACCACAACAGCATCAATATGTGAATTCCATGAAACTTTAGACAATTCCTAGCACTTGGGAAACTTTAGTGAAGCATTCCATTGCCTTGACTAAAGGGAACATACAGCATACTGTAAACAGACTTTCAATTTATAGTTTCAAGAGAAATAGCTGTAGGCATAGATACTACTCAAAGCAGCCCTGGGAGCCTCAGGGAAAAAGAATCCCGTTCCCCTCCACAAATGGAGAGCTCTGTATTTTTCAAAATTAATATGAATCTTTTTGGGTAATTAATACAAGATACATTTTGCTTCCCAGCTCAGAATTTAAACTTATACCCTGGAACCAGTAAACATTGGCAGGCCTGTTCTATTGTTTTTGTTTTCATCCTTCTTTCTTGAAGAGGACCAATGACATTAGGAGGATGATGTCTTGACTTGCAAGTGAATTAAGGAGGCAGAGCTATGCAAAATCATCATACTCACTCTCTCCTCCATGGTCATCTGAGTCCAGTTGTAGGACATAGGTCAGAACAAGTGACAATGGACCCAGATGCAGTGGGAGACTTTTTAAGCTAAGATCTTTCCCAGGTCTCAGTTTGTCTGAGGTAGCATACATTTAGTGATTGAAGGCTAGGTAAGAGTTGGGGCAAAAGATGGTTTAGTTTGACTCCCAAAAGACTCAATCTGAAAGGAAAAGACCCTCAGACTTTCAGACTAGAACAGAAACAATTGCTATTTACACTCACTCTGAGAACCAGAATGATTTTTTTTTATTTTTTATTTAATAACTTTTTATTGACACAACTCATGCCAAGGGTAATTTTTTACAACATTATCCCTTGCACTCACTAATGTTCTGAATTTCCCCCTCCCTCCTCCACCCCCTCCCCCAGATGGCAAGCAGTCCTATACATGTTAAATATGTCACAGTATATGATTTGTTTTAAAGGTATTTTCAAGTAGCTACACTTGAATCCTGATGGGCTTTATCAAGTCTGGTTTACCAGAACTATATTTTAAGAATTCATAAACAAAAACTACATGCAACAAAAGAGGTAATTGTTCCAGTTTAAAAAAATAAAACAATGATAGAATAAATAAAAATGGAAGAACAAAACTCTAGTCCCCACACCGAAGATATCTTATATAGTATAAGCGATCAAAATTCTTATTCCTTTGGACAGAGCACCCACCTATAAGGGTATGCCTCCTCATCTAGACTGAGAGAGAACTATAGTCTTGCTCTATTAAGTTTCTCCTTCTACATCTGGGTAACACTGTTCCTGAATGATGGTGCCTATTTCTTTAAAATGTCACATCTGGGTCCATTGTCACTTGTTCTGACCTATGTCCTACAACTGGACTCAGATGACCATGGAGGAGAGAGTGAGTATGATGACTTTGCATAGCTCTGCCTCCTTAATTCACTTGCAAGTCAAGACATCATCCTCCTAATGTCATTGGTCCTCTTCAAGAAAGAAGGATGAAAACAAAAACAATAGAACAGGCCTGCCATAAAATCAACTAGGGGAATAGTTGATCATATTTTTCTGAAATTCATTCCATCAATTCAATATTTATTTATATGAACTACTATGTGACAGTGGGCAAATCACTACTTTTCTGGGCTTCAGTTTTGCAATCTATAAGAAGGAAGAAAAGAAATATACATTTGTCAACCAAGTTCTGTCTTAACTGCTTTATAAACATGCTCTCCTTTAATCCTCACAGCAGCCCAATAGGTGCTCATTATTATTATTTCTATTTTATAGTTGAGAAAATTGAGACAGACAGAAATTGTTACTTGTCCAGTCACACAATTAGGAAGTATCTGAGGCTGTATTTGAACTCAGGCTTTCCTGCTTCCAGGTGGCTCTGGCCAACTGGATTTGACAATGAAGACTGACATTTATATATTACTTAAAGTTTTGCAAAATCCTTTCCATACTTTTTTTTATTTATGTTTTACAACAAACTCGCTGAGAAGAAAAAGAAAGCCAAATACAACATCCCCCCAAACTCTGGGACACATTTTCACACAAGTATGTATGGAGCTCAGGGGAATGAGGGTTCAAATTTAGAGAACAAAGGTTGAAAAAGGAGCAACTCATTGTTCCTGGATGGCTGAAAATCCTACTCTTTCTTTATATCTTCATGAAATTTGCTTTTTGTATAGGTTTTTCCCAGGCTTCTTGTAAAACCCTAGAGTTGCCTTTCCACAAAGAACCTAGGTTGTCCTTGGCTTCCACTTCTGAGCCATTGCTCCTTGGAGACACTGGTGGAATGCCAATGGGAAGTCCAAATGTTTTGACTTTTCAAAGTTCACAGTACCATTCTCTAGTCAAAGATGGCAAAAGGAGAGTGGGACTCCATCCACCCACCTTCAAGTAATTGTCCCTCAAGATCTTAGCTGAAGCTACTTCACAATGGGACTGGCCAGCTATTGGAATGCTGGATTCTAGCTGGCTTTTTGTTTTTATTCAAGTGTCATGATGTGACCAATGCTCCTTGGCCAAACACAAGATCTTTTCTGTGAAACATTATTTTCGTTTATCTAATGTCTCAAAAGCAGTTTATTTTTCCTTTGACTGATTAAATGCATCTAGTTTATGACTCTAATTGATGGATTCAGTAGAGAAATTTGGACTCTGTAATTAATGAGGTAGGGACATGAAATATCCTTCTTACTTAGCTGGTAAGTGTATTACTGTTGTTTGAATCAAGGTCATTCTGATGCTAAATCTACTACCTCTCATGACTGTGAGTGTAGAAAATCAGTTCATTCCATGTTACAATGAAGATTTACGTCATTGTTCAAGTGTCCAGGCAATGACCCTTTTAAAATCTATGGTTTGGATGCATATAGCAGGAGATTTTATTAATTCTGGCTGTACCCATCTGAATCTTTCATATAATTCTCACTGATGCAATATGCTAAATATTTGGTGGAAACAGATATGATTCTAAGCATATGTTTTATAAACATTATTAAATCATTTCCTGAAATGTTAACTTGATAAACTAAAGTACAACTTGACTTTTTCTATAAGTTTATGTTAAGAATACTATGAAGGCAAAAAAAGTACACAGATAATAAATAATAAAGCAGTGTTTCTTTGATTTTAATAACATCAAATGAGATAAAGTATGCAAAATGTAAGAGCTGTTATTATTTCTGATGCTGTCTGATGATGGAATTGGTTGACTCTGAAAATAGTTTGTTGAAACTCTGAGGTTTTTAAAGGGCTAACCACTTTCATATTAGGCAGACCCTCCATCATGACCAGACTGTGGCAGAAACTCTTTCCAAAAATTAGAGTTAGAACTCTGAGGGCCCATTGGTGGAAACAGTATCCAGGGCAAGGATAATTGTCTAGCTACCTAGAGAGTGATAGTAAAGCACTTTGTGTAGGCAACCATTGGAATACTGGATTCCAATTGGCTTTCTGTCTAAGTGCCATGATGTAACCAATGTTCCTTAATCAAACACAAAACTTTTCCTGTGAAGCATTATTTTCTTTTATCTAATGGCTCAAAGGCATTTTACTTTTCCTTTGAATGATTAGATGCATTTAATTTATGCCTCTAATTGATGGATTCAATAGAGGAATTTGGACTCTTTAATTAATGAGGTAGGGACATGGAAAATCCTTCTTAGCTAATTCTCAATTTTCTTAGGTTATGTTCTTTTTACATTAACAACATGCTATGAACAACAAAACTATGATGTCTGAGGAACCAGTGAATTCCAGAGGATAGAAGAAACTTCTCTCCTCATGATGGTTTTTCTTTTTTCTACACTCTCCCCACCCCAATGCTCTAGGGAAAGAACTAACACACTATGAAATGGTTAATGGTGTGCTTTCCACATTTTTTTTTTACTATTAACTTTACTTCCCCTACCCCCACTTTTATTCTCTTTCTTTCCTTCCTTTAGGTTTCCTGAAAAAAGATGGAGAACTCATTTTGGAGGGCCTAAATATCAGATTAAAGATATTAATTTACTGGGGAGCTATCAAGAATTTTTGAGTAGGGGAGAAAAAATGTAAATCTTACAGTAGTGTAGGATGGATTGGAGAGAGGGACTCCAATGAGGAATCTATTACACTAGTCTAAGCACAGTGTATCAAGGCCTAAACTTATTTAGTGGCAGTGAGAATGGAAAAGACAAATACAAAAGAAAAACCAACAGTTTCTGGTCTAGGACAGCTGGTGGTGAGGAGTGAGAAAAGTCAAGGAAGGCTAAAGTTTTGAGCCTGAATGACAGGGAGAATAATGGTACCATTACTAGAAATTAAGGATTAAGGAAAGGATGCAGAGAGGGAGGGAGGGAAGAAGGCAGGGAGAAAGGAAAGGAGGGATGGGGGGAGGGAGAGACAGACAGACAGATAGACATAAACACACCCAGACAGATAGACGGAAACAGAGAAAGGCAGAGTGAGACAGAGAAGAAGAAGGAGAAGAAAAAGAAAACTAATAGGAAGGGGAGGAGGGAGAAGAGGAAGTAGAGGGAATGAAAAACAAAAAAGGGAAGGAAGGAGAAAGAAGAGAAAAAGAAAGAAAGGAGGGAAGGGCAGAGGAGAGGAAAGGATGGGAGTGGAATGGAGGGGAAGAAGGTGTGTGGTACAGCAAGTCCTAACTCAAAATGACTACTCAGATTTCTCAAAGTGAAGAATCAGAAGTTTTATTAGAATCTCGTGAGAAGTGGATGGTCCATTCACTGGAGTTCTCCAAAGAGGGGAGGCTGAAGTCACAGAAATTAAGAGCTGTTATATAGTCATAACCCACAAGAATCCATGACCCCCTCCCTTTATCCAGTTAATTTTCACTGTCTGCTTAGATGGAAGTTTATTTGGTCAATTCTAGCCATGCTCATGTAATTGGCTTATTGCAGATATGTTTACCTAAGTTTATGGTGGTCAGTTTTACAAGGTTTACAAATGCTGCTTGCAGGTGTGTTTGCCTAAGGTTATAGGTTTATGATGGTCAGCCTTACAAGGTTTACAAATGCTTACTTGAGCTAGGATGAGCATTCTATTATAAAGTTTATATAAAGAATTTCATATTCCAAACCCATCAGTTCTTCATAAACTAAATTTAGGTTATAGGTTCAATCTACCTTAGTTAATAATTTTGTGAGAAACCATACAACCCCTCACAATAAGTCTATTAAGTTAGAATAACCAAGGAGACTTAGTTTACCTCAAGCTTCCTCAATCAACAAGTAGAGATAGCTAGTTGGAGACTTCTTAAATATCTCCAGGCCATTAAATAATTAGTCATGTTTTTCTCTAAGCAGTTAAGTAAAGGTCCAGGAGATTCTCTCAGATATTTCTGCTAGAAGAGCAAGTCTTTTGCTCTTCTTCCCAGAGCCTTAATGATCAACAGACCCTTGGTGCTGAGTTTTGAATTTCCCTTAGTTATTATTCTGAGAAGTCCTCAGTTTCCCATTTCACTCAGAAGGGAGGAAGGGGAAGAAAAGAGAGGAGAGGGGAGGGGGGAAAGAAACAGAGAGAGGAAGGAAGGAGAGAAAAAAAGAAGATAGAAGGGAAAGGGAAGAGGAGAGATGTGGTGTTTTCTTCTTTTGTATAATATGATCATCCTCTGGGGGCAGGTTTCTTGGGGAGATTTTCTGGAGGCAGCCTTAGTTTTGGTTCAAAGTAATAATCACTTCAAAATGCAGCCAGGGATTTAAGTATAGTCTTTTATTGTCTTTTGGTTTCGAGAGCTCTTGCTGCTAGTCTTTTGCTTCTGTCAACTTCTGCCTCTAGCTCAACTCCGACTCCTGGCAATCTTCCAAACTGACTGAATTCACTGACTCAGCTCCTTTTTATGCTCTCTCAAAGGCTGACTCCTCCTCTGAGAGTGGGATTATGGGAGGTATGAATTCACAAAATTACAAAGCTAACTTTGTGTATCTCCCATACTTGTGAATCTTCCCAACTTGTGAACTAATGTGTGAACTCTCAAAGGTGCAAACCCAAGTATACAAGCATTGCTTCTATCAATTCCACTGAGTTATCATCTTGTTTCAAGTCCTGGCTCATAACATCTCCCTGTAGGATCAGATCAATCATACTGAACCATGCTAAATTAGATAATTATTGTCTCTATCAATTCTAATGACTTAACACTTTGTAAGGATTCCAACACAGAGAGAAACAAAAAAAGGGAGGGAAGGAGAAAGAAGAAGGAGGAGGAGGAAGATAGATTTTGGTTTTAATTATAATAATGGCTAGCATTTATATATATCATTTTAAGGTTTACAAAGTTCTTTTTGTATGGTATTTCATGTGATCCTCTACAACAACCCTGTGAAGTATTATCCCCATTTTAGAAATGAGGAAACTGAGACAGAAAAAGACTAATAAGGAATCCAATTTGGGACTTAGTATCCAAGTATCGATTATAGTTTTAGTTAAAGGTAGAGAAACAATTAAATTCCATTATCTGAGAAGCCTCAGAATTTTAAGATAGGAAAATGTTCTAAGAGATTATTTCTTTCAAGATACTACCTTCATTAAAGATTAGTTGCTGAGGCATCTTAAGAGATGAATACAAAACTCCATTTTTTTCTGGTAGTTGATATTCTTCTTTGACTTTAAGAATTGTAGAGTCCTTTGAACACAAATTTCTGGATATACTACTTCTTTTCTTCTATTTCTTTGCACATTTTCAGATGAGCGTCTCTTTTTGGTGCATCTGGTCAATAGTTTATGTTTAAGAATGTGAAGTCATCTTGAGCCAGAGAATTTCAGAATTTCATTGTATTCACTGATGGACAAGAGAAATGTTTCCAAAGGTTACCTGTGAACCAAAAGGAAATTGTATATGTCTTAAGAGGAACCATGTATGGGCATCCTTGAAAGTATAAAAGAATTGTATTTTTCAACCTTCTCTGGAAAAGTACTTAGCACATCTTCCTTTGTCTGGTCCTATACTAACCCTCCACCCCTCATCTCTCAAATATTTAAATTCCCCGTTTCTTGGTGCTTAAACTCCTACCCTGTCCACTCCTAAGCAAGAAGGCATTTAAAAATGTTTCTAATTGTGCAATTGAAAATAAGTCCCTAAACATGTATTTAAAGTCTCCAGTTTGAGACTAGTCCTCTTAAATATCTCAGACCAGGCACTCTATCTATAGCCATAGGAATGCCACAGTTTTAATTCTGACTACATAACCCTTGCTTGGTACATATGGTTTTCACTTGTTTTGTGTGAAAACAGTAGACAGTTGTGATGGTGTAATCAATCAGTCAACAAATATTTATTAAACACCTCCTATATGCAAGGTACTCAGCTAAGTGGCTCAGGGGATTGAGTGTTGGGAGTCAAGAAGACACAATCTCTGTGAGTTCAAATTCTGCCTCCAACATTAACCAGCTGGGTGACCCTGGGCAAGTCACCTATCCTGGTTTGTCTTAATTTCCTCATCTGTAGGATGAACTGAAAAAAAGAAAGAAAGAAAACTTCATATAGGGTCATGAAGAATTGGACATGACTGAGAAAGTACTGAACAGTAACAATGTACAAGACACTAGAGAGTCAAAAACAAAGGTAAAACAATCTCTGCTTTCAAGAGGTTTCCATTCTATTGGGGGGGGGGACAATGAATACATATGTAAATAGATACAAAATAGGTATAAATAGTGAGATAGGGGTGAAGCCACTAATAGCTGGGGAAATTAGAACACACTTCACCAATTAAATGGTCAGTTCTTCCAAGGCAGGGATCATGGCTTTTATTTCTTCTATCTCTTCTCTCTGAGATTATTTTCCATTTACATTATGTCTATTTTATATATACACCCTATGTATATTTGAGCTTCTTGAGAACAGGGGCTGTGTCTTTGCTATATACACATAGTGTGTGAATAGTATGTATGTATGTGTATCTTTACATGCATACATATATGCACTTAACATAGTATTTAAAATGCTTATTGATTTTGTAGTCTTCCTAACATACAACTTTGATCATACATAAAAAAATTGCATAAAATCTTCAATAACTTCATTATCTACCAAAGTTCAAATTCTCCAGCTTTCCCTTAAGAGCTTCATTTTCCAGTTCATATTTCACTATTTGCTCTACATCTGGACAAAGCAGACTATTTCCCATTCCCTAAATATATCCCTCACACTCACATTTTTCTTTTCCTTCTCTAGAATATCCTCCTCATGATATCTCTTCCTAATTGATATTCCATAATCAGATACTTCTGCCTCCATGCAGCCAGAATATCTCCATATTTTAAACTTAAAGTATTTTGATTATAGTTATCAGGCACCTTTACATTCTTTTTCATAGCAGAGACATTTGTGTATATGTGATCGTGGGAAAATAGTAGTTTATAAACTGTCCATCAATTCTTAGCTAGCATATATATATGTAAAGTTGTCCTACCTATGCTTCTGATTCCTAAAAAAAATACAATATAGATTTTTCCATGGAAATTGTTATTGTTTGCACAAGTCACCATTTCTCATCACTTATTTTATGAATACAATGTCTAAGAGCTATTAATTGGCCCAACTTAGCTAGCTTTGAGCAAATGAATCCTAACTTGGTATCTCCAAAGTCAAAAGTGATTAACCATGAGAACAGTGGATTCTTCTTCAAAATCCTTTGGACAGATATTTTTAGAGGTTTTCTTTCAGAATTCAGATCTCTGGCCTTCTGAAAATGTTGGAAAAAAACCCCCCAATTTGTCATTTTAATGGAATGATCTTAGGGATTTTTGATTTTGCTTCAATGAGCGTTACCCTACAATGTTTTGATGAAACATTTTTGTCTCAATTAAAATGGAAAGAAAGGATTCCTTTAGTTATGCACATCATAAATAGCACCGAGTGCTAGGGAATTGGAGAAGAAACAGAGCTATTTTGGGTAGCATTTTTTATTTTGCCCAAGGAATTTTTAGTTCCACAATCATTACCAGTTCACTTTGGCTGACTGGCCTGATTCATCTGCCCTTGGAAAAGCAGTTTTACAACTAGAGGATTGGGTCCAGAAAAGACAAAGATGAAGACAAGGTGATTTAAAATGGAATACGTACTTGTTATTGCAGGCTCACAACCTGAAACTTCCAGAAGAGGCCTCCTGGTTCTGGGACTGAGAAGTATATTCAGGGCTAGATTTTAAAGCCAGTTTCAAATTACAGAGAAATCCTTATCAGGTTGTATGTGAAGAATATAAAGTCAGAGAACCCATTGGCTGCAGGGTTTATGTATTTTTGTGGAGAATGAGTTAAGAAGAAAGATATTCAAATTGTGTATATTTCATAGTTTGGAGAAAATCCTAGGGAAAGTAAAAACCATAATGAGGGGAAGAGAGACAGAAATATTAAGGGAGAGAAAGATTAAAGGGAATGTGGAAAGGAAGGGAGGGAGATTTAAGGAAAAAAGATTGAAGGAAAGGGGGAGAGAGAAAGGAAATTGAAGAAGAGAAATAGAGGGAGAGAGATATTTTCTAGTTCTGAGATGCTGTGATCATATGATCATACTCCTAGCATTTTGAATGGAATATGTTGGGCTGAATTCCTATAATCAGAGGAAGTGCTCTAGGGGTGTTTCAATAGCAGAAGGAGTCCAAATAATAAATACTAGATAGAGTCCTGGAACTGTTCTTCCCTCCTATCCTAAGCCCCACCTTTCAAAATGCTAGATCATTAGGTCTATTAGTCTCTGGCAAATTCAACTATCTAATTTAAGCTATCAGAGTTATAAACTGTTATGCATTATGGCAGGATCCATTGCAGTATGAGATAAGATCACAAAACCACAGAGCTAGAGATGTGATCTCATCATTGTTCCTAATAGGAATGGGTTGCTGCACATCTGAAGTTACTACATAATATTTATTTATATTTATTAGATGCAACTATGCCTATTGGCCCCTGAGGGGAAGTTTGCAAGTAGCATAGAATGAATGACATCTTCTTGTGATGAGTTACTACCTAAAACAGAATCTGAAAACAAAACACGTTTACATATATATTACAGGGGAAAAAACTCTTAAAAATGAAGTTTCTAAGATATAAAAGAAATTGAATAGAAATTAATAGATGGTGGCAATGCACCTTAAGTTCCCAAGCTCTAACCTTCTCGTGGGTCACAAGGCTAGGGAAGAAATGTTCATCTAAAAATTAAAGCATGGTATAAATGATTGGGTTGCCATTCAGCTAAATTCAGTAGAACTTTATTAAGTATCTATGTGACAGGTTTTGTGTCTTCAATTGTTTACAATTAATGGCAGAAATTGTGCAAAGAATGAGTGATTAAAAAACACACTCAATCAATCAACAAGCATTTCTTAAGTACTTTTTACATCCAAGGAAGTATGCTATGTACCAGACGTATACAATTGAAATAGTCTGTACTCAAGAAGCATACATTCTATCGGAGAGAAGATGTATATACACAATTATATATAAAAGATAGATACAGAGTAGTTTACAAGATAGAAGGTTTTTTGGAGGGTGATTATTAGAAGACTTGTATCTATGGGGTGGGGAATGTCTCAGAGAAAGCTTCAAGAAGAAGCTGATGTTTGGGATAAGTGTTGAAGGAAACTAGAGATTTTAAGGGATTAAGGTGAGACAAGAATGCATTCTCATCATGGGGATTAGTCAGTGGGAAAAAACACAGAAATGGATAACTCAGTGTCAATGTGAGGAAAAAAGCAGGCCAGATTGATAGACTTTATAATACATAAAAGGGAATAATGTGTAAAAAGGGTAAAAAAAAAAAGTACCTTGGGAACAGAGTTTTAAATGGCAGAGGAGTTTATTTTGCTCCTAGAGGTGGCAGGGGCACATTGACATTCATGACACAATCAGAATTATATTCTAAGAAAATCCCTTTTTCAGTTTTGTTGGAGATAGATTAAACTGGGAAGAAATTTAAGAGAGGGAGCTCAAATATAGAAAGCTATAGAAATAGTATGAGTAAATGGTATTGAGAGCCTGGTAAGTGTCTCTGTGGGTAGAGAGAAGGGGATTGATGGGAAGGATGTTGTAAAGAAAGAAAGGACATTGTTGCTATTCAGTCATGTCTGATTCTTTGTAACCTTATGGATCAGACTGTGATGGTGTTTCCCATACACCCCCAGAGTAGGTGCCTAATAAAAACTCATTGGCTATTGATTCAATGTCGTCAGACAAGATATCTCCAACGTCCTTTCTCAACATTCTTACAGTAGACTAGACCTCTTCCTTAGTGATCTTGTCTTGTAGCTATAAATCCTCAAGATGAGCACTGATGAACCCAACTTAACATCATATGGCAGACCAAGCTTGTCCATAACTAAGTTCTGAACATGATTACCATGTACAAACAACAAAGCAACGTTTACAGCCATGTAACTGCTCTAGTCTATGTATGGAACACATATCAACAGTACACTCAAGTAAATGTTATATATTTAGGAGAAATAGGGCAATTCCACTCAGAGGATCAGGAAAAAGTTTCAGAATCACTGAAGAATAGCCCTCAAACTATGTGCTATGTCATTGAGGATGGTTGGAAATAGAATTCAATTATATTGGTCCATTAGGTCTATTAGGTATAAAAGATAGAGCACAGTAATCTCATGGATCTCATCAAAGACTCTAGGGCTCTTGAAAGTTACTATCAGTAAATATAATGCATCTATTTGATTTGTTGCTTTACTTCAATGTCATTATGAGTTTGGAGGGGTATTCCCTTTTAGATAATGCTCACTGTGGATTTGTTTTTCCGGGGCATCTTTTCATGATTAACTAGAATACATTGACTCTGGTTGTGGATTAATTCCTTTTAAATTTGATATTTCCCAACTACTGGATTCTGACAGTTTAAAAACAATCTGAAAAGAAAAGAACTCTTTGTAATATTTAAATAGCTTTTTTACTCCCTGTGGGGCAGTTAGGTGCTGTAGTTAATAAAGAGCTTTGCCTGGTGTCAGGAAGACCTGAAGTTAAATATGACCTGAGACAAATTAACTGTGTGTCTGAGTAAGTCATGTAATATTTGTTTATCTGATTTTCTCATCTGTAAAATGAAGATAATAATATTTTTCAAGGTGGTTGTAAGGATAAAATATTTGTAAAGCATTTAATACACTTCCTGACACATAGTAGAAACTATATGAATGCTAGTTATTATTAATATTATTTCACATATGTAGAGGTAGCCTTGATCTGGAATCAGGCAGACCTTAGTTTAAAACTAGCCTCAGACACTATTTGTGTGAGTTTGGGCAGGTCACATAATATCTCTGGGCCTCAACTTCCTCATTTATAAAATGCTTATAATAATAGCACTTACATTTCAGGTGGCAGTGAGGAATGAATGAGTTAATATTTGTAAAGGACACTGCAAAGCTTAAAACACTATATAAATGTTAGATTGAAAATAGAGATATTTGTTCAAACTATAATAAACATACTTTTTGTGCTTTATGAATCCTTTTTTATAATTTACAACTTTAGGAAGTTCTTTTATTCCAAAAATAAAAAACAGAAGATTGTTAATCTTGATTTATAGCTTAAATTATTAAAAACAACATATAAATAGAATAATTGAATAGACCTGTTTTTAATTTTTAAATGGCCTTCATATTAAAACTTAATGTTTTCAGTATGACACTATAGTCTTGGGCTTAAAAAAATGTTACAAATGACCAAAAAGGGTTTGAAAAACCTTGTCTAGAAGTTTTACAGCGTTTTAACCTATTCTAGTCAGATAATCAAGGCTTATATCAGAGTTATGACAAAAGGAAAACTCATTAAATAATTAGGTTTTTGAACTTTCAATTCATGGCCCAAGTGGTTTTGCTTTTGAAGTCACAAAGAGTTTTCTATTCAGGGGTCAGAGCTCCTGTCTTGTGAGAAATAGAGGACCCCCTTGGTACCCCTGCATATAATACATTGTGAGTCAGGAAGAACCATTGATGTTCTAGTACCAAGAGGTAACCCAAAGTAAGACTGCTAGAGATCTTCAGAGACAAAAAAGGGATATTTTTATAGGCTGGCTAAAAAGCAAGAACTCTCCAGCTTTGGAATAAAATGAATCATTAACCTCTGATGAAAATATTCCTGAGAAGTCTCTAATGAGACTTAAACACTGCAGATTTGCCTTTGGTATTAGAAGGTGCTGTTCCTTATTTCTCATCATTCCTTTAAGGCAGAAATGACTGTTGAATTATCTTTCTAGCAATGATGATAGCCTGGCCAGAGTAACCTGCACTTTCCTGCCTCCTTTCCCTTGTGACTAAGGACACAATTCACAGAACTGGCTGGATTGGGACTAGGAACACAGACATGTTTTATGGCCATGAAATAGACATGTTTGTTGTATGAGGAAAACCATGTCATTTCTTTGCTGAAGAAGCTTCCAAACCCCTTATTATGTCTAGGATAAAAAACAAATCCATCTGTTTGGCATTTAAAATCTTTATGCTCTGGCTCAAACTTATTTTTCTACGCTGATTATGTCACAGTTTGTCACATAGTCTATGTTCCAGTGGACCTGTGTTTGCTATCCTTTGTTTACTAGTCAGTCGGTCAGTCAACATTTATTAAGTGTCTACAGTGTATGAGGCATAATACTAAACGTTGAGAATGGAAACAAAGGCCAAAGACATTTCCTGCCCTCAAAGATCTTACATTCTAATGGGGAAGAAAACCTGAAAACAACTATGTACAAGCAAGATTTTATGTACACGTATATACACACATATGTATATATGGACACCTCTATCTCTAATATATATATTTTTATATGATAGTATATAGTATATAATATCTTATATACTATAGTATAACATATAGTACACAATATACTAATTAAGTATATCATGCTAGTGTACTAATAACATAGTACAGGGTTTCTTAAGCTTTTTCTACTTGTGACCCCTTTCTTCTTTTTTTGTTTTGGTAAATAAACCATTGATTAATTTGATTTTTAATGTAGGTTTAAATCTTTTTATTTTCAAAACATATGCATAAATAGTTTTAAACATTCATCCTTGCAAAACTTTGTGTTCCAAATTTGTTTTCTCTCTCCTTTCCCTCTACCCCCTCCCCTAGATAGCAAGTAGTATAATATAATGTTAAACATGTGTAATTCTTCTATATATATATTTCCACAATTATGCTGCACAAGAAAAATAAGATCAAAAAGAAAAAAGTGAGAAAATAAACTAAAAGCAAGCAAACAACAAAAAATGAAGATACTATGTTGTGATCTACATTCAATCCCTACAATCCTCTCTCTGGATACAGATGGCTCTCTTCATCACAAGACCATTGGAACTGGCTCGAATCACTTCACTGTCGAAAAGAGCCATGTTTGTCAGAATTATTATCATATAATCTTGTTGTTGCTGTGTATAATGTTTTCCTGGTTCTACTCATTTCACTCAGCATCAGAGCATATAAGTCTCTCCAGGCTTCTCTGAAATTATCCTGCTCAGTGTTTCGTATAGAACAATAATATTCTATAACATTCATTTATTATAATTTATTCAGCCATTCTCCACTGGGCATCCACTCAGTTGCCAGTTTCTTGCCACTACAGAAAGTGACATCTTTTCTCCAAAGAAATTTTTATATGATTCTGAGTATGTAGGTATATAAAATAGGCATACAAATCAATACAAATCATTGATAATTTCATGATTCCCACATTGTTATGACATCCCATATGAAGTCACAAATCACAGTTTAAGAAGTTGGGGTATAATATAGCATATTAATATAATATAATATTATACAATGTTACTATATTATTTTATTATACATTTAAATTGTATAATTGTTACATTATTAGTATGCTATACTATGTCATTAGAATGCTTTATGTAGCATTCTATATTAGAATATAACATAATACTATGTAATATGTTATACAGAGAAATTAAGAGAGATATAAATATATATACAAATATTCTATGTATGATAAATTGGAGATAATCAATAAAGAGAAGACATTAGAGTAAGGGCAATTGGGAAAAGTTTTTCTTAGAGAATGGATTTTAACTAGGCTTGAGGGAAGCTAGAGAAGAAAAATCTGAAGTTGAATCCAGCCTTAGAAACCCATTAGCTGCGTGACTCCAGGCAAATCACTTGATCATTGCTTACCTCAGTTTCTTCATCTGCCAAATGGAGATAATGTCACTTAGCCAGTGACAATGACCTCCTTGCTGTTCCTTGAATAAGATACTTCTTCTCCAGTCAGGATATTTTCACTCCCTGTTCCTCCATGCCTAAATGCTTTTCAGATTTTTGTAACTTCAATTTCAACACCGTGCATCTCACCATTATATATGTTATTCCATTGATTCTCATCATTTCAAGAGGTGAGACAATATAGGTACTCTTTTATGGATAAATAAAGTGAGGAAAAGAAAGATTCAGTGACATGTTCAAAGTCACACGTCCAGTAAGTGACCAAGGTTGGAAATGATCCCAAGTCTTATGGCTATATCCAGTGATAAAGGCAAATATTGGGAACCAAGGGAAACTTTGCATTAGGAAAAGCGATTTGGCTTCTCTTATATTGCAGCTGGTTCCAATCAGTTAGGCATATAGACTGAGAATATTGAAATTGGAGAGCTTAAAAAATCTAGAGGTCATCTAATCTAACTCCCTCATTTTGTGGATGTCTACCAGCAAGTGTCAGAGATGGGATGAATAAAACTGAAGCTCTTCTGGCTCCCAGTTCAGTTCTTTCTCCTCCCATCACCTTAATTTTTTGGTTATTTTTAATGTTTTGGTCCATTATGGAACTGATTTAATTAGTGTTTCTGAGTCATTAACACCCAGGTTTGAAAAGAAAATGTTGGAAGAGTTTCTTTATATCCGGGAAATGTTCAGTGTGCCTTTCTATAAATTTTTCAAGCCTGTTTTTCTTGTAAAGTTGAAGTGGTGTGAATGGCTCTCTTGGGGTTTCCCTTCAAGGCAGTCAGTTAACAAGCATTAATTAAAACTTACTATGTGCCAAGCACTGTGTTAAGACCTGGGAATACAAAGAAAGGTCTCCAATTCCCAATAACAACAAAATGCAAATCATATAGGATCACCTACTAGTGCTTTTCTCAAGTCAATTCAGCAATAATTTATTAAGCACTTACTATGTGCCAGGGAAAAGAGAAAAACAGTCTACATTCTTGAAGAACTTTTATTCTTAGGGAAAACAACACATAAAGGTGAAGGGGAAAGGATGGTAGTGTAAAAAGTCAGGAAAATCAGGAGCAAAATGGAGAGGAATGAAAGAGTGAATATGGCTGGCCTGGAGGATCAACCTTAAAATGGAAGTTCCAAAGGGAAATGACCAATTAGATAGAGGGATCATCTAGGATGAGAAGGTTAATGATGTGAGGTGGCTAAGGGAGCTTCCAGGCTCAGAAGGTCATAATGGTAAGTCTTCTGAAGAACTATTTTTTGGGGCTTTGAGTTCATTTCTCTTTCAAAACCTCTTAGGAACTCAAGTCATTCCTTGCAAATAGTAGGTTGTAAGTATTTATATTTATTGAGAGTCTTCAAACTTGAAAATAAAGAACTCCGATTCTATGAAGATCCTAAAATAGTAAGAATCTCACTGGGCCTAACAGCTTGTAAATTAAATCAAGATGAAGAAAATCTAGTCATTTTGGGAGCCTCCAGAAGATAACCTCAAATTGACCAACAGTAGTATACCCCACCCTACACCTTCTCTGATAGTTGGCCAGGCACGAGCTCCAATATCAGTGTAATATTTCTGTCATTCCATCTTCCTAGATAAAGCCCCTCAAAAGCAGGTCTCTCTTTCCCAGAAGTAAATGACCTTCTGTACTCTTGTTTCTCTCTTTCTCTACCAACTCCAATTATTCAAGCAAAGTTTGTGAAGGAAGAGTGGAATCAGGTCCCATGTTGTCAATTCATTGTAGCCTCTTGACAGGCCTCTGAGTGGGTGTGAGAGAGAATGTATAGAACATTTGTAAATTAGAGAATTTCCTTTCCAAAGAGCTATAATAAAGTGTTGGTCAGTTGCAGCCAATAAGCCTGGAGTAAAGGGAATGGATGATTGGCCAAGAGTCTGAATACTACAGTGTTTTGTTATTTTCAGGAACCAAATACTAAGTCTAGGACTTATGTCCTAGCCCTACCTGGGTCTTTCCTTTTTTCTTCCTGCTTGATTCAGGGCCATTTTCCTATTTTTTTAATCAATAGCTACTATGGGCTTCATTGGGAAAATAAAATACAAATGCAAACATTTCCCTTTTGTTATTTAATTATAATTTAATTAATAAATAATATTAAACATTGTAATTTAATTGTTAGTTAATTAAACTTCTTGAAAAGTTTGGTGGAAAAAGAGGTTGTAGTCATCTTAAATCAAATCATTGAATAAATCAGTAGATTATCTTTCAATTTTCTGGTCTAGCCATATTCCTGTTTCTTTGTGGTTATTCTACATTATTGTACTTTTTCCATAGTCATAGAAACTCAAAATTAGAGATGACCAAAAACTCCAATCCATCCCTAAAGCAGAATCTTTTTTTGTAACATCCTGGGACCTATTATTGGCCAATCAATGAGAGGCAGAGTGATTTGGGCACTGGATCAAGATGGCTCTGGAGGAGAAAGACCAGTGACCTTGCACAGCCCTTCCTCATTTAATGCTGATGTCATGGTCCTCTTTGAGAACAGACAAAGAACACAACAACAAGCAGAAATCTATCAAATAATGTTACCAATCATCCCTCGCTCAACATTGTTTTCTTTGTCCAAACCTATTTGTCTAAACAACTAATTGTCATCAATGAGAAGAACACTGGTATTGGAGCTCAAGAATTTGCACTTGAGGGCTGATTCTGATGCTTCTTAGTTGTGTTATGAACATGATCAAAGATTTGAGATGCTTCAAAATAACAAAGTCTCTGGAATGAGTGAAGGATCATTTGTTACATTCTTGTAGGAGGTGGGTGCATCCTAATGGTACAGAAGTGAGAACATATTTTTATTAACCAAACCCCTCTCATGTACCACCCAGTCTCCTCCTAGTTGTTCTTGATTCCTATATTTTGATGACTAGCAGTATTTCCTTCTTCTCCTTCTTCATGCCCTTTTAGATATATCCCCCCTTCTTTGTCATGCATCCCATGTTCAAAGATGGTGGAAAACTCCTCTTACATGGTGTGTTAATTAATTCCCTATTTGCCTTTGCCAGGTCATTGACCCCAATTAGTTTGAGTCAGATTGGGGTCTGCAGTAAAACTGTGGTGAAAAAGGTTACAGAGATCCATTTCTGACTAGTTGGATCCACTTGTTAAGCAACTTCTTTATTATTAAAACTATCAGAATTTTAGCTCTCTTTGGGAAACCAACTTTTGTCACTGCATTCTGGGGTCATCTGTTACAGTTCTGTGATCTTTGCAAATTAGTAAATCCCATTCCAAAGGAAATAAGATAAATAAAATGTAGGGTGGGGACAGAGGAAGGAAGAAAGGAATATACACATACATATAGAAAGAGAGAGAAAAAAACAAGTAGAAAAATATCATAAATTGAAATATACTCATGTGAGTAAATCTAGGAATAATAGGAAAAAGAAAAATGTGGTAGAAAAAATTTGAGTGAAGTACCTTGGAAAGAGAAACATAAATCAATTAGTACCTTTCTAGTGAAATTATCATGTGTTATTAAGGTTTATAGTATCAATGTATATGCCATATCTCTTATTAGACTATAAACTACATAAAGGTAAGGAATGTGTCTTCATTAAATTTTGAATCTCTGGTAGCACAGTGTTCTGCACACAAGCACCCAACAAATATTTATTGAGCAATATTAGTTCATATTACTAATGTATTTTGGGGTTTATAAAACATTTTTTTCACAGCAAACCTCAAAGGTAGATTGAGTACATTATTCCCACTTTATGGCTGAAGAACCTGAATGACCTCAGAAACTTGCAAATGCGCCAAATCAGTGCTTCACTTCTACTGTAAACATTATTTATATGTAAGTTACTATTATAAGGAATCTAAAATATGAATTAGAATTATATTAGAAATATGCCAAGATCCATTCTCCACTAAGATAAAATAATTATTTCTGGAATAGATTTCAAATGCTGTAATATCCTATAAAAGGTAGGACTACAAAAGAGTTTCAATACAAATAACAATTTGACTTCCCTCTGTGTCTTATAAAGATTATGTCATACCATTATTTCAGTTACTCCAAGGCAAATAGTATAAGCAATATTAAGTAGGGAGTGGGAGAAGGGTGTTGAAGAAAACCTCCTAGGTAGAATAATGCAAAAAATATGCACAGATAATCAAAATATACTGCCAGCAATCAGCCTGGTGATAAACCCTCCTTTGGGGCTTCATTAAATGAATTATTCCAGATGATTGGCATCACTTAGCCCAAATAACTATTTGCTGGCTCCATTTTAAACTCTTCAATTGCTTGCTTTGGTATGGTTATTTGAAGAACATAAGAACTGTTCAGATATCCCGACAGATCTCTCTCAACTAACTGGGAAATGATGTCTGTCTGAAAGAGAATGGGACAGCCTTGAGGTTTTCATAAAAGGGTTGAGCAGTATTATTGACCATTGAGTTATAGATTGTCAGCAGACGAAGGAAAATATGATTTAGGCATCTCTTCTATGCACTTAAAACCTTCCCAAATTTGTTCTTCACAAATTTCTTTTCTATAGGTCTAATATTTGCAAAAAACCCCATGAAAGTTATAATCTTTAGTAATAAAAAGTCAATGGTCAATAAGTGATTCTACAAAATTAATAATTTGTAGAAGCAAATGAGGGAAGGGGAACCCAATTTCATTAATTTTTATACTATATTAATGTAGCTAGAATAGGGATGATTTCATAGGACAACTATAATGACATCTTACTCTTCAGCACTTACTTTTCAATCTGGTAATATTGACCTACTGGCTGTTCCATGAATAAGACATTCCATCTCTACACAAGAAGCATTTTTTCTCAGTGTTCCCCATACTTGGAATGCTTTCCCTCCTTCATTTCAACTACTGATTTCCCTGGCTTCCATTAAATCCCAACTAAAATCCCACCAACAAGAAGCTTTCCTCAATTTCTCTTAATTCTAGTGCTCCCCTCTGTTAATTTTATGCTATTTCTCCTAGACATATCTTGCTTTCTTTATAATTGTTTGCATGTTTTTCCCCTGTAAGAATTGGATAAGGGTTTAGTTTTCACAGAGTTACATAAAAAATCAGAGAAATAAATTTAAATCAGAGAAATGAAACTGAGACCTAAGAAATGAAACCTAGGGATTAGGCTGATGAGGAACAAAAAAAGTGAAATTTATAGAAGGACTGCCAATATAATCACTCACAGGGAAATATGACCAAATAAGATGAACATCAATGGGAGTAGTAATTAAGGGGTGGAGACTTAAGCTCATGTAGGCAAATTAGATGTTTCATTTAGGCTGTAACCTCTGTAGTACAATGGGGAAAACAGGAGAAGAACTTGCATTTTGGAATAGAGAATTAAAGAACGGGCTTTTGTGTTCCAAGGTGTGTCTATTAGTTTAGACTTCCTCTTGCCAGAATATAAAATAAAGTCTTTCCTGGATTCATCACTGAGTTGGTGAAGATTTTGGTAAGATGCTTGTTACTTATTCCTCCATTAGATTGTAATCTCTTTGAAGGTAGGTACTATTTTTTGCCTCTTTCTGTATCTATGCCCAGGATTTAGCACAGTGCCTGGAAGATAGTACTTATTAAATGTTTATTGATTATTGAATTAAACAATCAGCAATATCTAGTTGGAATGAAAGGAAATTGAAAAATAGTAAGACTGTCAGTGCACAGCAAGGTGCATATGTACTTTGTAGTTATGAGTTTTTAATAATTTAATAGAAAGAGGCAATTTGTAGAAGGAGAACTTTTGAAGTCAAAAGTTTTGTATCCCTACTCTGCTGTTTATGGTCTGTGTGACTTTGGGTCAGTGGTTCTCAAAGTCTAGTCCAGAGCATTCTGGGAATCTCTGAAATCCTTTCAGAGAGTCTACAAATTCATAATTAGTTTTTATTTTTAATGTGATCAATATCTATAACTATAAACCACATAAACAAAAAGTCTTTGGACAGATCCTCAATAATTTTTAATAGAATAAAGATATTGAGAACAAAAGTTTGAGGACCACTGCAGGTAAATCACTTAATTTTGTTGAACCAGTTTGCTCTTTTGGAAAAAACACTAAGATAGCTTATAATTTTCTTTCAGTCCAAAAGCTCATGAAATACATGCACATTGCCTTTATAAGACCTCTTTCTCTCCCTTTACAATGTCATGAGATAATAGATTTACCCCTTAGAAGGACGTTTAATAGCTAGTTTAATACCTTCATTTTATAGATGATAGGTGACTTATCCAAAGTTACAAAGTTAGTAATCAATGATCTCATTGTTACAGAGGCAAGGAAGTTAGAGGGTGCATTTGGATAGAATGCTAGGGCTGGAATCAGGAAAGGCCTGAGTTCAAATCCAGCCTTAGACATTACCAAACTGTGACCCTGGATAAGTCACTTAGCTCTGTTTCCCTCCATTTCCTCATCTGTAAAATGGACTGGAGAAGGAAATAGCAAACCACTCCAGTATCTCTGCCAAGAAAATCCCCAGTGGGGTCATGAAGAGTTGGGCACATCTGAACAACAAATAAACAAATAGATAATAATTAAATATTGTTAAGACATATCACAAACACTTCTTCCCAACTTTGTGAGGAAGGCAATGGATATTACTTAGGCTATATAGATGTTAGGTTTATATGTTATATAGATGTTAATTTTAATAGATATTATATATATTAAGTTAAATAGATGAATATACTGAAAGATGACTTGACACAACTAGTAAGTGCCAGAGCTGAGATTCAAACTCATGTTTCCTGATTTCAAGTCTGTTGCTATTTCATTCAGCAGACATTAAGTGCTTACTGTATACAAGATACAATCTCATGCTGTTTCCTTAGAGATAAGGAGATAAAGATTCTTTTTTTTTTTTTAACATTTTGCAGAGAAGAATGAGAAAGACATAAATAGATTTCCCTAGCTCATTTAATGTCTGTATGCTCTTTAGATCTGTGCCTGACTTTCCTAAGTCCTGATGATGTGCCAACTTACACTGTTGTTGTAAATATTGATTGGTGTCCATGAAGTTTATTAATGGCAGGTGTGTCTTTAGGACTTACAGAAGTTAACCTCAAAGTGCTAATTCCTTCCAGTCTCTAAGACTTCAGGCTAATGAGCTCCATATTGTCTTTTCATTTTCATTCTTCTTTGAGACACTTGTACTAGGATTTGTGATTCAGTGTGATGTGGAAACATCAGGTAATGGAAGGCAAAAGTCAGTTTTGCTTTGTATGAGACAACCCAGCTGAGCTGGTTAGAAAGGTTTATCTGGTCACAGCACAGAGTTTGCATAGAAAGAAATTGTTTTGATCTGATATGTGCTGAGAGATAGAGGCCCAGGCAAATCTGAACTTATGCACTCTCAGAGGGAAAGTTCCTTTCACAGTTTTCACCACTGAAGGAGAAGTAGACCAAATAATTATAGTTCTTGCAAAACATAATAGATTAAGAGCTGAAAGGGATTTTAGAGGTCATCTAATCCAATGTCCTACTTTTTATAGACAAGGAAACTGAGGCTCTGAGAAGTTAATACACTCATCCAGGATCACACAGCTAGTAAATGTCTGGGGTCAGATTTGAACTCAGGAAGCTGAGTAGTCTGGACTCCAGACCCTGTGCACTATGGTGCCACCTAACTACCCTCTTTATATACACATATATATGGATGCATCTATATACAGTTTCTTAGAGGGAGAATAATTAGTTTTTAGTTTATACTCAGCAAACAAATCACCTCTTCTTTGCTGTCAGTAAACTTTTCCATTTCTCATCTTCTGTCTTCATTTTTGCTCCTACTACAGTATGGAAAAAATCACCCCATATGGTCCTCTTCTTAACTCATTTGTTTCTTTTGCTTCTTCAGGGCAGATTTCCTGAATGAAGGACATATCTCAAAGTTTATTTCCAGGAGCTGGCTTTCCTTTTAAAACAAAACAAAACAAAAGTCTACAGATTTTTCTCCACAGACTTAACGTCTGAAACACACCCAGTTCCTTCTCCTGAATAGTTTCCTCTGTACGTTTCTCCATGTGTGTTTCATTCCAAGAAGAACGAGGGCTGCCATAGTCCAAACAAGATTCATTTTAGAGAGCTGAGGTGTTTCTATACATTCTGAGCTTCTCTCTCCATCTAAAAGTTCTTGCCAAATCTCTCACTTTTGTATGGCAAATAATCTTTTCACAGATCACCTCATTGCATTCAAGTTCTCCTTGAACCTCAACTTGAGCTTTAATTGATTGATTCATTCAAAAATCATTTATTTATTTGAGATGAAGTCCAGGATGTGGAAAGTTTCATGTCATTTATATGGTCTCAAAATATTCAGCATGACAAAAACACAAGTTAGTTAAAATGGGAGACAAAGCTTATATATCATTAAGATAATAAATAATAGAATAGCTATGCTAAGGGAGGTGACTGAAATTCCAGCTTTGTTGAAATACTGGAAAGCATCAGAGCCAGATAAAACCCAAAATTGTTGGTTCAAAAACTTGACAATGGTATTTGAATTACTAGCAAAACACTTCAGAAGCTTCTTCTCAAATGCAAGTCTGAGCCCATCTTTTTTTTTTAATTGAAGATATCACATATTTACTACCAAAAGATAGGGACACCAAGTATGAGTCAGGTGCATCTTATGTACTTTAAATAAAACATTCACACTTGCATCATAAGCAATTCTATATTCATTTATGATATATCATAAATATATCATTTATATGATACATAAAATCCTGAGAGTAGGAAGGGTATCTTCACAAGTTCCTGAGCATAAAGAGTAATTTCTTAATAGTTTGAACTATTCAACAAGTTGTTTGATATATATATATATATATATATATATATCAAATATTATTTTATATTATATATATACTTATATATATATACATTTATTTTATTGTTACTGATTATTTCTACTGGGATGTATGGGATATTCCAGGAAGATTAGCTCCTTTGGGGTAAGGGCTTGGATGTTTTTTGGTTTTTACCTGGCACTCAATTCTCACCTTTGACTCCAAGAAGCTATAGTATGAGTAGTGGCCACATTCTAGCAAAATCATCTCGGCAAATGAACTAAACCAGGTTAAGGGTAACTGATCGGCCTTAAACCTCTCCTTGAGCTAGAAGGATGTCTACCCCAAGCATGAGAAGACTTACCCTGGAGGAATGGGAAAATGAGAACAAAATTGATCAGACATCAAAAATGCTACTTCATCTTGAGTCATCTTGACTTTTATCTTGCCAGTGAACTTCAATGATTTTAGAGGAGTGATGTTGATGACTTTGTGTAACTCTGTCACTTTCAAATACAATTTACTCACAAGTCAAGCCATCACCCAAAATGTCATTGTTCTTCAAAAACAAAGAATAGGCAACAACAACTAATTACTGATATGTCTTTGATTCAATTTCATCTTGATGATTTATTCATATACTGTAAATATTACATATATATAAACTCAATGGGAAGAATATGCTTAAAACAACTAATGCCTATGCAATTCCAGTCCTCATAGTCTTTTTAAAGAGAAAAAAAGGACCACAGCAGCATTGGAAAGTATCCTACCAAGAACACATACAATATTTTTTTTAGTTGAAATATTTATTAATTGCTGGGTTTGGGTAATTTTTTCATTTTTTAGTTTATTTTTAATATACATTGTTGTATGAATTATGTTGGGAGAGAATGATAACAAATGGGAAAAACCATAGGAGAGATTAAATGCAAGTGAACAGAGAAAGTGAACATAGAAAAAAGAAGTGAACATAGCATGTGTTGATTTACATTCATTCTCCTCAGTTCTTTCTCTGGCTGCAGATGGCATTTTTTGTCCAAAATCTATATCGAATTCCTTTAGATCACTGAACTACTGAGAAGAACAAAGCATTTCATAGTTGATCATTGTACATTCTTGCTGTCACTGTAGAACACATACAATATTAATGAAGCATATGGTCCATCAACTGATTGTGGAAAAATGAACACTTCTTCACAACCAAGGAGGATGAAGACCAATGGAAATTCTTAGAGAACATGATATGCAGGTTAAAAATTTACAAAAAATCCTTTCAAACAAACAGACATTACTTTACCAATCAGATAATAAAGGAGGACAGTATTCAAGTGCCATTTTATTTATTTAATGTAACTAAAAATAAAAACTTTAAAAATCTCTGGATTCAACTTATAAGTCAACTTAACAAGCATTGAAAGAACTAAAATCCAAGAGTGGGATCCAAAGGTACTCTGAAAGTGGTATTCACCTTAATTCAATCAACAATACATCTGCGAAGAATCATTGAATGAGAGTCTGAATCATGCGGACTTCTTTATAGAAGCAGAAAGATTTTGGCGGGCAATTAATGATCAAGCTATCAGCACCAAAAGTTGATATAAAGAGTTTGGATTCATTAATCAATATAGATTATACAAAGAAATAGTAGAAACATCACAGTAGGTGAGCAAAAACTTAGCATCTAATGAATGCTTAGCAGAATATGATCCAGTGAATTGTTGATCAGAAGCTTGTTATATTTGATAAACTCACAGAAACAAATCCTTATTATACTATACAAACACAGACCTCAAAATGTTTTTGAGAATTTAACAAATAAACTGTACTAGATCTAAATTATAATTACAAATGGAACTGTTGCCCATAATTTCCTCCTCTGATCACACCAATCCATAAAAATCTGTGAAGCACATTTATAATCATTGTTTAGTTATTTTTCAATGATGTTTGTCTCTGGCTTGCCATTTTTTAAGCTCATATATAAAGAACTGAAACAAACAGGGTTAAGTGACTTGCCCATCATACAAGATCTTCAAATGGCAGTTGGCCAGCCATTTGTTTGTGATGGCTAGGAATATTTGTAGTTGGGGACTCAAGGGTTCCTTTCCATGCAAAAATTCTACAGTCTTCATAATTCACTCATATTAAAGTGTAAATAACAGACAAAACTTAGCAAATTACTTCTCTTTGGTTTCTGAGTTTTAATTGGGGCACAAAACTTTAAGGAAAAAACCAAAGAATCATAACATTATAGTCTTAGAGGTGGATGGGACATGTTAGGCCACTCTTTCCAATCATTTTTCACATAAGGAAACCAATTTCCAGGTAGGTTACATACCCAATTATGGCACTGTCTAATTGTCCAGTTGTCCACTGTTCAACTATCTAATTATGGCATCTGTAAAAGGAATACAGAAGCATTTTAGGATAAAAGGGTATTCTTTATCCTTGAAATCACAACATTTAATTAGCTACCTTTTGGCCCAGATTATTGGTGGTGTTTAGACATTTTTCAGTAATATTTGACTCTTTGTGATTCTATTTGGAGTTCTTTTGGCAAAGATACTGGAGTGGTTTGCCATTTTCTTCTCCAGTTTATTTAAAAGATGAACAACTGAGACAAATGTGTTAGTTAAGTGATTTGCCTAGGGTTACACAGCTAGTAAATATTAGAGACCAGATTTGAATTCAAGAAAATGAGCTTTCCTGACCTTAGATACAGCACTCTTTTCATTGCACTACCTAGCTGCCCAATTATTGGTGGAAAATTATTGGAAATATTCACTCAGTATATTTGATTCTGGATAAAAACTAGATTACAACTATCTACAAAATTCACTATAGAAACCAGTTGGAAAAATCAGTAGTCAGATTCAAGGGGAAGAATAATTGCATACTACTTATAAACATAATTGAACAATCCAAGGAAAATATTATTTGTAAAGGGGTTGTAAAAAAGTTATTAAAGAATTTTTCCCTCCCCCTTTGACCTATGGCATGAGTCATTCCCAGATAAGATTCTGTGTGTGGGTCAATCTATGGGAAAATGATGTGGGAGACATTCATAACAAAAGAAACTTTGTTTAAGAGAATTCAATAATTATCTGACTTTTTTTTTCTTTTAGAGGAAAAAATGAGTCAGAAATGAGAAGTAACACTCACAATGTGATAAAAGTGGCACTTATTTTTCGGGTTAATCAGGGATATAACTAATAGCCTCTTGGTATTGAAGACGGGCTTATTTCGAACACTCAGGTGTGGCAGCATCTTTATGTGAATCAGTTTATTTGTAAGTGGTCTATCCAAGTTTGGGACTTCTGCTTTCTTTTCTTTTTTTAAATAGTATTTTTTTATTTTCAAAATATATGCAAAGATAGTTTTCAACATTCACTTTCAATATCCAATATGTTATTATTATTATTATTTAAATTTATTTTATTTGAAAAAAACAGAGCAAAAGAAAAATAAAAACAGAAAAAGAATACAAAACAAAATAAAGCAAAATAAAAGAGAATATTGTTATGGGCCCAGCAGATCATTAGGGAATATTCAAAATATATAATAACAAATTACCAGATCAAGAAAGTATATATATCAGTAGAAGAAATTATATTAATGAATGCCCATTTTTTTCTTTACTTCCTTTGGCTCTCTGCTGCACACCTTATTTATTCTTTTATCTCCCTTTCATTCCCCCCTCCCAAGCAAGTGCAGTTAAATATAATGATATATTTATGTATACCTATGTGTATATATATATACATGCATACATATATACATACATACACACTCACCCCTCCCACACACACACATACACACATATGGCTTTCTTATTCCTGCTGACTAATTAAATACTACTTTATAACCTGCTTTGCTATTACTTAACTTCCCCTTCTCAAGGATCTCTCCCTTGTCTTCTTCCCTCATCCTTTACTTCCCCATCCCTTCTCCTTATTACTTTATAGATTTTGGAATGTGCTATACCCTTTGTGGTATATATGTAGTGTTGCCTATTTAACCCATTCTCGATGTGAGTAGGTTTTGAGAATTAAGAGACCTCTTCCCCTCTCTAATGTCTCTATGTCTATTCTTCCTCTGCATTTGTATTACATGATTATTTGTATAACATGATTACTATTTTTACCTTAATTCTGCCAATCTTTCTTTTGTGCTAACCTATTGTTGATGTGAATCTTGAGCATATAATATACATTTCCCAATATAAAAAATAAACTATTAGTCCATGTTTAAACAGTTTATCCATGTTGAGTTACTTAAAATTGATTTTTCATAATATTTGTTTTTATATGTTAAATATTCTGCTAAATTTGGATTATTTGCTAAAAAGTCCCCAAAATCTGCAAGGTTGTTGAAGGTCCATTTTTTCTCATTCAAAATTATAGATAATTTTGCTTGATATGATATTTTTTTTACCTCAGACCTAGTTCTTTTGATTATTAATAATATGATTCCAGGGCTTGCAGTCTTTTATTGTAGTTTCTGATTAGTTTTGTACAATTCTAATTATAGTTCCAGAGTATTTGAATTGTTTTTTTTTTTTTGTTTGTTTGTTTCTTGCAAAAGTTTTTCTTTGATCTGAGGGTTTCGAAATTTGGCAATAATATTCCTGTGTGTTTTACACAAAGGATCTTTTTAAGGTAGTGATTGGTGGATTTTTTCCATTTCTACTTTTCTCTCATGTTCTATCTCTCCAGGACAATTTTCTTGAATTATTTCCTGCATTATTGTGTATTCTCTTTTTGGTTACAACTTTCTGGCAACTCAATTATTCTTATATTTTTTATTCTTGATCTGTTCTTCAGATCTTTCATTTTTTCTCATATTTCACATTCTGTTCTATTTTCTCATTCTTTATAATCTGTTTTGTTATTTCTTGGTCTCTCATAGTTTCACTAGCTTCCCCTTGCCCAATTTTAATTTTTAGGGAATTATTTTCATCTTTGAGACGCTGTACTTGCATTTCTAGTCGATTAACTTTTTTTTCATAATCTTACGTTTTTTTTTTTCCTAGATGGTTTTTATTTATTTATTTTTGTTTTTTTTCTCAATGTCTCTCATTTTTAAAAAAATTCTTTTTTGAGTTCTGTAAATTCTCTGTGGGCAGGAAACCATTTCACATTACTTCTGTCATCTTTTAGAATCCTTTGTTCTCCAATATATGTTAAACATGTGCAGTTCTTCTATACATATTTCCCCATTTATCTTGCTGCACAAGAAAAATCAGATCAAAAAGGAAAAAAAAATGAGAAAGAAAACAAAATGCAAGCAAGCAACAACAAAAAATGTGAAAGTACTATGTTGTGATTGACATTCAGTCCCCGCAGTCCTCCTTGGGTGCAGATGGCTCTCTCCATCACAAATGTACAGGAACTGGCCTGAATCACCTTGCTATTGAAAAGAACCATGTCCATCAGAATTGATCATTGTATAATCTTATTGTTGCTGTGTATAATGATCTCCTGGTTCTGCTCACTTCACTTAGCATCAGTTCCTTTAAGTCCCTCCAGTACTTTCTGAAATCATCCTGCTGATTGTTTCTTATAGAACAATAATATTCCATAACATTCATACACATAACTTATTTAGCCATTCTCCAACTGATGGGCAAGCACTCAATTTCCAGTTCCTTGCCACTACAAAAAGGGCTTCCATAAACATTTTTTTGCACATGTAGGTCCTTTTCCCTTTTTTATGATCTCTTTGAGATACAGGGCCTCTGCTTTCTTGAATTCTTTTCTATCAAATCAGTATGAACTATGGGAATGAAGAGGTTAAATATCTCTTCATTTTAAAACCCAATGACATGATTCTTCAATGTAGACATTAACTAGCTTTTGGTTATTCTATTCCAGGCATTGAAGATGCCTATATTCTTTATTACAAGTGCTCTCTCACTGTTGGCTTCTGTTCAAGGTCCCAAAGGAGCAACCAGGTTCCTAATGAACTAAAGAATGACAACTTTTTTCTTCAGGATAGTAAATTAGACTTATAAGAATCCAAGAGAATTATGTGGCAGTCTATAGATTTGTCTACAAGACAAAATATTAAAGGAAACAAAAAATGTCTATAGATTATGATACCTTTTTTATTGTACTGCTTGGTTTAATAGTAAAGAATCAAAGTAGTAGAGCTAAAAAGGATTTTAAGGATCTTCTAGTTCAAAGCCTTGTACTTTCCAGAAAGGTAACCTAAGGCCCAAAGAAGTAAAATTACTTCCCCAAGATTTAATTATATAATCCTAATTTGTTTAATGACTGGCTGATTGTCAGTTCATTTTGCTTTATGTATTAAAATTAGCAATAAAAACCATGAATTTGTTTGGGACTTCTGAAAATATACTCCAAAAAGCTAAGATAAATGGGTGACATTGTCTCATTCTACCAACTTTGTTGAATTGACATGAATATAATGCTATAAACAAGTTCCTCAGGGAGGAGGTGAGGGAGAGAGAATCATTACAAATTTTTAATTTGTGCTACCTTCTCTCTCTTTGTGGATGCTCAAATATTTATTAACCAGAATGTGGATTGCATATACTTTCCATGAGCACCATGAAATGATGAGCTATTAAAATTTTTATGGGATGGTCATTGAATAGAGCCACAGCTAATCAGAAACCATATTGATATGAATGTATATATATGTATATGTATGTATGTATGAGGTATATATACCTGCATATTTATATTTCTGTATCTCTCTATATAAAGAGACAGACAGAAGACAGGCAGAGAAAGAGAGAAAGAGACAGACAGAGAGACAAAGAGACAGAGCTGAGTTCATATATGGCCTCAGATACTTAACACTTCCTAGCTGTGTGACTCTGGGCAAGTCACTTAATCCCAACTGCCTCATCAAAAAAAAAAAAAAAGAAAAAAAAGAAATTTAAAAAAAAAGATGGATTGATTACAGATTGGTTCTTAAGGCTTTTCCTGCTGACTAGAATGGTCATAATATACATATTCATATACATACATACATAAATACAAAAACACAAAAGTGTGGATATATATATGTGTGTGTGTGTATGTGTATATGTCTCTGTGTGTATGTCTATATGTTTGTATATACATATATAAACACATATACAATATACATATCTATCTATAAATGTGTATAGATATGTATATATACATATGCAGTTTCAAGTCTAAATTTATCTATTTGAATTTATTAAATATTCACTACATATAATCATAAATGGATATCTATTCTACAAGGTATTTGATTATAACATTATATTCAATTGAACAAATCAATGATAATAATTATAATCAATAATGATGATGATTATAGTTTTATTATTACAGCTAACATTTATATAGTGATGTAAAACTTGCAAAACACTTTACAAATATCACATATCTTATCCTCACAATACTCCTAGGTGGTAGGTGTTTTTCTTATCCATTTTACAGATGAGGAAACTGAGATAGACATTGTCAACTCAATATCAATAAAAATTAGGAGCTCATTTGTAAGTTATGGTTTTAGAATGTTGATTTGGAGATATTGAAAAAATAAGTGACCTGTTCGGAATCATATTACTTATATTTATTAAGGGTTCTACATGCCCAATAAGCATTGTGCCAAGTATCTTGCCCAAAGTCACATAAGTAGTTAGAAAAGAGACAGGATGAAGACCCAGGTCCTCTGATTCCAATTCCAGTCTATTATATCAAAACAGATATTTCAAACTAAAGGAACATGAGTTTGACATCAATTCCTGTTTTTTTTTTAAGGATTTTGGTTTTTAGGAGGCATATATACATGCTGAATCAGGTTCAAAGAAATATGACCATGAAAGTAAAGTTTTCCTTTAGGTCAGACGCCAATACAACACAACATATTTGTAGCACATTGTAGCTACAAATTCCATTGATCTCAGGGTGAACAATGTAGTCTATATTATAGTCTATAATCAGACAGTAATTCATAGGTAACAATGAGAAAGAGAATGAATTCCTTATGACATTTTGGGCACTGAACCTTATACCATCATGTGAAATCTTTTATACGCCTGAAAACTTCTTATATTAATCAATATTCTAAGTTTATATTCCTTATCTGCACAATTAGATTGTTAAATCAGTCAAGGGCCTGTGTTATATTTCTTTATATTAAGTTCTGACTCTATGTTTCCTCTTGGAATGGAGGTGGGCTCCTGAAGTTCTTATCAGCATATGGCAAACTCTGGTAGGTATAATCATGATAGAAAGGTCTTGGGTATATATATATATATATATATATATATATATATATATATATATATATCATATATAGTTGAAACCAAACTAGCAAAAATACTGGAGCTCATGTCAATAATAATAATTTACATGGTTTTTCCAATGTTTACATAGGGTTTCCCTGGCATTATTATTTATTTGAACTTTTTTGATATGGGTGTATACTACTATATCTTCTACAGGTATTATCATCTCTCATTTTACAGATGTGGAAACTGAAGTTCAAAGAAAAAGAAAGATAGGTGGATAAACATGTAGCTAGATGATAAATAGATGAGTTGATAGATGGACAGATGGGTAGTTAAATAATAAATGAATAGAAAGACAGATAGATGAATAGATGGACAGATAGAAAGACAAAGCATTGATCATGAATAAGTGACTTGCCTATGGTCACATAGCTAGCATTAAAACAAGATTTGAATCTAGGTCTTTTTGATTCTACTCTCCCATAGAAAAGTTTAGTACTAGTGTATTGATTATTTTTGGAAGAGCATAACAACTCTTGAAGAAACTACTAAGACAGATATCAATTGTGGTCTTCAGTAGTGGAGGAAATATTCATGTTAATGAAATCATAGACTCTTTTCCCTATAAACACTAAATGCTCAAAGTAGTCCAGGATCCAGCCTTACCAAAACTTTGCAACTTCCTCAAAGTCTAGCATTGTGATCTATACTAAGTACTTTTAATGTTTGCAAAATTGAATCTTTTTTTAGTAACTTCAGAGCTTAGCACTTAGCCTTCAGAGTCTAACATAGTGAGTGTTTAATAAATGTTTGTTGAATGACTGGACAAAGACAGTTGACTAGATTTTTGGATCAAAGAAATGAAAGAATACAAAGAAGCCATTGTCTTGTCTTCTATTATTGAACCTTACTTACAGATTTTAAAACTTCCAAAAGGCTTGTTTATTGCAGAGATACTCACCATTAAATAAATATTGTTGTTTAGTTGTTTTTCAGTCATGTCCTACTCTTTATGGCTCCATTTGAGTTTTTCTTGGCAGTGGTATTCTAGTAGTTTGCTATTTCCTTCTCCAGCTTTTTTGACAAGTGAGGAAACTGAGATAAATAGGGGTAAATAATGAGCCCAGAATCACATAGCTACTCAGCATCTAAGGCCATATTTGAATTCAGAAAAATGAGTCTTTCTGCCTCCAAACCCAGCAATCCATCCACAGTGCCACCCAGCTGTGCTAATCATAGCTATGTAATTAGGATAAAATATAGAAAATCCAGAAAACACACATAATGATGGAGAGTTTCTGGGGTTTACCTGTGATCCCATAACCAATGTCCTGACACTAAATCCAGCTTTCTTTCTACCATACTACCCAACCTCTCTATTAGGAAGTTGGACTTCATGATTTCCAGTTTCAGATCTACTACTTTATGGTTCTGGATGAGACTTTTATTTGCAGCTGATTTGACAGAGAACACACAGTAAGCCCACATTTTTGGTGCCAAATCCAGTTGGTAAAACATTCTAAAAGCGTCTTCTCCATCCAAGAGTCATATTGACTGCAAGCTATCTTTTTTTTCTGGAGCAAAGATTGCTCTCAGGGATGCCCAAGGTCACTACAATGTTTACTTGAGCTAAAAAAAAGTCATGAATGACCAGGCTTACTTCCACTCTGGACATCCCATACAATTTAATTAAGAGGAATGAAAAAAAAACAGCCCTCCTTAATATCAGTGACCAATACATGTATTTTTCTAATCATAAAAAGGTGTGTTTATAATTCCAAATGGACAGCTAGGTGGTACAGTGAATAAAGAGCACTGGGTTTGGAATTAGAAAGATTTGCCTTCATGAGATTAAATCTGTGTGATCCTGGACAAATCACTTAACCCTGTGAGCCTCAGTTCTGCATCTGTAAAATGATCTGGAGAAAGAAATGGCAAACTGTTCCAGCATCTTTGTCAAACAGATATCAAATGGGGTCACAAAGAGTTGGACATGACTGAAATAACTTAACAAACTTCAATTCTTATGCAGCCAAGTCAAATTCATTTATTTTAGTTACCTCCATTGGGTTCTTGATTCATACAATGATGGATCAAGAATTGGACAGGATTCCAGTGACTTTAATAAATACATTGTAAAGATGAGGGAACTGAGACCCAAAGAGAAGTCACACAGGGAGTAAGCTTCAGAGCTAGTGTTTAAATATAGTTACTCTGACTCCAAAGTCAATGCTTTTTATTTTTCTTTTTTTGTACTCTTCTGGCATTTTAAGTGTAGTATGGTGAGAAAAGAAGAGGAGGAAGGGAATGAGAAAGTCTTGGCAGAAGTCCAAGTTTTGTGACCAAATTATGGGACCATAGCTTTTTTTGGCCCATGGCTTTTTCTTCTATAAAATTTGGATCAGATGATCCATGAGATCTCTGCTACTTCTCACATTACATAATTCTATGAAAAGTTTCAGAGGGTTAATGGACCCCATCCTTCTCTTCTCCATCTGCTAGATTAACCTCCAATAAACACAACAAATGGGCATTTCCATTCTGAACAAAGAAAACATTAAGTAATTCTCCATACTGAGTCTACAGTCAGAATTACAGCATGTTCTCCTTCCACAGGACTGCTACAAGTCAAAGAGAGAAGGGGAGGGAACCCACTGTTCAGACAAAGATCTATGGAATAGATTAGTGGCTTAATACCAGGTGTGGTGTTGAATTAACTTTACAAAAGTATGGAATAATTTTATACCTGCCAAAAGCTAAGTATAGAAACTCTATACTGTGGACTCTTGTTCCAATTCCTAGACTTTCCTTCCTCTTATAAAATTGGCCAAGATGGTTTAGTGCTGTGATATTGTCCACAAAATATTGTGAGAACCCAATGGAAGACTCTTAGAATGCTGGAGAAAAGAGCTTATAGATTTTCTGCTGTTAATAATAAAAAAGAGTTTTCTCTTCTACATGGTACTTAGACTATGATTAAAATAAAAGTTTAATGAATTTATTGCAGTCATGAAAAATTCTAGCAACTAATTTATGATGGCATCATTGCCAACAAAAAATATTGGCTAAATATTCAGTGGGAGGAGTGAGATTAGCCTTGGCTTTCTACAAAAAATATTTATATAATTAGTTTCTGGGAATATTCATTTTGATAACTACAATGATTAGACATAATATGTTCAGGGCACACAGATATTCTGGTTCTATGGTGATGCATAAAAATACTTTATGACTACTTTGGACAGATGTGACCACAAAGATAACTTTGTTTAATGAATGGATCTTCCCTGTAGATGGCTTCATTTGACACTGCAGTCTACCTTTCTCCTCAATATTCTCCTTTGTTTTTTTGGGATTATTCCTTCTTTATTTTCCTTCTATCTGTCTGACCACCATCCAGTCTCCTTTGTTGATTCATGTTCTTTCTTTGTAGTATAAATTTAGCCATGGCATAGCTGGCTCATAGAGTTTGCTTAGTTTAGTAACTTTTGGTTATAGTTCTAAATTGCTTTTTAGAATTGTTGGACCAACTGATAACTCCACCAATACAACATTAGTATGCCTATTTTCTGGCAGCCTCTCCAACATTTTTGTTAGTGTGATGAGTATAAAATGAAACCCCAAAATTGTTTCAATTTGCATTGCTCTAATTATTAGTGATTTAGATCACTATTGATCAGAGAAATGAAAATTAAGACAAGTCTGAGGTACCACTACACATCTGTCAGATTGGCTAAAATGACAGGAAAAGATAATGATGAATGTTGGAGGGGATGTGGGAAAACTGGGCCACTGATACATTGTTGGTGGAATTGTGAATACATCCAGCCATTCTGGAGAGCAATCTGGAACTATGCTCAAGAAGTTATTGAATTGTGCATACCCTTTGATCCAGCAGTGTTATTACTGGGCTTATATCCCAAAGAGATCTTAAAGAAGGGAAAGGAACCCACATGAGCAAAAATGTTTGTGGCAGCCCTGTTTGTAGTGGCCAGAAACTGGAAACTGAGTAGATGCCCATCAATTGGAGTATGGCTGAATAAATTATGGTACATGAATGTTATGGAATATTATTGTTCGGTAAGAAATGACCACCAGGATGATTTCAGAAAGGCCTGGAGAGACTTACATGAACTGATGCTGAGTGAAACGATCAGGACCAGGAGATCATTATACACTTCAACAACAATACTATATGATGATTAATTCTGATGGATGTGGCCCCTGTCAACAATGAGATGATTCAAACTAGTTTCAATGATCTTGTAATGAAGAAAGCCATCTACACCCAGAGAGAGTTCTGTGGGAACTGAATGTAGTTTACAACATAGTATTTTCACTCTTTTTGTTGTTTGTTTGCATTTTATTTTTTTTCTCATTTTTCCTATAAATATGTATACATATATTGGATTTAACATATATTGGATTACTTGCCATCTAGGAGAGGGTATGGGGGAAGGGGGGGGGATTGGAACACAAGGTTTTGCAAGAGTTAATGTTGAAAAATTATCCATGTATATATTTTGAAAATAAAAAGCTTTAATTAAAAAAAAGACTATTAGCAATTCAGAGTATTTTGCAAGAGCTTTCTCAATGAGAATCACAGCCATTTAAAAGAGACTAATTTAGCTAAGTTTAATGAAAAGTTTAAAGAGATAAAGAACACATTCTGTTAAAGAGGCAAACTACTGAGTTAATCCAGAAGTATATGAACATACATATTTATCTTGTAGAGGAGCTACAAAGAAAATGAGTTGAGATCAAAACAAGGAAGAAGGGAAAATGTTGCATTGATTTGAGAAATCATATGACCCTTTAAATGATTCCATCAAGATATGGAGCAGTAAGTCACAGGATATATAAAGAAATTGCCTCTATAATTTCCAAGGTGGTAAAGTGGGAAGAATGCTGAATATGGGACCAGAGGACAAAGAAGATTTGAGATTGAATTCTCACTTTACCTTGATACCTCTGCAACCTTCTAGCTCACTTTCCACATTTATAATAAATCCATTTCATTTACAGTCTTTTTATGAGATGATTCTGTTTTGGACCAGTCATGACATTATAAGATTTGGAGTACTTTAGGTTTGGAGGACTATGCAGTTTTCCTTCCTCTTACCCTGTCCCATCCCCTCTGCTTTGTCTCTTTGGTAACCCTTTTGTAGATTAAAGGTTATATTTAGGATTATTGTGCTATAAGAAAGGGCAAGCAGGATGATTTCAGAAAAATTATAAAGATTTACATGAGCTGATGCAGAATGAATGAGAACATAGTAACAGCAATATTGTATGATGAATTGTGAATGATTGAGTTATTTTCAGCAATCCATGGTCCAAGACAATCCCAAAGGACTTATGATGAATAATGCTGTTTACCTACAGAGAAACAACTGATGTTGTTTAAATGCAGACTGAAATATATATGTATGTGTATATATATATATATATATACATATATATTTCATTTTTTTCTTTTTTGTTTTTTCAAGATTTTTTGCACAAAATGACTAATGTGAAAATGTTTTGCATGATTGCATGTGTAAAACCTGTATAGATTGCTTAGTGTCTCTGGAAGGGGAGAAGGGGAGGGATAGAATTTGGAACTCAAAACTTAAAAAAAAAACCCAAATATTAAAAATCAGTTTTACATGGAATTGGAAGGGAAATAAAAATAATTAAAAGCTATATTCATGTTTGGAGTGAATTTCCTTGGGAAGATGTCAGCACCTAAACCTAGAAGAAGCTATTTAATAGTGTTATAAATATAAATTCTAAATTCTTCAGGAATAGTCATTAAGAGATAAATTATTTAAATCTCACCAGCTTTTAATAAGTAAGGTTCTTCTGGCTGATGGCTCTGTCTGAATTATTAACATCATTAGCATTAGAAAACACATGCTTGTCAAATTCCCCAATGCACTAAATGATAGACAGGATCTAAAAACTTAATCTAGGCCAGGGGGGGAAAGTCAGGCCGAACAAAGTATGTTGAAATGTAATGGAAATAAATTTAAAGTTCTGTGCTTGAGTTTTAAAAAAATCTGCCTGCAAAATTGCAAAGAATAAGATTAACCTTTAGGAAGGACTATGAGGAAATTCATCCCCCAATTCAGGAGAGATGAGGGCATTGCTGATATTGTAAAATTGTTTTCAACGTCTTGATCAATTTTCCAGATTTTTTTTCTTGTCCTTTTTTTTTCTTTAAAAAGATAATTCTTTGCTATAAATGTTAGCTCTCTGGAAGGAAAAAGGAGGAAGGAAACAGGAAAATTTAGGTGATATAAAAATAAAAGATTTGAATAATGAAAAAATCTTTAGGAGTACAAGGTGAAGGAGACCTGGCTATATAGTACTTACTGTGAAATAGAGTTAGGAATTTCCATAGACCAGATCCCAATGAGTCAAATGTTATATAGCATTTTTAAAAGTATACTTGGCAATTGTTAGTGTAACCCAATCTTTCTGGTCTCCAGAGTAAGGATATTTCTGTTGGACCTCCCCTCAAGGATCTAGGGATGATACTGAGGGCCTGGGGTATCTCTTTGCTACTCTTTCATGGGCTTGTTCCCTCATCTTAGGGATATTCCTCCCCTGCTAACTTCTGTTGATGAGCATCCTAGTTATATTAATAAATTAACACCAATTAGTTTTTATAAATGGAATATATAGTAAGAATAGAAGTATAAACATTTCCTCCTGGGGCGTGCTTTATTCTATACCACCTTGGTATCTGGGGAGAGTGAGCTCAGATTAAATACATTTTTTACATAGCATTGATCCCATCAATTTTTCTTTGTTTCTTTATTTATTTCTTTTCTTTCTTTCTTTTTCTTTCTTTTAAGTAATAGCTTTTTATTTTTTCCAAATACATGCAAAGATAGTTTTTAACATTCATCTTTGCAGAAACTTGTATTCCAAGATTTTCTCCTTCCTTTCCTAGAAAGCAGGCAATCCAATACAGGTTAAACATGTGCAATTCTTCTAAACATATTTCCAAATTTGTCATGCTGCTCAAGAAAAATCAGATCAAAAGGGGGAAAAGGAAAACATGAGAAAGAAAGAAAAAACAAGCAAAACAACAACAACAACAAATTTGAAAACATTATATTTTGATCCACATTCAGTCTCCATAGTTCTCTCTCTGAATACAGATACCTTGCCTCTTTCCATCACGAGTTTATTGATCCCATCAATTCCATATCCAAGTGCTTCATTGCTGCTGACGGAGCTCTCTTCTCAGCTGTTGAGACACTGGGTCTTGAAGGTCCCTCCTCAATTTATTAATTTGCTAATTCCACATCAAGTGAGGGACACAGAAACTGCTAAAGCTGCAAGAGTATATAGGGTAGAGTGTAGTATAGGCCAGGGGTCAGCCAAAGCACCACTGAACCTTCTTGTTTTCTGTTCATATAACTAAAGATTCTGAGGAAGATTGACATTATCAGAAAGACGGGGCAATGGGATTTCTGCATATCTCAACTGAATGATCTTTAACTTCTACAGACATTTAGTAAATCCTTAATATGTGCAAAACACTATGCTGGCCACTAGGGAAGATGCAACAATCAATGACCAATTAACACGCACACTCCCTATACTTATGGATTTCATTATCCAATATACCTCTGAGGTCTATGGGAGTCATTGAAATATGCTGCAGTTCTATGACACTCTGAGGTCTCTATCATTGTTGGAAGTGCTTCTGCTATGACTTTTAGGGTCTTCCCAAGCAATACTTGTCTCCAAGTCAATATCTCTGAAACCCAGAGATAAGTGGAGTAGGAACCAATCCCACAAGACCCAAAGGCAGCCTGAGCTCTTATTCTAAGAGCTTTAATTCAAACTCATGTATCTAAAGACGATATACACATTTTTACATCATTTTACATCATTTTCCTAGCTTAGAATGTTACCCTATCTTCCCCAATCCACCTCTATCCTCTCCAATTAATTAAATCTTACTTTTGTAAGTTGTTGTTGGTAAAGGCCCAGTTCAAGTCCCCTGACTCTCTGTCCTTCCCCAGTAACCTAGAATGACTTCCATCTCTACACTCCTTTAACACTTCCCATCTGTCTTATTCCTTTGTCACTTAACTTATTTTACTTTTGTTATGACTCTTTTTCATAAATTTACCCTGTCTCCTCAATTAGACTTTTAAATCCCTAGAGAACAGGGACTATATATATGTGTGTGTGTATGTGTGTGTGTGTGTGTTTGTGTGTGTGTACCCACACACATATTTTTATATATGTATATATACACATATATATGTATACATATATACACATATACATATCTTTATATATATCTTTATACACATATATCTTAATATATATACATCTTTGTATATATCTTCATATATACATATATGTAGATATATACACATATATACAGTACATATTTTATGTATGTACATATATTATGCACATATACATTATATACATATACTACATATCTTCATACACATATATCTTTATTCACACACATTTATACACATATGCACATACATATTTATATACACACGTTTTTCTCTATACACACACATATATATACATACATATAATACTAATGATCTCTAATAATTATCAAAGTGCCCTCAATAAATCTTCCCTCTATCAAAGGGCAGTATTAAATAAAATATTTGGAGTATTTTTTAAACATTCACTGAGAAGAGATGTAGTATATTGATTGGATAGAGAGCTTCCCTCAAAACCAGGATAGGCCCAGGTTCAAGAGCTACCTCTGAAATATACTGGTTATATGATTCTGAGCAATCTCAGTTCTTCCCCTCCCCCCCAGTACTCTAAGATTAAACATTTCAGATAATCTCATTGGTGAAGGAGTTTCCTCACTTGAATTTCCCAATAACAGTGAAATGATGGGTATAGTCCCTTTCTTTAATTTTTCTAACCTCTCAACAATCATCCATGGGTTTTCAAAAATGACATTTAGAGAAATGACAAAAATAACATTGAGAAGCCTTTGGTCATCTCCTCCCATTCGTTAGCAATAAGTGATATGTATATTTATACACATATATGTATATATATGTATGTATATGTGAAGGAAGTCCTATAGGTATTGTGCTCACTTTACAGACAAGGAAATTGAGAGTCAGAAATTAAGTGACATGGCTATGGTCATGGAACTCTTAAAGGTCAAAGCTTGGGACTTAATTCCAAATATATCCCTGCTCTTCTTTCAGTATTAATTTCTCTATAATGCACTGTCCCTCGATGGCTTGCCTGCCAACAGACAAGAAAGTCATCAGAGCTTTCGTAGAGCCAGCTGGTTTAAGTCATCTCTTAGCAACTGTTTCCTTTGTCCTGCTTGGCTCCCTGCCTGCTTATCACATGCATTACTTTTTTCCATCTTTTGGAAAACAGCACATTCCTTTATCAAACGCCTTTGCATTTTATTCCTCATCTTTTGCTTTTTGGTTATCTTTGGCTCAAGTCTCCCCAACCATTTGTTAATAAACACAATTCTGGAAAAAGTAAAATATACCGATGAGAAAATCTCTGTTCTGGGATTTTGTTTTGAGTTGCATGATGCAAGATCTGCTGTCCAAAGAGAGCCATGATGTCACGGAATGCTTTTTGGTTATAAGTAGTCAAACTCAGAATCTCTTCAGGGAAGTTTAAGTGAAAAATCTAACACTGAGATAGTTTATTTATCTCAACTGATTATATAAGTGGCCATAACCTAGTCTGGGCTGAGACTCGGATGCTTATCTCTGCAGGGAGCATTGTATGTTTGGGAGCTTAACAAGGACAAGATGAAAGCATATTCTTCTCAATCTCTAGCATCATTATTGTCTTTTTTTTTCTGGGGCTGGGATCTCAACAGAAAGATGTCTGATAGTCATCCTGACAATGTTTAATTAAGTCATATTTGTGACTTTGGCCAAGTCATTCAATCTCCCTGGATCTCAGTTTATATATCTATAAAATGGGGATGCTAAATTATTTGGGTCATAGACATAAAGTTAGAAAGGGCCTTAGAAAACATCTGGTCTAATCTCTTCCCAGTTTTAGGTATGAAAAAAACTGAGATAGAGAATTTCAGTGTCTTTCCCAAAGTTGTACAGGCATTGCATGGATTAGCCAGGGTTTTTAACCTAGGTGGTTTGATCCCAAACTCAATAATTTTTCCCCTACACCTACCTCTAGCCTCTAAATGTATGATTTTTTGATGTCTCTGGGACTCAAATTACTCATTTGTTAAACGGAACAGATTGATAGATTTGTGATAGAAAGAGCCATCCCCATCCAGAGAAAAGATTATGGATACTGTGGATCACACTACAGTATTTTCACCATTTTTGTTGTTATTTTTTTCTTTCTTATTATTTCCCTATTGATTTGATTTTTCTTGTGCAGCATGATAAATGCAAAAATATGTTTAGAAGCATTCCTATGTTTTAACCTATATTGGATTACTTGCTATTTAGGAGAGGGAAGACTTGGAGAGGGAAGGAGAAATTTTTTGAACACAAGGTTTTGGCAAGGATAAATGTTGAAAACTATCTTTGCATGTACAATGAAAAATAAAAAGCTATTATTATAAAAAAAGAACAAATTGAAATAGATGACCTTGCAAGATCCTTTCAGAATCAATAAATATTATCCTAAGATTTTATTCCTAATTGTGTCCTTTTAACTAAAGGAATTGTGTTTGGAAATAATAGAGATGATAGTTTAAAGTGTCAAAAACTATATTTTCCAAGGCAGATACAGCTACCTTGTACAATCTGGGCTACTGTACATGGTAGCAGGTCCAGAGTGGGACAGTCAAAAGAGGATCCAAAGTGGCTATATATATTGCAGCCTTGAGAGGCCCAAATTTCAAAGTTGGGATTCAGATAATTCCTTGATTAGAAAGGCAATCCTTTAGATTTCAACCCAATTTCCAGTAGCAAGAAGTTATTTGCAAAAAACAATGCCATTTCTCTTGCCTAGAATGGCCTATTCCTCCTTTCAGCTTGACACTTAAAACATGAAACACTCTGATGAATTGGTGTTACATTGTTCAAACAGCTAATTCAATATCTATATTTTCGGGTTTGATTTACAGGACCTTTCCTACCTGTCTTAGCTGAAATCCTACTTCTGTGATGCATTCAATTCCAGCCCAGTCTTCAAAGATCACATTATTTTCTAGATTCCTGAAGCATTTTTTTCTGTTTCACATACTTGATATTTAACATAGATGCCTTATAGCATTAGTCATCTTTTGTAATATATGTCCAGTTTCCTCAATTGAGCTTATGATTCTGCAGAGCAGGAATTAATTTTTATTTATCTCTGGATCCCCAATTCATTTCAAGTTAAAAATATTATTACACAGTTATTATGTGCAAGATAGAATGAATGTTTTTGAATAACTTTTGAGAGTTCCTTGAACAGCAAAGAAATCAAACCAATCAATACTTACAGAAATTATCTGATTATTCATTGGAAGGATAAATACTGAAGCTTAAGTACTTCCTACACAATGAGAAGATAGGGTTCATTGGAAAAGACCCTGATGTTGAGAGTGATTGAAGGTGCTGTGCTACATACTTTTCAAACATCATCTTATTTGATCCTCACAACAATCCTATGAGGTTGATGCTATTATTATCTTCATTTACAATTGAGAAAATCAAAGTTTATGAGACTAGACCTGGATCATGCAGTGATCTGAAGTGTCTGAAGCTGGATTTGAACTCCAGACTCAGCACTCAATCCAGTGCTTCATCTAGTAGAATACAAGATGATTTCTGGAGGAAGAGAGAACTTGGGAGATCTGTGTAGTTCCTTCTCCATCCCTAGCAGAGATAACTGCTTACATATGCGCTGCCCTTCATGTGCCTCACACTGGACCTCATGTCTCTCCAGATGTCACTTCTTTCCCTGACTATAGGTGTTCTGTCTTGAATAGAAATCCTAAAATGGATATTTCCAACCACAATGGCTGCCTCATGGATTCAAGAGTTCTGAAGTCATTGAAAGACTTGGACAACTGATGTGGGAGCAAAGCTTTGTGAAAGAGAAGATAGTCACTTATAGGAAGATGACTTACCAGAAAATATGGATCTTGAATTAGTTATTTGAACAAAGCAGCATCAGGGTAAAGTAGTAAATGCCAATTCATCAGAGTATTTTATGTTTAAAGTGTCAATCTCCTAGGATAATGTAATAGGAGTTATTATTTTGTGTTTTCAGCATTTGATAATATAATAATGATTTTATTTTTTAGCTTGCTTTTTGTGATGAAGGAAATAAATAGCTGCCCTATACTCAACCTACTTTGTACATATTCATCCCTTTGAAGAATAGCCTAAATATGAGCTATTCCTAAAATTTGCTTTATTTCCCTCAAAGTTCCCAAAGTTGACTGGCTCCAGGCTAGTCAATTTGTTCTATCTATAGGATATAAATCATTTCCTACTGTGCTGTGTTAAAAGTCCAAGTATTCTCTCTATTCCTTGTATGGCTCATCTACTTATACAAAATTTAAAAAGAGGGAAGAGATGGGTAAAGAGGTCATTGAATATCAATCAGCCAATCAGTAAGCACCTGCTAGATGCCATTCACTGTATTAAGTGCCAGGGAAACCAAGACATAAATGCATCCCTCTCTGCCCTCACCAAAGAAGCACAGCAAATAGAGCACAAGACCTGGAACCAAGAAATCTGGAGTTCAATTCTGACTTTAGCCACTTACTAGCTATGTGACCTTAGAAAAGTCACTGCCTGCCTTGGTTTCCTGAGGGAAACTATAAAATAGGGGCAGTAATAGCACCTACCTCCTAGGGCTGTTGTCAAATGAATCAAATGAGATAATATTTGTAAAGAGCTTAGAGCATTGCCTGGTACTTAGCAAACCCTTGTTTTCCTTCTTTCCCTCCTCAAAAAACTAATCCATTCAATGCAGGTTGGTGTCTTAGCTACTACTCTTCAAAAATTGCCTAGAATAATGAGAAATTAGGTGATTTATATAAGGTTATATTACCTATATATCAGAAATGAGACTTGAACATAGGTTTTCCCAGATTTCTGGTTCATTCTATCCCATTTAACATGCTTGTATCCTATATATTGTCCCACATAACAATGCTTCTTAAAAATTTTCTCCATGCTATTCCTTTTCACTCAAGAAATTTTTACATGAACCCAGGTATATGGATATATAAAATGGATATATATATATATATATATATATATATATATATCAAACATTTACTGGTAATAAATCATGAAGAAATTTATTTTAAAACAATTCTTTGATATATGTATAATTTTACCATTTATTAAAGATGAAAACAAAGTTTCATGCTAATAATATGGATGTGCTTGTTTATTTTTATATAAAGAATTAAATCTTGGCAGAATATTCAATACCTTTTACTATTGCCAAATTTTTCATAACCCCACGTTTAGCTGTACAACCCCACATGGAGTTGTGACCCATAGTTTAAGAAGCATTGCTATATACTAACCACATACCATGCGTCTTAAACTATCCTATATATCATATAATTATACAAAATATATACCATGTCTGTGTACTATGTACTGTGTTTTATATCATACTCTCATATAAAATATATACAAAATAAAAACAAGTTAATTTTTGGAGAAAAAGCTCTAGGACTGTATGGGGGAGGGGGAAATAATATTAGGAAAGAGCTCATGAATGATGGTTGTCTTCTTATTCAGTCCAAAATTTTATGATTTAAAGATTTTTCTTGCATGTAATTCCCAGATCTATATTTGGTCAGTCCATACCTTTTTTCATCATTCACATCACACCCATTGACAGCTCAACAATCATGAGGCAAATCATAAAAGCCAGGGCCACCATGATTTAATTAACTATTTGGCTGAAAACTATACTTTGAATTCCAGGCTGAATATTTGAAATAAATGTTTTCATAAAATTTTTCATTGGGTGGATCCCTTATGAAGACTTGTAACACATACACACACACACACACATATATGTATATGTATATAAATTTCTTTTTTCTCTAATATTTACCATTATATAGCTTTGAGGTAAAGATTAATCTCCTTAAAGCAATAAATACACAGGATGTCCCCAAAGTCTCAAATATAAATCCTTTTAAATTATGTGAGCTTCCTCCAGTATTCCTAAGCCAGCCTCCTGGTGTTCTCAGAAAGAACTAATTTAGCAAGAGGTACTCTTATTGATTGGTCTGAGAGTGCTAGTACTAGTTCTGCCCTTGATTGATTTTACTGGTCCAATGGACTTCTCTGTACTACTACAACATATTCTAAATTATTATAAGGAAAATGTAATGCAACAGTTTGTAAAGGTGCTCTTGAAATGCTTATAAAGTGCCTTGAGATTTTCTCCATAGAAACTTTCTTTGTAGGTTTTCACCTATAATTTTAGGTCAGTTCAGTCCTTGCAGCCAGAAGAGTTCATCATGGTCATTTGCAAAATAATACTGTATATATTGGCCTGGGAGGGACTTAATATTGGTATATTCGCTTTTCAAAGAAAGAAAGACAAGAGGAAAAACCTACTAAAAAGCTGTGGATCTTTCATGTGCACAAGTCAATTTTCAACTATCAATAATTCAATATTTGGCAAATATTATTACATATAATTTACTTCATAGGGGCAGCTAATTCTGTATATAGCCTAATTAAAAGCATTTTCTTGGACCAAGAGATCCACTGAAAGACAAAAGTTAATGAATTTAACAGCTAAAATTTTTAAAAGGCAACTTGGTATAAGGGATCTATAGTAGTTTGAAGTACATGGCTCCTGATCTAGCAGGATCACTTATGTCCTTCTTTACTCTTTATAGTCAATTAAGTGTCTGCCTGAACCATAAGCTCCATCAATCAATCAACAAGTATTTAAAACATTTCTGCTATGAACTAGATACTATACTAGGTGCTAGGAATACAAAGATAAAAATCAGATAGTCCCTACCCTCGAGAGTTAGCATTCTGTTTGAGGAGATAGCATGTAGATAGAAAACTATATACATATATTCACTTGTATACTATATACATGTATTCAGGTTGTTGAAGATTTTAAATGCTCAAATAAAAGAATTTATAGGTGGTCCTATAGCTGTTAGGAAGCCATTAGAATTGATTGATTAGGGTAGGGACATTGTTAAGACCCATGCTTATGGGATATTTTAGCAACTGGGGGGAAGATGAGTTATAGAGAAGAGATTATGGAGAGAAGAAGGATTATAGAGAGGTGGCAGAGAGATCTGTGTGGCTGGAGACATATGAGAGATGTTGAGGTGGAAAACTCAATCGTTTTTGGCAATTGATGGGTATATCTAGATATAAGATGACTGAGGTTGTAAGTTGAGTAATTGGAAGAGTGGTTGTTCCTTCAGCAAGATCAGGTAAGTGTGGAAGAAAGATGAATTTGACAAAAGAAGTTATAACTTCTGTTTTGGACATGTTGTGTTAGAAGTGTCTATGGGAAACCTGGTTTGAAATGTTCAATAGTGGGACTGGGGCTCAGTCCACAAATGCAGGGACTGTTCCCTAACTAAATTTTATCTCACCCAGCACTTGGCATAGTTCTAGAGTAAATGTTTAACACATTCTTCTTGACTAAAACTGAAGACACCAATTCTCTTTTCTTTTCAGGAGGAGCAGGAGTAACAAAAGCTTTCTAGTATGTGGGTTTTCGCTTGTGGATTTAACTGTGCCCTTAAACCTTGGACCTCTCTCCCAGGATCAGGTTCCACCTGAACCACTGCTTAGAATTGTGGCTGAATAAAAAGTGATTCTAAGCAGCCAAAAATTCAATAGATCTTTCTCTGTAAGATGAAGAAATTGGGATATAATAACCTCTAAGATTTTTTCTCTCTCTTCATCTATAATCCTGTGATTCTCTTTTCTGTCATACCCAACCTCAATGTACTGAATATTTGTAAAACAAACAAGCAAATTAAAAATTCTGAATCAATGATCTTTAAGGTTCCTTTCAGTTCTTTCTTTTCCTTTTTCTGCAAGGTAATTGGGATTGACTTGCTCAGTCACACAGATAATAAGTGTGAAATATTTGAGGTACACAGATACATACACACACACACACACACACACACACACACACACACACACTCAGGTCCTCCTGAGTCCTCTAGGACTGGTTCTTTATTCACTGCCTTTTTTAAATTCTAAATATACAGTGCTATAATTATTTGATCATGAAAATGATAACCACACTTAGGATGTATCTATTTCTACAAATACACACATACATGAAAAAGTCATTTATATTAATGCAATCTAAATACTTTTATTTTAGCACCCACTCATTTGAATGCTTATTTTTAAATTCTTAAGTGGTTATTTGGGAATGTTATAGATAAAGCTTTAAAGGATCTTAAATGAGTCCAGCTATGAAAAAAGTCAACTTCATTGGGTTAATCCCTATGAATACTTTTGAAAAATTAATATTACTCTGTAAAGTGATTCATTGTCATCATGTGTCTCTTGTGCTTGGATCATTCTTATTGGCCAGATGTGAGAAAGTTGTATTAAGCTCCATTGCGTACTATCCACCCTAACATGCATTACCTCAGTGCAAGTAAATGAGATAATTATTTGAGTATGTGTCCCTTAAGGACTGCCTGAAGTTTGAGCCTAGGAACCTTTAGTTTAGCATGTTCAAGTACATTTTTGTCTCTAATTAAGATGATTCTTTCACTAGAGCCTTGAAAAGTCCCTTAGCACAGATCTAACCTCTACAACTTTCTCTTTCTTTGCAGGTGCATTTGATTTGAAAAGAATTAGGGAAAAAAAGAAAAGAATTAGGATTATTTTTTTTCCTTTCTTGGCTTCCTAAACTTGAATTGAAGTGCCTTAAGTGGAACTCAGCACTAACTTTTAGAGTTGAAGTAAAAATAGAAGATATTTGAAGCAGAACTTCTAAAACATCTCATCTTATTTTGTTCCTTCATTAGAAAGTGAGTTCAGTGGGAGCAGGGACCATTTCATTGTTGTCTTTATATTACCAAGAACAATGCCTGCCATGTAGTTGGCATTTGACAAATACTTGTTGATTGATTGATTAATCAGATTCACAGGAAGACTTTTTTTTTTTTTTGCCAGAGAAAACTCTTTTTAACATTGACACCTGCACATACACATCTAAAAAAACAATTTGTGTTATATTGTGATGAAATAATTTTGTTTTGTTTTATTGATGTATTTTTAAAATTTCATATTTATTTTCAAATATATCTCTCCCTATTATCCTACTCATTGATTCTTTTCTTGTAACAAAATTTGAAATAAAAATAAAAATAAAAAATTAGGTCAGATTAATCAATAGATACAATTGACTCTGACTGTGTTTGTGACATTCCATACCCACACCCCCAAATGCAGTGTATAGAGCACTGGGCCTGATGTCAAAAAGAGCTAAATTCAAATGTGTTGCCAGACATTAGACATGTGTCCTTGAGCAGGGTCCCTTTGTTTGCTTCAGTTTCCTCAACTGTAAAATGGGGATAATACTATTACCTACTGCACAGGATTGTTGTGAGGATCAAATGAGAAAATAAAAATGGCACAGTGGATAAAGTGCTGGATCTGGCTAAAATTAGGTCAAATTTGACCTCAGACAGTTACTAGCTGTGTGATCCTGGGCAAGTCATTTAACTCTGTTTGTTTCCTTATCTATAAAATGAGCTAGAGAAAGAAATTGTAAACCATTTCAGTATATATACCAAGAGAACCCTAAATAAGACCATAAAGGGTTGGACATGACTGAAAATAAGTGAACAACATGGTAGACTCTTAATGAATCTTTATTTTCTTTGTCCTTCCTTTCCCATTTCTTCAATGAAAGGGAGGCGATATATTCTCTTAACTTTTCTCCAGAACCAAAATTGTTCATCATCATAACATTGCATCTTCACGGCTTCATTTTATTGTATTTTCAATTTACATTATTGTAGTCATTATGTGTATTGTTTTCTGCTTAATTCATTTGGCATCAGTTCATCAGTTTTCCCATGTTTCTCATAATCATCTTTTCTTATGATACAGTTAAACTTCATCACATTTATTAACCACAGTTTTTCAACCATTTCTCATTTGAGGGGCACCTACTTTATTTTCAGAGTGTTTTTTGCCATAATTAATGGTGTTACATTTTTTATTTATATGAGATCTTTAGTTCTGTCTTTGTATTCCTTAGGATACATATCTAGAAGTAGGATCTCTAGATTAAAGGATATGAATGTTTGAGCTTAATTATGTTAAAAAAAACATAATTCTAAATTGATTTTCTGAATGACTAGACTGATTCACAACTCCACCTATAATATATTGGTGTGTCTAGTGTGTGGAGTGTTTAGGGAGGATTAATACCTCTAGGATGAAGGCTTGCTGAGTCCTTTTCAGGGCTGTTCATCCGCCTTTGATGGACACCTTTACCCAACTCTCACCTGTCTGCAAGAATTTATGGTAAGCACAATGGATGCACTCCAGGAAACTGTCTCAGCAGATGGGCTAAACCAGATTGAGGGTAATCCACAGACCTCAAATCATGAGAAGATGTATCCTGCAGAATGGACAGATAAGAACATTTTTTCCCCTAATGGCCATGAAGGCATTTAAAGCAGGTGCTATGGAGCATCTAGAGCTTAGTCAAACATCAAAGATGCCAAGGTCATCCACTGCCTTCTGGACTATTACCAGTCATTTTGACTTTTGGCTTGCCATTGGATTTAAAGACTTTGAAAGAGAGAGTAAGGCTGATGACTTTTTGTGACTCTATTACTTAAATCCAAATTATGCAAGTCAAGGCATCACCCTGTGATGTCACTGCTCATCTTCAAAATGATCAAGGAAAAAGATGCTTATCATATAGCAAATCCTCCAACATGATGAACATCTTTTGTCATCCATGCCAATTTGCTGAATAGGAATTGAAGTTTTAGAGTTGCTTTGATTTGCATTTTTCTTATTACTAGTTATTGGAACAATTCTTCATATAATTGTTAATAGTTTAAAATTATTCTTTTGATAATAGTTTGTTCTTATCCTTTGAATATTTACTATTAGGGAATGTCTTGGTCTTATAATTTGTGTTAATTTCATTTATATATTATGTGTATATATACATATTTGTGTATATATACATACATAAGATATGTGTGTATATACATCCATGTGTATATATATGTATATATATATATACACACATATATATATAATATATAAAATCAGACCCTTATTACAAACATTTGAGGCAAATCTTTTTTCTGACTTGATATTTTCCCTTCTGTCCCTGTTTTTGTAATCTCCTCTATTCTTTGGTTAAGAATTCTTCCCCTTGAATTTTGTTATGGCTACCCAGGAATCCTGACACTTCATATCCTGATAATTTTTACTGGAACTATTAGTACAAATCCCTCATCAGACACTTAATAGCTGTGTGACCTTGGGCCAGTCACTTCACTACTTATATAATGGTACCTATCACATAGGTTGTAGAGAGGATCAAATAATATAATAATTGCAAAGTGTTTGGCACACAGTAAACGTTATATAAGTATGAACTATGATCATCATTATTAGTTTCTTTGCTTATTCTTCTGATATTTTTAAGTTAATGCCATCTAAAATTAGTGATCATTTTCTATCATCGTTTTTAGCTTTATGCCTTTCATTTATTCTCATCTCACCGCTATTTTTTAACATTACTAGATCCATGTCAAATTAAAGTAGAGAGAGGAGTTTCCCTTGTTCACTCATGTATTTGTTTGAGAAATTCTAGTATTTCCCTATTGAATATAATGTTTGCTTTGGCTTTCAAATATATACTTTTTATTGTATTATGCCTCTCCATTTTTCATGTTTTTGGCATAAATGAGTACTGCATTTTGTAAGAGAATTTTTCTATATCTACTGATATACTTGTATGGTCTGGATTGTTCTTGAAATGATTAGTTATGTTTATTATTTTTCTAAAATTAAGCCATCCTTGCATTCTTGGTATAAATTTGAACTCAATCATAATAATATTTTGGATAGTTTGGAATTATCGTTGTTCATTATATTAATCAGTTATTTAGTTCAACTCCCTATCCCTATGAAACATTCATCAACTGCCTCATCCCTAAACACAAGGATGAGTACATCCCTTTAGTTCCCTTTGGTTCTTCCTACTTCCCAGTATATCCTTCTGGCTATCCTTTTGTAATTCCCTCCTCAAGGACAACATTTTTGTTGCTGTTTCATTTTATTATTATTATTTGAGTTCAGACCTATGCTTTTGTCTGCTGTGGAACTTAAAAGGGTGGAAACTCCCTTCACCAATGTAGATGGTCAACTACCTATAACAGAATATTATGAAGTTATCAGGGGGCATTGTCAGGATAAAGTAACTGGCTCATGGACACTCATAATCAAGAATTGAACTTAGATCTTCTTTTATACCAGATCAGCTTGTATAGAATTGGATTTATTACCTCAATCTTCTCTAATCTGATTCTTCTGTATTTACAAAGCAAATGAACAATGCTTCTTTCTTCTCAGATCTCACTCCCAGCTTGGACTATTTCTTAACTGTATCATTATCTCTTAGGACAGATCTGTATCATCTCTTAGGACAAACTGTATCATTATCTCTTAGGAAAAATCAGGAGAATAAATTAACCATTATCTCTATCAGGCTCCTGTAAAATCCTTTTTTCTTTTTTTCCAAGTCAGGTGGCCTACTATTTTGAGGGAATTTCCTGACAAAAGCTTCTCAGTTGGCTAGCTGTGAGATACCTTTCCACTCTGACTTCTCCCTACATTCTTTGTGGCTCCTTAGAAATAAACACACGAAGATAGGCAAAAAGTCAACTGAAGCCTAACACCAGAGGGCATTATAGAAATGCTTTTCTTCAAGAAGCATAACCTGAGGCCAAAGGTAGTGACTCAGGTAAGCTCCTTTTCCAGACATTTCCAGACTCAATAATTCAGTGCACCAAATAACCAATTAATATACAAAATGTTTACTTCAGATCAATAGCTTTAGCTTTAAGGGTTATCTCTATCATCTTGAAAGAGTTGTCTGCCCTTGTGAAAGGGAGAGCTTCACTCCTCTCTCCCTGGTGCCTCACTGGAACTTCCTTGTATATGCTTATCATTTTTTTCTCATAAAATCATGAAATCATAGGGTCTTGGAGTTGCAAGAGAATAAGAGGTCATCTATGAACTAATTGTACCTGAAGAAGAAATCCCTTCTCCAACCTTCCTCACATAATAGTCATGCAAATTCTGCCTAAAAACCTCTAGGGATGGGGATCCCCATTGTCTCTTGAAGCATCACAAGATCAGGGCTACTGTGGGGTCAGTGGCTTTTTCTACACTAGAGTATTCAGGAAGCCCTTCTTTGCTCCTAGCTGACAAAGTAAAGACTATATATTATCTAGCTAATAAGCCACAATTTGGCTAGCAATTAGCTAGGAAAAAAAAATTTCTGGAGTCTTAGTTGTGGAGTTGCCAATATGGTTTGGAAACTCTGTGAAAATCTCCAGGTGTTCTTGAACCTTATAGTGTTGAAATCACCACAGGGTATTTAAAGGGAACTCGACGCCCTATAAGTTGCCAAAGGAATGTTGCACCTATTCTTAGGATGAGCCAGAGAAGAATATATGAGACAGTGTTGATGGATAATTTGGACCTAGGGAGCTAACAATAGAGTTTCCAAGAAACACACGCCAGTTTTCTCCCCAGCACATTAATCTTTAGAAAAGATTCATCTATAGGTCAAAAACAAGTCAAATATGAACTGAACCTACGAGCAAATTGCTGTAGGGTATGGTTGTTGGACACCTGAGAAGTGGGTATTTTTCCCAGTTGCCAACTCAAAACATAGTTAATGAAACAGACTCCCCAAGGTTCCAATCTGAATCATCTTGAGCAATAGATGACTAAGTCTTTTAGACTCTAAGAACTGAAATTAAAATTTCTTTAATTCTTTGAGACCGAACACTTTTCCTGCAGGGCACTAGACTTCAAATTGGGAAGACCTACCTCAGACAAAATGACTGTAATTCTGATAAAGTGATTTAACTTCTCTGAGTCTCAGTTTTCTCATCTGAAAATAAAGAAGTTGAATTTGATGGCTTCTAAAGAAACTACTTGTCCTAAATCTATGATTCTAGGTTCTTTTTCTGTAGTTATGGGCTCAGAGTTGTATGCTTTCTGAAGTATAACAGTTCTTTCTTGCTTTCTCAAACTAACTCAGCTGGTTCAAATTGTTTCAACATCTCATCCCTAGTCCCATAACCACTGCCCTAGCACTTATATAGTGTCAACAGTATATCGAGAGATAAGTAAATGTAAGCCCAAATCAGCCAGATTGCTACCAATTTTTATCAGTGTGAAGTCCAGTGTGTGGAGTGGAGTTGGAAAAACAATCGAAGGAATGCAGATTTAGTAAAAGAAGTTGGTATCTAACCAGGGGTCAAGATGCAGTGAGTGTCAGGGGAACTAATCATTTTTCTTCCTCAGCCTGACTGCCTAAAGCTTCTCTGTTTTTTATAGCTTCTACTTGCATCTTTTATGGTAGATAGTGTCAAGATACTATTAGGATTTCCAGAGCTAAGACCCAGCAAGCAATCTGTGCCCTGAGCTTTTGCACTCTTCCTCTGGATGTTCTCAGTCACAGCAAAACTGCAGAATTGTTTCATACAATTATTGTATTGCTTTGACCAGCACTAGCTGTTCCCTGAGCTCAGACCAGCATTACTGTATCCATGTTCTGGTTATGTAGCCCTGCTATCCATTGTTACCAGTTATCCTGAGGGCTACCGCTCCCTGTGTAGCCATTGGTATAACACTTGAGGTTTGGCCATCCTAAAGAGGGTTCTCCACTAGGGGAAGGGTCCTGGCACATATGTGTAGTTTGCCCCTTGTTTGCAAGCTGTTTTCCTCACTTTGAAATCAAACTCCCTATCATCCTATCTAAAGATTGAATAAAGCAATCTGTCCATCACCAGGTGAGAGGCCAGTTCTGTTTAGTTGACAATAGTAAAACAGAGCCCTGGAGAAACTAATGAATGTCTCAGTGTAGTTTTAAATGGGTTACATCCATACCCTTGACCAATGAGTAGATATAGAAAGAGGAATGGAATCATTATCACGCTTAACATTCTTGTTATAAATGAAACCAGAAGAAAGATGGAAATTGCAGCCAAATGGAAAGATGATGCCCCCCTTTTTACTGGAGTATGTGTGACAATTGGACCTCTCTCTGACCATTCATGTGGTTAGAAGTCCTTCAGTCATCCCATTTTACACATGAGGAAACTGAGACCCAGAGATATTAAGGGGTTTGCTTAAAGTCACACTAGCAATAAACTGAACAATTGGAATTTGAATTTAGGTCCTCTGACTCAATATATTATTCTCTTTCCATTACACCATAAGTCAACAAAGATTAATTAAAAGCTTACTGTATGCCAGACACTGTGAGTTTTCTGTCTTTAATGTTAAAATATATTGGCACAAAATCATCCACTAAAAAGGGAAAAAAATCAAATGTTAAAGAGTTTGATGAAGATTTTTTTAAAAAAAAGTTTTAAAGAACATATTGCAGGAGACATGTTTGTAATTTGTATTTTGCCTCATGGGATCGTCATGTTCCAAGAGAAGAATCATTAGACACAATTTCCACTGTCAACTTGGCACAGCATCTGATGGATACTCATGATGTTAAACTATCTTGTCTTCTCTCGAAGAGCAGCCCTTTGGCTACAGGGCCATGAATGTTGTCTTGAATTTCTGCTTGGATTTTCCTTAAAAAAATAGTATTGAAGCGTTTTGTCTTTGGATTTTTGAGTACCTCCCTCTCTCTCCAACATACACAAATATAACTTTCCTTTTTAACAAAGAAAATTAGTTAAGCAAAAATGTCTGATGTAGAGACCATGTGTGACAAGGTATACAAATGTACTGTATATGACACTATTCTCTTTTAGTTCCCTAAACTAAAGATGTAGTTCCCTACACCTCTAGCCTTTGAGGAGTGAGGGATATTTTATTATCTTGTTTCCAGGACTATCATTGATGGGGTTTTGGGGGGTTTGTTTTTTAGTCATTGAGTTCAGTTTACCTTCAATGATCTTTTCACTTTTTCACTTATATTGTAGCTATTGTATATAATATTCTTTTGGTTTTCCATTCATTCGTGTTAATCTGAATGACTTGTACCTACTTCAGTTCAGGTATATATATATATATATATATATATATATATATATATATTCAACAAAGGGTGAGTGTTTCTCTCTCTCATTCTCTCTCTCCATAGGTGTGTGTGTACTTATACTTTGTTCCTGCCATTGAACTTCTTTGAGTATGTATATACCTAGTAATGGGATCAAAGAGATTGACCCATTTTTTCCGTGATTTTTTTTTTTGTTTGTTTCATGATTTCAAATTTATATCCAGAAGTACTAGACCAATTCGTAGTTCTACCAATAGTGTATTAGAGTATCTGATTTCTTCCAGCTCCACCAATATTGACTGCTGTCAAGTTTTTGGTTATTTATGCTAATTTGCAGGGCAAGTGCAATCTCTGAATTATTTTAATTTATGTATCTCTAGTAGTTATTTGGAGCATGTTTTCAAATGATCATTGTTAAAATGCTTGTTTGTATCTTTTGACCTATTATTTATTGGGGAATGATTCTTAATATTATAGAATCTTGTCATTTCCCTGTATATTTTTGATATAAAACTTTGTAACATTTTTCACAATTGGTATTTTTCACTCAGTTTCTGTTCCTAGTCTATCTTAATTATTTTCATTCTTTTAATTTTGTGCAATCAAGGTGAACTATTTAATTTGCTTATTATTTGCTCTAGTCCTTGTTTTGTTCAGAATTCTTTTTTTAATCATAATTGTGAAAAGCATCCCTTCTTATCCTTTAAAAACGTTTTATATCTATTTTGTGCTTTTTGTGGTGTAGGGCACATGCTTTAAATTAGTTTCTGCCAATTTTTGCAATATTACTAACTTTTTAGATGGTTATATTCCCAGGTTGCATTTGCACTTGTAAATTGTAATAAGAAAACAAGATAATAACAGTGAAAGGTGAATAGCAAATTCATTCAGGATGTTCAAATATACCCTTCTCGTAATACACAGATAACCTCCATTTTTTAACACTTCTTTTTGAATTCTCCTTGACACCAAGTACAGAATGTATAACAGGTCTCATAGCACAATTTCTGTGTGTATGTCAGGCTAATATAATATGATTATGTGTTTAAGAGAACATACACACACATATACTTTTTTTTAAATAACTTTTTATTGCCATAACCCATGCCAGGGTAATTTTTTTACAACATTATCCCTGGCACTCACTTCTGTTCCGATTTTTCCCCTCCCTCCCTCCACCCCCTCCCCCAGATGGCAAGCAGTCCTATACATGTTAAATAGGTTACAGTAGATCTTAAATACAATATATGTGTGCAGAACCGAACAGTTCTCTTGTTGCTCAGGGAGAATTGGATTCAGAAAGTATAAATAACCCGGGAAGAAAAACCAAAATGCAAGCAGTTTACATTTATTTCCCAGTGTTCTTTCTTTGGGTGTAGCTGCTTCTGCACACACATATACTTTCACACACATACACACATTTATGTACTTTTACACAGACTATATAGATATACATCACCACCAGCCACACAGAAGCACTATGAACCATTTATTATTATCTATTTATTATAAATAATAATAAATAAATTATTATATATTATATTACATATATTATCATAAATAAATAATAAATACAACAAATTACGAAACACTTGTTTTATAATATTATTGGCTTTCTACAACACTTTTAAGGTTTTTTTGAACCTTCTGAAGTAAATAGTTCAGGTATTTTTATCCTTATCTTAAAGGTGAAGAACTTGAACTTTAGAGGCTTACAATGACTTGCCTAATAAGTTTCAGGAAGCACACCCTATTTTTATGTGCCTGTTCTTAGGGAAGATTCCTCTGCACTCTTGCCACAGTTATTCATAATTAGCTGTCTTTGGCCACAGATGTTGTACAACCAAGGTGCCGAAAGTTTTGTTAAAAGGTTATCACCCAAGAATTCAGGCATTATATGGAAAGAAAAATAGACTTTTTAACAATTAAAAAAAGTGCTGATAGACTTGGAGTTCATAGGTCAACAGGAAGGGTTTTAACCATAAATTCATCAGGCAGACACATTATGCATTCCTGTGTTCATCAATGCCCTCCTGTGTCAACAAGGGAAAAAAGAAAAGAAATAGGAGGAATGCAACAGGAAGGGAGTTGTCCTCATAGTAATTCAAACCTGGACTATTATTGAGGGAAGACTGGCTGAAACAGTGCACACATTATTATTGCAAAGTAAATGCAATTTTTAAATGTTTAATAAGCTTTGTGTCTCAGTGATAAATCAGTTAGGCAGGAGATCTACATAATTTTTTAAAGGATAAGAATGAAAGAATAGTTTAGGTAGAGGGGAGAAGAGGTGTACGCCATCCTCCCTACTTTAATTTGGTTGGTTGGTTTGTCTTGGAATATGCCTAGAGGGTTTGTTTACTTGGAGAGCAGCATGAGAAGTTCTTGGTGGTTCTTAGAAGGAAGTGCTGCAAAAGAAAAGCAAAATAACAGATAGTCTATTACTTGGAGTTGCAGAATCTCCAGTTACTGAACTGTTAGACAGACTCAAAGTGCCAGAAGAATCACAGAGAGGCTCATTAGCAATCAGGATTGCTAATAGATTTTATGACTGTTGAATACTTCAAACTACATGTTCAGTAATGTGGTTAACTGGTTCCACAAAGCAGCACTTAACATGTTAGAGAGGCCCATTATTTCTGCAGAAATGATGTTATAAATTTTTTGCACATCTTAAAGCACTATATCAAAGTGTTCTAATGGATATCCAGCCTGAAGTCAGGGCTTAAGTCCTAACTTCTTACAGAAAGTTTGTCTGAAAGACTTTAATTAATATTTTTGATGAATATATTCAAGAACAGCTTGAGTATAACACGAATTTTGCATTTGCTTATGCATGATTTCACCATTGAGACATCCTTCAATTCTCAACCCTACAATAGACCTCTTTGATCTCTGCCATCCCCAGCCACCTGCCCAGTGAAAAATCCAGCCAGAGATGATTTTTGGAAATGGTCTCAATAGTGTAAGGGATAGTCCCATGACCCATAGAAGAGACTATACCAAAATTTTCCCAGCCACGTCATAGAGTGATCCCAACTATGCTCCTCATGGGACAGTGGCTACTGGGCTGACAGTGATTGGGGTTCATCATGTCATTATTATGTGGCTTCCTCAATATTAATTTTTCTATGTACATCTTGTTTTTTTACCAGTAGAATATAAACATTTTGCAGACAGGGACTGATTTATTTTTTCTTTCTATTTCCAGTACTTTGCATATAATAAACTTAACAAATGCTTTTTGAATGAATAAGTGAAAGTAGATTATATGAGGGGAATAGTGTGAGACAAAAGTTGAAAAGTCAGATTGCGGGGGAACTTAAATTCTAGGCTAAGAAATTTGCACTTTATTTGATAGAGAGCCACATAAACTTACATATTATAAAAATGAGTGTGTAATTAGAATATGAGATGGTTGGGAGGAAGGGGAAAACTGGGTGCCTGGAGATTTTTTTTTTGGTTTTCAAAATTGCTGTTTTATGAGAAAATGATAAAACTAGGAAGTACATATTTTGCCGTATTTTTTTTTTCTTTTTGAAAGAGACAGAGAGGAAGAGAGTAACAAATAAAGAAGAGAGAAGAGGAGAAAAGAAGGAAGGAGAAAAGAGAAAACAGGAGGGTGTATAGACTAGCACAGTCATTATTTGTACAGGCTGGTGGTATGCTCATAGGACGAATACAGCTGCAGCCAATAGAGGGCCTCCTGAAGGAAATGAAATTGGTCAGAGTTGTTATTACTTCTTGATGGGTTTCTCCACCAAAGTCTGCCTTAGGCAAAATTATGAAATGTGGTTTTTCTTGGCAGCAACCCAACTTTCTGTTCTTCCTCTTCCCTTTCAACTAACTATCCTTTCACCCCAGATCCTTCTCTGATTCCTTCTCCCCCAAAGAGTGTTTTGCTTCAAAAGTGTTCAGTGTTTTCTTCTGTAGTGCCTGACCCAGGCTGATTTTGCCCACTTTAGCAGTGTCCCACGTTCTAGGACCCGTACTTTGGTTTTCCTTTCCTCCTCATCCACAGTAGACTGTTCCCTCCATTTTTTTTCTAGGATTTTTTTTTTTTAAAGTTTGTGTATATCAAGATAGATTTTGCTTTTTGGTCTACTATTACACTGAAAGTATCAGGGTAATAAAAATGGCACAAGGAAGGAGTCTTTCTTGAACCTGAGGTTGAACAAGAGCTATCTAACTCTCTTATCAATTAATTTGCAGTAATATGCTAACAGATTGATGTGTTAAACCCAGGGGTATTTTTTTATGGATATGGGATCTCACTGGTGAGGTAGGAGAGCACACCCTCCTAGGGGGCAGCTTGTCACCCACTCAGATCTTTTCATCCTGTGCCATCATTATTCATGGCTTCCTGTAAATCCACAATGCTGGTGACATCCAACTTCTCTTGACATAATGTGGATTTTAATGGAGCAAACAGGCTATCTGTTCCTTATCTCTTGCTTTCATCACAATTCTTTTCAGTCATATGTTTCTGATGACCTACTATATACTACTTGTTTTACATAATTCTTGATAATACATTGTAGTCTACTCACACCCACTGCATACTTCTCTATTGGCCCTTGATTTTAGTGCCTTATTCAAAGAAGAAAAAACTCTAGCCCTACCAAAAATGAACAGTGGAGATTTCAGTCACTCAGCAGGGAGGCCTGGGAAGGGATATTTGCAATGCCCTTAAATTATATCACATATGCTACCTTTTAAAATCAAGACCAGCCCTCTTCATCAGGGGGTTTGTGCTCCTAAGAAAGTTTGGGGGCTGGGGAGTGTGAGGGCTGGTTCACTCAGGCAGACAAGAGCACTGGGTCATTTCAGGCCAAGGACTGTTGTCTTAGAGGGAGAGAGAAGCAGCTTGGTCAGACATTCCTCTCAGCAGTATGCCACAGCTATGCTATCACTACCAGGGATACTTGGATAAACGTTTGAAGATTAAAATTCTGTTCCTTACTATGAGAACCTAAAGGAGAGGCTCTTTCCCTTAGTTTTCTACCCTTTAGGCTTGATTGAGAATTCTCTGGGCAGTGCAGGGGGATAGGAGTAGGATGGGTGGGAAAGGAAGGCTTCAAGCTGGAATTTCTTCTTTGTCTTAAGTGGTTTTTAGTTATTGGAAAAATACACAGAAGTTAAGAGTTAGTCTATACTCAGTTTCTTTGTATTAGCATTGTTCTTCTTTCCTTCTGTGCTCCACAGGCTCCTTCAGCTAGATTTTTTAGTCTGTGACAAATAAACCTGTAAAGATTATATAGCTAAACAGGGCCAGGCTATACTCATAGGTGAAGGAGGCTGCCACCTTATTTGGTGTAAGTCAAGGTGTACTAGAAAAAATAATTGACTAATAGGATAATATGTTTAGCAAGATTAAACATGTACAACCTATAAAAATTGTTTACTGTCTCAGGGACAAGAGGAAAAGGAGAGAGAAAGAAAATTGGAATTCAAAATTAAAATAAAAACTGAATGTCAAAATTATATTTATGTATAATTGGGGAAGAATAAAATATTTCTTTTTTTTTTTTTAAAGAAACAAAACACTGGATTTTGACTCACAAAGGACATGGGAATCAATTTTCAGCTCTGCCATTTTTCTACCTTGAAGAAATCATTTAACTTTTCTGGATCTTATAGGATCATTGATTTAAAGCTAGAATGGGTCACAGAGGCCATGAAGTCTAACTCCCTAATTTTATAGATGAGGAAAATGAGGTACAGAGCAATTAGGTGATTTGCCCAGAATCACACAATTAGTAGCATCTGAGGAAGAATGTGAATTCAGATCTTCCTGACTCCAGACCTAGCACTGTCTTTGTTCAGTTGTTTCAGTCATGTTTGATACTTCATGACCTTATTTGGACTTTTCTTAGCAAGGATATTGGAGTGACTTGCCATTTCCTTCTCTGACTTATCTTATAGATGAGGAAACTGAGATAAACAGGGTTAAGTGACTTCTTCTGGATCACACAGTTAATGCAGTGTCTGAGGCCAGACTTCATATTCCTGACACCAGGTCCAGCACTCTATCCACTGAGCCACCTAGTTGCCCTTACCATGCTACTTAGCTACTTCTAAAGTTTGAGTTAGATGGATATGGTGAAAGGTAGAGCACAAAGTCCTTTCCAAGCATGGAAGACAATAATGAGCAAAAGCATAGAGATAGGACAAGGTAATAAGAAAACAGGAATGGAGATCAGTCCAGTTTGGTTGGAATAGAGAATATATGATAAAATATAGTTTGAGTTAAAGAGGGAGAGGTAAGATTGTGAAGAAATTTGAATTGATGATGTTGGAATTCAACCATTATTTGGTAGGAAGCCTCTGAAGGTTTTTGAGTAAAAGAACCATTGATATTATCAAAGTAGTTCATTCAGGAGATAACTAAGTCAGTGCTATGATCATGGCTTTGGGGGGGATGTATTATATTTAGGGAGATTGGCTACAAAGCTCTTACAGTAAACTGGAGAAAAAGGGAAGAAGGTCTGAACAAGGATTCTGACTTCAAATTCAGTGTTCTTTTTATCATCTCCAGCTGCTTTCTGTAATGATTGCTGATGATCTTGCAAGCTTCTCAATTTAGTCAATTATATATTTCTTGCATATAATTCTATTCTGGTTTACAATCAGACAAAATAATTTTCATTATTCAATGGGTATCTATTATGTGCTCACTATCAATCAACCTAGCATTTATTAAGCACCTATTATGTATCAGGCACTCTGCTAGGTACCGGGGAAACAAAGTCCTTCCCTCAAAGAGCTTATATTCTAACCAAGAGACGATATGAGATTTACATGTATATGAAGAATACACACAAAATAGATAGAAGATATCCTTGCAGGAAGGCTTTAGTAACTGGGTAAACCTGGAAAGGCCTTATGGCAGAGTGGCCCTTGACTTAAGTCTTGAAGGAGACTAGGGATTCCAAGAGGTGAAGCTCCTGATGACAATTTCATTTGTCTTGAAAGAAGCAGGTTTTTAGAAGCTATTCATGCAAAATACACATAATTGTACTATTTACTTTATATTTTAGAATTTTGGAAAGTGAAAGAAATCTCAATTTCAAAATCATTAAATGGTGTCTTTTTGTGAAGTTGGGAAGGAGTACCATATTTAACAGCTGGTTTTAGACCAATTGCATCAGTTTTAGTGGTGAAAGTATGACACTTAAAGAAGACCAGGGATACTAAGAGGTGAAGCTGCTGATGACAATCTCATTTATCTTGAAAGAAGAGGGTTTTTAGAAACCATACGTGTAAAATATACATAATTGTTCTATTTACTTTGTATTTTAGAATTTTGGAAACTGAAACCTCAATTTCAAAATCATTAAATGTTGTGTGTTTTGTGAAGTTGAGAAGGGGCACCATATTTGTCATCTGGTTTTAGACTGATTGCATCAGTTTTAGTGGTGAAAGTATGACAGCAAACCAAGTTATTCTAAATGAGATTTTGTCAGTTGTTTTAAGTAAAAACAATGATTTATAGATTTTGGAATAAGATACTTAAGTTTTTGACTTAAACATTGCTTTTGCCTTTTCCTTGAGGACCTATAAATCTACATATTCCCTGAAATAAGATTTTAAGTCTCAGATATGCATTATGCTATTCTCAATGTTTTTGGAGAAGGCAATGTGTAAATATTTTTACAATGGCACAGATTTCCAAAGCCAATGAGGTCTTAGGAACATTCTAAGCAGAAAGTAGGAGATAGATGGCTTGAGAAGGGGGCTGTGGAGCAGTAAGGGAGTGGTAGAAAAAATAAGAACAAAGAAATATCTTTCATTTCCTGGCTCTTCACAGAATATAATGCTACTAATCCCAAAAGGTAACTGAGAGTCCTAGGTGTCTATTAGGTATTAGTCAGCTGGGTACTCCCCAGCTCTGGCCATGGGGCTTTGGTGTTAATTCTTACCAGATATACCAACTAGCAACTATTGCATATTACTCCAGACCTCAGTGTTGTTGACCTCTGAATAGGTCAGAAGTAGAAACTAGATTGACTCATTGTATGACTTTCCAGCTTGGAAGCCAGAAGTTTCTTCCCGTACATTACAATAATAAAAACTAATCATTGCTGCTCTTGAATTTTTAAACAAAAAGCACTGGTTCCAGACATCTGCATTAAACTAAACTGGGGAATCTTTGGTGGAGGTTTTTTTCCACAGCTGTAGAGAGTTGCAAAAAAATGAGAAAATGACCAACAGCTGCCCAGGAACCTAAATATTATAAGAATTAAGAGACCTTGAATGCAAAAAAGGTGACTATTAATTGCTACCCAAAGTTATTGCTACAGGGTGATTTCTTGTTTACTAATCTATGTAATAAGTAATAGTCAAACATTAATAATGTTTAAATAACATCTTTTACATATTATCCCAAAGATAACTTTAGGTGGGGTGAACCTTTGCAAAATTTACAAAATAATTTTCATTTGGTTCTGACAATAATCTACTGTATATCCAAAGGTAGAAAAAATAAACTTCTATAACAAGCTGAGATTTCTTATTATCTGCCTATTATAACATAGGGAGAGCAACACTTTTTTTTGACAGAAATGGATAACAAAGACAGAAATGTACAAATAAAGAACTAAGTTGGAGACTGCCAGCTTTTGTGCTCCATATAACCCTTTTGGTTTTGTTCCAAAATGATTTGCATGTCAGCCAGTTTTATTATTTGAATTTGATGGAAATGGTGGAAGGTAGACTAGAGAATAGATTGTTAAAAAAAAACCACTTTTCAGGATTTGGGGTTGAAAAGTATCTTCTCACTCTAGTTTCTTATAGGTCCTTTGATATTTTGTTTAGTGGAATGCTGGGATAATTTGCAGTACAAAAACTAATGATTAGTGATATATTGGATTTTAACAAATATTTAGTATCATAACTCAAATAAAAGTGTGAGCTGAGAGATCCTAAACAATAGCATGAGAAAAGGAGTTCAAAAGACAAATTTAATGCTGGGAGGGTTTACTTTTTTAAAAAAATCCACCTAGACAGATGTGGTTTGGTGGGGGATTTGTATCACAAAAGAGCTAAAAATGATCTCTGTGGAGTTAAAACTTAAAAGGTGAAAGATACCTAGTGCTACGAGGTAAGAAATCATTGACTACTTGAGATGACCAGATCATAACCAAGAAAAGCAGAAGCAAGGATGACAATAGTCATGTAGCAGCAAAGTAGATCCATGGTAAAGAGCTCTAGAGTATAACAGATGTATCTAACAGGGAGTGGAAAGAACAGAGACTTCAAATTAGTCATTGAAACATCACCAAAAGATGCCAGTTATTTTGAAGCATAAGTACCATTGCCCTAATCACACATGGAGGAATAAATTGCCCAGATATGCATCCCTTAAGTACATTTACCTAAATTGTCCCTTCATGTATGTTCTTTGACCATATGTGTTATATATACCTCTCCACAATGTACCTGGCCACACATGTTATTTGTGTGTATTTCCTTCCTTAGTGATGATGTGGTAAGTTGTAGGAGAATGTTCTCTGGTGTATAAAGATCTTCTTAGCACTTATCTTAATGTACTGTTTAATTTTATATATTTAGCTTTGAACTAAAGTGTCCCTTGGTTGGTTGGTTGGTAAAAGAAACACTTTGGGGGAGGCTTATTTTGATAGGATGTTGACCCATATCTACAATGTGACTGGAGTCAGAGGCCCATATGTGAGAGGAAATTTAGGGGAAAATTAATAATGGTTTTGAGCATTCAGGGTAATATTTGGCACACTTACAAAAGATTGTATAGACTCTGAACTTGAAGGGGCCTTAGAGATAATCTAGTTTAAAGCCCTCTATTTATAAATGAGCAAACTGAGTCCCAGAGACTATTTGATTAAAGTTATACAGGAAATAAGCAGGTCCTCCAACTCAGTGATCATTGTTCTTTCTAGTACACCATTTTGTCTCCCACAGAAGATAAGGGTCTTCGTTACATTTAGAGTTTGAAGAAAATTTAGAGATAATATATTCTATCTCCACCAACCTCATTTTATGAATGAGGAAACTGAGGTTGAGACAGGTGATTGATTAATTGACAGCCATTTAGGTAAGTGGCAGAGCCATAATCAAAATCAACTTATATCTGCTGATTTCAAATGCAGAATTCAATTGTTTCATAAATTACTTTATAATACAAAAAATAAAGTCTGTTAGATTAGATTAGATTAAAGCAGATGTCAAATAAATAGTGAATCCACAGCTTTTCAAATGACACATTACTTTTTTTCGTATTTATAGATGAGCTTCATTGGCATATGACAGCACAAAAAGCACAGAAAATTAGAAGGGTTTGGAGGAAGTCTAGGGGAACAGAGACTGTAAAGTTGGGTTGGACTTTCTCATCTCACCTGTTGATACATGAAATTATCTTCACTGAAGTAATTTCCGTGTTCACACATTTTAATTTTCATGAGTTTATAAATACTTTCGGTTAAGAAATATTTATAATTATCAGTTAGTCAACAAACATTCATTAAAATATTGTAGTTTGGGGATACAGAAAATCAGAAGATGGTAGCTGGTCTCAAGGAACTTACAGTCTAATGGAAGAAATTGTACAGAAATAACTTTGTACAAAGAGAATGCATACAAAATATATTCAGATAACAAACAGGGAAGGCACTAGAATTCAGTGAGACTGGGAAAAGTTTCCTTTAGAAGGTGAGATTTTAGCTGGGTCATAAAAGAAACCAGGAAAACCAGGAATCAGAGATGCTCAAGGCAAGCATTCCTGGAATGGGAGACATGGAGAAAATGCCCAGAGTTAGGAGATAGTGATGAAGTATATCAAAAAAGCCAGGGACACTGAATCACAAAGTACATGGCAAATTATAAGACTGGAGGTGTGTGTGTATGTGTGGCTTTGGAAGCCAGAAGATTTTTTACTTAATCCTTGAGGATCACTCATTTCAGAGTAATCATTAATTATTTTGAATTATAGAACTAGCTAGGTCCACACATATCTAATTGAGCCATACTCTCATCTAGTGAAGAAATGAAGGGAAAAGGCCAGATGGCGATAATCTAGTTATAAATTATAGATTCTCTTTTCCCAAAGTTAAACTGAAGTTTCTTATTCTTTGTTCAGATTTTAATAAAAGTGCCAATATTCAAAAAATTATAAAAAAATGTTGCATATAACAGGGATCACTTAGGGCTAAATTCTGATTAATTTTCCTATTCTGCAAATAGGTTACTGAAGGTTTTGAATTTCAAGTTGTGAAAGTGTAAAAATCTGCCATTAATTCCATCACTTGGTCAGTCAGAATCATTTATTTGGTTGGTAAAAACTATGTGATTGCCAAAGGCACGTGCATGTGACATAATGAAAAATTAAACTGATGCCTATAAAACATAAAGGCCATGCTGAAATTTCCACTGAATTTCTTCTGCCAAAATCCTTGAAGTATTAAAGTCACTATGCTGTCAATTATTTTTCCTATAATACAGAGCTATTTGACACTTGTATGGCATTCTATATTTTTGCCAAGTGTCTATCAGTTGCTGTGCAAGAGAAATGGTTTGGCTGAATTACCATTTACAGACAAGAAGCTTCTGTCTGCAAGGACATTTTTTAGATATTTTCATATAAGGAAAGTTCTTCATCCCTTTCAATTCTTGAAGTTGAAAAGGGTTCTTCTGATTGTTGGCATTAGGACTTGGGTGGTCTTGATCATGTTTTAGCCTGAGGGTAAAAAGGGAAATGGACTATGGGGATAGCATGAGACTAGAAAGATTACCAATGAGAGAAGTGTCCTGGGCAATATTAGCCAAGGATAATGGGAGACTGGGTGGAATGTCAGGGGAATTTGATGACAATGGAAGTCCATACTGGCAAAAGATCCTTATTGGGGAATTTCAACAGTGGGAAGGTATCCCAGCAGATTTTTCAAGCATGATGTCAAGTGAGAGAAATGATTGTTTCTCTCCTATATTAATAGCCAATTATTGAATCAGGACTAAGGCTTTCCCTTCCTTTTCCTCACTTAGAAATCAATCTCTGGAAGCTATTCAGACAGCCTTTAAAATCCAAGATTGATAATGAGTTGAATTATTGCTCAATCGAAAAAGTTTGGCTCTGATCAAAAGGTAAGGGAATTTAGGTGAATGGGTGAATTCTGGTCCATTGTGTTTTAATAGGTCTGAGTAAAAGTGGATTCCTCTTTTGTCTAGATTACCCTAGATGGGGTGATATAAGTATAGATAAGTCTTTTTTATTTTTACTTTTATTTTATTTTATTTTTATTTTTTTAAGATAAGTCTTTTTGACCAAGACTAAATGATCAATCACATCTTCCATATCTTTATTAGAATAAGTCCACCTCTCATTATAATGTTCATTTTCTCATTACTTATAAACCAATCAGTTGATTTCCATCTTCACATATACCCTCTTTTCCAAAGGCTTTATTAACATAGAAAGTTCAATAGGTTAGGTCTCTCTCATCAGGAAGAGGAACAAATAACTTCATTTTGTCAACTGCTTACTTACTAGTCAATAAAATCGACTATAATTTATACATAAACTCTCTCAACAATGTTCACTCACTATACAAGAAAGTTCATATATAAAATACATTAGTTCAATACATTAGTATGTATTAGTAACATGTAGAAGTTAAAGGTTGTTATGATTAGTGTTTGACCCATTTAGTCATTAGAAGCAGATACTGTCAATCAAATACTTATTGTCTCCCCTATCTTTTGTTATTTGTATCACTCCACACCAGCAAGTATATTGGAGGTAACCGGCAATCTTTTTCTAGTTCTCAGTCACCTGGTTATCCTCTCCATTTGGCTGTACCTGCACTTGGGATCATAGTTGAGTCCAGCGCATTAACCTTAGGAGCCACAGCAAATTGGATTTCATGAGGGTTGTTGCTTTCCCTGTCTCAGATGCCCAGTTTTACTGGCAAGGTCTTTTGACTGCTTCTGGCCCAAGGCAGTCTGTTGTAGAACTGGGTGAAAATACTTAAAAGCCAGGACCAACAATCAGCAGCACTCTTTTCTAATTTCCTCTCTTCTGCAGCTTTCATACCTACTTAATCTTTTGCTTCCTCCTTGTGAAGAAAGCTCTGGTTTATGAAGGTAGAATGGGAGTGAGAAAATGAATGAAAGGGAGTACTACATACACACACACACGTAATTATTTGTGGCTGCTTCATGTGAAGAATTAGGAAATGCAACATAGATATGCCAAACCACTCTCAAATTAATGAAACGTACAGGCAACTACTGGTCTGATTCATAGATGCCCTAAACACACAAATTGCCCTTCTTCCCATTGTTCTCCTCATGTTTCCCACCATCCTATAGCCAGAGAACTCACTCTGTTTCCCATAAAAGGCCTTCTGAAAAACTTTGAACTTGAAGAACAATTGAGGGCTCAGAAGGGAAGAAAAGGAGGATGTTATGAAAAGCAAGATTAGTTTGTGGGTTTGAAATTGACCTTATGGGTAGACTCTCACCTGCAGAAGTCCATTTTCTGAATTTTCTTCCTTCAACTTGGTGGAGTCTGAAATTCTGTGAAACAAATTTGTCCATATTAAGAAAGATTCTTTTACAAATAAAAAAAAAATTCTTAGAGAACTGAAAATGAGAATTCTCATTTTCTTAGAGAAATGAGAAGAAAAAAAATTTCTCAGAGAATTTTCTTAAAAATCTAAGAAAAATTCTTAGAGATTATAAAAATAAATTTCATTTATACTTCAGTGTGAATTACTTCAATTGCTTTCCTGTTATAGCCCATCTGGGACATGTGAGACAGGGAATTGTTTTCAACATGGGTAGGATAGCACTGGAAGGGACCTTAGAGATGATCTATATTGAGACTCCAACCAAGAAGTGATAAGCACAGAGTAATCAAGTTAGCCAGTGTCAGAGCTGGAACTTAACTCTTGGGCAAATGGTCTTTTCTATGTATATCTTTATTAAAACAGATCAGATGGCTAGAGGTGTGAAAAATAAATTTTATCTACTATGTAATTTTTCTAATGGCTCTGATGATATTACATGCCCTTGAAAATAATCATAGGGCTGCTTTTGCCATACGTACTCTAGATTGCCAGTGTCTAGTATATTTCATAAATGTCTCAAATCATACTATAGAATGTATAAGTCCCTTGAGGACAGAGATTATTTTTTTTTCTGTCTTTACATCTCCAGCAGCTAATACAGTATCTGACATATAGTAGTCACTTAACAAATATTTGCTGATTTATTGCTAGAAAATAATTATATATATGTAATAACTAGCATTTATATGGTATTTTAAGATTTGCAAAATGCTTATCAATTTTTATCTTATTTGAACTTCACAACAGTCCTAAGAGGTAGATGCGATTATTATCCTAATTTAACAGATGAGGAAACTGAGACAAATAGATTTAAATGACCTTGCCCAGGGTCACATAGCTAGTAATTATCTGAAGCTGGATTCAAACTCACATTTTCTTGACTCCAGACCATTGTCCCACCACTTATTGTAGGAACCATATTATTGAAACACTAATTTCTTGAATTTGTGGATCATATAACTGTCTATCATGAAATTAATTTGCAATTGTGCCTACACAAATACACACAATGTATCTCAACAGGGGCATATATATGTATATTTATGCATGTATATATGCTATATATGTATGTACAATACATATAGATTTATATGTGTACACACACACACATATCTATATTCTTTCTCTATGACAAATGGATAAGGAAACATAAGACATTTTCCTGATTCTCCTAAGTATACCGACACATCCTGTTGGTTAGGAAATAGCACAAGAGTCATCTGTCTTCCATTGGTTTAGGTGTTGAGCTGATAGGAGTCAGGGGGCTACTAACCTCTGCCAGACCCTTTCTTGTCTTGGATTTTATGTTAAAGGTAGTAGAGAGAATATACACATTTAAGAGAGGAAACTCAGAACAGATGTACAATTTTATAAAGTATAGAGGATGCATTGAATTAGCCTCCCCATGGTGAATTGTTAAGTTGGTAATAGAAGTGAGTAGTGTTAACAACTCAACCTCTATGGTACAGAGGGACTCATAAGAAACAGATCCACACATTGACACTGACTGATTTAAACATGCCTCCCGGTTTGACGTCTCCTTGTGTAAATGTGCAGGGGTTATTGGTAAAAGTCTGGGGGCTATTTGATGAAATGAAATAGCATAGGACCCTCCACTTCAGAAAGAAACCCTAGTGGCTAGTGAAAGGGGGGTTTATATATGGGTCAGATTTAGTGCCAAGTAGAAGTGTGTCCAAATCCTAAAAGCACTCTCTGTTAGGCTAGTGACATGATAGGCAGACATGGGATAGGTGTGGGGTAAGAACAATAGAGTATAATTGCAAAACCTGGAGTCTTTTTCATGACTAGGATCAACGAAGTTGTTTTGTTTTAATATTTTGGTAATTATGTAACCATATAACTATTTATGTATACACTCACATATATGCATGTATATATATATATATATCCAAATATGTATACAATTGGTATCATTGTTATGCTATGTATTTTATGCATTCAAAAACATTCTGAGAATGGGGTCCAAACTATCAAAGGGAATCTAAGACACAAAAAAATTAAATAAATGCAAAGCCACTAAGGACTTCCCTTCAAAAGTAGACTATCTTCCTTCCTATTTTTATTCTGCTTTCATCCATCTCTGTGCTTTTATCCACAGCACCCTTAGAACTAGAAGGGATTCTCTCTGTTTATGTAGATGAAAATTCCTCCTTTCCTTCAAGACCCAAGGCAGATGCCACTTCCTCCAAGAAGCCTTCTCTGATAACACCAGGTCTATGCAATCTCTCCTTCCTTAAATATGGGTCAGCATATTGCTTGAATTGTCCTACTTAAATTGGGGTGAGACACTTTACCTCTCAGTGCTTGAAATGATTCTCTAAGAAAATATCTTGAAAAAAAGGTGCCAAGTTGCTTTGGTAGAGAGAATTTCTTTCCCTGGCTCTTTATATTACAGAGCCTATCCGGTGTGTGTGTGTGTGTGTGTGTGTGTGTGTGTGTGTATGTGTAGTATATATACATATAATAAATGTATGTGTATATATACATTCTCTCTCTATGTATGTGTATATATATTACAGATATGTGTATGTAACATATACATTTAATATACACAGTTCCACAAACCCTTACCAAAAAAAATGGTGAACTGCCAGAATAATCTAATATACTATTCATAACATTCTTTTAGGTTTATTCATTAAATGCTCACAATAACTACAATGATAATTTCTGCTCCCAAAAGCTCATGACAATTTTGAATTGCTACAGATATAAACCTATAATGCTTCAAATATGCATGATTGTTGTCACAGAGGAAAAATATATTTCTAACATAAGTAAGTAATTATTTACTACCTAAGGTCCCATTAAAATTTTTTTTAGCTCGAATCACTTGGACCATCATTGAGAATTCCTAAGGGGTTTGTGAACCACTAAATGAGAACCACTGCCCTATACCAATGATATCCCAGGTCCAATCCCTATCCCGAAGATTGATTGTTAAGTAATAGGCTGGATATCTATTGGTTTTTTGTTGTTTGAATTTGATGTGCATCTCCTCACTTCCTAGTTGTTAGCTTTCTTAGTTTCATCATTTTTTCTTTTCTTTTCTTTTCTTTTCCTTTCTTTCTTTCTTTCTTTCTTTCTTTCTTTCTTTCTTTCTTTCTTTCTTTCTTTCTTTCTTTCTTTCTTTCTTTCTTTCTTTCTTTCTTCCTTTCTTGTGTTTTTTGACCCTTCAATGCTTTATTTTATTTTATTTTTAACTTATGAGATAAGCAAGCATTTCTATAACACAATACAATTAAAAAGATGATTGTACATGAAAAGCAGTCTTTAAGTATTTTTCTATAAGTTATCAGAATGGTGGGGATCAGTGTTCAAGAAATGAAAGGCTTTTTAAAAAATTACCACTATTATAGTCACCATCATCAAAAAGGACAGTCCAGGACACAGTTACTCTCCTCCTCAGCTCATTTAATTAATCTCTCTTTCACCACATTAAAAAAATCATAATTTGCTTCAATATTCATTTGAATATTTTTTCCTTTTCCTTCTCCCCAAGAAACTATACTTTGGTAAAAATGAAAAGCACTAGGTCTCAATTTTTCTTCTCTAATCCTTTAGGTTGCAGTCTTCATGCTCACTTATCTTTAAGAGATTCTTCCCTCCTCAAAGCCTTTAGATATGGGAGCAGGTCCAGAGTTCTTTCAATGGCAAGAACCAACCACAATTTCCGTGACTTGGAAATCTCACTTAACATTTTGCCAAAGCAGGAACTTCTCCAATTAAATGTGACAACAAAGATATTTCTGCCAATTTTCTATTGTCTTCTCAAAGGGAAAGAGAAAATAAACAACAAATAAAGCAGCTTCCCTTATTTAGTTTTCTTGTTGCTGGAAGCTTCCTAATGCTACAAAACATTTCCAGCAGAAGGTTCTGCCAGCATCCACAATATCCTCTTCATACTGAAGATCATGTGCCTGTCCCAGAGATACTTTTTTTTGTTTTGCAAGATAATCAGGATTAAGTGATTTGCCCAGATTGACACAGTAAATGTTAAATGAACAAGATCAGCTTTGAATTCAGTTCTTCCTGATTCCAGGGCTGTGCTATCCACCACTCCAATCTAGCTGCCCCAGGTGTATTCCATCTTAAAATCTTCTCACCAACATCATTGTTGTGGCTAGTCTGATGAGAAATTTGGTATTCAAATGCCTACTGGGATCCTTTTTTTTTTTTTTTTTTTTTTTTTTTTTATTAAGCTCAGATTTTAATGACAGAGTAGTACAAGCTGAGAGATACTTCTATTATGTATTGTGATAAATGACACATCAGAAACCATAAAAAAGCCTTGCCAGAAGCTTTACAAAATTTCCCCCACCAATTACATGTCAAAACAAATTTTTAAACCTTTCCCTCAAAGTTTCAAGTTTCAAACTTTATCTCTTTGCTCCCTCTTCCCTTTCCAACATCATAAATCCTAAAAATTAATGAATTTATTTTAGTAGTGCTATTATTCTCTTCTTGTTGTTGAGTCATTTCAGTCACATCTGACTTTGTGACCCTGTCTGGGGTTTTCTTGGCAAAGATAATGGAGTGGTTTGTCATTTCCTTCTCCAGCTCATTTTATAGTTGAGGAAACTGAGGCAAACAAGATGAAATGATTTTATAAGAGTCACACAGCTAGTAAGTGTCTAAGGCCAGATTTGAACTCAGGAAGACTTCAGACCTGTTATTCCATCCATTTTGCCACCTAACTGCCCCACTCTCATTCTCTATACAAGTCTTATGCTAACAGGATAGCATTTGTATTTGCATTAGAGTGAAAAAATGGCACCACAAGGGATTTATAGGGTATACAGTGATACTAGGTACAGCTGCCAATGGGATCATCATAGCACTTAGAGAGCCCATCTATTATCCCTTGATCTTGTTATATCACTAGTCAATTCCTTTCCCCTCTGCCCCCCAATATATTTCTTGGATGATATTTTTTTCACTTAATAGTATTTTATTTTGTTTCCAATTACATGTAAAGAGAGTTTTCAACATTCACTTTTATAAGATTTTGAGTTCCAAATATTTTTCTTCCTCCCCCCTCTCCCCAAGACAGCAATCTGATATAAATTCTGCATTTACAATCATTTTAAACACATTTCTACACTAGTCATGTTGTGAAAGAAAAATCAGAACAAAAGGGAGAAACCAAGAGAAAGAAAAAACAAAAAACAAGTGAAAATAGTAAGCTTTGATCTTCATTCAGTTTCCATAGTTCTTTCTCTGGATATGGACGACATTTTGCATTGTATGAGTTCTTCAAATTTAAAAAAAAATATATATTACCTCAATATATCAATATACAGGGGGGAGACATTCTCCAAAACTGAAGATTATGATTTATTTATACCTTCTCCTTCTTTGACTTTTACCTAAGCCTTCTGTGCAATTGGCCTTTCTCAACATGGGGATTGATTCTTAATCTGTTTTTGTGTCATGAATCCCTTTGGCAGTCCATAGGCTTTTGGACCCCTTATCAAAATAGCATTTTAAATGAATGAAATAAAATCAAAGAACTACAAACTAATTACATTGAAATAGTTTTATATATAGATATATAAAATTATGTATGTGTGTGGATATATACATATGCATACATATGCTTACACATACATACATATCCACATTATCTATCTATCTATCTATCTATCTACACTCACCACATATCCTAGATTAAAACCCCTGACTATAGGTCTTTACCCTTTCTTATATGTCTCTTAACTTTGTATAATATTATGACCATCTACATGATGTTTATCCCTCACTCTTTTTACTAAATTAGATCACCTCCATTTTCCACCATAAATCTCTTAAATATGATTTTTGTGTCACTTCTTGGACACAAATCATTCTTGCTAATCAACTGATATTTTTTGACCCTCCCTTCACCATGTACATACCTATGGTCCTCCAAATCCTTGAAAATTTTGATTCTTTGGAAATTGTACCAAGAGTGTTCCAAGATAAGGTGGCACCTGTAGGATTATAATCACATGGATTGGTTGTGCAAAGGAATGAGCTACTCTACATGGATTGGATGAGCAAAAATGAAGCAAGTAAAGATTAAATGGCCACTCAGTAGGTCTGGTTAAAAAAAAAGGATTCTTATTGTATGATTTGAATTCATTCTCTCCAGTTTTAGCATTCTGTAATTTTATGTTTCTCCTGTAGTTTATTATGAATAGTGAATTTTAACTAGAGATAGATAAGATACTACACAGATTGGAATGTTGCATGTACTTTCAGAAGAGTGCTACTATATTGTTAATTTTATTTAATTGTTTTATTTTGTTACATATGATCGCTCACAGAATGAGAGGTAATCTGCAAATATTGGCAAATACTGTTTAAAAAAAACACCCATCAATAAAACTTAAAAAAAAGATGTATGTAGTTATCACTGAGAGGATTTGTCTCCTGAGGGAATGCATCAGGTAGGGAAGAAATGAGTTGAAATAAGAAGTGCTGCATCTGAAATCAATTCTAGATCTATCACTTAAAATCTGTGTGATCCTGGATAAGTGCAACCTATCTGGACCTCAGCTTCCTCATCTCTGAAATAGTTGGGTAGTGGGAAATAAAATCTAAGTCCTTCCAATTCTAAATCTATGATATTATGAGTCCAAAATAATTTCATGATTATGGAACTCTTCTTCCCTCCCACCTTACATGACTTCAGCTTGAAGACTATTTGTTGATTAATGAGCCTCTTCCTGGAACTGCTATGATATGAGAAACTCCAGGCACACTGCACACTTCTCTTATAACTCCTATTTGGAGTTCTCCACCATGTCCATGGTAGCTTCCTGGCTCTTACACATGTCTTCTCTCCTTAGAAAATCTTCCCTCCCTTCTTTTCTCACACCCCTTTATGTTTTGATGCTCTGGAGAAAAGTGAAGGCCAGATTCAGATTTGAGAATCACCCACCAAGAATTGAACTTGAAGCTGTGGAAATGTGTAAGATTGGAGAGGAGGGAAGACGAGAAGAAAGCTAAGGATGGGGCATTGAGGACCGCCTACATTAGAAATTTGGAAGAAGAAGGAGAGCTGGAGGAGACAAAGGCTTTTCAAGGGAGTGGTAGAAGGAGAACCAGGAGAGTGTAGCCAAAAGTCAAGGAAACATCCAAATGGAGGGGTTATCCACAGAGCAAAATGTCAGAGAATATGGACGGTGAATATTAAAAAAAAGGATAGTACTATTTCACCATAATGCTAACCCAGGTTTAATGAACTGAATAGTAAGAAGATGTTGAAGAGGTAGAGGCAATGAAAATAGACTAGTCTTTCAATCAGTTTGTCAGTGAAAAAGAAAAAAAACAGATGCCTTAAATCTAAATATGTAGTAATGTCAAGATTTTTTATTTTGTTTTTGGGATGGAGAGACCTGTCACAGCATCTAAGTTTTCTTCACTTGGGTTGGAAAACTGGTGAATAAGAGCAGTATACTTTATTTTCTATTCTGTTTTGATCCATTCCATTCCATTCATCCCATCCCATTCCATTCCATTCTATTCTTCTATTCCACTCTACCTTATCCTATCCTACCCTATCTTATCCTGTCCTATCCTACTCTACTCTATTCTGTCTTGTCATATCCTATCTTATCCTATTCTGTCCTGTCTACTCTGTGCAAGAAATGCAAAGACAAAATAATAAAAAAAACTATCTCCAGGATAGCACCTTAGTCAAGGAGCTTACATTCTAAATTGAGAACTATCAAAGAACTTCATTTCCCCCCTCATAATAGAAATACACTAAATAAAGCCCTGGTGGTACAATGGATATGGTACTGAGTCTAAAGTCAGGAAGATCATCTTTATGAGTTCAAATCTTGCCTCAGATACTTACTAGCTATATGATCCTGGGCAAGTCACCTAACCTTGTTTTCCTCAATTTCCTCATCTGTAAAATGAGCTGGAGAAGGAAAAGGCAAACCATTCCAGTATCTTTGCCAAGAAAACCCAAATAGAATCATAAAGAATTGGCTAAGACAACTAAATAACAAAGTAAAGGCTAAAAGTTGTATTCCACTATTGGGATCTCCCTTAAGAACTCCCCATACCAACAAATTAGATTATCTTTAACTCCCTAGATTGGTCGGTCTCTCTCTCTCTCTCTCTCTCTCTCTCTCTCTCTCTCTCTCTCTCTCTCTCTCTCTCTGTTGTGTATGTGTACCTTTATCTCCATTTCAGTTTTTTGGTCATTGTAATACAAATATTCTTGAAAATTCCCCATATGGATGTTCATAGATGTGAAAATGAAACCTTACTAATGTCATTAGTGTTTTGTCACCATGTTGTGGGTGAGGTCCAAGTGTTTGAGATATGTGGTTGCAATTCTAAGTTATCGATGGAAAAAAATCTTTAGCATTCAGCAAATCATAGCAGCCTAAGGAGCCATACCATTTAGTGTAATGTTAAGGATGTAAAGATTGAATTTTTATCTGCTCAGCAATGAGTGTTTTCTATCCCCAAATATCATCCCACTCTATGAATTCTTCACCTTCTTAAGATTATTGAATAGAGAAATTCTCTCTTGGGAATCCATTTAGAACTTAGCCCTTGGATATCGCAGGTGTCTGACATGAACTTCAATGATTTAAATACTAGCAGCTAAAAGGAAATGAAAGAAACAAAGACTGAGACAGAGGAGACACACACAGAGAGGGATTGAGGGACAGAGAGAGACACAGAGAGAAAAAGACACACAGGGATTGAGATATACTATCACATACACATACACAGAAGAAACATACAGAGGAAGAAAGGGATAGACACAGAGTCAGAGAAATAGAGAAAATTCTTTCTTTACACAGACAGAGAGACAGACATAGGTAGAGGAGACACAACACACAGACGGACAGACAGGGGCCTCAGTTGCCTAATCTGTAAGATTAGGAGCTCAAAGTTGGCATTCAAGTTCTATTCAGATCTAAATCTCATGACTCTGTTACCGTCAAGCCTAGAGTCTGCATTTGGTCAGGTGGGCAAATGTTTTCTTTTGGTGTTGAATAGAAAATGCTGGTTATAATATATTCAGTCTGGCATATTCAATTATTTTGTTTTCAGTGGAAGAAAGACAGGAATAAAAACACAAAATATTATTAGAGAAGTATCATTTTCTCAATGTGTGGTATAAAACTCAATCCCTAATATCCATGACTGAGCCTAGATAAAGAAAGATTATAGGGTAAGAGATTTTAAAAAATTCTTAATAGTTAAAAGTACACGCATTATACTAGCATGTAATGCAAGAAATTTCAACAAATACCATTTTCTCTCATTTTTTCTTTGTTTTTCAACTAGTAGGAAACCTTAATTTCTGACCACTAAGGCAGAGTCTTACCTAACTTTCACCATGTTGCTCTCAGTCCAATCTTGTGAAACCAACCTTGACTATGAAAATTCAGAGACAAAGAAAAAAATTTTCTTTTCTGGTTTCTGGCTCAATATTATAGTGTAACAACCTCTGGTGAGGAGTTGGCTGGCCACAAAACCCTGGGATTCTTAGTTCTTCCCAGTTTGGGAAAAGCGGAAGCTAACAAGATGAGCCCTTGGCTGAGAAGGTTAGAAATTTTCACATACAGAGTGGGGTGGAAGTTTAGGGAAGACTCAAGAAGAATGAGAAGAGAAGAACGTTTCATGATACCATTGGGACCACAATGGCAGTTACCACTTCTATAATTCCCTTATTCAAGACCATGAGAACCTGAAGTCCAAATCAAGATGCAAACACTCAATAGCTGTGTGATCCTGCACAAGTCATTTTAATCTCTGAATGCCTCAGTTTCCTCAACTATAAAATGGGGATAATAATAGCACCTACTTCCCAGGGTTGTTGTGAGGATCAAATGAGATATTATTTCACACAGTAGGGACTTATTAAATATATACTTACCCTCTAGTGCCCTGCCCCTCCCCAAGTGAACAAACTTGGAGGTGTGTGATTATTTTGTTTTGTTTTTAACCACTAGTACTCACTAGAGCAAGAGCACTGAGAAAAACAAGCTAGGAATGGGTAATCCTTACCCTGCCTCTACCCTACTTTGATTCTTTTTTAAAAATTATATTAAAAATATAGTTGGTGAAATTAAAAAAAATACAGTTGGTTTATTCAATATTATCAGCCACGTAAATGGCAAAGAAAATAGAGTGCTGGATCTGGAGTCAGGACGACCTGGGTTCAAATGTAGTCTCAGATACTCACTAGCTGTGTCTCTCTGGCCAAGTCACTTAATTTCTGTTGTCTGCCTCAGTTTCCTCCTCTGTAAAGTAGGGATAATAACATCACATACTTCCTAGGATTGTTGTGAGAATCAAATGAGATAATATTTGTAAAGCATTTTGCAAATCCTAAAGTGTTATGTAAATGCTAACTATTATTGTTGTTACTATCACCTGTGCTTTACCTTGCTCTAATATTACCAGCATTCCTTTTCTGTGGCATGAGAACATAATGAGAGTCACATATAATCTTTCCTGGTGTAGGGCAGGGGCCCTCAACCCCTAGCCTATTGTTAGAATTTTGTTATCTAACTGGAAACATAAAATAAGCATAAAATATTTCACAACTATACTTCAAAATGCATAATTACTATTTTCTTTCCCAAGGCTCTTTTCCTTACAATATTTTGCCTTACATTCTTAGGAGTCAGGAAGGGGTGCTGACTATTATTCTCCCCTTTTACAGAAGGAAAATTGAAATATAAATATACTTGTTCAGTAACTCAATTAAAGCTAAGTAGCAGGAGTAATCTTAGAACTCAGGAAGGAAGAGATACATTGAGATAAAGCTTTGCCTCTGATCTGTGTACATCCTGGCATGTAGTAGGTACTTAGGAAATGTTTATTGATTGATACCGGTTGATTGGTTGACTTTTTATCTATCTCAAACTCTCTAGAGACCCAAGACTCCTTGCTATTATTGCTATTGTTTAGTTATATCCAATTATTCTTCACCCTATTTTAGTTTTTGTTGTTATTGTTTTGGCAAAGATAGGGGAGTAGTTTGCCATTTCTCTAATTCATTTTATACATGGGAAAACAAAGAAACTGAGGCAGAGTTAGGTGACTTAGTGTCACACAACTAATAAGTAGCTGAGGCCACATTTGAACACTCCTTACCTAAAGGAAATCTTGACTTCTGAGGTAAACTTTGATCCCGAATGTGTAATTGCAATCTCTTGGACCTTTCTAGAGTTGAAACCTTGCATTTACTTCTGTGAGATTAAGGATAGTTTAGCTTTTTCTGTAGAGGCAGTTTGTAAGACATTGAACCAATGCAATAGAGTGTCAGGTCTTGGAGTCAGAAATTCCTCTTCCTAACTGTGTGAACTGGGCAGTTTCTTCATATATAAAATAATAGAACCTGCATTACAGACTGTGCTGTTATCCACATATAAAGTGTTGTGCAAACTTTAATTCAGCATAAAGCTAGTTATTATTATTATATTAAAGTCCTATTCTTTCCTTTTTAGCTTTGAGAAATGAATCTCGCTTCTCAACAACAACAACAACAACAACAAAAATCTTCCAAATTCACTCTAATCCTTTAACCTCCCCTCTGGATCTCCACAACGACCTTCTTTCCATATATTTACAGCCTCTGTGCTTTTCTGTGATCTTGTCACAATGAAGATAGAACTAAAGAATGTGCGATCTTGGCTCTCTTCCTTCTGTTTTTCTAGGCACTAAATTCAGACATTTTTAACCTTCAGGGGTTAGGCTGCATTCCCCAGCCAAGTGCTTTCCAATCATTGCATTTCCTTATGCTTCCCTCCCCGAATTTAAGCAAGTTCTTTCCCCATTTTTCCAATTCAGGAAGACTACAAAGGAAAACAAGATGCTTTAGGATTAAGTTGAAGCCAGAAGGAGAGACTAAACAGGTTTTCCAATCACGGAGCCTAGCATTCTCGACTCAGAGGCCTCCTGGGCCTGCAGTCAGGAGCTGTTGGATATGTGCTAAATGGTACTCACATTCGACCCACACCCCAAAACCACTATATCCCAGCAGCATTTCATGGCCGGGTTTTCTGAGCCGGCAGGCTGTCATGTGGTCTGGCAAACTTAGACTATTATTTTTGCATTGCTACATTTGAAAGGAACATGGTCTTGCAAAACCTGAACAGATGATAAGTTATAGGGTAAAATATGTGTACCCTTCCCTTCCAGTATTACTTTAACATAGAAATTAGAGTTAGCCTTATTCATAGGTCACTGTGCTTTCAAATATCATTTCTATACATGATAACTTCCAAATCTATGCATCCAGCTCTCCTCCCTCAAGCTGATTTCTTGCATCTTCAGCTGCTTGTGGGATCATGGGCAACTGACTTAATTCCTCTGGGCTTTAGGATTCTCACCTGCAAAATGAGGAATCCAGGTCTCTTCACCTTTTATGTTTCTGTTGAAGGGACTATAATCTTTCAGTCACCTATTAGTTATTCTTAGCTTTACATTGTCCACCACCCAATTTAATTAAGCACCAAGTCTTCCTATATTTATCTCCACAATATCTCTCACACCTATTTCCTTTACTGTCATAGCAAACCCATCCTCATTCTTTCTCACCCTGACCATGTTTATTTTTTGCTTTGTTGTTGTTGTTGTTGTTGTTGTTGTTGAGAGGCCATTGGGGTTAAGTGACTTAGCAGGGCCACACAGATATTAAGTGTTAAGTGTCTGAGGTTAGATTTGAACTCAGATCCTCCTGACTCCAGGGCCAGTGCTCTACTACACCATTTAACTGCTCTCCCCCTCCTCCCCAGACTGTTGCAATAACTGCTATCTTTGGATTCTTCTACAAAATATAAGCTCTTTTTTTTTGACATTTAAAATTTCACAACCTGACTCCACCTTCTCTGTCCATTATTATTATATATTTCTTCCTCTCATGCACATTACAAACTCTAGCCAAATTGACTTAGCTGCTGTTCCCTGCATTAATTTAATCTCTTACCTCCATTTTTTCAGGTCTAACCATGTCATTCTCCTACTCAATTAATTCCAATGACTCCCAACTGAATCTAATATCAATATTAGTTTATCTGTGGCTCATTTTTTTGGTAAGTTTTCTACTAAGAATAACTATGAGCACAGTGGTGCATGTATATAATTTATAAATAGCTAAATATACATATATTGGGGGTATGTGATCAAAATGTTTTTGCTGAATATGTTCAAAAAGTTTGGAGATCACTGTCCTCTTTAAAAATACTCCTCTATAAACCTGAGATAACTATGTCTACTACCAAGAATAAAGGATATAATGAAAACTGTGACTCAATGTTTAGAGTTCCTCATAGAAGGAAGGACACATTATAAATAATACAGCATTAGATTATTTCTATCCCTTCTTTCCCCTGAAGGTATTTGATTCCTAACCCAGTTTCTTGAATGTTTTCTTTGTGTCAGGTAGACCTGCTATTTCTTGAGGAAAAATCTCAAGGGAAGCATATTTCAAAAGCTGGTTCCTAAATAACTGTTATTTATTTATTTTTAAATTATAGCTTTTTATTTACAAGTTATATGCATGGGTAATTTTACAGCATTGACAATTGCCAAACCTTTTGTTCCAATTTTTCCCCTCCTTCCCCCCACCTCTTCCCCCAGATGGCAGGTTGACCAATACATGTTAAATATGTTAAGATATAAATTAAATACAATATTAGTATATATGTCCAAACAGAATAACTTATTCTTTTAATCAAAAATATGAAAAAAGGATTTTGATTAGGAAAATCAGGTAAATACATGGATTTTTTTTCTGTTGAAAGTTTATATTGTATAATATACATAAGACAATACTATACATATAACATCATGTTTTACCCACATGTTTGCCAGAAGCTATTTCTATTCTTCATGACTGGGGCAAAGATCATTGCTTATATTGCATTATACAGCCTGATTTGAGTTCACTAGTGATGTATAAAATTAGCACAAAATATAAGGGTTTATGATATTCTTAGCTATATAAAAAAGAACTTCTTCCATATTTCATGTCTTCTTTCTCTTCCTCTCCTTATTCCACTCCTTATCCTTTTCCCCTCCTCTTGCCCTTCCTCCCTCCTTCCTTCCTTCCTTCCTTCCTTCCTTCCTTCCTTCCTTCCTTCCTTCCTTCCTTCCTTTATATTTAAGACTCTCTCTCTCTCTCATTCATTCTCTATCTCTGTCTCTCCTCTATTTCCAACTTAAGCTATGTAGGTTCTCCTTAGGTAAGTAACCTTGTGGTCCCCTGCCCCACTGTATGAGGTCATCATCTTGTTGCCAGAGACCTAGAACAGCTCAGCATTCTAAAGCATAAGCAACTCTTCAGCCTCAGTCTCCCCAGCAAAATCACAAACAAAACCTTGGAAACCTTTCAGAATTGTATAATTTTGTTTCCATAACTGGTTTCCTGTGTAATGAACATCTTTCTTCCTTGAACTGATTCTGTCTCACATAATCTGAGTATTTTCACACAGTTGCAGCTAACTCAAATCACAATTTCTTAGACTTAGAAGGGACCATTCAGAACCACCCTACACCCTCCCAGGATCACAATCCCATCTGATCTCATCCAGTAAATGTATTCAGCATCTGGTATATGTCACTTAAACTTCCTAAGCCTATGTTTCTTCATTAGCAAAATGGACATCATAATATTTATCCTTCCTACCTCACGGGTTTGTGTTGCTGATCAAATTAAATAATATACAAAAGACTTTGTGGGAAGTTCTCTATAAAATCAATTATTATTATTGAAGAGAATAATATTCTAGTATTCTAGAAATCTAGATTTTGTAGTCATGTTTCTTTCATTTACTATCTATGTAATTTTAGTATAACTTTAATGTAAGAAAGTCAGGTGGCCTCTCTGGGAAACACTTTCTCATCTGTTTAACAGATTCACTTTTCATAGGCTACTTCTGCTGGGTTTTCATGGGCTCTCCTTCCCAGGATAAGCACATTATTTCCAACCATGGTTTCACTGACATCACCTTCCTTAGCCTTTTCTCTCCTCTGGAAGGCTGGAAGATGGTGATTCCTCCCAAAGTCTTATTTCATAAAGGGAAAAAACTGGACTTTTGATCCAGTTTGCATCTGGTGCTCTGTCTGGTTTCAATCCAATGAAACAAGATGCCCCATACACTGGGTACCTCTTTGTGTCTCCCCCTCTTTCTCTAGCTTACTTTGGTGGTATCTCTCCATACACATCTTTCCCTCCCATTAGATTGTGAGCTTATTAGTTATATCCCCAGCACTTAGCTCAATGCCTGACACATACTAGATGCTTAATAAATGCTTCATATATATATATATATATATATATATATATATATATATATATAATATTTATTGGATTGGATTAGATGGGTTGTGATCATGGGGAAGGTTTAGGATAGTTCTGAATATTCCCTTCTAAGTCTAAGAAATTGTGGTTCTTATAAGCTAGCTGCAACTGTGTGAAAATACTCATATTATATGAGACAGAATCAGCTTAGGGAATAAAGGGTGTTCATTACACAGGAAACTAGTTATGGAAGCAAAATTATACAATTCTGAAAGGCTTCCAAGGTTTTGTTTGTGATGAGTCTGGTTTTTGACCTCTAGAATCTCTAGCACTACCTTCCTGGGTCTGAAAACTTGATTATCATAAGGAAAGATCTGGCCAAAATAAGTCCTCTGCTGACTATTGAATTGTTTTTACAATAGGTGGACACATTTTTCAAATAACATCAAAGATTAAGTGTCATTCTCTATATCTAGAAGTTGAAAAAAACTGCATTGCATAAACCAGAAGCTCAGATAAACAAATAACTTTGATTTTTAAAAATAGCTTATGTTGGAAGATCTCCTTGAAGGCTCCAAATGTCTCTCCAGGCTACTCTGAAATTTTTGACAGGAACCCATTGGGAGAACAGATGAAAACTCTTACATTCTGGAGGGGTGTGTGTGTGTATTCTACTTTATTATTCCAAGCCCAGAACTCTACCCACTGTGCCACCTAGCTGTCTATTTTCTATGTTTACCGGTTAACTATACATTTTAGGTCTTTAGCACAGCTTTCTCTCTGTGTGTGTATGTGTAAGTCTCAGAGTTAGTGGTTAGTGCCTGTAAAGTTTTTATCCCTAAGGAAGAGATAGACCTGGGACTCTTTCTTCAACTGGGTGGGGAATCCCAACGGAAAAAAAAAACATGTGAATATATATGCATATAGCATCACAGGATTATACAACTGGAAGGGACCTTAAAATTTATTGAATGTAGCTCTCTCATTTCAAGAGTTAAAAAAATTAAGGCAGATTGCTGTAGTAATTTACCTAAGTCCATATAGTATCAGAAATAGGATTTGAAGACTCCAAATTCAGAATTCTTTTCATTGTACCACATCTGTATTCTATGTCATCTGTATTACAAAGATACTAAATATCAGTTATATTAATTTCTACTAATAGAGCATTTTAAAAAATCCCAATATTTTAGTAATATTACAAAACTGAGAATCATATGTTGAGAATCACCCGAAGGGCAATGGAAAAGTACATGTGAGGCATAAATGATGCTGATGCATTACAAATAAGTAATTACAAAGGAGAAACTGTGTAAAAATGCTAACAAAGAAATACATGTTTGGAAAAGAAGGACTAACTAGTTGTGCAGTGACAGAAAGAAATAAATGGCGAACTACCCATGTGCTTCACTGGTATCCTCAACTAGTAGTGCACAGAGTGCTGGGCTTGGGGTGAGGAAGATCTGAATTCAAATCTAAATTCAAACACTTCCTATGACATCGGGCAAGTCATTTAGCTTCTGCTTCTCTGTTTTCTAATGTGTAAAATGGGAATAACAGCAATACTTATCTCACAGGGTTGTTTTGAGGATCAAATGAAATAGTATTTGTGCCAGCACATAATAGGTACTTAATAAATACATGTTCCCTTCTTTCCACTGGTATCCTTGTTTTGTCCAATGGTGGCAAATTATGGGAAGGACTTATGAAAAAGAAAAAGAATGCTACAACACGAGAAGGTTGATCTCCATGGTGGCTGGGAATAATATCCACCCACACTGATGAGATCACAGATCTATCCGTATACATAAATGTCTTATATATACACATATATGACACATACATAGTATCTATACATAAAATGGGTCCAAATTTTATATGGGAATAGGCAAAATTAACCAAAGTGCAGTATAAAGAAAACACATTGGCTTTTATGATTTATTCTTCTTTTAAAATTTATTTTATTATTATATTTATTTTGTGGTTGTTCAATCATTTTTCAATAGGGTCCAACTCTTTGCAACTTCATTTGGGTTATTTTTTGACAAAGACGATGAGAAAACTGAGGAAAACAAGGTTATGTGACTTACTCAGGGTTATAAAACTAATAAATATCTGAGGCTGGATTTGAATTCTGGAAGGAGATTCTTCCTTTATCCACTTTGCCACTTAGCTGCCTTTTTTACTACCAGGTCTTTAGCACAGCTTTCTCTGTGCATTCCTCTGTGTGTGTGTGTGTGTGTGTGTGTAACTCTCAGAGTTGGTGACTCGTGATTGAAAAAGTTTTTATCCTTAAGGGCTAAATCGGGAGAGACCCATCTGGGATTGTTTCTTCATTTGGGGTGGGGAACTCCCCAAAGAGAAACCAACTCCCTCCCCGAATGCTGGGTAGCCACTCCTTTAAATTACATTATTAGAGAGTTCCTTGAGGGTACTGTGAAGCTGCCTGACTTAACCCTGCACTTCATAGCTAAAATGGACCAGAGGTAGGACCTAGGTTTTTCCATGCTACCTCTGGATTTACCCTAATTAAATTAATGTTGAGCTATTGATAATTATTCATCTCTCCTTGTTCACAGCACCCCCTCTTCCCTAATCCTGGCCACATTTAACCACTTTAACAGAAGCTCTCCATCTCCCTCTTTTCCGAAATTATGCCTGCCTCAAGACCAAGAGAAAGCACAAAACATCATTCTTTAGGTATGTAAAATGTTCCCTGTCCCAAACCAGCTATTCTTAATAACATACTCGGTAAATTCAGGAAGCTTTTTTGGGTAGAGAACAGTCTTATGTCTTTCTTACATGCCTTCTCCAGATAAGATTGCAGTTTCAGCAATTTGACTCTTTCTTTAAAGCTGTAGGAGGTAAAGGAAAGTCTGGAATTATACCCCTCCTAGGGTTTAAAAAAACCGACTCTTTGGAGTACATAAATACAGCTTTGGCAAGGTTTTCATTTGGCATTGTTTCATTTTTCACAGACAGAACAGAAAATGGGCAACCCCATTCCACCCTTTACCAGGCCCCTTCAACATGTACCTATTAATATTGCTAGAATAGGACTACTTCTGTAAATGAGGCTCATTGCACCCTCAGCTTGCCAGGGGCACTGGACAGAATTTCTTTGCTCCCTCTCCCTTTTACCTTATTCTCCAGAATAAACTTCCTTCCTCCCTCCCTCCCCCTCTCTCTTTTCTCTCCCTCTCTCTTTTTCTGTCTCTCTGTCTCCCTCTCCTTTGTCTTTCTGTCTCTCTATGTTTTCTATCCCACTTGTCTCTCTTTGGTTTTCTCTCCTTTCTCTCTTTCTGATCTCTCTTCTCTCAATATTTCTCTGTCTGTCTTTCTATCTCTCTCCTCTCTTTCTGCTCTCCTCTCTTCTCTCTATATCCTCTCTCCTTTTGTCTCTCACTCTCCTCTTGCTCTATCTCTGTATCTTTTTTTCTCTTTCTGTCTCTCCCTCTGTCTATAAATACATACACACATACATACAGATATATATATATATATACATACAAACATCATACACACACATACACACATATATATACATACATACTCTCTGAGACAGTCCAGCTTTAAAAAATAGAGGTAGGGTATCATATGTATTCTCTTCTATCAGGATGTATTCCCTCTGCCTTGTGCTTTTTCTACCAGCACATTAGGGTTGGTTGCTCGATGGTGACTTACTAATCTTTACTCCCACATACTCTCCTTCCATACCAGTGGCATGGTGTCACTAGCAAGGAAAAGTGAGGTGATAGGACCATACCCATACAGAACCATGTCTTTAAGGATAATTTTAATGATTCTAGTTCTGGGACCAAGCAGGCTTCCATCAGAGAATGGTAGTGGAAAGAGAATTGGAATTCTAGTTCTGATGTCTCCTAGCTGTGTGACTGTAACCAGTTTGTCTCTGGTTAATTTCCTCAGCTGTAAAATGGGATAATACAATTTGTATAAGTAGCATGATAGTTGTCATTAAGAAAGAGCTTTATAAACATTTTCACTTTTTTTTTTTATTCAGTCTGTGATTTCCTCTGAACAGGGTGTTCCCAAATGAGGAAACTCTTTCCACTAATGCAGTCTAGCAATTGTTCAACTATTCTGCTACTATTGTTGTTCAGTTGTTTGGTTGTGACCAACTCTTCATGATCTCATAATATGTAATTTTCTTGGCAAAGACATTGGAGTGGTTTGCTGTTTCCTTTTCCAGCTCATTTTACAAATGAGGAAACCAAGGCAAATTAGGTTAAGTGACCTGCCCAGGATCAAAAAACTAGTTAGTGTCTGAAGCTGGTTTGACCTCAAGTCTTTCCAATCTATCCACTGAGTTACTTGGCTGCTTCTACTATATATCTATATTGATAGATACATAGATTATGATAATATATAATATGTAGTAAATGATATATATTATCTATTGTATATAAAATCACACACATACACACACACATATATAGCCACCTACTAAATTAAAGAGGGCTATAATAATTATAATAATAATAAACAATTAGTATTCATGTATATTTTAAGGTTTGAAAATTATCTTAGGAATATTATTTCATGTGAACCCCACTACCCTGGTAGGAAGATGCTATTATTATTTTTATTATTTTACAGATGAGGAAAGTGAGGCAGACAGAATTTATTTGATTTGCCAGAGTCACATAGCTAGAAAGTGTCTGCAGTAATATTGGAGCTCAGGTCTTTTTGACTCCAGGTCCAGTGCTCTTTGTGCCATCTGGTAGATCTGCATTAATGGAGGGAGTACATACACTGAAGCAATTGATTACTCAGCCTTACAGAACTAATGTTTCACCCCAGCCAGCTTTTTTGGTGTTCCCCCATGTCACTCCATCTTTTTCCTCCATGTTTTTGCATAGGCTTCTCCTTATGTGTAGAATATTTTTTTTTCTCATCTCTACCTCTTAGAGTTGCTTTAAGGTTTGACTCAAGTACCATAGTCTTCAAAAATCTCCCAGTTCTCCCATTGCTGGTGCCTACTCCCCAATCACTATATATTTATATGTACAAATTATACGATATAAAATACAGCAACTATTATATAACTGTATTGTTTTATCATGTTATTTACATATCATGTTTTAGGAATATGTTAACATATGCAATATATGTGTGAACATATATATATATATATATATATGTACATATCCTCTTTGTACTTATCTCTATTGCATCTTTATAGTGAGAGCTAAGGCTACCCGAAATTTGGCTTTATATTTTTATCACCTAGAACATTACCTGGAATAAAGATGACACATAATAAATACTTTTTGATTGTGACCGATACACAAACTATTTGCTTAAATTCAGTGTTTGGAAAATCACATAGGGATCTGAAATAAAAAGACATAAGTTTCAGCCTTATCTCTTCTGCTAAATTTTGCTCACTGGGTTTCTATCTTTTCATCTGTATTTAAGTTTCTTTTGAACTATGTCTCTCAGAATATATTCTCCCAGAATACTTTGAGGTTCAAACCACTTCACAGATTAGAGAAGATCTTGAAAGTCATGTTTCAGAGGGGTATGAGTGCAAGAGGAGGACTGCTCTCCACACTCTGCCCCAACTAGTGCATGAGTCTTGGGTTAGGGTGAGGGAAAGGTTTAAAAAAGAGGAAGCCTGGCTATATAGCTGCCAGGACTCTTTTCAAGCCTTATTACCACTATGTTCAGGTTACTGATGTGCAAATAGACTCAAAGGCTAGGTATCAGACTCTTGAGGTTACTCCCACTCTAGTCTGCTGATATGGCTTAAGGTATGGCTTTATCCACCTCTAGAGCCATGAAGGACTTACCCCTTTAGCAGCTAGCCTCATATTAAAACACAGAACTTAAATGGTCTTTGTGGCAAATTTTATATCCTTTATGTTTTTTCTATATCAAAGCAAATTCAGCAATGAGAAATGTTGGTGAGTCTTTCTGCCATCAACTCAAGCCCACAGTGATTTTTCTCCAATTTTATAAGTTCCTTGTATTGAAGTTCCAATTGACCACTTAACAGAAATATTAGCTTTTGCAAATAATATTTACTTGAAAAATATGTCGAAAGCAAACATATGAACACATCCTACTATATGTCAATGGTATGTTGATAAAGCTATTAGCAAGATAAGGAAACACTATCCTGATGCAGTCATCCTCCCATCACTATGGGCTTGAGTGAATGATAGCTTGGCTGGTCATCCACAGCCCAAGGATTTGAAGGAGATGTTACAAATGACAGAAAGAGAATTAAAACAGTTTTAATTATATCACCAGAAAAAATTCAAAGACACCCCTGTTTAGCCAAAAGGTGTATAGCAGAAACCACCTGAATTCCAGATCGTCCAGGTACACACATTAAATCAGGTCCAAAATTAGATTGGGGACAGTCAATGGCTTAGGCCTTGAGCTTCTATACTCAACACTCTGATGTTTCCTTTGTATAAAATGCTTCAGGGTGATCCTTGGTTATATTCCAGCAGGACATGGATTCTTGAAGCCCTTGATAGTATAAAACAGATAATACAAATAATAGCAAAAGCAAGCACTCAAAGAGTACTTCCATAAAAAAAGGCTACTCAGGAAACCTGGACCAATTTTTTAGGGTTAAGAAAGGTAAAAGCAAGAAAAATCCTGACCCAATTGTCATTTTATGAACAGTGGCAATGGATATATCCCATAAAACCAAAAACACATCCTCTTAAAGGTCCTAATGTGTTCACTGATGCCACCAAGCAGAATAAAGCAGCCATATATTCCCCACAATTGAGTATCTCTAATGTATTTAGTACACCTTATACCTTTACATAACAAAATGAGCTGTATGTGATTATACAAGCATAGTAAAAAGATGTGTAGCTTATGTACTCTATTCTCAAAGACCTGTAGGGATGGGGACTAATCCCAGAAGTTCCAGGCCAAATGATATATGGCAAATGGTTGTTGCACATATGGGAAAAAACATGCATTCGCATTATAGTTGACACTTATTTAGGCTTTGTACCTGCATCTTCTTGACAAGGGGAAGCTGCTTTACATGCAATAAATCACTTATTTCACTGTTTTGCCTCTATGAGCATCCCATACACCATCAAGACTGATAATGGACTCTCATACACTTCAAAAATACTAAAACAGTTCTCACAGGAATTCTCTATACATCATATTTTTGGGGTTCCTTACAACTCTACAGGACAGGCCATTGTAGAAAGGACTAATCAGACCCTGAAGAGATTTATCAAAATGATGAAATCAAAATCTCCCTCCCAAGAGGGAGAAGGAGGTAGGGTCACTCAAAAAGATATAGATAAAGCAGTGTACACAATAAATTACTTAAAATTTGTTTCAAATGTCCAGCTATGAAATACTCTCTGGTGAAAATAGAGAATCACTAGAAGACAATACTCCATCTTCATTAAGAAGGCCCCCAAAGACCATGGTAATGAAAAGTGTCCTCAGGAATGGGAGGGACCCTATAGGGTTCTAATGTGGGGGCCAGAATATGCTTGTATCTTCACAGGAGAAAACCTTCAGCAGTGGATTCCCACCAGACATCTCAAAGTTGTCCATAAAGCAGAAGAAAAGAAGGAAGAAGAGATGACAGTCCAAAAGGAGGAGAAGACATGCCCCCAAGACCAACAAGATGCTTTCTATACATATGAGTTTGTGTTACACACAATCAGGACTGGCAACAGAGGCCAAAAGGTGGCTGGATCCACCATAGCCCAGGATTGTCTCATGGGGGGTGAGTTATGATGTGATACATGCTGGGCATGCAGGGTCCACCCTGTCATAGCAACACCCTCATCCATGTGGGAGGGTGGCAGTGGTGTGTCTAAATAAAGGGATTATTAGGTTGGCCCCTTATAAAGCACAAGCCTCCATGGGACACATTCTTGTCGCAGTTTGGCACATGGAAAAACATTTTGGGTCTTGGTTCTTGGACAAATGGCACGAGAATTGAATGTCTATTTGTACTAAAGCCTGTCTGGGAAGGAAATATACATTTATGTGGGGAGACTCTGTGTTACCAAAGAAATGTTAGATTTTTACAATGTTACTCGTTGGAATTAAACTGTTAATGATTGTTTAGAGAATGAAATTGAAAATCAGACTGTATTTGTGGTCACTAGAGCTAGTGTAGCAATGTTTCCTGTCAAAAGTATTATACTAAGATTGATAATATGTTCAATACTATAATAGAAAAGAAGGAAATAGACTTTGGTCCTGTTAGAAAAAAAAGAGTTGTATCAATTGTGTCATATTAGGTATCACTCTGTTGGTTTCACTTGTCGTTTCATCAGTCTGTCTTACAATGTCCATATCTAATGTAAAAAACAGTACAGTACAAGCTAGATATATAGAGAAACCAGGAATGTCTCAGTGGGTTTTGCCCGACAAGCTAAGATAGATAGCTAAGATTAATTAAGATAGAAAAGTATCAGATAATAAAAGATTTAAGAGAAGTATCTTTGGTTATAGGAGCAGAAGTGAAGTTATTGAAGTTCCAGGCTCAATTACAATGTGACTACAGATATATAAAAGCTTGTGTAACTCTTTTGCTGTATAATCATACAGGACAAGATTATGATTGGGACAGTATCAAGAGGCATTTGAATGGTTTATTTCTCAATAACAATTGGAGGTGACATAGAAGGTTATATAAATTAGCATCTGACAGAGAAAGCTTCTCATGAAGATTTGAATCCAGATAAAACTGCTGAAAAAATCATACATTGGTTTGATAATACCTCTTCATGGCAGTTAAAATTAGAATCATGGATTAAATTAGAATCGTTGTTGTTGTTGTTACGTTGTTACTGCTTTGTGTTGCCCTGTAATATTAGGATACTTTTAAAGATCTTTCTCCACCATCCTTTCAGAAGTTGCAGCTCAAGAAAGGACTTTTTATCTAAAAGATAAAAAGGGGGAATTGCTAGGGAATGGACTTTGCCGAGAGGGAGTACAGAAGCCACCTTGACCTTTGGTGCACAATAAGTTTTCTGCCACATTGCAGAAACCCTCTTGTTGAGCAAGGAACAGTGATGCACAGCATGGGATCAGATGCAGCCTGAGGGTCAAAGTGCAATTGCTCATGAGCAGGGATGCCTTGACAGGGTTTCTCATCTGTGAGCTGGTTGCTAGATAGCTGGATTGGCTCTCCTCCCATTGGCAGATACCATGCATTTGCAAAGTCTACGAGCTGCCTCTCTGAATGGTGATTAGGGATTGCACTGATCACGCACTGATCAAGCTTGCAAAAATGTATATCAATAATAAACCGGAGCTCTTTTCACACTCTCTGAGTCTCCTGCCTCATTCATCTCACCTCTGAGATTAAAGGGCTCATATACTTTGAGCTCTCAATCGATGGCCACAACACTCCCTCCCCCAACATCTAGGGTTTGAACAAATTCCCTCCATACCCTGATAATCACTTTATTCTTTGGCGTCTAAAGGAGTTGAATTAGACTCCTAACTTAGTTTAGTTCCTATGTAGTATAGTTCCACTAAGCTCCAAGTCTAAAGCCACACCTTAGGCTCAGGTCTCAGGCAGGTTGACCTGGAATCCAGCCTCCAATGTTGCCTTGGTTTGATTCCAGAGGTTCTGTGCCTAGATTTGAAAGGACAAATAAAACAGACCTGAACAAAAGCCCAAACCTGTTTCTCAGGGCCACAAAGCCTAAATGGAAAAGGGAAAAAGTTAATCGTTTCTCTCAGTCAGGTCAGTCATGGTGATCATGTTTTGAGTGGTACCTTTGGTAACTCTACCAGTATGCTACTGAATAGTAAGAGATTGTCCCAGTCTGAAAGATGTAGATGCAACCAAAATGATCACTATTACTAGAAAAATAACTCAAAAGACATACTTTACTGACTTGCCTCAGCAATGCTATATTTCTCCTGCATAAGGACAAAATTCATTCAATGGAACATGAGTCATTTTATCAGATAAAAGGTAAAAAATCATTTTTTTGCCCCTAACTGAAAAACAACAGCAGAAATGAGAATGAGAAACTCTACTGATAATCTGGAAAAAGAATGGCAAGAATCAAACTGCAGGCCCAATTTAGTAATACAATATAAGGAGATGTGCCAATTTCTGAATTATCTTTGTTAATCTGCATTTTCTTCAATACCATCCCTATGATGATAAGATAGTCTTAACCCTGCAGATATTGTCACAACTGGAATGATGACAGACCGAGATGGTAGGAATCTGATTATGGGGTTTTTATTTTTCAGTATTTAATATGGAGTTCTGATTTTATAATTTCATTACATAGGAATCTTCACTTTTGATTCTCTTTTTTTCTCCTCTCTGATTTCCAAAGATGCTCCCCACTTGGATCTTCCAACAAGGAACCTTTTAAATATATATTTTTATTTTTCCCTCAATTACATATTAAAAGTTTTTTTTAATATTTTTAAAAAGTTTTGAGCTCCAAATTCTATCCTTCCTTCTTTTCTTCCCTCCCTTCACCCTTGCTGTAGACTGTAAGCAATCTGACATATGTTATGCATGTGCAATCAGGTAAAACAATGATCTCTTAATTGCCATATCCAATATTTCCTCATAAGGCTTCAACTTCCTTGGGCTTGGTGCTATGGTCAACACTATTGATTCTATGGGTTCATATTTATATTCTACTCTTGACTGCTAAAGATCCTATGTTAGTTTTTTTCTCTCTGATATTATCTATCTGCTCTCTTTCATTGCCCTCTTTTTCTCTTTTTGTTCACTAAACATAGCACTCTGTAGGTCTTGTTCTTGACTCTGCACATATGGCACCCTAGTGCTCATAAGGGGTTTGGAAGGGAAGTTATTAAATGTTTGAGACCAGATTTGAACTCATATGTCTTCTCTTCTCCCATCTTTGGGGCCTAGAACAGTGAATAGAATGCTAGGCTTGGAGTCAGGGAGATGACTTCAAATGTGACCTCAAGACACATTCTACCTATGTGAGCCTGAACAAGTCACCTAATCCCAGTTTCCTCATTTGTAAAATGGGGATCATAATAGTACCTACCTCCCCTTGAGGTTTTTTTAAGGATCAAATGAGATTATTGTAAAGAGCTTAGAGCACAATTCCTGGCATGGTAAATCTGATATAAATATTACTTATTGTTATTATAAATACAAGGTAATTTAGGAGGAAGGATATTAGCATTTGGGATTGGGAAAGACTTAGAATAGAATATGGTACTTGAGTTATGTTTTAAAGGAAGAGGACCCAGATAAGGGTGTAGTACATTCTAGGCTAGTAATACAGCCAATGAAAAGCCATAGAGATGGGAGGAATCATGTTATATATAACATGAATGAGGAACAGAGAAAAAGCCAAGTTGGCTTAATTAATAGTGTAGCAGGAAGAGCAAAAGGTAATGAGTTGGAAAGATAGGTTGGGGCAAAGTTGTGAAGGACTTTAAAAACTAAACAAAGGAATTTATATTTGGTCTTAGAAGCAATAGGAAACCACTGTAATTGGTTGTATTGGGAAGTAATATAGCCAGCTTTCTGCTTAAAAAATATTTTGGTGGAAGTATATACGAAAGACTGCACTGGGGAGAAATTTGAGACAGCAATACCACTTAGGCAATTGCTACTATAATATAGGTGAGAGATGATGAATACCTGAACTAAAGAAGGGATATGAGTAGAAAGAATGGGTCAGGCATAAAAATTATTGTGGAAATAGAAAAATTTCCCAACTGATTGGCTCTGTGGGATGATGGAAAGTGAAGATTCCAGGAAAATGCCGGCGAGACCAGAAGGATAATGATAACTTCAACAGAAATTTGGGGAAAGGTGAATGTGTGTATAAGGAAATAATGAATTTTTTTTGAACATGTTGAATTTGATATGTCTCTGGAATATATAGTGAAATGTCCAATCAGCAATTGGTGCTTTAGGGTTGAAGGACTAAGTATATAATATGGAAATTATTTATATGAAAATAATAGTTATTCCCATGAGAGCTGATGAGGAATATGTGTAGAATATAGGTTATTAACCATTATTTTGGATTCCCTTGAAGGAGTTTGAAACCTATGGACCCCTTCTCACAACAATATATCTAAATGCATAAAACAAAATATAAAACTTTACAAAGGAGATCAATTATATTGAAATAAAGATGTGATTTTTTTTCCTATCCTGAAATATGTCCATGGATCTACATTAAGAACTTCTGATGTGGAGTCCTAAGATTGAACCTCAGGGAACACCAATGGTCAAGGGACATGATTTTGATGAAGAGGGGTGAAGGAGAAGGAGAAGGAAAAGGAAAACTCAGGCAGCTGAGAGGTAAGCTAGAGAGGGTAGTGTGGATTTAATGTCTTCTCTTAAAGAACCTGCCTAGTACAGTTCATAGCACAGTACACATACATGTCTAAATTAAATTAATTAAATTACATACTTCTCTAATCCCTGATGTATAATTTTTTTCCCTCAAAAAACAGCAACACCTAAACCCCAAACCTCAAAATCTTGTTTTTTCAAAAATTGGAGTAGTAGTATTTAGTTCTTAAATTTCATTCATCTTTATGAAGACAATTCTTTTCATTTCCCTTTACTTGGGCACATTTTCCAGGCCTTCCTCTCTGTTCCCCAGTGAATATTTTGGCCAGACTGTATTATATGCTGACATAAAGTGCCTTGGGTCCTTTTAAACACAAATACACATGCATACACAGAAACAAGTGTGTTATTACTTGCAATCAATCTTTCAAATGTAGTTTTTTAATGAAAAAAAGAATGTGACTGGAGGAAATAATTACAAAAATCCTCCAGTCTAATTATATGGCCTATTCTGATTTTTGAGAGCTGCTCCCTGCAATCCAAGGATCTGTTCATGGCAAGGTAAATGGTTTATGACATGATATCACATGGTTTGGTAAGTATGACAATTCTCAAATTTAAACATTTAGGTGCTATATCACCACTAGAATAAAGAAATGGTCAGCATTAGTTCTTGTTACTTAAGGAATGCAGAGTATTCAGAATTCTTTGTAATATAAGCATTTGGCACAACTTTATTTGCTACTAGGTTTATGATCCATGGAGAAAGACTAATGCATCCCAGAAGTAATATTTGTGCCTTGTCTCTTTTCATGGAAATCCCTTGAGCAGGGAAACCCTCAAAATCTATATTGAACCTGTGCTCTCATTTCTTTCCCAGTGGTTCCCTTGTCCTATTTCGTATCTGGTTAGACCTAATTCCCCAAAGTATGAACTTAAGGTCTATTTTTCTTTTTGCTAAAGTAGAGTTTTTTGCCAATATCAGACCACTATCTATCTATGTGATTCATAAGAATTAGATCACATAGACAGGCAATTCTCAGACAATTGCTATATTGCCTTTCTACTTTTTGCCTTTGTTGAACCTATTTCAATTTGAAGACTTATTTGGAAGGAGATAGCATAAATAAACTCCCTAAAGCATATGAATATTTACTATTTTTTCTCTTTAATATATTTTTATTTATTTCATTAAATACTTCCCAATTACATATAATTAATTAAACATTAATTTTTTTAAATGACAAAAAGGCAAATAATTTGGTATTGATTATATGTGTGGTCATGTGAAACATATTTTTTTATTAGACATGTTGCAAAAGAAAACACAGACAAACCCAAGAAAAATAAGGTCCAAAAGAAAGTATGCTTTGGTCTGCACTCAGAGTTTATCTGTTCTTCCTCTGGAGGTGGATAATATTTTTTTTTATCACAGGATCTTGGATTTTTGTCTTAATCAAAGTAGCTAAATTCTTCACAGCTATCATCCTTAAAATATTGTTGTTGTTATTACATACAAGATTCTTTGGGTTATACTTTTCATAACTTCAAACAAGTCTTCCCAGGTTTTTTCTGAAAGATCATACTTATCATTTCTTTAGTACAATAGCATTTTATTACAATAATTTAATACAACTTGCTCATCCATTTCCTAATTGATGGGCATCACCTCAATTTCTTTTTTTTTTCTTGCCACCACAAAGATCTACTATAAATATTTTATACATATGAGTCATTTTATTTTTCTTTCTTCTCTTTAAGATACTGAACCAAAGGTGGTATTGCTGGGTCAAAGGATATTCAGTTTTCTAGCCCTTTGAGCATAATTCCAAATTATTTTCCAGAATAGTTGGATTAATTCACAACTCTACTTAAGGCAGAGTACAGTGCATTAATGTTCCATTTTTCCCTGTTGGGGATTCCTATTTATTTAAATTATATATATACCTAAAATATTACCTAAATATTACCTATTTACCTAAAATTCCTATTACCAATTGAGTGTGTGTGTGTGTGTGTAGACATATTTCTCTTTGAACAAATTTAGATGTGAATTTTACTCAAGTGTTGCCTTCTCCCACCCATTTTTCCTTCTTCTGTAAAAGCTTGCTTTTACCTTCTTTTATATTCGACAATTTCCCTTATTTTTCTCTTCCTTTTCATTTCTCCCAGGATATCCCTCTTTCCTATATTTGCATTTTTTAAAAAATCTTCTCAATATAATCAATTCATTTCCATGCTCTTTTTCTATGCAGAATGTAATTGCCATAATAATGATATAGTTATAAAAGTTGTATGTACCTGGCATAGAATTAGAAATTGAGGGATTGCTCATTAAGTGGGGAATGATTGATTAAGTTGTGGCATATTATTGTGATGGAATACTATTATTACTCTGTGGGAAATGACAAGGAGGGATAGTTTTAGAAAAAAAATGTAGCAAGACCTATATGAACCAATACCAAGTGAAGTGAGAAGAACTAGGAAATTGTTACATATAGTAATAGCAGCAATGATAATCAACTGTTAAAGACTTAGTTGTTCTGATCAATATAGTGATCCAAGACAATTCCAAAGGGCTCATCATAAAAAAAATGCTATCCACCTCCAGAGAACCAATGAACTTTAAGTGCAAATTAAAATGTAATATTCTCCCTTTGTTTTTTTTCTTGCTTTTAAAAATATGAAATATGAAAATATATTTTTGCATGATTTCATATATATATGAAATTGATATATTGCTTGCTTTCTCAGTGTGTGGGAGAGGAAATGGAAAAGATGGAAAGGATTTGGAACTCAAAATTTTAGAAGAGAATATTAAAAAGTAATCTATTAGATTTTTTAAAAAGAACTTACACATATTTTCTTATATATATAAATGTAAACAGTTTAACCTTTTGAGTCCCTTATGACTTCTTTTGCATGTTTATATTTTTGTGCTTCTCTTGAACCTTCTGTTTGAAGCTCAAATTTTCTACATAACTGATCTTTTCATCAGAAATGGTTGAAAGTCTTCTATTTCAATAAATATCTATATTTTTTTCCTGAAGGATTATACTCAGTTTTGCTGGTTAGCCTATTCTTGCTTATAATCCCATTATTTTGTTTTCCTAATTATGATATTATAAACCCTCCACTCCTTTAATGTGAAAGTTATCAAATCTTGGGTGATCCTTACTATGGCTCCAAAATATTGGAATAGTTCTTCCAGGCAGCTTAAAATATTTTCTCTCTGATCTAGTGCTCTGGAATTTGACTACAGTATTCCTGAGAGTTTTCATTTTGATATTTCAGGTGGTGGTGATCAATTAATTCTTCTCAATATATATTTTATCCTTTGCTCTAGTATATCAAAGCAGTTTTCCTTCACAACTTCTTGAAATATGATGTTTAGGTTCTTTCTTTGATCAGAGCATTCATTTAGTACAATAAAAATTATCTTTTCTTGCTGTATTTTCCAGTCAATTGGTATTTTATGAGATATTTCACATTTTCTTCTATTTTTCGTCATTTTGATTTTGTTTTATTGTTTCTTGTCTCGTGAAGTCATTAGCTTTCATTTGTCCAATTGTAATTTTTAAGAAATTCTTTTCTTCCTTGAATTTTTGTATCTCTTTTTCTATTTGGCTAATTCTGCTATTATTGGAGTTGTTTTCATCAGTGAATTTTTGACAATTCTGTTTTTTAAGGAGTTATTTTTTCAACATTTTTGTGCCTCCCAAGTTATTGTCTTTTCATAATTTTTCTTCCTTTTCTTTCATTTCCTTACATAATTATTCCTGTACCACTTTTTGTTGATTTTGAAAATAAATTTTTTTTTGCTCTTCCAGTAATTCCTGTTGGGCTTGTGTCTTATGTACATTTTTCATTGAAGCTTTGCCTGTAACTATTTTGACTTTATTGTCTTCTGAAATTGCATCTTGATTTTTCTGTCAAGTTTATTTTTGTTGTTTGATTTTGTTTCTTGAGTTTGAACTTTATGTTAAAGTTGGGCTTTGTTCCTGGCATGAGATGGATAGAGGAACTGTCTCAAGCTTGAGCTGATTCTGGGGGGTTTGGAAGTTTTTGGTGCTTCCAATTTGATGTGATATGGGGAGAGGTATGGTCACTGTTCTCCTAGTTTATACTCTGCTTCTTACCTAGGAAGAGACTCTGATCCCGTTAATCAGTACTGCTTCTTAGAATCCCTGATCTTATTGGACCAGAAATGATACTGTTCTTCAGTGTCCCAGATCCATTCTGACCAAAAGTAGTACTTCTCAGGGCTCCTGCTCCCTCTTGACTAAAAGTGTTCCTCTCTACCCTTGAACTGTGACCCAGAAGTGGGTATAGACAATAGTGTTGCCAAACAGCACCTGGTCCTCTGCATCGTGTTAGCAAAAAGATTCCCTATAATCTTTCTTACCAGTTGGTAGGTCCTTTTACTGTCTCTGGCTTGAGAGCTGTCATTGCTTTCATTATCACCACCTAATTCTGCAACTGATATTCATCTACATGTGCTCCAGGTCAGCTTTGACTCTTGTGTCACATATCTCTCCTTTCAAACCTCCAAGTTGTTTTGGACTGGAAGAATATTTCACCCTGACCCACGTTGGCTCTACGATTCTAGAATTTGATTTTAGGTGTTATTTTAAACTTGTTTGGAGGAGAATGTTGGGAAAGTTCAAATGAGTGCTTTCTCTACTCCATCATCTTGGCTTTATCCCTGAAGTCTGAAAATGTATTATTTAAATTTTTTAAAATGTTTTTTTTTTTAGAAAATTCAAATAGTAAATATTCTCTAATAAATCTTTTATTTCCCTAATAATATCAATACTTGGTCTATTACATAAGACAATTAGGGGAAAAGAAAAAGAATCTATATATTCTAAAATGTTTATAGCAGCTTTCTTTGTGGAGGCAAAGAATTGGAAATTGCAGAGATATGTGAACAATAGGGGAATAGGTGAACAAATTATGGTATATGATTGTGAAGGAATACTACTGTGCCATAAGAAATGATGAATCATTGATTTTAGATAATGTGGAAAGACTTGCACAAAATAAAGGAGAGTGAAATGAGCAGAACCAAGAGAACAGTATCCAATAACTGCAATTTTTTTTTCTGAAGCAGTTGGGGTTAAGTCACTTGCCCAGGGTCACACAGCTAGGAAATATTAAGTGTCTGATTCCAGATTTGAACTCAGGTCCTCCTGACTTCAGAGCTGGTTAGTAGTTTGACTATTATAAATAACCAAATTAATTATAAAAGACATATGAAGAAAGATACTATTTTCATCCAGAGAAAGAACTGATATGTAGAAATATGTATAAAATAATTGTGCATATATATATATATATATGTGTTTGTGTGTGTGTGTGTGTGTGTGTGTGTGTAATAGTAGCCATCTCTGGGGGAGGGGAATAGGAAGAAAAGAAAGAAAGTTATATGACAATTTTATTGTATATTTGAAAGAAATAGAAAGTTATGCCTAGCAGATTTACAATTTAATGTGCAATCATCTTTTTATTGTGTTATGTTATGGAAATGACTTTTTCCATAAATTAAAAATAAAATAAAAATGTTTTATTGATTCCTTTACATTTAACAATGTAGACATTTCTCAGGGAGAAAAACTCTGCCCCACCCTATGGATTGAATCTTCCATTAAGATTCCATTAATTAAAACCAAAAGTGACCATTAAAAATCCCTAAGTGAATATGAAACATTCTATTCTAGCCCCTATTCCTGCCACCACCCTACTTTCCCACCCCAGACCATGTAGAGATGGGTATCATCCATTATATGTGGTCCAGAGCCTTCACTGGTTTTTCAGTTTCAACTTAAGAGTTTAGCTTCCTTTTAGGGATCTTTTCACTTATATTGTTATAGTATTGCATATATTGTTCTCTTGGTTTTGTTTATTTTACTTTGTGCCAGTTCAGATATTATCTTCCCAAGTTTCCCTAGTGTATCATATTTCTTCCTAAACAGCAATATTTTAGTACAATCATATATTTTTAAAAGTCACAAATACCTTCTCCACTCAAGGGAAACAATTCTGCAATTCTTTCCTATCCCAGAGAGAATATTTTGTCATGTATTGTGCCTTTATTTTTATTTCTCATTTTCTTAGGGTACTTGTCCAGTAAGGAGATTTTTGAGTTAGATTGGAATAGACAGTTTAGTAGATTTTCTTGCACAATTCTAAATTAATATCTATAACAACTGGCTCATTTGATAGCCCTATCTCTAACAAAAATAATAATATCACATTACTCTTCCATCTCCTCCATTAATGTCTATTTGTGTCATCTTTAAAACCATTCTGGAATTTCTTAGGGTTTCTCTGTTGTCATTTCACAATGTTGTCATTGTAACTTCAGGGAATTTTATCTGTTTCTTTGGCATCCTTGATATAAATATGCTTTTTCCCATTAATCTTTTCCTTTCTGCAATCATTGTATTATCCTCTCTTTCCCTTCCCACCCAATACTTCTCTTTTTATCCTCTATTCTCTCAGATCACTGCGGTTGCATGAGACTAGCCATTGGATACACACAGACTCCAATGGCACAAAGACTCTAAGTGGCCATTGTAGTTGAACCTATTCTTTACTTTTGCCACTTGCACTGGTTTTCTTCACTAAAGATGAGTAGGCAGAGATAAGTTTCAATCTTTGTTATGGGCCAGAACTTCAAACAAGATATTAAGTGGAATTGAGGAAACAATGGTTATATCTAGTTTAGCACTGATTTAATCCTACAACAAATAATGATTTCCTAGTGATATAATGATTGATTTATACTCAGTGTGCGGCATATAAACTCAGACAAACTCAGCCAGAATTAGAACTAGGAAAGACAGAGAAGTGGTGGTGGTCCTTCTGCCTCCCCCACAGAAACCAAGACACATTCAGGAGGACCTCAAGAAAGCTGGCCCAGGCCCCAGGCAAGGAGACAATAAAAGATTTGGACTTTAACACCTGGCTGTTTGTGTGGTGATTACTAAACTGAAATGAAGGCTGCTCCCAGAGACCCCAAGAAAACAAAATCAAGAAGAACATTACAAGTCTTCATTAAAGACTTTATTACATTATCTTGTTCTCACATCTAACCGTCTTTTGTATTATCATATTTCTGTACAAGGCACCATCATCTATCTAGTCACCCAAATTCTCATCCTTAATCTTACCCTGCATATCTTATCAGTTTTCAAGTCTTCTTAATATTTCCATAACATTTTTTTTATCTATCCCCTTCAAACTACCCCTACAACCATTCTCCTCATCAGGCTCTTATCATCCTTTGCTTGGACAATTGCAATTGCCTCTTACTTGACCTCCCTGCCTCAAGTCTCTCCCTACTCCAGTCCATCTTCCATGACAAATTGATAGTCATTAATTGTACATCTGGCTATATCACTATGGATTCTAGGATCAAACACTACTTCATTTTTATTCCATCTTTTAAATTTTCTACTTTAAGTTTTATAATGTACATGATAGCATAGTAGAATATTTTATAAAAAGAGGAACATATACATATAGAGAGGTATTCTCCATACACACACACACACACACACACACACATATATTTAATAATGAGGGTACGGATACAAAGATGTGGAGTCTACTATCCTTGTCACTTCATGTCATTTTTCAAGAACAGCCAAAAAGACCTTATCAAATGCTTCACTAAAATCTAGATAAATTTTGTCCTATATTTATAGCATTTCCTCAATATATTAGTTTATGGCATGATCTCTTCTTGATGAAACCTTTGTTTCTTGGTGAACATTGCTTCCTTTTGTACATGTTTAACAACAATTCCTTTAATGTTACATTCTAGAATTTTGACAGGATGCCGAGTTCAGTTAGGTGTCCTTCAGTTTACACACATTATCTTCCTCTCCTGCTTAAAAAAATAACCAAACAAGACATTTGCTTTTTTCTAGTCCTACAGTGCTTATTTTGCTCTTTGTCTTTCAAAGATCACTGATAGTGACTTAGCAGTAACATCTGTCCCCTGTTGTAGTATCTAATGAAATAGTTTATGTGAGCCAAATAACTTGAGCTCATCAAGGAATTCTTACTATCTTGACTGGGGATAGGAAAAAACTACCTTCCCTAGTCACCTAGAAGAAGAACAGCTGCAATAGTGGAATAGAAGTCATACCCAGTACCCATTTCAACTTCCTTTGGAGATATGAGCTTCACTATTTATCTGACTCCCATTACTACTTCTATGGCTAAAAATCTATCATCTCTTATTTTTCTTTTTATCTCTTTAATTAATCATCATCAGGAGGAAGTTACCTCCAACCCCAATCTTCTGTATTTTCATCCTCTAATTTCAACTGGGCCTTCATAGTAGTTAGGCAATCCTTTGATTTTGCCAAGATCAATTTCCTATTTCATTCTCCATAAAAACTATGCCAAACTTTCTCTCCTCGTCATTAGGAAGAAAGAAAGGTTTGGGGGAAAGAAGATGAGTTCAGTTTTAGACATGTTAAATTTGAGGAGTTTCCAAGACATAACTTGAAATGTCTAGTGAGCAGCTGGTAATAAGAGACTATAGATTTCAGAAGTTTTCTCCTTGACTCATTTGTTTACTCAATCAACTACAGTAGCTCTCTAGGAACAAATATAAACTCCTCTATTTGATATTTAAGGCCCTTCACAACCTTGTCCCAACCTATTTTTCCAGCCTTAAAGGACTTAACACATCCTTCCATACCCTCTGATGTGGCCAACAGTGACCATCTTTTTATTTCTCCCATATCAGTTTCCCATCTCTGTGCCATTTTACTGGCTATCTGCTATTGTTGGAAAACTCTTCTTCTTCACCTCCCCTTTATATTACTGTTTCTTCCTTCAAGACAAATCTTAAGTACCACCTTCTCCAGGAAGCCTTTCTTCACCTCCTCCACTTCCCACCACTAATGCTTTCCCTACCAAGATAGATTTTTAATATTTGCTTTGCATAAATATTTGTTCTGTTAATATTTATTCTGTATATATTTGCATATATTGCATATATGGATTTTTTCATTAGAATGTGTGGAACTTGTGGACAGGGATTTTCCCCCACTTTTGCCTTTATATTCCCAGCACTTACTCCTATGCCTGATATATAGTTGGTGCTTTATACAGATTTGTTGATCAATGGATTAATCGAATTCAAAATAGTCCTATGTACAGCTTTATTGCATTGAATGGGTTTCTTTTTAAAGTTTATTGTCTTCTCTATTCTCCTATGTATCCCAAAATCATGATTACAGCACCACATGACTTTATGGAATCTTGTACCTAGTTAATAGGTACAAGTCCCATAACTATGCAATTATTTTAAAAGTATTATCTCATTTTTTGATAAGTTTGATCAATGTCATTCTATAGAAACATAGTTTTCCCAGAAAAATAGAAACTGACTGAAAGGAATATGATCTATAAACTTGCCTCTAAACCTGTGGAAAAATAAATGAATTCACTCTGAATCTTCTATTCCTATATATGAGCTCTTTCCTTAGTAGAGGGGAAAAGCTTTTCTGTCTGTATGTCCTATGTGCAGTGATGGCATTCTAATTGGTGACTGTTTGAAATTTTATTGCAAGCTGTGGTTCTTAACATGTGGTAACAGAGAAGTTATTAGCAAGAGGAACATATTTCTAGACTGCTTAGTAGCCTGTCTTCCCAGAAGAATTTTTATCCTTGCACTGCTGACTTGCCCATTCTTTCTTTCCAAACCTCTTCTCCTAATTGTCTCTATGTTTCTTTCAGTTGAGTATCTCAATACCCAACATGAAATTATTCTGGCTTTACCTAAAGGTGCTTTCCGTTTATGGATTCTTGAAATGTGAATCAGATGGCTTGAGCAAACCATGTGACAAAACCTTCTCCCCCCTAATCCTAGGTACTATTTCTAAAGGAATTCCTAGGGGTATATTCAATTAAAGGCTCCATTTTACAGCCTCCTGCTGTTTTCATGAAATGTCACTCGTGTTTCTGGAAAAGCCAAACACGGAACCAGATGTGATCATGAAAAAAATTATGGTTGATATAACTAAGGCTTGGGCAATATCTTAGACTAGAACAATCTAGGAGTAGGAATATACAAATCTATGGTTTAAGCAGAAGCCAGGGGTCCAAACATAATACACATTACATATCCATTGTCTCTATTCAAAATTAGTCCCTGAATATAGGATGGGTTAAGTAAAGGTAAAGTTAAAAACCCTTCTAACTTTGAGAATTTCAGTCTTGAGAAGAATATAGAGAATGGGATATAGACAGATTATTAGAGTGTCCTAAATGAGTAGTAGCACTTTATATTTTTCAAGATTCCTAGACTGCACAGAACACAGACATCAAGGGTTCATAGATTTTAAACTTCTTCTTGTGGCTTGTCCTTCATTCTTGAAGAAGACCATGACATTAGGGAGGCAATGCATTTGCAAATAAATTGGATTTAACTGAGGGTGGCCTGTGTAAAGTCACCAACTCACTTTCTCCCCAGGAGTCATCTGGGTCCAGTGGCCAGTTATAGATCGGGAGACTAGCGATAGCCCCAGATACAGTGGGAGACCTTTATCTTTTGAGCTAAGTGAATTACAATTGAAGACATAGCAAATACCTAAGAGATTATAAAGCAACTTCTATGTTCAGGATACTCTATAAGTGATAGGATAAAAGAAGGCAAAAAGCAGTTATAGTTTTTGTTTTTGGTGATAACATATTCTTTCTTTTGCCTCATTTTCAAGGAGTTTCATTATTATGAAACAATAATATGGCTAGAGCATTGGATAGAAATTAGGAAGACTCATCTTCATGAATTCAAAATCAGCCTCAGATATTACTAGCTATGGGATCCTGGTTATATCACTTAACTTTTTTGCCCCAGTTTCCTCATCTGTAAAATGAACTAAAAGGAAATGACAAACCATTCTAGTATCTTTGTTAAATCGCAGAATCAGATATAACTGAAATATCTGAACAACAGCAATGTGAATGGGCCTTATCCATATTAGACATCTAATGAATATTTGATAAATTGAATTAAATAAAGAGTTCTACAGGCCTTTGGAATACTTTTATAATCTGTCTTCTCTGTTCTTATTTGTATGTTTGGTGACATAACTAGACCATGGACCCTTGCTAATTGTATCCCTTAGTAATTTCTGTTATATAATCTCTACTGAGTCCTCATTGTAGCAAGACAATCCTTCTATGTAGCTCTCTAATTGATTTGCTATCCCACTCACCAAAGTTACTATATTAGACTGTTTCATTTTTCTTCTTGTCTCCTATGGCACTTTTCTCCAAGTTCCATCTGACATCCCCCCTAGCTAAGGACCTCTTTTCATACTTTACTGAAAAAAATTGAGGCGATTTACCAAGAATTCCCTCTTTCCCTTCTTCCTCCTCTCATAATAAAAATGACATCTTCTCCATTATCTCTTATTTCAGCTCTCTCACACACACACAAAGAACTGGGTCTTCTTATCAATACAAGCCCTTTCTAGATGATCCCTTGAACCCACCTTCTCCAGTCTTGTTCAGATTATCTCCACTATCATATTCTCTCTCTCTCTCTCTCTCTCTCTCTCTCTCTCTCTCTCTCTCTCTCTGTCTCTCTCCTGTTTCTATAGGCTGGATCCTTCTCCGTTGCCTATAGATACACCTATATCCTCCTTCTCCCATCCTCCATCCTTAAAAATTCTTCACTTGATCTAACCATCTCTGCAAGCTACCATTCCATGTCTCTCTCTTTCCATTCTAGTCTAAACTCTCTGAGAATAGCATCAATGATAGGTGTCATTCTTTCTCTTTAAATCTTCTAAAATTTTTCTAATTTGGTTTCTGATATCATTGTTCAGTTTAAGCTTTCCTCTTCAGAGGTACAAGTGATTTCTTTATTATTAAATTTAATGACTTTTTCTCATTCCTTCTTGACTTTTCTGTAGCATTGACACTATATATTCTCCTGAATGTTTTTCTTCCTAATTATTAAATAATAGTAACAATAACGCACAAAATATTTCTCCAAACTCAGAACAAGAGTAATTGAAGATTATGAATCTTTTATTTTATATCTCTTTATTAATTCATGACATGACTTTATTTTCCAGAATAACTTTTTTTGAAGAGGAAAACCTTTGGGACACATTGCCAGCGGCATTTATAGCCCCCTTTGTCCTTCCTTCCCTCTCTTCCTTCCTCCAATCTTGTGAGAATAAATCAATTTGTGCATATCATTGAGAAAACCTTTTGTTCTAACAATAGATTTCAGTCTTGGCTGATTATTAAGCAGTGAGAACATTTATTTATTATGAAACCATCTTGTCATTAAAATGTAAAATAATGTGAGAATGTCCTTTCTTTCCATCACTTTTCATCCCCCAAATTCTATGACCTCATTAAGTAAACTTCCTTTTAAAAAGTGTCCAAACAATCTGGCCTCTAATTAGAAGCTATTTTAATTTTCTTTATTGGTAATAAAGCTGAAATATCACCAAATGTAAATTTCCTTATTAAATCAGAAATAGTAAATGGTGAGGAAGAAAAGATAGTTCAGAACTAAAAAGAGTTAAGAAGGAAAAAGAATACCAAACTTAAAATCAGAATATCAGTATTCAAATTTCAATCCATCAGTAATAAGGCATGTGACCTTACTCAAGTCATTTGACCTCTTTATTTCTCAGTTTCCCTTTCTACAAAATGGAGTCAATACTATTTATATTACCTCCCTTTAGACACTTGTCAGAATCAGATGAAATAATGTAAACAAAGCATTTGGTAATATTAAAGTGGTATATAAATGAGAACAGCTATTACTTACATGCCTTTTTGGGTTCCCTTTAGCCTTATTCTATAATTTGACTCTGGGCTCCATTTTCAATTTTAACCATATTCACTTAGGTTAACTGGTTGCCATCATTTTCTATAGCAAATCCAAACTATTCTTTGGATTTTTGATTCCATTGACTTTGTTTTATTTAACTGTTCCCAAGTTTTTTTTGGCCCATATGCTTTCTGTTATCAAAGATCAACTCCTTTGATTGTTACACTCCCCCATTTGGTTTTGTCTGAATGCTAAAAGATGGCCAAAACATCTGGATAACAAGTGAAAAGTTCAATCAAATTGATATTTTGACTCTACAGTGCCAAGCCATGTGGCATAGGGACTATCCTTATATTCAAGAAGACCTTGACACATCTGACATATATTAGCTGTCTGATTATGAATGAGACATTTAACTGTCTGGTGTTACAGGCAACTTTCAAAGACTAGAAATTACATATAATTATATTTCTCCTTGGGAATTTTGATTAGATTCTTGTAAAAAGAAATACAACATAAAACCACGAAGAAGCTAATTTGATTGATCTCTCCTCATCCCTCCTCTCTTCCATCATTTTGAATTAATTACTTGTTTTGGTATTATATAAAGATAGATTTTGCTTTCTTCTTCCTCTGTGACCCTTGCATTTATAACTGTTCCCCCCATCCATGAAGTTTCACTGGCTTCTCTTTATCTTCATAATTAAAAATAAAATAATCTCTTTATTAATTCAAATACTTTACAACCTTGTCCTTTATTATCCTTTCAATCTTATATTTTACTACTTTTCATAAACATTACAATCCAATAATACCAACCTACTTGCTGTTTCTTTTATACAACACTTCATCTCTCAAATTTTAAAAATTCCAACTTTTCACTGCCAGTCCCTGGTGGTTGGAATGTTCTGCTTCCTTACCTAGTCCTTTTGGCTTCCCTGGCTTTCTTCAAGACTTAGCTCAGATACTACTTTCTTCTGCAGGAGATTTCTCCCCAAGCTAAAGTACTCCCTCTGAGATTCCTTTCGTCTTCCATATAAACATACCCGTCCCCTCTTATGTGTATGTATATGCTTATGCAACTCAACTCAAAGTGCTAATTGCATGAAACTCTTCTATTTGGAGGAGATTTATTATTACATGCTCTACATTTTCATGAAGAAAGAGCTGGAGAAAAGAGAGATCTTGTCTTTTCTGGTTTTTTCCTTCATGCAAAAAAGATGCAAGATTTCATGCTTTTTTCAAATCTATGAAAAGGGAAAGCATGTTCTCTATCTCAGTTTGCTAGAATAGAGATTTTGGGGAATTTCCCCTTGGGTAAAATGTGGGATTCTCTCTTAGTTGAGCTATTTTTCTTCCTAAAGGGGGAGTTTATTCACTTTGTTTAATTTGGTATATATTCTCCTGTCTATATTTTCTCTGGTTTGTATTTTGCTATCAATTTGGACATTTGGATTTATTTGCTATATTAATTCATCATAAAAGTGACATTTGGTGAAAAGAGAATCAAAACTTGAATATATTCTTTCCCACTGAGGAATAGTGATTAGGAGTATAGCTCAATATTAAAAATTATTGTCTTTAGACTAATAATGTTTATGGAATAACAGAGTTCCAATTTTAGGCTGGCAGACCTTTTCTCTGAGGAAAAGAGAGTGGTCACCCTTTGACTCCAACCTCCCATTCCCCATGCTGTTAGTAATCAGGCTCCCTTGGATAAAATAGGAGGAGATTCTAGAGGGTTATATTCTCACCTCTCTGGGAGCCATATTTAGACAGACCCATGTGGAAACATATAACCTTCATGGGCAAACTATCATAACTACATACATATCCCCTTACACACACACATACACACACACACACACACACACACACTCACGTATAATATATATTATATATATATATATACATATACATACATACATGTATCAGCATTATGTGCATCCCCCCAAAAATCTTAGTGTAGTTTTCTGTTATTAAAAGCTTAAACATTCAGTAAGATTTGGGGGTACACTGTGTATGTGTGCATATGTGCATGTTATGTGTGTGTACATGTGCATTTGCATGTGTAATGTTGGCAAAGCTTGCCGAACTGGTAATACTTTTAGTATGGTCTAGCATCTGAGAAATAATTTTATTGAGTTCCAAGAACCTTATCATAAGAAATTTGGCAACCAGATGTTGTTGTTATTGTTGTTGTTAAAAAGAATTATGGAGAACATCTATTATTGCAAAGATTCCTTCTGATCTGTAACTGGTGATGAGACTGGCACTGATGGAATCACAGATCCTTGATATATTGAAATCTAATACTTAGAAAGCCAAACTTGGATGAAAGTGTATAAACAGGTGGTAATTAATGGTAGAAATCCATTAATCCCATTTGTGGTTCTTTGGTGACAGCTGATTGTTAGACATACATCTTGGAAAGTGAAGTCAAGAGGATCTTAAGAAATCTATTAAATAAGACTTGTGGAGGTGGTAGAATTCCAGCTGAATGAATTAAAATCCTAAAAAATAATATTGTTAAAATGTATTTGATATGCCAGCAAATTTGGAAAGCTCTATAGTGGTCACTGGATTAGAAAGGGTCATTTTACATCCCAATCCTAAAAAAAAAGGACAACACCAAAGAATGTTCAAACTATCAAACAATTGTGCTTATTTCACATGCCAGCAAGGTTATGCATATGATTTTGCAATTTAGGCTTTAGCAATATGTGAAACAAGAGTAAACTGGTTTTTGAAACATCAGAGGAATAAGAGACCAAATTGTCAACATTGATTGGATTATGGAGAAAGCAAGGGAATCCTAGAAAAATGTCCACTTTTGTTTTAGTGACTACATTAAAACCTTTGACAATGTGGATCACAAAATGTGCTAAGTCCTCAAAGATAAAGAAGTATCAGATCATCTTGTCTTCTGCGAAGGGTCAACAAGCAACAATTAGTACTGAATATGGAACAACTGATTGGTTCAAGATTGTAAAAGGAGTAATGCACTGTTGGTGAAGTTATATATTGAATCCATTATTTTGTAGAGCAATTAAGAACTATGCCATATATATGCTCCCAAAAGTATTATATAAGTAGCTGTGTATTCTTTTAGTTCAGCTAATTTTTTCTTTATTAATTTAGATACCAAGGCATTTGAAGCAGCTATGTTAATAGTGGCGAAGAATTAGAAATTGTGGGCATGTTTATCATTTGGAGAATGGCTGAACAAGTTGTTGTATATGATTGTGGTGGAAAACTATTGTTCTTTAAGAAATGACTCTGAGAAAAACCTGGAAATACATGAATTGATGCAAAGTGAAGTGAGCAGAAATAAGAACATTGTATACAGTTATAGCAATATTGCTTGATGATCAATTGTGAATGACAATTAATATTTTCAGGAATATGATTCAATGATACAAGACAATTTGAAAGGACTTATGATGAAAAATGCTGTCCAGCTCCAGAAAAAGAACTGGGAGAGCCCCTGAATGCAGATCAAAGATACTATTTCTTTGCTTTCTTTTTCTTTTTGTGGTCTGTGTTTTCTTTCATAGCATGACTCACAAGGAAATATGTTTTGCCTGACTTGCATTACTACACATGTATAACCTATGTCAAATTGCCTGCCTTCCCAATGAAGGGAAGGAAAAAAGGGATAGAATTTGCACCTTAAAATTCAAAAAAAGAATGGTAAAATTGTTTTTACATGTAATTGGAAAAATTAAATATTAAATAAAAAAGCAGGAGGTGCAATCATAATATCAAAGAAACAAAACAAAAGAGAAAAACAAAAAAGCTACATTATGCTGAAAAAACCAAAGCAACAAACCAATATTAATATTAAATTAAAATACTTCAAATGTCTTGGCATCTAAATTAGTAAAGGAAAAATAAGCTGAATTAAAAAAATATACAGATACTAATACAATACTCTCAGGAGCTTTCAGTACCCACTCTCTGTTTTGGATAATTCTAATTGAAAAAAAATTTAAAAAGAAAAATATAAATAAATTATTTGAGAATCTAGAGCTAAAAGAACATAATTTTCTGAATGATATTGCTAAAGAATACATGTAATTATCAGCCACACATAGAATTTTTATAGAAATTGACCACTCATTAGGACAAAGGGATATTTCAAAAAAAATTTAAAGACAGGAATACTAGACACATCTTTTATGCTCCATAAGACAATGAAAATAATAATAAATTCAAGTAATAGAAACAAAAGTCACAAACCCAAAACTGGAGAATCAACGTTGAAATCCTAGATAATAAGTGAATTAAAGAATAAATCATATAAATATTTAGTAATTATATGAAAGAAAATAAGAATGATGAAATAACTTGTCAAAATTTCTGGGATGCAGCATATGAAGTTCTCAAGAAAAAACATTATATCCCTACAAATACATATTAACAAAATATAATGGGAGATGATTAATGAACTGAATGTACATTTTAAAAAATTGAAAACCAAAAAATGAAGGAACCTAAACTAAGTAAAAGAGAAGATATTAATCATTAGAGGATAATAGATAAACTGGAAACCAAAAGGAAAAAAAATCTGTTTGAACAATAAATAAAACTGGAAGCTGATTCTTTGAGAAGACTACTAAAACTGATAAACAGTTAGGCAATGTTATTTTTAAAAGAACAAAAAAAATCAGCAAAATAGAAAAGAAACAAGTTTAAATCAGAGACAGACTAGAAGAAATAAAAAGAATATCAAAATTCACATAAAAGAATTATCAGAACACAAATATATACTAATAATGCTAAGAACACAAAAATATGGAAGATCTATTAAAATATAATATTCCAAAGCTAATAGAAGACAAATAAGTAACCCAATCTAAGGAAAAGGAATAGAACTAGATGTAAAGGTACCAATTCAGTGGAAAAACCTAAGTCCTTGTCTTCATGGAGGAGAATTCTAATACCTATATATAGTCCTAATACCTAAACCAGGGAAGAACAAAACACAGGAGGACTAGAGGTCAATGTTATTACTGAATATTGATTTAAAAATTTTAAATACAATTCTGCCAGACTACAGTGATTAAATCAAGAATTCATTATTACCAAATTGTATTTATATTACAGTTACAAACATAATTCAATACTAGAAAAGCATCCATATAACCATACAGAGATCAAGGCATATGAGCTATATAATTATCTAACTCTATATAGAAAAAAGTTTTTGTTTAACTACAATACTGATTTATGATAGAAATTCTACAAAGTATAGGAAAAAGGGACCTTTTAACATATCACAAGATGTATTTATTCAAAACCAAAAGCAAGCATCACATATAATGAGAATACATGAAAAACATTGTTTTTTTTTTAAATATAGCAATAAAGTAAAGATTCCTGCTCTCCTCATTATAATATGATATAGTTTTGGAAATACTAGCAATAGCAATGATAAGACAGAAATAAAAGAAAGAAAGATAGATAAAGAAGAGATAAAATTATCCCTATTTGTTGATATTTCCACAATGATAGGCTGCTAGCCAGCAATGGTATGCATACAACAAAGACTGCTAGGAATGGATTTATTAGGCACCTTCCAAATCTAATTTTTTTTTAAATGTTTAACAGAAAAGTTGGATTGGGGAAAAGGAATTGCAGACATACATATACACATCAAGATACATGCTATGGAAAGACTAGACTCTTTAGGAAACATAACTATTGAAATTTTTGGAAGCTCATAAAAGGCAAAACTCTTAGCTCCTTTTTAAAGTTTGGCTTCTAGAGTCAATAGACAAACAAAAAGTTTAGGCAAGAACAGGATGAAGCATAATGCAAAGAAGGAAATTCAACCTCAAATGTAGCTTGAAAACTTGGTGAAATAACACCTATAGCTAGAATGTGATTCTATAGTCAGGGTATTTGCATAAGATAAATTCCTCATGAGTAAGAATAATTTCATTTTTTGTTCTTATTTTCCCAGACTGATACATCCTTTCTTTCTTTTTTTTAACTGATACATTCTTAATAAATTTGTTTTGATTAGTGGAGAATATTAAGTTTACTAATGTGAGGAAATCTGAAAAACAGAATGGAAAAGCATACTGAAAAGTGTTTGAATCAAGATGAATAAAGAGACATACCAATGATTTGTTCAAGAGAATAGAAAGAAAGATTAAACTGATGCTTGAGAGGAAAATCATAAACCTGGCACAGAGGACTATTATAACAATGATGAGATACTTTAATTACACAAGGAGCTACTGATAAAATCAGATGAACTAAGAACTTCTTGATTTCTCTTAATGGTAATTTAATCCTTCAAAAGGTAGAAGTAATAATAAGAGGAATTTCAATTCCAGATATAATTCTCACAAACAGGAAGAGACTGGTTACTGAAATACAAATAAATGGCAATACTAGTGGGAAATTACTTCTTCCTAAAGTTTATGATAGAGAAAGAAAAGGAATCTGAACATAGTCTGCAATCCTAGATTTTGGAAAAGCAAAATTTAAAGAGTTCAGAGAAAGGACAGATAAGTCAAAAATGTGACATCAATGAAAGTCTATGAAGGATGAAATATTCTCAAGAATGAAATGCTGAAGATAAAAAGAAAAACAATTCTTATGGGAAAAAATGAGTTATCTAAAGAGACTAATAGATACACAGATAATTCACTAACAACTTTAGATTTAAAAATAAATTTACAGAATATGGAAGAAGATCAAAAAACAAAAGATGAATATATAAAGAATACATAATCCTATAAAAAGTGTCAACAGTATTAAAAATATTGAACAGAAACTTTGATGAGGAAATATAAAGGCATCAAGAAAGCACTTTGTAGATATTATTGGGACAGAAACGAGACTCAAGGAAGCAAGTGGATCTTTGTTTAGGATGCATGGTAATTAGAAAACTGATATCAGGAAGAAGGTGGTAGTGTCTAGCTTTCATTTTTGCCTGACCCATTGGGGGCAGTTGGGTCAGCAGTTTGTATCTGTTATAGCATTGTTGATAAGCTCCTTCTCCAAAGAGTGAATCTCCCATGGATAGTAGCTTCAGGGGAATAGACAGGCAGCAGGGCTTATGTTCCTATGTAAATGTTTAAAACATATTTAATTTTAAAACTTGTGAAGTTTATGCAAATATAATTTATATAAAAACATAACAACATAAAAAAACAACAAACATCAAAACATGTTCTCATTTGAATACTTAAATAAGCAATTTTTTTTGCTAAGATAGCTAAATAGCTAATGAGCATAGAATAGAACCATTATATTTCAAATTGAACTTAATACGAACTATTATGACAACTTTTATTTCTCAATATATTATCTGTAATTCTATATCCTTCTTGCATAAAGCTGATGCCTTTGGAAAAGGTTCCTGTATTTGAAAACAAATCTAGAAGCCTTAATGAATTTCTCAATGCTTTGTATTTGTAGAAAAATAATGTTCGTTTTATCAGGGCCCAGGACTTTCATCTAGGTGGTCACTTAGTCATGATGCATAGAGCAAATGACAAATTTAGACTCTCAATACTCCAGCTGAACTTCTAGTCCTTTTTGGAGACTTATACATTTATAAATTTAGATCTGGAAGAGACCTTGGAGATTATCTAGTCATTTTACAGGTAAGAAACCTTGCTACTGAAAGAACTTGCACAAAATCACATAGGACAATAAAGATGTCCCATATGGAATTTGAACTCAGGTTCTCTGACTCTAGTTCCATTATCAAGCTGTCTTCTCTTGGGAGAAGATAATGTTGGCTGGGTGAGGAAGATAGTTCTTTTTGGGAAACTTAAGATGTTGTAGACAACCTCAATCACCTGAATTAACTTGGGGGAAAAAAGATCTCAGACTACAGAACTTCACTTGAAATAAGCTCTCTCCTTAAGCATGATTTGAATATGTATTACCCTTGAGAAAGCCTATTTTACCTGCTGCCAGATCATTGACCTTAGGTCCCTGAGAGAGTTCTACATCCAGTCTTCCAAGCACGTCAGCCAATTAGACCAGCTTATTGATAATAGCTCAGGATAATCTGATTATTCTTTGTGCATAGTTTCATCTGCTATTATGTTCTAAAAAATCTCCCACATACCCCCAAACTGGACATTTTGCTTCAATTAATCAACAAATATTTATTAAGCAACCAGTTTGGGTTAAACACAAGGTTGGATTCAGTGCTCCAATAAGATAGATGATCTTTTTGTATATGTTGAAATCCTACAGACCACCTAAATGGTTCCATGGGGTCCAAGTGTAAGGAACATGCTGCTTAGCAAGTGAAATTCTAGGAAACATAAACAGCTGCTTTGTATCCCTGGCTGGTCCCACCAAAGACCAAAGGAATTTGGCAGCATGCTGGCATTGATTTACAATTACTTGGCCGATAGGTAGCTTTACATGTAACTGCATCAGTTGGATTTCTCAACTGACTACATTTGAATGAGCTTTATAATTAGAAACCTGCTGAGCCATGCCCTATTTCATGGGCTGAAAATTTATCTTGGACTCCAAGAAGTTTTTCTGGAGGAAGTCAGGTAAATCTTCAGGGACCAACAGAAGGAGGCAGTCAACATATGGATTTGAAGCCCATGGCAAAGTTTTGGGTCTTCATTCAACTTCATCAGATCATTAAAAAAAAAAAGAGTATGCTTCAATCTGTATTCAGATACAGTCAGTTCTTTCTCTGGGTATGGATAACATTTTTTATCACAAGTCCTCAGAATAATAGTAGATCATTGTGTTGCTGAGAATAGCAAAATCATTTATAGTTGATCATCCCACAATATTGCTATTACTTTGTATATTGTTCATTTCATTTTGCTTGAATTCATAGAGGACTTTCCAGATTTTTTCTGAGAGCTTTTTGCTCATCATTTCTCATAGAACAATAATATTTCATCATATACAGCACAATTCATTCATCTATTCCCAATTTGATGGTCATCCCCTCAGTTTCCAATTTTTTGCCCTGAGAAGTGATCTGCAATAAATATTTTTGTACATATAGGTTCTTTTTATTTTTAAAAATCTCTTGATCATGCCTGGTGGCAGTATTGTAAGGTCAAATGATATGTATGATTTTATAGTTCTTGGGCATGGTTCAAAGATTTTGATCATTTATCAATTAGAGAATTTTTTTAAAAAATAAATTTGATTCAGTTCTCTATATATTTTAGAAATGAGGACTTCCTCAGAGAAACTTGCTTCAAATTCTTTTCCCAGTTTTTACCTGTTGACCTTCCAAGTTATCTTTGGTGTCTCTGGGTTGAGAGGTCTAGAAACCACCAGTACTGCTACTGATTCAGAGGACCAAGACCTTTACTGCTTGGCTGGCATCTGAGCTAATGCTGGGGTTGGGGCTACATGCTGGACTTGTACCCTGATGCCACAGACCTTCCCTGCTGCCCTTTTAAGTTGTTTTCCACTGGAAAATGTTCCACTCTTCATATTTTTGTGTATTCTGACACTCTAAAGTTGGGTTAGAGTCATTATTTAAAAAAAATTTGGAAGGGTTTGGAGGAGAGCTCAGTGAATCCCTGACTTTCCTCCCACTATCTTGGCTCCTCTTCTCAATTCCCTAAGATTTCTAAAATAAATCTTTGTCACCTGCAAATAGGCACAGCTTTAATGCTTCCTGTACTATATTTGTGCCTTTAATTTCTTTTTCTTTATTATTTTGTTAGCATTTCTAGAGTATACTGAATGATAGCAGAGACAAGGGGCATTCTTGCTTTACTCCTGTATTGTATAGGAAAATTCTAGTGCATTGATGTTTGTTTTTTGGTTGTTGTTGACATCTAAATATATGTGTTTTTTATGTTAAATATGACTCTTTATGCCTAAAAGTTGTAAATTTTTGGCAAAGGCAATGTTATAATTTTTCAAGGACTTTTTAAAAAATCAGTTGAGATAATCATGAAATTTTGGATGTTTTTTGTTTTTAATATAATGATGATGATTGTTTCCCTAATGTTGAACTATCCTTGAATCTTTGGTAAAAATCCAATTTGTTCTTAGACGAATTGGTGTAACCTGCTTTTCTTTATTTATAAAGTATTTTCTTTAAAACTTGTGAATTGACATTGATATTATATCATATGTTTATATTTATTTATATACTCTCAAAAAGAGACTGTAGAGTAGTTTCTTGTTTTTTGATATTTTCTAATAAAATTTTAAATTGTAAATTAATAATTTATCTAATTAAATAAATAAATAATTGAAATAACTAATTATAAATAAAAATCTACATTCTAACAAAAATCTAATAAAATAATATTTTCTAAAATTCTGACTTTTCTTGTTTTTCTTTTTGCTAGAATTTTCTAGGTTTGAGAGTAGTATACTGAGGTTCCAAACTATTATAGTTTTACTATTTATTTCTTTAACTTGATTAACTTTTCTTTTGAGCATTTATATAGAAGGCTGTTGATTACATTCAGCCAGCCAGCCAGCCATAGACACATATATAATTGATATTATATATATTTTAGTGCTTTGAGTATAATATAGTTTTCCTGTTTATTCATATTAACCACATCTATTTTTACCATTGCTTTCTATGAAATCATAATTGCTTCTCTTGCTTTTGCCAGTTTAAACAAAAAATATTTGTTTTAGTCCCTCTTTTTAACTCTCTATGAATCATTCTCTTAAGTTTCTTATAAACAATACACTTTTGACTTTTACTTTTGGATTTTATATTAAGGTATCCTCTTCCTTTTTATGGCCAAGTTCATCCTATTCACATTCACAGTTATGTTTATTTATCATGTACTTATTACTCTCCTATGCTCTTATGCTTTTTCATATTTTGTCCCATTACCCTCTTTTATTTTTTTCTATTAAAAACTAGCATTTATATAGTGCTTTAAGGTTTGCAAAATGTTTTACAAACATTACCTCATTTTTTCTAACAATAATTCTGAATGGTAAGCACCATTGTTATTCCCATTTTTTAGATAAAGCTGAGGAAGTCTTGCCCAGAGTGACACAACTATTAAATGATTGAGGCTAGGTTCAACTCAGGGTAGGTCTTCCTGACTCCAAGTCTAGCTCTCTATCTATTGTATCTTCTAGCTATCCACAATATAGAATTAAACCATATCTTTAATATTAGACCACCATAATACAACGAACAATACAAACAGTATGGAGGCAATTTATGTTAACAATATAGACACAGTCCCACTCAATATAAACAAGAACATAATAATTAAACTATTTCAACTTCAAAAGCAGAAAAAAAATTAATCCTCAAAGGAGACTCCAATTTTAGTAATGTTAAATGATCAGGGTTATTTAATTATCCCTACTTGCTTACACTTTTAAAATATTTGGTTGTATTTTTATTTCATTAAATATTTCTCAACTACATTTTAATCTGTTTGATGCTTTACTCCAGAGTATTGTATTTTTGACACTTTTTACCTATGGTATAGCTTGATCAAACTAGTCACCTGAATAATTATTTTCAATCATCACAGAACAATTTAGCCTGTCACAAGATAGCCTGCCACCCTCTTTCCAAATTAGAAGAAATTGTGTGAAATGATGGTAGTGAGAGAATGAGTCTACTCAGCTTTACAAATCTATAACTGGTGCCTGCCTTTTGTTTCTTATCCTTTACCTCTTTTCTGTTTTCCTCTATCAGTCCCTGAGTATAAGGCTTTATCCTTTCTTTCTTTCTTTTTATTTCCCCCACCTCAACCAATATCCTAAATTCAGATTCTGTTTTCTTTATAACTAGTTCCTTCTTAAATTTATCCTCCTTCTTAATTTTCTTTCCCAATTCTACACCAAATGCTGTGTTTGTATACATGCACTTCTCTCTCTCTCTCTCTCTCTCTCTCTCTCTCTCTCTCTCTCTCTCTCTGTTTTCAATCTTTTTTTCGGGTTCAGATGATATTAGGGTTATGTTGAATCTGTTCTCCATTACCCCTTCTTCCAAGTTTGTATAGTCATTTTTTTACACACTTAAATTACATGAGATATTAAATTCTACCATCTTCCTCTTTATTCCATTATGGATTACTTTTTTGTACCTTTTTCTTCTCATCATTAAAATATAACAAAACCACTACCAGCTCTCTGTCTTATTCACCCCCAATGGGATCTTGAAGATATTGGAGTTCTAAAAAGACTATTGTTTCTTTTCCCATTAAAATGTAAATACATGACCATCACATAGTTCTTTCCAATTGCTCAAATGTATTTGCTTGTCTAAGTTTCTTCTGACTTATGCTTGCATTTCAAAGTGTCTTTTCAGCTCTGATTTTTTAATTTTGTTTGTTGTGTTTAGTCATTTTGGTCATATACAATCCTTTATGACTCTATTTGAGGTTTAGATTGTTATTTCCTTCTCTAGCTCATTTTAAAGATGAGGAAATTGAGACAGAGTGAAATGACTTATCTAGAGTTATGCAGCTAGTAGTGTCCTAGGCCACATTTGAACTCAGGAAGATGAGTCTGATTCCAGACCCAGCATTCTATGAACTATGACTATGCACCTAGCTGCCCTAATTTCTTCATTAGGAATGTTTATAAATCTATCCTATTAAAGTCCATTCCCCCTCTAGAATTTTATTCAATTTTTCTAAATAAGTTTTTTTTCCCATACAGTTTGCCTTCTGGAATAACAGATTCCAAGTTCTTTTCTTCTTAAAGTAGTATCTGCTAGGTCTTATATGATTCTGACAATTGAACTCTCTCTTTCTGATTGCTAACAATATTTCTTGTTCCTGATGTTTGAAGTTTAGATTTTGATCATGACCTTTCAATTAATTTACATTTGATGGTTTGTTTCAAGGAGTGACCGATGCATTTCTACTATTTTAACTTTATCCTTTGATTCTAGTAGGTTGGGTTAGAGCTCATTCACGATTACTTGAAATATGGTATGTAGGCTTTTTTGTTTGTTTTTGATCATGATTTTCAGATAGTCTAATGATTGTTAGATTATCTCTATTTTTCTTCATCATTTGTTTTTGATAGAACATATCTAACATTTTCTTCTTTTGTTATTTAACCTTTAGATGTTTTTCTAGTATTTCTTGTTATTTCATTGTTATTTATTTTTGTTTGGTCTAATGTTATTTTCATAGTATCTGTTTTTAAGGTTTTTAATCTTTAGTACTAAGCTGTTTTTTCACCTTCCAATTCTTTTCCCTATAGTTATTGTATTTACAATATTTTTTTAACTCTTGCTTTATTTCTTCTATGAATTCTATGGAACTAATAATATGTTTCTATTTGATAGTTCATTTATAGATATTATGGTAGTTAGTCTCTTTTGGTTTGTGTCTTAGCTCTATGATATTACTTTATTATTGTTTTCTTTTTTTGTTTATTTTTTCAGCCTTATTTCCTGAAATGAGACTGTATAAGAGCCAAGCTATGTGAACTTCTAGGAGAAATAGAGGACCCTTGTTTTGTTCTAAACTGTATTTTCTAAGTGCAATATTGGTGAACTCAAATCAATATGGATTATAGCTGGCTGTGTATTGATTTAGAAAACTACAAATTAACCCTATCTATTTATATTATTGTATTATTCTTTCACTTATTTTGTTAAATATTCCTCAGTTATATTTTAAACTGGTTCAGGATACATTTGAGAGTTTTGTAGGCCTTCTGTGACCTATGGGCTATAATTTGATGCCTCTGTTTTAAAGTCCCATTATTGCTTTATCCAGATTCTAAGTGCTGTGTTCTTCAAGAACTTAGGTAGGTGGTTAGGAGGTGGGGGGTATGGGGAAACATGTCAAGTCACCTATGACAATAGTTTCCTGGCTTCATAGACTCTTTACCAGGTATTTGGAATCAATAATGTAACTACAAGTTTCATATATCGCTTTCATACAGCTGTTCCCATGTACTTGCTATAGGATCCCATCTTCCCTAATTCAGCTCTTATGCATGGATTGGAAAGCTTCCATGAGCCATATTCTCAGGATAGACTACTTATTTGAGTCATTCCCTAGTGCCCAAAGGTTTCTCTATCTCTTTTTCTGTGTCTGAGCTGGAAAAATGTGTATACTCTTGTTTCTTGATGGATTTCTTGACCATTATTCAGTTCAATTCTTCTTTTTCATCTTTGATAGATTGGTTGTATGATTGAATTGGATTATCTGGTATCATTCACTCTGCCATCTTGAGAAGGTCTCTGTATTGTCTATTTATCAAATAGAGACATTTGTTGGTCACTTTGTAGTTTGGAAGAGAACTTTATAAGCAGTGGTGAGAGGAACGTCACATCTTCTTGCCAGTATAAGTGGTGACTTAGGTTTCATATACCCATTATGAAAGAGATCCCTTTACTTTAGACATGGAATACCAATCCTTCCAATGACCACAAGTACTCCTGCTCTGAACTCTGTATGCTTGTTTATATTTGCATGTGCCTTAGTTATTAGATTAACCTGGCAAGCCTAGAGGCTACCAGGCAGCTTAATGCATTTGTCACAGTCCCAAGAACAAATAACCCATGTCTGCTCACCAAGAATAATATATTAAGCAAAAAGAATTTTTAAAGAAAGAAACATCTGCCTGGGTCTCCGAAAGAGTTACAGTTTGCTCCTGAAGTCTGCAAGATTTTAATGGTGACTATTAAAATTCTTGTTTGAAACCTGATATGTCTTGACAAACGGTCCTGCTCCAGCTCTCTCCTGAGTTTCCATATGACTTCAGTTGCTTAAACAGCATTGACAATTTGGAGATTTTTTTTTTCTTTCTCCAAACATATTATAAAAAGGGAAATTTTCTTTTCCTTGCTCTCACTGAATATTTTTCTTTGAACTCATTTAATCCGTGAGTATAGTCACAGCTTAGAGAATGGTTCCACTAAAACAAAACTTCCTGCAATTTGTTTGGTTGTTGGAATCAGAAGAAGAGTTTCCGAGAATTAATATGGAGAAAATATGAATTTGTTTTCTCTTATGCTTGTCTTACTTTTCTGCAAAGACTTTTTTTCTGATTCTTGGATTTACATTTTGGAGGAAAGCTCAGGGCACAATAACATTGAACATTATTTGGCTAGAAGACAAAATAAGAATCTTTGTGATGTCATCTTGGGAAATATTTTATAGTCTTCCACAGAGAAATACATTTACTGATATTTTATATGCTGATAAAGGTCTGACTCTGGTCTGTTTAGGAAAACAAGTAAGGAACTTGGAGAGACAGTGTAGTGAAAGGGATAATGAATAGAAAACGGAATAAGGAAACTCGATATTCAGATCCCATCTCTAAAACACTTGAATCAGCATGGGGAAATTCATTTGCCCCCTTCAAGATAGGGTTTCATTTGTAAAATGAGTGTAATAATATGTAGTGCACTTCTTTTACAGGGTTAAGTAAGACTCAAATGAGAGAAAACATGTTAGGTAACTTAAAAACTTTAATGTACTTTATAAATTTCAATTATTATTATTATTATTATTATTATTAGGAAACAATGTACATAATCTATCAGGATTCACTCTCATTTATGGCCTAGAAGGCTTCCATAAGCCAAACTCCCAGAAAAAGACTTCACTAATTAGGGTCCTTCAGGCTTCTCCAAATGTTCATATGAACTATTTATGTCCAACCTGTGGCAGAGCACTCTGAGCTTTTGTTGGTCTGATCAGCCATAGTTGGATGCCATAGGATCTCTGAGGTAGAAGAGAAAGGGGCCTTAGAGAAAATCTCTTCTCAAAGATTTCCCCTAATTATTTTTTCCTAATTTGTCCTCCACTTAACTGCCAAAATAATTTCTCCAAGAAACAGGTCTGATCATGTCACTCTCTTTTTTGAAAACCTTCAGTGGATCTTTATTACCTGTTGTGAAGATATTTGGTAACATATCAATAGATTGTTTATTTCTTCCTCGTCCCCCCATACCAAGTCAAACCTCATTTAGTAACCTCTCTTTGCTCTTTTTATTGCTAAAGTTTTTTCTGGCTTTCCTTATATAGGTCTTACTCAGATGGGGTTCAGATCTTAGATCTCAATCAACTTGGCCAGTGCTTCCCCGAAGTCATAGGCCAGTGTCCGTAACTAACAAGGGTCTCTTCTAATGGACACTGGCTATTTAGAGGCTTATTCCTTATCCTAGCTATAACAAGCTTTGTATCATACCTATGGAGCTCAGGGATATAGCAGATTATATATATATATATATTAGAAATATAGATATATAGCAGATAGCAGATTGCATAGTCTTTTTCCTAATGAAAGAGATCTGGACCTCTTGTCCACTGCTCTAAGGGTCCATTCTGATGGCATATCAGTGGCATCCATCTAAACATCCCTACAAGCATTAATAATCCCATCTAATAAGGAATAATTCTTTTTAATTCTTCTTGGGCCATATAATCACTATCATAAGACTGGGAATGTGGTGACATTCATATTTTCAGTCTTGGATCTAGATAACTTAATTCCATCTGCTCCATGGATATAGTCTTTTGTGCTAGGGATGGCAGATATTGATCAGCACTTATAAGCTCCCTCTTGATTTGTCTTTCTAATACTGGTTTAATTTGGTATGACAGCAGAAAGTCTATGTCTTCTCTCTCAGTCTCAAACTCTGACAATACTTCCCATTCTTCATCTAAATCCATTTTTTTTTCTGGAGTCCATGTCCTCAGGTTCCAAGGTAACTCTGATCTGAATTCTTGTAGTTGATGTCCTTTAGCCTTTGCAAAACAGCATGCTAAGGTGAAGACTTTTCCCCCTCTTTTCAGAAATATCTTTCATTATAGAAGGCAGTAGTCCATATATCTAGCACTATACAGCAGCTTATTGTTACTCAGTGACATAGTTAACAATGGGCAAGCAACAGTAATAAATTGCTGCCCTAGCCTCTTTGACAAAGCTGGAAATTTAATTTCAGGTAGTAAGTCATAGGGACAATCACTCCCTCCCTAGGTGGTCCACACAAATCTATTACTCAAGCCACTGGCACTCACATTCCTATAAATGGCCATCTGGGGATCCCCCTGGTACTTTCTTCTCTTCACGTTTCCTTTTTCTGGGAATCTTGCTCATTATTCCAGTTATTGTAGACTAGGACACTGAAGCATCCTATTGTATCTGCTTGTGATTCACGAATTCCAAAGAAAGAAGTATACACAAAACCAGTATGATCAGTTCAATCTTTACCAAGGGATTTACTTACAGAGACCTCTTCAGTGATACATTGCAAGAGATAGCAAGCAACAGGGCATGTCATAGCACAAGTGTGTGCATGAGCTTTATTCTTAAGCTATTTATATTTTTTACTGAAGCTGCTTAAGGAATGAGTGAGTTGAAACATGTATATGTTGGGGTATGTAGTGTAGATAAGCAGGATGTATAAATGCAAAACTAAGACAAAACTATCTGATAGAAACACATCATTCTTGATTTAGTGAAACTATTTATGATTTTCTTGCTCTTAAATGCAATCATGCTCCATTTAACCCACAATGCTCCTAACTTCAACAATGGTCTATTTAATCCACAACATCCCCAACATTTATCACAGTGTCTAGACCACAGTAGGTACTTAATAAATGCTTGTTTACTTGACTTAGAGGTGGATGGTCTATTTTCCCTGTCCCTCCATCCACTTTTGGTGTTTGGTCATCTCATGTGACTAAGCCTAAGTTTGACAAGTTAGACTCTCCATCCAATGCATCTGGAGAAGGGAAAACCATAATGTACAAAGTCATATGAGAGGGCAGAGTAGGAAATGGACAATAGTCACAAGAAGCAGGAATTTCAGTCACTGGAAATTTTAAATTGTAAATCCTTAATTCTGCTTTCTTTATTTGACATCAGTTCATTTAAATATTCTTTTCATTCTAGATATTAGAACCTCAGATTAATTATGGAAGATCTAGAATATAATTGCTATACATCCCCACCAGATAAACGATCATATCATCAGAGCTATGAACCAAGGGGAAGGAAGGCCTTGGACCAAAGACATACCTGAAGACAAATACAGATACTAGATGGTAAATCAAGGAAGGAACAAACAGTTTTAAAGAGATTTGACTCTGCTCTACATTTTTTTTTGCATCATAGAAGAGAGCTGCCTACAAATCTAAGAAAGGAGTGGATCTTGAAAGCCATGCTAAGAAAGCTATATGAAAATGTTACCAAGAGAAAACATTTCTCCCATATTAGTTTTCTCAGAATTTGTTGTAAAATAATAACTTCTTCAATGGTGTTGTCAAAAGTTGAGTTATTGAATCGAATTATTTCTAAATATATCTTGTCTATTCCACTCATCTACTTTTCTATTTTTTAATCAGAATCAAATAATTTAGATGATTACTGCTTTATAGTATAACTTGAAGTCTGGTAATTCTGCTTCCAATTTATTCCAGCCTTTCTCCCTTTATTTCTCTTAATATTCTTAAACAAATATTATTAACTTTTTTCGATGTTATGGACTCCTTTTTAAGTCTGATGAAACCTATGGAACTCTCCCCTGAATAATGCTTTTAAATGCATAAAATAAAAACATACATATATAGAGAGAGAATTTCAAAGGAAGCCACTCATGTCGAAAGTAAAGATTATATCTTTTCATTTAATATGAATTTCCTGAAGCCTATCCAAGGCCTGTAGGCTAAGAACCCCTTTTCTAGAACATAATTTTTTTCCAATTGAATTCTGTTGTTATTTTGCCAGCATTGTCCTTTAATCTGGAAGCAATGTGAAGTATGGATTGCATAGGAAAGAGACTGGAGGTGTAAGGCTTAATTTTCAGGCTATTGCTATAATCCTAGCATTCTTTCTTAGTAATGGGACCCTAAAAGAGGTAGTAGTGCCTACAGTACAAGATTGAAGGGATAGTAGCAGGCATGAATAGATTTTTTTTGAATGAAAACAGGAAAGAATATATCCTTTTCCAAGTATAGAACCACTGATTTGAGGGTTATTTTTTCTAAGTTGCCTTTTTTTTTAAAAGTAGCAGACATCAATCTCCCCCAATCTTAAATCTTTCTTTGTAACACAGAAAAAAATATGGACAACCAGCTAACATAATAGTATAAAACACATCCCTTATCCAAAGTCTTCATTTCTCTACCAAAACAAAAAAAGTATATTTCCTTATGAGTTATCTAGGACTTAGGGATTTCATTAGAATGTGCCAGTTTAAGTGATTTTTAGTATTACTGTTTACATTATAAAAACTTTTGAAAATATATGTTATTTAGGTGAATAATGGCAAAATGATGGTACACAAATGCAATAAAATATGTCTAAGAAATGAGAAATATGGCAAACTCAGAGAAATTCAGAGAAATTTGTATGAATTGGTACAGTGAAGAAAACAGAACCAAGAAGAAAATATATCCAATGATTACAATAACAGAAAGGATATTATGCTAAGAAAAAAAATAACAGAAAGGAAAACAGTACCTAAAATAGTAAAACTCATAGCAATAAAATGAACAATCTACTTTAGGATAGAGATTGATGATTGATCCAATACATCTCATCTTATTAGAAAATTGGTAGACTATAGCTGCAAAATGAGCCACATTCTGTGTGGTGAATATGTTGATTTATTTTACTCGAGTAAATTCCTTTTTTTTTTTTAAAGAGGATTCTTTGGAGAATAGTAGTACTTAGAAATAATAGCAATTTTTTTAAAAAAAAGCACAAGCACACACTCATATATGTGTATATAAAATAAACTCATTTGTTGGCTCATTGTTTTATTAGGTTTCAAAAATGTGTCCCCTTGATCCTTCAATACTTACTGCATAATCATTGTGTCATTGCCCATCCTGGGCTTTTCTATTCTCTTCCTTTTGTTCCAAATCAACTTATTTGTTTCTTTTTTTTTTAAATTCTCTACCCAATAAACCATTCCTTGTAACAAGTAATTAAAAAGGAAAAGGGAAAAATCAATAAAACTAACCCACTTGTCCACCAAATCTGACTGTGGGTGCATTGTTCCATGCCTTTATGTTGTAACCAATAAACTTTTTTTTCCTGGTTCTGCTGTCTTCTCATTCTTCTCTAAATTCTTTATACCAACATTTGTAATTTTATAGAACAATAATAGTTCATTATATTCATATACAAGTGATATAATAATAGCTCAGAATCATATTATACACGTGCCACTCTTTAGCCATTTTCTAGTTGATGGACACCTACTTTATTTTAATTCTTCGTTACTACAAAAAGTGTTGCTGTGAGGTTTTGTGGGGTTTTTTAAAATCCTATTTATATCTAAAAGTCAGCAGCATCTAGAAAACCATGAACAGTTGCATGGGATTTTCTTGTACAATATCTAGACATGGGAGAGGACTCTCCAATTCTTCCATTATTATTTATCCTAAATACCGTTGAGTTTTTGTACCAAACATAAAAAATCCCAACAACTTTGGCTACCTTTCATTCCTATTATTTGACTTTTCCAGTTATTATCATTATCATTATTCAGATCAGAATCAGTTATTGTTTTCCATTTGAAAAAGATTTTCAAAGAAGTGTAACATTCTTATGCCTCAAGGGAAAAAAAAATGGCAGCATGGCCAAAATTATAATGAAGTCAATGGGAAATTGTTCTGTTTGCAAGAGTCCTTCTGATAGCCCATGTCCACCTAATTCTAATTCTTGCTTTAGAGCAAGAGGCAGGAAATGCTGCCCTGAGCTAAACATGCCTGTGAATCAATACCTGACCCTCACAGGGAATATGGCCGCATGGGCCACATGAAGAGAGATGCTAAGGCAACCTAAGGATACTGTTGGGGATGCTGTTAACTGCTTTGTGTCCATAGGGCCTAGGTGGGGGGGAATATGTGGCCTAATATCTTTTCTAGGCTAACTAATTATTCCTTCTTACTAGTTTCTATGCTGTTGAAAGTTAAGGGGAAATGTTGTCAAAATATATGTATAGCAAATTTTAAAATTGAACAGTGTTTTAAAACTATTATTTTTATCTTTGTCATAAAATTTCTGTGTGCTAAGGAAAAGCTCCCATCCTAGTTACAATGATACTCTATGTATTAGTAGAATGATTTTTTAAGTTGCTATGATGAAAATCAATTTCATTTAGTTGTGTTATTGGTTAGGTCAGTATGTATTGTGGTATGGGGACTCTTTTAGGAAGACTTCAAGGTCAAAACCATTCTCATACTAGTAGTAAAACATTTTAATTTCTAATATAGTAAATATCAATAGATATAGCCAATATTTTTTTAAAAAGCTTTGTGCTTTTCATTTTAAAATCTCTATGCAGATAGCACCTCTGTCCTAAATGAAAAAAATTTAATCTTCAAATCCATTTCATTCAATAAGTATAAAGAACTTATGTGCCAGGCACTGTGCTGTGTGCCTGAGGATTCAAAGACAAAAAGGAAAACAATCTCTCCTCTTAAGAAACTCATATTCTACCAGAGAGAATAACACCCACACAGATAAGTAAATACAAACTTATTCTTTTATTATACAGAAGTATAATTTTATAGTAGTGCTAGTCATTGTGATGAACCTTCCTTGATAGTTTCTAGCTGTGTAATGTTGGGCAGGTCACTTAACTTCTGTTTACCTCAGTTTCCTCATCTGTAAAATGGGAATAGTAATAGCCCCTATACGTCAAGGTTGTTGTGAGGATAAAATAGGATAAAATTGGTAAAGTTCTTTTTAAACCTTAAAGCACTATATAAATGTTGTTGGTTGTTATTATTATTCCAAAGTATTACAAAGGGTATCACTGTGTGATCGTGGGATAAATCACTTAATCTTGTTTCCCTCAGTTTCCTTATCTATCCAATGACCTAAAAAAGGAAATGGCAAAACCACTCCAGTATCTTTGCCAAGAAAATCCCAAAATAGAGTCACAAAAAAATTAGACATGACTGAAATGGTGGAAGAACAACCATTTGCCTTTCAGCCCTGCTCACAGGAATTAAGATTTGAAGGAATGAACTGCAATGGGCCAGAATTCTGGAGAAATGTACTTGAAACAAGGATTCTTACAAGGTGTTAGTTAACTCAGTGGAATTGATAATACAATGGTTATCTAGTTTAGCATGTGAGTTCTCTAGTTCAATATGATTGAGTTAATCTTACAACAAATAATGGTTCCCTAGTGATATAATGATTGGTTTATACTCAGTGTATTGTAAATGATGTAATTGTAATAGATCATATAAACTGGGGAAAAACTCAGCCAGATATAGACAAGGAGAAGATGAGGCCTGGAGGCTGGAGCTCAAGCTCTTGGATTGAGACAGACTTCAAGACAGAGATCGGTGTGGTGTCTCTCCTGCTTCCTCCACAGAAACCAAGACACATTCCAGAGGACTTCCAGAAAGCTTGCTGAGCCCCAGGTGAAGGAGACAGACTGTGAAAGAGATAAGAATTTGGACTTTAATCCCTGGCTATTCTCAGGGTGATCACTCAGCAAAAATGAAGGCCTGTCCAAAGACCTCCAGAAATCTAACCAAAACACTACAATGAACCTCCCTGGTTGTGGAAGAGCTTTCCTACTATTCTCTAAATGCCTGTAATCTGGAGGCTGCCATTGACCTTGAATTGTTAACAGGTTGTAGAAAAAAAAAAAAGGGGAAGAGTCACATTGGATGGATCCATCCAATAAGGACTGAGAGCAGAGGACAACAGAATTTTCCAAGCATAATGAGTGGTCTGAACTGAATCTTCATTGCTTTCCAAGCATAATGAAAAAAAGATGAAATGATGACTGACCTTTTCCCCTTTGCTTTCTTTCTCTAGGAAAAGCCAATTTCTTAGTCTCTGAGTAATTCATGCTTTTATTCTTTAGTTTCTTTGAGAAGTACCTGGGTTTAAAAAGTTATTTTTCTATATGTTTGCTTACATTTTGTCTTAAATTGTTAATCTATGGTAAAATTTGTTAGCCAACTAGACTGTGTTTGTTTAATGTATATATAAGAACAAAGAGGCATTTTTTCCAACAAAACTGAACTAAAATGAACTGGGAGTTAAAGTCATAAGAACTAAGGAAGGGTTCCATAACCTTTTCCAGGAAGTATCTGAAAACAAGTATAGAAAATTTATTTTAGAACCCGAGGAGCTTTTGTTTATGTGGGTTATATTTATTGATATTTACTATGTTGGAAAATAAAACAAATACATTAAAAGACACTTGGCCCGTTTTCTTTCATTTTTGAAAAATTTAAATTACTAGAAGAATATTAATTATTATCTGAGCCAACCAGAGAATTAAACTTTCATGTAGAAAATGTAAACTAACCCTACTCTCCAAATGACTCTTCTGAGAAAGGAGAAGGGCTAAAATACTGTGAGGTCTGAAATAGCTGAGTTTGAAAATGTATAGTGAAACATTAGGAAGGGCTCTGAGAATTTGTGTTCAGACCTAGAATTAAGACTAATGTTCTTTGGTTTGAATTAACTCTGACAAGAGTGTTGTTACATGGAGAAAATGCTCTGATAAAGTTGGTGGGGATTTGGAATAGAATCAATTGCAATGAAGTTACTTCTCTTACAAACAATTTTTTTCCCATCATTACACTGAATAAAGTGATTTCATATGTCACTAATGATGGAAGAAAAATCTTGATCATCTTCAAATAGGACTGGTTTACAAAACTGGTGACAGGTGGGATAAGTGCCCAGTACTGACATTCTCACCATAACTAATCAACATGATAGGTCTCAGAGGAAACTTGAGGTGGGGAATGGGATCAGAATCCACTCTAGCAGTAACTGCACAGCCATATTGTTATCCTTAATTTAAAAAGCAACAAGGATTGACTAAGCATTTACTGTGTCCCAGCATGATGTTTACTGTAAGCAGTAGTGAAGTTCATTCACATTTTAGTCAAAATGATCAGGAATTATATAATTTTTTTCTTTGTATTTCTGCAAAAAAACATTTTCTCTTTCCATCCTGTAGCATGAAATATATGTGTATACAAACATCTATGTCATTTAAAACAGAAATTCTTAACCTGAGACCAATTAAATTGTTTTAAAATTTTTTTTGGTAGCTACATATCAATATTGTTATTTTTTGCAATTTTATAATTACAAATAATAATTCTAAAAAGGGACCGTTGGTTTCACTAGAATGCCAAAGGTACCCAGGACCCCCCAAATATTAAGGACTATTGTTTTAAAAGGAGATCTCCAAATGCAAAGAACTTGGAATATCATATTCCTTGTTGGATTACCTCTGTACTTTTGCATAACATCTCTGCACCACACACACACCCTTTTGTGTCTGGAATGCATTCATTCCTGGAATCCTTAATTCTCTTCAAAGTTCATTTATGGGTTACCACCCTGTATGAAACTTCTTCTTGGTCCCTATCAGCAGCTAGTGCCTCTCCCAAAAACTGCTTTGTATTTGCTTTGTATATAGATTATATATGCTAATGTGTACATGTTGTTTTCCTGATTACAGAATAAGCTCATTGAGGGTAGAAACTGTTTTATCTTTGACTTGGTATTAACAGGATTAACAATCACTTATTAACCAATTGGTTGCTAACTACTTTTCCTTCATGGAGACTCATAGGGAATTGGGTTCAAGAGGAAAATGCCCAGAGGAATGAAAAATCAGATTGTGTTAGCAGAATAACTAAACAAAATGAGTGAAGATTCCCTCAGCCACTTCCTTCCAACATTTGAAGACTAAAGCCTCTTGTCACAATATTTTGTTGCTCTTCAATTGGGGCAGAGAATCTAAGTTCCTGTCTCCTTCCATGATATAATACCCTTCATTAAAATCTTTAAAGTTGATAGGAAGGTTAACTGTTGATTAGTTCTTCTTCTCCATAAAAAGAAACAGATGCAATTAACAGAGCAGGAATATGGTTGGCAACCACTTACTTTTGTTGTCATGAGGCCAGTTTCCATCAGATGCAAGCATATCATCTTGTACATTTTTTAAAAGAACAAATGGCTGAAAGGAATCAGGGCAGTGATGATGATTGCGGCTTTTGCTCCTGTCACATAGGAACTGACAGTGTCTTTCATTATTTAACAAGACCTAAAATAGAAACAAGGATTTTTTGCGCCCAAACTTTAAAGGTTGTCAGGATAGTGTGAGAAGAATAATTGGCAAAATCCAGGCAATTCAAACCATTTCTGTTGGTAAACTAAAACTTCAATACCTGGGCTTGAATTCTGAGTCTGACATCTCTTGGATAGTGAAATGATATAATTATTTTAAAAATTACAGATCTTTTTCACTTTTTTGTTGTTATCCTTGCATTTTTATCCCTGAGTCCTTTTGAGTTGACTTTTTTTAGTTGGGCCCCTTACCAAAATTTCTTTAATTGGTTTTTCTTTACTGCTTATAATCTTCACTTTCTATTAGACCTTACAAACAAAATGTCTATTCTCTAGCGTTGTCCTTAGTTGTAATATCTTTCTAACTGTCAAAGACATCAAGTGTTTGCTAATGGAAGTGGTTTTTAAGTTCCTTTGGTCATCGATGGAAATTGATGGTCCTAGCAACATTATTTGTTTGTTTTTTTTAAAGATTAACTAACTAACAAACTAACTAAGTCTAAGTGTGTAAAGGCTTAACACCAGTAGGGTGGACCACTTGGAGATGGATTATTTGAAATTATATGAAAAAAAATACAAAATGACTCTAGGTTCATTTCTGTAGTGATGAAACACTGAGTAACAGAAAAAGAGTAACACTGAGAGTGATTTTTTTAGACCACTAATAAACATTAATGAAACTGTTGATACTCTAAATATAAAATAATTTCCCAATGACCAATCAGTGGACATATTTTTTTCTTACTGAAAACAAAACCCAATAATGGAAGAAAGTTGTCACTAAATGAAAAGATGGGTCTTTGTATTGCCTATTTTACTACCCAGGTAAAAATTCCAGAGTAATCTGGAAAAGGAATTGATACTTCTATTAGTATGGACTTCTGGTTTTATGTACTAAGATTATCATCTTTATATTATCTACTATCTAATTTTTATAACACAGGCATATAGGTGTTTTTTATATGTAGTGATTGGTTTGTATTGTTTAATTTCTACTCTAAATTGATCCTCTTCACCTCTCTCAATAGCATACATTTATATAATGCCTAACTGGGAATAAGTCTGTGCTCATGGAAGAAAATAAATTTAATTGCTATATGCAGACACTGAATCCAAATTATTTTCGGCTCATTATCAACAAGCTTTAATCAGTTTATCTAACTATCCACAAAACTATGTGATGATAAGTTAAATGGGAATCTATATCTGACAGCATTCTGCAATGCATAATTATAGATGACTTCTGAATATTTAAAAAAGAAAGCAATAATCACTAAGAACCATCATGGATTATCTGAGATAATAAGATCCAGAACAATCTTGGTTCCAAAGAAGAAATATGAGGAAACATCTCCCCAATACAGAACATCTCCAGCTAAACTAGAACTAAGACTCTCCAGTTTAAGAATTTATGACTCATTATAGGAAGTGACTTTCTTAGAAAAGGCCAATAGAAGGATAAAAGAGGAAATTTGATGATGTAAACCCAAAAGATATCAATAAAAATATTTTTAAAGAATAATTAATTATTCAACCGTAAAATGGAAATAGAAGAAGAGAATCTAGGAACATGTGCAGAGCCTTGGAATCAGTTACATGGTATAGCTAGCACTGTTCATTTATTGACTACTTGCCATTTCCCTTGACCTTCATTACAACCCATTTCTTTTTTTTTTTTAAATTTTAATAGCCTTTTATTTACAGGTTATATATATGGGTAACTTTATAGCATTGACAATTGCCAAACCTCTTTTTCCAATTTTTCCCCTCCTTCCTCCCACCCCCTCCCCCAGATGGCAGGATGACTAGTAGATGTTAAATATATTAAAATATAAATTAGATGCACAATAAGTATACATGACCGAACCATTATTTTGCTGTACAAAAAGAATTGGACTCTGAAATATTGTACAATTAACCTGTGAAGGAAATCCAAAATGCAGGTGGGCAAAAATATAGGGAATGACAACCCATCTCTTAAATTCAGTCATTTCCTTCTCATTTTCCAGAGTCTTGTGGAACCTATATGCTTAGTTACTCTACCCATGACTCTACCCAATATTCTTGAGTTTTTTTTTTTTTTGAGGGGGGAATCTAGATCCATCATTTCTTTGGTGGAGAAAAACACAATGTTCCAATTATTCCCATGGGAAAATAAAATTATCAAGTCTATGAGGGAATATTTTAAAATTCACAAATTTTGGCTAAACTGACTTTGGTTCCCATGTTCCTTATTACTGGAGTAATTTTGTTTTCCAGTTGATTATAAAGAGTCAGTAGAAAGGGAGAATTAATTTAAAAGAAGCCTATAAGGGATTAACACAGTGTCCAAAACAGGGAACTTTAGAGTCCCACTGTGTTCAACCTCAGATGGACCACAGTTGGAGTACCATGTTCCAGGCTGGGTATCACATCTTAAGAAGGGCATTGACAAATTAAGATACATTCGGAGATGACTGACACAGATACTGTTGGGACTTGAGGTTATAGCATAAGAAAGAGTAGTCAAAGGAGCTAATTAGCTAATGTTGGGATGTTTAATCCAGAGGAGAGAAGACATGGTTAGGGAGAGGAAGAGATGGAATCTGACACTGTTGTTTTCAAGCATTTGAATGATTGCCATGTGGAAAGAGAATAGACTTGTGCTTGGCCCAGGATCACAGAACTAGAAGGAGTGTGTGGAAGTTTCAGAAAGGCACATTTTGGCTTGATTTAAGGAAAAAAAAATTCCTAACAGTTAGAGCAATTCCCAATTAAATAGGCTGCCTCAGGAGGTAGTGAGTGAATTAGTGTAGATGTTCAAGAGAGACTGTGGTCACCATTTGTTGGGTTTGTTGAAAAGAAAATTTGAGTTCAGATAGAAGTAGGAATAGATGATCTCTTGTTCTTTCCAACTCTGTCATTTGGTAGTTCAGTATATCATTAATCTGGTTAAGCATAATATTCTGCTATGGAAGAATAGTATGTCATGTTTCCAAATTGTCATGACACTTAACATAGTGGATAACGTAAATATTTAATAGATGTTTATTGATTGATTTATTAACATAGTGGATAGAGCACTGATCCTGGAATCAGGAAAATTTAGTTCAAATCCAACCTCAGATACTCACTGGCTTTGTGACCCCAGACAAATTACTTACCTTCCATTTGCCTCAATTTCTTCAACTATAAAATAGGGATAATAATAGTTACTACCTCCCAAGGTTGTTGTGAAAACCAAATGCCTAGCACATACTAGTAGCACATTTATATACATGTAAATGTAAGCTATGATGATGATGACGATGATGATGTTGCTTAGAACCAAGAACTTCCCTCTCTGGAAATACCCTAGCTACACACAACTAAACAACGTGTACTATTTTTTCCTAGACTATTAGCAATGTCCTTGACATGTAAGGGTTATCTCCTAGCAGGTTTTTTTTAAAAGGTCAGGTTTTTTAAAAAGGCCAAAATTAACAAATTTTGCAATATTGTGTTACTGTTGGAGAGAGAGGGAAATGTTTCTTGATTTCTATAAGTTGCAAATTTTGTTTCAGTCACTGAAATTTAGTTTCATTCCTTGTAAAGAAGATTGGAGCTCAGGTAGCCTTCAGGTAGCAGATGTTTACCCAAAATTTGCAGGTTGCACTTCTTCCAAAATGCAACAAGAGACCAGAAGAATGGCTTTCAAGAGGACAGCATTCCATTGCTGGTGGCATTAAATATTTAAATATAGGGGACTGTACACAAGGAAGATCTGTGCTATGAGCAGTGCAGAGAAAGCTAGGAGCCAACTGACTCTGGATTGCCAAAGAACTCTGTCATGTCAGCCTTCTTCTTGGCTCCCTGTAGTGGTGTCCAGATCATTGTTTTAACTCACTTCCTTTTCCTTTGTTGTTAGGAGTCAGCCGTGTAAACACTGGGTCTCTAAGGGTGACTGAACTGCCCAGTAAATTTATTTCATTTAACATGGCATGGGATGATTTCCATTTCTTGGATTTGAAGCATTGGTTTCCAGTCTCAACTGAGCAGGGAAAGATCAAACTGCAGGAGGGATTTCAGGGAGGTGTTTGTCCAAGAGGGTGAGAACAGCCGGGAGAGGATTGCTTGTTAATTTGTTATTCAACTGAATCCAAGGATTTGTTCTTCTCTCTCACAGGTCCGACACTGAAGGACCAGTCTTTTTCTAGACTTATATATCTTGATAAAATTACATGGTCTTTTGAACTTGAGGGAGAGGTCTGGGGGAAAAGAATGATATAGTAAGGGCTTGTATTCTCTGGATAACCAGACATGTTTGAAATAAATATCTCCAAGTACGTAGTTTTCCTCCTAATTCTGGCTGCACTAATTTTCTTCATGAAAAATACTTTTAAATTGCTATAATAAGAATATCTTCATAATCTATTTTTAAAAATAACCTCCTTGATCCCTTGTCTTGATCAATTCTATCCATGTTTTACAGTCTGAAAGATATCACCTTTTTCAGTGAAGTTTGTTTGCTATTTGGCCACCGGGAAACAATCAGTAGGAAACTTGAAAATGAGGTATTGCTAAATGTCAGTGATAGCAGGTGTGTGGATGGCATGACAAGGTCACCAAGGCATACAATGAAAGGGGATGTGGGTGTGGATGTTGCTTTTATTGTAATGCTACTGATTGGCTAAACTCTGAAACCAGAAAGATGGGTGGAACCAAGAACAAATACATTGTTTTGGCTGGAGAACAATAGATGGCAGAGGAAGGGAGAAGGAATGGACTAGGGAACTCCTGGAATTGGGGGATTCTGGTCTGGACATAACCTCTAGATCATAGTAGTGCTGGAAAGAGCACTTTCAGGAATTTGAGAACTATGCAGTTAATGCAAAGATCTTATGATTTGGGGCTCTCAAGATCTCATGACCTCTGACACAAGTCCACTTAACATAAAAAGCAAAGGGGTTGTTGAAAGAAGACTTACCTTATCCTAAATTTCATCTGTAAAATATTGATATAGCAAAAGCCTAGTGTTATGAAAATACAGTTATGTCTTCTACATTGTGATTTTCTCCAACATGATTTCAATATGTGGCAGATGGACTTAAGAAATTGAACAGGAATTTGGGGGGGGAGAGTTTTGCAAAAGTTGTAGACAAAACCAAAAAAGTTTAGAATCTCAGAAATGCATAAAATATATGTGTAGTTTTATATACTATCAACATATTTTATCTTTTAATATCATAATAATTCAGACTTATTCTCTGGTATGAAAGGAGAACCAAAAATTTTATGCAAATCTTCCAGACCATGGGGTATCACATCCTTAACTCCTGTGATGAGGAAGGGAAAGTTATAGTAATGGTGATCAGCAGAAATTAAATGAATCAATTAATTATTTATTAAGCATCTACTATATGCCAGTAGTAAGCATACTACTATGAAGCATCTACTATATGATGGGGAGAAAGACACAAAGAATGATACAACCTTTATTCACAATGAGTTTAGCACTCAGTTTTATAGACCCAAAACAAATGCTTGAATGACACATCAATGGTACCCAGAAAAGTTAAAAGTGAAAAGAAATGAACAATACTTTTCTTTTGAAATATGTTTTGTTTGTGTGATCCTTGGTTGGTAGAAGAGCCAGATTTTACAATATATGAATTGATCTTCATGAACCACCTTTTCATGCCAAGGACGCAAAGGAAATCATACTTTCTATAAGCTTTTATTAATTATTAGCCTCACTGCCAACCAAATCTGAATTGAAATTAAATGGCTTAAGGAGATATAAATTGTTCCAATTTGTAGCATTTTGCCACAAATTGATGTTATTCTAGAAAACATCCTTTAGGTATTGAGAAAACCCTTAATTTTACACTCTTTTATTATTAAACAATTTATTTGACTACAAATGACTATAAAACAGCATAATTTATCAGCATTATAATATAGTGGGAAAAAGTATTAAATGGACTCTTGGAAGCAGAGACTATTCTCTGCTCTGTCAATAGCTATGTAAGTTCTTTAAACTTTGCTTACATTGAGGAACAGAGAACATTGAAGCGCCTTCTCAGCTCTAATATTTTATAGTTCTAGCATGTGACCTCTGAATGGAATTATTTGAGTCCTGATGAGTAAAAGGTACCTGGATGGGAAATGTTTACTGATAAGGTATTGCTCTAATTTTCAGTTATAAGCAGTTACTGAGCCTAGTAGAGTAACAAAATATTCATTTGCATTTGCTGGGGAATGGCATTTGTCCCCAGACTACTTGAGAGTTGCTATTAATACTATTATTCTGCCACTTCTACCTCCTGTCCTCTTGCTTCTATGAGTGGAATAAGTGAGTGATCTAGTGTTTATATGAAAAAGAGAAACTTATTTCTCTTTAACCTTATCTAGACCCTTTCTGATCCATATTCTTCCCAGAATAAAACTTCTCTCCAAAAAGAGAATCATTATTTTCAGAGTCACTAAGGTATCATTCTGAATTTCCATCTGAACATCAAATAAATGTGAGTAAACAAGATTAGGAAACTCTTCAGAATGAAAGTGTATCAATTCAGCAATGCCCAAAAGATATGTGTCTTTATCCCATATCTGGAATGCCGTCCCTCCATCCTTTTGTCTCATAGAATACCAAGCTTCCTTTAGTCATTTTCCCCAATAATTCCTGTTAATGCTATTGCCCTTATGAAATTACTTGGTATTTTCTCCCTATGTTTTGTATTTGCTGACCTGTGCATGTGTCACATCACTCCAGTAGCACTTTAGCTCCCTGAGAAAAGAATAATTTCACCTTTATCTTTAATCCTCAGTATCTAGAATGGTGTCTGGCACATTGTAGACATTTAAGAAAAGCCTTTTGAAATGTTTTTTAAATGTTATGTGGTTTAAGCGCTCAGTTTAAAATCTTGTATTTTGAGGGGGTCTGGGATTTCTAAAATGTTTTATATTTTAAACTTGCAAAAATATGTATGTGATTAATATGAGTACTTCCTCCATGCTTTAGTAGTCAGCTTTCATGACTTACTCTGGAAAAAAATAATCATTTAGCAGCGAGTTTTCTAGTGCCAGATCTTTTCCAACCCAGGATGGCCCTTGGACAATAGCAAAAGCAGCAGCACACACAGTCACAGTCGGTTTCCAGACCTCTTTCTAGTTTCCTAGGTCCAGTGTTGGTGTTCCATCGATATAATCTGAGAAAGCCAAAGGTCACTGCCAGGCTACAGTGAAGCACTTGTATAGCACTTTGGTGGAGGGTTAATTTATAACCACACAGTTATTATTTACATTCCTTAATCCCACTTTACTTCTGGGACTCGACCAAAGTCACAGCATTAAGGAGCTTGCCAATACTAACAAACAGGTCTCTAGATGCTACTAAATTCCCAAAGAACTCACCAGTACTAGAATTATAGAGTTTAGCTGGTCTTTATTAACATTTACAGGCTTCAGGATCTATGCCCCACTTTTGTTCAGATGTCTTTAATGGCTGTCTGGTCATTTCCTCAAACTTTCCCCTGTAGTTCTTTGAAAGTGTATCTGTAATGGCTTTCTTTAACTTCAACTAACCACCCTAAATAAAGCCCAAGATCCCAAGGTCATAGGTTTTAGAGTGGGAGGAGACCAATAATCCTATGCATATCCACATTTCTTTCCTACACCACATTAGAGAATAATATGAACACGCAAGCATAAGATCAGACAATGTAAGTATAATTTCATTAGTGTAATGAATTCCAATGTATATACAAATGTATGTCTATATCTATGTGTATGTATATAAATGCCCATATAGTTATATATATATATATATATGTGTAAGTATGTTCCTGTGCATTACTAATCTTTCTCCTGAACTGCAGGCATCCCTTTCCAGTTGCCTCTGGGATCTCAAATTCAATTTTATTATTTTTCTTCCCTTCAGCTTTTCCTTATTTGCTTAATTCCTAATCCACCCTAATCCAAACATATATAAAAGTAAGTTAACTACATTTTTAGGGCAGAAATTGAGGGAAATAAGGAGAATCCTCATGTAGAAACTGGATGATTGGAGTCCCTGTTCATTTTAACTATCCTATGCTTTCTTTTCCCAGAAGGTAAGGGAAATTAGCAATTGAGAAAAAAAGTCAGGGAAATAGAAAAGAGACTGAAGCAGTGGAATAACAACTCTCCAGAATTGCTATAGGCATTAGGCAAATTTCAAGGATCCCAAACCCAGTTTTATAACTCCGAAGACATATTTTCCAAGCTTTTTCTAAATAGCATCTTGCAATCCTTTCTTGAGCTGGTGGTTAGAATAAAGGAGCAGGAGTCAGCACAATTTAGTCACACCACATCCTTGTGGCTTCATCTTCTAAGCATGAGAAAATGAAAGAGTGATTTATTTGCACTTGGCAAAGCAGACTTCAAGTGTGTGATTTTATCAATGTCTTGACCTTCCCTGCCATCATTAGAATGACATTCATAGACCAACTGGACATTCTATTCAGTTCATTCTCTTCATTGTCTGAGATGTAGAATATGTGTATGTGTGTATGTATATACATATACATAGAGAAAAGAGATGAGATGATAGAAGGTTGCCTTCTACATATGTATATGTATAATATATGTATATATGTTGTATATAAAGAGTTGTGTATGTATACATATATATATATAATGTATGTGTTTGTGTCTATATCTCTCTCTATATATCTAGAGATATATAAACATAAAAGGCAAGCTTCTACCATATATATATATATGGCATATAGAAAGTTATTATTTTGTGTGTGTATATATGTGTACATACATATCTACACACACACATATACCAGTCATAGTTTCCCGCATTGGAATGTTTTGATTTAAGACTCTCTTTCCCTTCCTCTATTTTACTTTCTCCCCATCTCTCAAACTATATGTTATTTCTTCAGAAGTGTTTGTTTTATGTTGTCTTTCCAAGTTTGATATCTTCTTCCTCTTTTGGTTTAATTTCCACAGCAACTTGCTGAGGCTGGGTCTGAGTCCGTGTCTGGTGATGTTTCTTACCCAAAGAATATATTACTAGGAGCTAGCCAACAAGATTTAGTGCACACTACTATGGAAATTCAGCTGACTGGTGGAGGATTTCCAATATAAATTTCCCTTTTCTCACCACAATTTTATGGAAGTTTGCAATGAGGCACATCAGCACATTTTGGAAATGGGGACTTGATTCAGAAGAACATTGCTCCTGTCAATGTTCTATATCTTTTTCTGATGTTGTTTTTAAGGCATTGATCAATTACTCTGTACTTTATGTTCTTGTAATGTAATTCAATACTATTCCAATTCAGTGCCCCACCATCAAACTGCTTTGTTGTAATTGGCCTTGATTGGGACATTTTCCTATGAATCTTAAACTTTCCTTTACCCTGCTGCTTCACTGGTATGTCTTTAACCTCGTTCTTATGGTCTGTACATAATGGTACACGTTTAAATTTTGTCTCTCTGAGCCATTTTTTCATAAAGGTATCCCTTGTTCTTTGTTAATTGTACAAGAACTAGTTCTCCTGCTCTGATAGATTGCTTCAAATATGAACACAATGAAATAATATTATTAAAATGACAATAAAAATAGGACAACTAACTTAATCCAAAATGTTTTATAAACTGTTGACTTTTATGCTGTCCCCTTTTAAAGATGAAGGTTATAATGTAGTCTTAGTGGCTTTTTTTCAATTTTCTGTTATAAGACTCATCAGAAAACTATTCATATCATGATAACTAGCAATAACCATTTACATTTCTGTAGTTATTCATGAATTCACAGGCTTGTTTTCCTCACAACTATGTAAAAGAAATACTGAAAGCATTATTTCCCCTCTATAAGGGTAAACAGGAAAATTACTGTTTGCAGAATTGGGGCACCTCTCATGAAACTGAATGCATTTTCTCATTCATTGCTTTTTGGGAATGACATAGGGAACTCCTAACTGGTATTCAGTCATATATGCTGTGTTAAACATAGTTGGCAAATCAGGTAGGAGGGATAGACTTCCTAAAGAACGTTCCCTTTTTCTGTTGTTTATAAGAAGAGCTCAAGGGAACTCAGGACAATATCTCCAGCTATCTCTGGCTCACTCTCAATCCAGTCAGCATTTCTGCTCTTGCTGTTTTCATCCCTCCTTTATCAAGCTCACATTAATGAATTTTGTGGAGAGTTAGCCGTTCCCCACTGTGGTCCTCCCTTCCAGAATTTAAAAATGATACACCATGCCTTTATTCTCTTTACTTCCCACCTTTTCAATTTCCTTTGGTATTGTGCTTCCCCATTAGAATATAAATTTCTTAAGGACAGATAATTTCTCTTTGCTTGTATCCCTAGTGATTAGTTCATTGACCTGCACATAGTAAACACTTAATAAATGCTCATTTCTTTCTCCTACCTACTGCCAAGTTGTAAGTGGAAAATCCATCAAGGTTAAATGAACCTGAAACTGAATAACTCAGTGAAATTTATGCCTAGATACATTTCAGTTCACCAAGACCTTTGGTCTTGAATATTTTAGGGTGTTCATTAAATTTTATTCCCATTTTATAGATGAGGAAACTGAACCTTAGAGATGTTAAAGTAATTTTCCAAGAGGCAAACAGCTGGTAAAATTCATATCTGGGGCTCCTCAATCTTTCTAACACTCTTTCCATTACCTTTGACTGCATGCTAATTGAATTTCTTCATCATCTTCAGTGACTTCCCCTCTTAAAAGGGGAGAGAAGGAGAACAATGCATTATAAAACATTTTGTAATTAGGAATACTTCTAATAGACATCAATCACCCTTAATAATAGTATTTTTTATAAAAATTAAATCTAATTTATCATATAAAAATTTTGGTCTGGATCTGTGATGACATTTGCATATTACTTTATGAGGAAATTGGAATTCTGAAATGTCACTTTCAATTTATAGTCTTAGAGAACTAATTTTTTTTCAGTGGAGGACAGGCACTGAAGTATTGAATTACTTGCCCAAGATCACCAAGCCATATATGTCAGAAGCATGCCATGAACTCAGGTCTTCTTAACTCTAAGGCTACTTTACTGCCCATCCATCTCACCAGATTGTGTCTTATTGATTCATTGATTTTTTTTTTGCCCCAGACCCATTATTTCTTCAATTTAAGAAACTCCTAGTGAGGAAACTTCTCCCCCTGTAATCAGTACTTTCTCTGCAACTTTCAGTTTATCCCAGTTTTAAACAGCAGTTTGGGATGAGATTTAGAGTGGGAAAGAATTCAGGAAAGAATCAGGCACTCATTGCAATGTAGATAAACTTCAACCTTCATTCTATCAAAACAGTTTGACTTTTGCATCATTATGATCTGAGACAACTTTAACACAAGGAGGGAGGGTACACAAGAGGAACCCAAATTATGACAGCTATTGTTTGTTCCTAAAGAGCAGAACTGAGAAGGCTAGTCAAAAAACAATTGAACTCATATTTTAAGACTGACAAGACTATTTCCAACAGAAGCAAGATGCCTATGGTTTTAGTTCATTTTAGACAAAATGTCAGAATTCACCCCCATCCCACCCTTGTGACTACCTTGTCAGAACACACTTTGAACAACCTTCAACTATCTTGGCTAACTTGCTGTTGCTTACACACATGGCTCCATCTCCAATTCTCATTATTTGTTTTCTATTCTTAGAATACATTCTTCTTCCCACCATATCTTCTTTACCTTCTTATTCTTTCAAGACTCAATTCAGATGATATTTTCAGTGCAACACTTTTCTCAGTCTCCCTAACTACTAGTACCTTCTCTTCCTCTAAGGTAACTTTCAATCTATTCTCTATGTAATGTACCTATTTATAAACATATTGTTTCCAACATTAGAATGTAAACTCCTTGAGGGGCAGATATTGTCTTTGTTTTTTAATTTCTATCTCCAGCACTTAACACTGTGCCTGGAATATAGCAAGGGGACAAAAATTCTTATTGATTAGTTAGTTTATTGATTAAATCACTTTCACCTTTTCTATAGGTTAATTCAGGCCATTACCATCTCCTTCCCTCTATATATCAATTACTCAGACCTGAGAGCACTTCCTGCTCCGTCAGAAAATTCAAATGGAAAAATCCAGATGAGAAATCCTTTCGCTTTAGAATCAAATTTAATTCTGTTTTCTTTACTCATTGTACTTCTCATCAAACTCATGACATTTCTGTTAGAATTACACATAAAGAATGAACATAGAACAAAGGATCTAGTCTAGAAATGTCAGGGTTTACTGGTACCACTTAGCCCGTTTTGGTCTTCCCCCAAGTTGTTTTGAAGAGTAACCAGAGGCTATTATGAGAGTTGATGTCCATCTAGCTTCATTCAATTGTTTTGCAGCTTAGCCAAGTGTAGTCTTTGATAATTCATAAGGAGACAAACTAATGTCCAGAGGCATAATAGGAGATGAAAGGAATTTTCTAACTCAAAGCCAGATAGAAGATTGGTATCAGGTAATCCAAGAACTGCAAAAAGAAGAAAAAGTTAGAAGGACAGACTTAATTTTAATCTTAGGGTTTCTTATGATTACCTAGCTAAAAATGTGACTACAAGAACTTAATCCTTTCCCTGCAAGAGAAATCTGCTTAGCAGGAACATGTCTCCAAAAGGTTAGGAAGGAGTAGCAGAAGACTTGAAGAGACATCAGCAGATGGTAACAAAAGGCAACTCAGTGAAGCTGCTCAGAAGGAATGACAAAATCCAGAAAGAGAGACATCCAGCAAAGCATAACCCAATAGGAAAAACAGAATAACAGAATACCCCAGCTCAGTAAAGGAAGAGAAAGCAGCTCGTTCGATACTAACATCAGGACATAAAAGTAATTACATCCAATCTTTTCAAGATTTGAGTTGCCTTAAACATTCATGTACGCTGACCACATGTGCTACTACACACGTGCTCCAACATATATGCTCCCCAATCATGCATATTCTTGAGTGCATTTCATTCCCCATTAGTTGTGGAATAACCTACAGAGATAATGTAAACATCTTTATCACTTATCTTGCTACTCGATCTTGCTTTGAACTTCTGTGACTTCTGTTAGCTGGGAGAAGAGATGCACTGGTGAGAGCTCACAAACTAACATCATATCCACAGCATGGTCTGAACCTAGGGAAACATTCAGGGGGTACATGTTTTTGAGTGTGTGTGTGTGTCTGTCTGTAAGGATGGCGTCTAAGTGCTATACAACTTACCTTCCAGATTCTTTGCCTGCCCTGAGACATTTCTGTTCCTCTAATTGTCAACTTGACTCACTGTATTCTTAATTTCTCATTATCAATAAGGGTAGCCAGCTTCTTCTGTCTTGACTCCCTGGATTTGGAATAGATCCTTGGTTCATATGTAACCTTTAGCTCCAGAGAATAACCAAAATTAACCAACTTTCCAATTGACCTAGTGCCTTGATGTCTAACTTCATTTGTCTTTTGTTATAGTCTCCATATCCTACTCTATATGTCTCTTTGAGGCCCATAAGACTCATGCCAACCTGCCTCTGCCTCTTTCTCAAAATTCCCAAATCCTGGGTCTAAGTGATCAATCAAGCATTTATGAAGTACCAGTGTACCAGGCACTATACTAGGCACTGGAAATACAAACGCAAAAAATAAAAAAGTCTCTGCTCAATAGGGGAGTCTAATAGGGGAGACATATAAGCATATACAGAATAAAAGTAAAGATCATGATTACGTTCCTTATTTTGATTTAACCAGCCCTATATCCAGCCAATACCTTGTGTCTTCTTGCCTATCATCTGAGAGATGGGAGACTTGCCTAAGAGAGAATTGGCTTTCTCTTTAAAAAATCCATGACTTTCAGTTCCCTTGGAGAGCTGCAATAATATGAAGAGGATTTCATCCCATGCATCCCATTCCAGCTAGGAGGAATGGTAGAGAGTCCTCAGAGCTGGTTGTACCAAATCTAAGCTAACTTCTCCAAAATATCATTGCTGATCCTACTATCATTTTCCTCCAACCATGGTCTTAAGACCTTATATATGAGTACCCATTGATCATTTTAGTATTCTTTCCTTGCCCTGATTACTTACGTTCCTATCCCCAGGCATTGTATTTTAAGCTTTGAGCTTCCTCTTTTGTGAATTAAAGCATATTTCAATAAAATCTTTTCCATTCATTTTATCCATTCATTACCAGTCTTCCTGAATTCTTTCCCCACTCCCAATCCCATCTCAAAATGCTGTTAAGAATTGGGATACCCACTTTATATTTAGATCACTGCTTGACTCTCCTAATCTCTTTCCTAGATTGTCCCAGCATGACACTCAGACTACCAAATACTGTTTGCCTTCTACTAGGGCCTAACAGGTTGTTTTCCAAACCTAAATGGAATCTTCATTGACTGATTGTCTATATAACACTAACCTACAGCTGTACAAAGAGGGAAAATGTCTTGAGTCCTCATAGGGGACCTTAGAGAGCACTTTCCCCTAAATTCTACAGTAGTAAAAACTGAGGTTCTGAGAATCGGTGGAATTACAGTAGATCCATCACTTTGAATCATTTAACCTCTCTTTGCCTCAGTTTTCTTATCTGTAAGATGGAGATAATACTTAAACCACCAAAAGGAGTTAAGAGGCTATTGGAGCCACTTTATTTTACAGATGAGGGAACTGAGGCTCAAAAAGGCTTAGTAAGTTACCCAAGATCATACAGATGTTAAATGGAAGAATTAGGCTCAGATCTTCTGACTTCAAATGTAGTATCCTTTCCTCTGTACCAATTAAGTTAAATAACTGAGTTTAGAGAGATTGCACAGTACCCAAGAACCAACACATTCATTCAAATTCTTTGTGAATGCTGCCAATTAAGCAGTAAGTCATTAGATTATATTAAAAAGGGATGGGCAGTTTTTTTTAAAGATGTACAATTTTATGGGTATTGTGTGACAAGATAAAATGTTTTTGTTGCTCAGCACAAAGTATTTTATGGGTTGAGCTGCTGACCCTTGTTTCCAGTCTGGCCAGAGCCTGGCAAATATATCAGCCTCTTTAACATTGGATAAATTTATTTCCCTTATACTTTTTTTTGGCTATTGATGCCTGCAGGAAGCCCTTTGGTCCCCATCAACAGATCTGATTTTTTTTAAAACCCCAGCTCTTAGAAAATAAATTGTGAAAAATTATCCCAGAAGTGAAGGAACAGAATTTTATTGAGTTGTTTAGGAATTAACAATCACATGGCAAAACCATGTCTAAATGAGGTATTTGCTCTTTTCTCCCTCTGAGCAGTTCCCCATTCCTGCCCAGCTTCAAAATCCTAGCCAGGACTAAATCAATAAATCAATGTCTTTGTCATAGAATTGTTTTGTGTTTCCCTCTGCTAGCATTCAGGAGAAGCTTTTTGGACCCCAAGACTTACTAAAGAGCAAACTCAAGGATTACTTCTATTCATATCTCCAAAATGTAATGTTCTTCTCCCTCTGGGGCCCCTAATTGCTACTACTATGATTCGCTTTTCCCTCCTTTACTCACAACCACTGCTACTAAATCATGTGGCTTCTCCTAGTGAGGGTGATGCTTCAATGCAGGGAGTTAAGATCTGACTGTGTCTACTTCGTGGCATTATGATAAATACAGTGCTTGGAAAAAACTTTTAATGCTCTATTGAACTGGTGACAAGCAGAAAATGTCAAAACTCTAAAAACAGATTCAAGTTTAAATATGGTCTCCAAGTCCATTAGCATTTTATTCATACTCTCCTTGGTCTGTGTATACAGAGGTGATCTCATGCTGTGTCCAGTGGTAGTTGTGAGTAGGGCAATGTGAAAACAATCAAACTGCTATAAGCAGGCTCCAAGGACACAGGCTCTCGTGAGAGGGGAGGAAAAACAAGTGGCATCAATGTCTCTCTCACTTTTCTTTTCCAGGATAAATGGTTTCCAGAGCTTCTCAATTAAATTTATCAGCTAACCATCTCTGGCCATGGACCTGATGTTTTTGTTGAATCAGTTTCTACTAAATTCCCATATAGGGTATGTAGATTTAAATAGATAGATAGATAGATAGATAGATAGATAGAGAGATAGATAGATAGATATAGATACACACACACACACACACACACACACACACACACACACACATATATATATGTATATGTTGAAAGGAACTTTAGAAGCCATCTAGTTCAATTCCTTCATTTTTACAAATGAGGAAACAGAGACTCAGAGTTACCATGCACTAACCATTACATATTCCCCCTATTTGTCTCTAACTTCTTCATGCTTCAAGACCTAGCCCAAAATCTATAGTTATGACTCCTTGTTAGCAACCCCACCTTGGCTCTTCTGACACACCCAAACTATCAGGACAGGGATCCAGCTTTAAGCTTCTGTCTGTCTATATATTCTTATAATCTCCTCATGAAATCTTTAGTCATGGCTATCACAACTGCCATCCAACCCTAAACCACATTCTCTATCATTCCTAACTTATTTGCCTGTGAGTTATCATGTAGAACCAATCAATTGCTCCATTCATTTACTGCACACTCCAATCAAACTGGGCTACTTACTGTCCTCTGTGTATGTATGTACATATGAATATGCTTGTATATGTATGCATTAATAGAGAGACAGAAAGAAATAATGGTACCCAGACTCGGTGCATCTTTGCTCACATTAGGTGATACCTGAGAATATTTTGATCTTTATAAGAATCTGTTGAAATTCTATTCACCTTTTATAATCTAATTCAGTTTTGTTCTTCATATGAAACTTTTCTTAATATTCTGGGGGGAATTATCTTTCCTTCATAGTATTTCATATACTTCTTTTTTGATTCATTTATGCATCTATGTTGTATGTTGTAATGCAGCTGTTTTTGTATTTGTCACATGCCATTACTAGAGTGTGATCTTCATGAGGACAGGGATTATTCCATACATAATCTTTGAATCTTCCACAGTAACTGGCACAATGCGGGATTGATGTCACACAGTACAAACATGTTTGCTAGAGTAAACGAAATAATTCAACAGTAAGAAAAGAATTATGTTTTAGCAACATGCCTTCCTCCTTTACATAATTTTAAAAACTATACTTCCTTAAAAACCTAGCTTCAAAATGATCTCCATAGAGCCTTCCCTGATTAGACTCAACCTATAGTGATTCTTATCCCTACTTTGAATTTTGTCAGTCACTATGTATATATTCCACACAACATTAATAATATTAATAATACATATATCTCTTGAAACTCAAAGAATTCTAGAATCTGAATTGGGTAGCACCTTATAAATCACATAGTCTAATTAACAATGGAGGAGGAATACCCTCTGTTGAAAAGTGGTTATCTCTAGCAATATTGTGCAATGATCAACCACAATAGACTTAATACTTAATACTTCTCAGCCATACAATGATCCAAGATAGTTCTAAAAGACTCATGGTGAAAAAACTATCCATATCCTGAGAAAGAACTATGAAATCTGAATTCAGATCAAAGTATATTATTTTCACTTTTTTGTTTTTTCTTTCTTGTGGTTTTCCTCTTTTGTTCGGATTCTTCTTTCACAACATGACTAATGTGGAAATATGTATCTATATCAAACTCTTTTGGGGAAGAAAAGAGGGAGGGAGAAGAATTTGGAGTTAAAATATTATAAAAGTAAATATTGGAAATTCTCTTTACATGTAAATGAAAAAATAAAATACTCTTAAATGAGAAGAAAAAAGAGAAGTCGTTATCTCATTTTCCCAGTGATGGGGAACTCACTACCTTTTATAACAGTTCATTTCACTTTTGATAGACCACAGGATCATACATTTAGAGATAAATGGAACTTTGACATTAACTCATCTAATGCCCTCATTTTTCAGATAAGAAACTGAGGGACAGATAGTTTAATGCTACATGCTCAAAGTCACACAGAGTGTAAGTTACAGAGTTAGGATTTTACTATAAGTCCTCTGGTTCCAAATCTGACTCTCTTTGACTGCACCAAACTGCCTACTAACAAATATACAGAACTTTAAGACTCGAAAAATGTTATACACATATTATTTCATTTGATCACCCAATAATCCTGTGAGGTACACACTATCATTATCATTTTACAAATGGAAAAATTGGGAATGACATCAATGACACTGCTTTCTTCTGGTTCTACAAGTCTGACCAATTCTTCTCAATCTCCTTTGTTGAAGCACTCTCCACTCACAAAGTGTTGGTATCCCCCAATTCTCTAAACCTTTTCCCTCTTTCTTTTCTTCTTTTCCTTCCTTGAATTCTTTTTATTACTGATGATTACTTTTTATTACTTTATGAACTGAACTTTCATTTTTATTACTGATCTCACCACCTTCAATTTTCATTTCTCCATTGATGATTCCAGCCCATTCTTGAACTGCAATCCACCAATATTGGCTCCTTGCTGATATAGCTATATTTGATATGTCTCCATAAACAGCTCAAATGTAATGTGTCCCAAAGATAACACCTATGTTCTTCCAGAAATCTACTCTTCTTTCAACCTCCCTCATTTGTTGAGGACACTACAACACTTAGTTTCTCATCCTTCCAGGTTTTTTCTCTCACCTTCTAAAGTTCAATCAGTTGCCAAGTTTTGTTAACTCCATCTCTGCAACCTTTCTTCCTCCCATCTACTTCTCTATATTCACATTTGGCACTTTAATTCAGGCTCTTATTACCTCTTGCTTGGACTAGTGTAATAGCTTCCTGATTATTCTCCCTATTCTCAAAGTCTCACCACTCCAATTCAATATTTCTTCTGCAAAGTTGACAGTTTAATATTCCTAAAATACCAGTTTCATTATGACATGCTCTGGCTCAGAAATCTTTAGTTCTCTATTGTCTCCAGGATAGATTACAAACTTCTCAGCATGATACTTAAGCCCTCTCTACGCAACTTCCATCTATCTTTCCAAACTTATTCCCTACATTCTATACTCCAGGAAAAGTAGAATTTTCCGTCCTAAAATCCCATTTTGCCACTCTGTGCCTTTGCATAGATTATTACCAGTAAATGGAATGTACTTTTTTCATCTCCACTCTTACAATCTTTAGTTTTCTTCAAGGATTAGCTTAAATGCCTTTTCTGATATTGTCTCCCTTACCCCACTTATTGTACTTCCTCCTCAAATTATCTTGTATTTGCTTATCTTTATACATATTGCATTTTATCTGTATAATGTAAATCCTTTGAGAGCAGGAACTGTTTTTGGATTTTGCCTTATACCCCAATGTTTGGCACTTTGTTTTTCATGCTTTTTTGCTTTTTTTCCATCTGAGATTGTGGCTGCTTCTAGCGGCATATTTTTATTAAAAGGTACATCCTTCCATGTCTCAGGAGTAACTATAAGGTCAAATCTACATTTCTGCATTAAGGCTTCTAATTCACCTTACTCAATTTTTAGGTCTTGTCCATTGGTATATAGATATCTAAAGTCATCAGTATTTTACTACTCCTCTTATAAATAATGTCTCCTGTACCTTATTAAACTTATTCCATGATATTCTTCCAATAGCATAACAGCTGTGCTCTAAAATATTAGGTTTACAGACTTCCTTTCTATTTATTATCAGATTACAGCTTCCTTGAACATATCCTCTAATCTTCAGGCAATCTATTCTTCTCAGCCCTCTTGTTAAATTGTTATATCAATGACCAAAAACTTACTATATTTATGTCTTAAATTCTCATCCAGAAATCCAAGACTCATTCTCTAGTAGTCTCTTAGCCAGATATCCACTTCCCATATCCTTCTTTCTGATAATGTTTTCATTCTACCCTCATATTATTCTAATACTATTATTTTAATGCTTTTACTATCTGGTCTTTTTGTGTATGCAAACTAGACCTCATCAACTAGACCTAACATTTTAGGCTAAGGAACATGCTACATGTTATATATGTTGTAGCTTTGTTACATATGTTGTGAAATGCTATGTGTGAAGTAAGTGCTTAATAAATACTTATTGAATGAGATTGAATTAGGTTAAATTTATTAAAATCTAATGTATTCATGACTATAATTTTTCCTTATTGGATAGGTTCCCACCATGGACTGAGGCTTGACATCTACATGGTAGAGATGGGGGGGGGGTTGTAAAAGAAGAAAAGAACATGGTCATGAGAACTTCTCATTGAAAGAGTGGCCAGAAGTATCTGATTAATCATGTTGAGCAAAGGAAGGTTCTGCTGCCAGATGTATGGGTTGTTAAGCAATCAGTCAACAAGCATTTATCAGGGACCTCCCATGCACTAGGCCTGTTCTAAACAATAAAGATATAAAACAGAGAAGTTGGAGGCAAGGAATGGTCTGAAGTATGAATCTCAAAGAATAATAGTAGTTCAAGAATAGGTAAAGAGATGTAGTCTGGGACATATGGAAGGTGCAGACATGGAAAGGACAAAGAAGGAAAGATGAAGAAGGTCAGTGTTTCATAAAACATCCAAGATCATTTGCATAACTTGGCATCTTGCAAGTGTATGCATGAATCTCTTCTTGATCTTAGGAAACTGGTTCTGGCTTCTAAATGATCTTCAGCTGGACAGCTCCTTCTTTCAAGAGAAGTATCCATCTCCAACAAGCAGTGGGCAATATAAAACCACCAAATCAAGTATTTTGCTTTAAAAAAAATACTTGGGTGTGGGAAGGGTGACATTTGTTCATATATTTCAAGACCAAGAAATATTTTCTGGAAGTATGCAATTGAATTTCTATAATCAAATTATAGTCAAGATTTCATTGTTTAAAGAATCCAACTTTTTGATAAATTAGCTTAAAAACTGACCCATTTTTTCCATGAAATTCTTTAAGAAGGGCAGGAGATCATAGTGTCTTGGAACCAAAGGAAATATGTTTTCTGGCTTGCTATCTTTGGCTGCTTGGATATCAGTGATCATAAAAAAAATGGAATGTGGATGGTGGGAAAATAGAGCCTCAGATCTTAAAAAGGATTAAGAAAAAGGATTGCAAATGATAAGAATATATTAGATAACAGTAAGGAATCAAAGTCATGGGAATATAAATGTAAAAAAAGATGAAAACTTTTGTTCCATTAAGTTATCCTGAATTCATGAGAATTACATTAACTCTTCTTAGTATACTAAGACTTGCCTTCCCAAGACAAAATTGTGAAAAATGCAGTTTGACTTTCTTTCCTTCTCTACCCATCTTAGATTTAGAGTTCTGTATGGGGTTAAGATGGTAAAATCTAACCACTCCAATTTAATATCTATGTGTCTTTGGTCATTAAATTCCTTCATTGGAAAAATGAAGAAAATAGCTAAAAATCCATTTAGCTCCTACTCTATCCTTCTATTTGTTCTCATGAGGTGTCTTTTCAAAAGTTGGGAATGTATAAAATACAGATTCCCCAAGATGCCACCAAATCAAACATTACCATTTATTTATGTTCAGTGTATAAATCCTCACCAAAAATTTCAAGACTCTTGGGAACCAACATAAATATCTATATGTAATATATAATTATGAATTTTGAAACGGAGATGTCATTGACAAAAGGCAATATGAAATCCTTGCCTTTTTGTTATGATAAAGTTTTGTTGCATAATAAAAGCATATACATCTTCAGTTTATTTTGAGTTTGTTTACTTCAAGGTCAGTGCCTTCTGTACTGGAATATTTCCAACAGATGAAATATTTGTATTTCTAAATTGTACTTGCTTTCTTGTGGCACAAGAATATGAAGAGATATGACTCTTTCCTCTGGCTTTCATGTTACACTGATCTGAGTAGAATTGACCAGCAACCTATACTGCCATTTTTTTTTTTATTCATAGTAGTAGTTGCCTCATACTGGCTAAGGTTCTAACCCAGTCATGGGTATTATCAGAGAACAACAATTTAGGCCATACCTTCACAACTATCACTGGGGTCTCAGATTACACAAATATTCTGATGTCTATTGCTATGGCTAGCATCTCCTGAATTTTCTGTCACCCACCCCACTACCCAATTCAATGGGACAGATGATAAATTGATTGTTGTCATCATCATCATTATCTTGTTATTGCTGTTGTTTTTTTCTCTTCATCTTTTTCTGCAAAGGGCTGAAACTCTGAGCAGATGCACTTGGACAACTGAGCACCTAAGGCTAATTACTTATTGGACAATACTCTACTAGCATATGCTTGGAAAATGGCCCACCCCACTATTCTGTGCTGGCTAGATCTGTTGGTATATACAGAGAATTGTCGAGGGATTAGAGGGTAGAATAAGACAAGCAGAGTTACTTTTTGGGAGAAGGAAAAGAGAAAGAAGGTATAGAGATTGCTGTGTCCATTCCCTTCAATTCTATGCCTAAGACCAAGAATAAAGGCCAAGGACTTGCTTATCCTGACTCCGGCTAATTCTAAGGCATCTAGGGTGCTAACTCGGCCTTCATATTCTTCCTCCTTTTCTTCTTTCATTTCTGTGTAATTATCAGACATCACATTAATAACAAGCAAATCCAGATGACAACTGTTTATAGAATTTTTTTATTGACATATAGTAGCATTGTTTGTTTAAGTTCAAATCACTCATGAAGAGGCTTTTAATTACACTCTTGTTTCTTACCTACTTGATACGTTCCATGCAAAAGCAAAAGATTGTTTGAATTCTTGAAGAGTGGCACAAGCCTATTGTTAGCACTCTTATTTCTTGTTTCCTTTTTCTTTTGTCTCTTCTTTCTTTTCTTCCTCTACATGTATATTGTGTCTTAAAGTTTGCAAAAAAATTTTATAGATTATATTAGTTATTATTAATTACCAGAGTAACATTTATTCATAATGAACTAATATTCTCATTTCTTTTTCAGATATACCAAAACCATACCTACCCCTTATTGTACTCATGATGACTTTTTGAACTCAAGAGTAAGATTAACACTTTTTCTTAGCTGTATTCATCTTATTTAATTTGGCTTAATTTTTCTACCTATTAAAATCTATTTTTGGATCCTGATTCTATCATCCAACATGTTAGCTTGTCATTTTTACTTTTCATCACCTGTAAAAGTTTGTTATCCAAGTCTTTATCTAAGCTATCAATAAAAAATGCAACAATTCTTCTGATCTTCATGATCTTTCAAATATCATTGATATTCATATTGGTTCAGGAAGCACATCTACTAGCTCTTACCTATTCATTCAACCATTCAGCTCGTTTTCTCTTTCTCTTTCCCAAGTTATTTTGACAGGTTCCCAATGCTTCTTATAACATAAATCTCTTACACAATAAATATGAAAGCAGCTTAGGTGTTGTTGAGACATTCTGAAAAGCTTTAGTCACAATGCCTTCTAAAGTGTTACATGATGCAATGAAGTATTATGTATGACTAAAATCTTGGCCTTAAGTCATTAGATAAGGAAGGTAGGCAGAACCAAAGCCATTTGAGTAACTTTTTTATAATTACTATCCAAAATGTTATGTATCCTCTCTTCTATATAAAAATAAGAGTTCCATTTTGCTTCCCAGTTCACTTTCAGGCTTTGATTATAGTACACATAAAGTAGCTATAATAGAAAGCAGAGATTGTATTCTTCAAAATCCTCTCATTTAAATATCTTTCTAACATTCTTAGTATTCAGTTTATACAAAGATTTATATGCTTATATGAAGGAACTCAGTTCCATATGTTCTTTTTGCAAAGCACTAAGTAGATATTTGTAAGTTGAATACTTTAAAACTATCTAAGAACTTAAGAATAGCCTTTAATTTGGTCCCCTACATGTGTTTATGGTGCTATGACTTCAATGTAGATGAAAGAGAAAATAGAAGTAATTCTCTCATTTATAGAGGATTATTTACCCACACAACTTGAAGAGAATGCAAAACCCTCATCACATTGGGTAGAACTTCTGTGACAAATATCTGGAAATACTTGGGTTAATATCATACAGGACATGCAGGAATGGATGGGTCGTAATTATATATTGTTTGAGGAAATATTCCTATTAATAAAATTAGTTTCATTGTAGTATTTTCCTAAAAAAGGCATCCCTAGCACAGGATCTATTACATAGATACTCAGGCAATATCTTTCAAGTTGAATTGAATTGCATCTTCCCCTCTCCCCCCCCCCCAAAAAAAAAAACACTCTAATAGAGAACTAGGTTCCTTACCTAAGACCTGATATCAGGTCACTTTATTTGGTAAAGCTTATAGGAACCATATTTAAATAATTCTTAGTGTTATACTCAAGTGTTAGATAGTATAAAATTATCGAATTATAATTGTTGTCATCCTCCTCCCCTTCTCCCTCCTTTTTATCTCCCACCCTCCTTCTCCTTTCCTTGTTTCTCCTTCTTTTACTTCTTCTCTTTTTTCTTTTCCTCCTCATCCTCTTCCTTCTCTTCCTCTTCCTCTTCTTTTTCCTTCTCTCTCTCTCTGTTTTTCTTCCTTTCTCTTTCAAAAACATGCAATGCTTCACAAATTTGCTTAGAGACTTAAAAGTACTTACTTATTAATGCCATTTTGAGAGATTTTTTTTGATATTTTTCTCATTATAAATTTTCCAATAGCAAGTATAGGTCTTAGTGAGCATATTGTTGCATTTCTGTATAATCAGAGTTGGCATCCAATTCTAAAAAATTGTCTGGCAAGCAAATGTTAATCTGCATATTACCTGCTATTTGTACCTTCAGCACATATACACTTTAAATTTATTTAGTACTCATAGGCAGGAAGATACTTTTATGTATATGATGTCACTTGATCCTTAGAAGAGTCCTTTGAATTTTGGGTTACAAGGTTTATTATTCCCATTTGATGAATAAAAAAATGGAGACTCTAAGATATGGGTTCTTTTTTTTTGGTGAGAAGGGAGGGGAGGTTTACCAAAGCCTTGGTAACTTCTTTGTTCATTATAGTCCTTTTTGGTTGACCTTTTGGGGACTATGTACAATATTTTTAAACATATTTCCATATTTTTCATGCCATATGAGAAAAATAAGATCAAAAGGAAAAAAAAAACTATGAGAAAGAAACAAACAAAAAGGTGAAAATATTATGCTTCAATCCACATTCAATCTCAATAGTTCTCTCTCTGAGAGAGGACCTGGATTCTTAACTAGTTATCTGTGAATGATTTTTTAAAAAATATATTTTGGCATACTGTATTAGGATATAATTAATTTCCTCAGAAACTATGTATTTATTTTGTGCATTTAAGGTAATTATTTTTAGAAGGATCCGTAGGCTTCACCAGACTACCAAAGGGGTCCATGACACAAAAAAGATAAAGATTTACCCTTTTCTAACAAATTAAATGACATTTTTTAAAGCAGAGATTTTTAGACCCAAATCTTCTGAGCTCTATTGCAATGTTCTTTCCACTACACTACACTGACTCTTCAATATGGGTAGAACAACATCTTGGAGATAATAAGTGAAAATTTCTTTAAGGCAAAAACTACCTCAACAGTACAGTCAGACCCTTCTGAAAATGCAAAGATTTGGAATTTCAGATTGGAATTGGAACTTTGAATATTACATGGTTTTAAATTGTAATTTCATCTTCAAGATAAGGAGGTCTAGAGGTAGGTTGAAATGATGTCTGACTAAATTAAATTATAATTAAATAACTGTAAATGAATCATTGTTATAAATCAAATTTTCATTGATGTATGTATGGCTTTCAGTCGTAAGGAAAGAGTCCTTGCCAAAATTTAAAAAAAATCATTTGGGGTCTTAATTAGGTTGAAAGTGTATGAAAATCAATTCAAAATATCTAATAAGCCAATTTTATAAAAGTCTAGAGGGATATTCTTACAAAATAAGACATGCATGTAAGTATGACAAGTTCCTCTTCAGAATTTACACAGGCAAATTTAAGTTGCCATCTATTTGCATTGATAATAATAATTGGCCATTACATAATGATTTAAAATTTGCAAAGTGTTTTAGTTATGTTACCTTATTTGACATCACAACAACCCTCTAAGGAAAATCCACTATCTATTATTACCCTCCTTTATAGATGAGAAGACAGCTTGGTAGTGCAGTAGCTTAGAACACTGAGCTTAGAAACAGGAAAATTCATTTTCATGAGTTCAAATCCAACCTCAGACACTTGCAATATGACAAGTCATTTAACTTTTTTTTGCTTCAGTTACTCACCTTTAAAATGGACTGAAGAAGGAAATGGCAAACTACTTTAGTATCTTCACCAAGAAAACCCCAAATGGTGGTCACAGAGAGTTTGAAGTTGAACTGAAATTAATCTCACTGATTATTGGAAAAAGATTTCACATCAAAGAAATGATGAACAGTTCAATTATTCTTAGCACTTTCTACTCTCTCTTCTGCCATTCCATTACCATCAATGTGGATTAGAAGGGAGCCATGATTGAGAGATATTTTGCATTTTTCTGTTTTTTGGGCAATAATAAAAATAATAACAATGATGATAATAACTGGAATTTACACAGCTTTTTAAAGATTGCAAAGCACTTTACAAATATTTCCTTTTATCTTTACAATTACCTAGGGCAGGAGGTATTATTATTATCCTTATTTTACCGAAGAAACTGAGGCAGGCAGAGGTAAAGTGAATATACTAAATATCCTTTATATATGTTATTTCATTGATTTTCCCAATAGCCAAAAGAGATGGGTATTACAAATATTATTTTCCCCATATTGTGGTTAAGGAAATTGAAACTGAAATATTCTGTGATTTGTCTATGGTCACACAACTAGTAAATTAGATTTCTTCTAATTCATAAGCCCATTTCTTTCACCAAATGCTTTTTGTATTCATAAATACTTTTACATAAATCACTAAAAGTACTAAATATGGAAAAGAAGTTTCTTTTCCCTCCCCTGTGACTCCTTTGAATCAAAATGTCTTTTTAAATCATGCTATCAATGGAAGCAAGAGTGACAGATACGTTGAACTTGAATCTCATTACTAGAATAAAACTAATTTCAGATTCCAAAAAGGAAAGGCAGATCCACATTTCATGTCTAAAGATAAGGCCCTGAACTCAAACCAAGAAAATCTTTGCTGGTCAGTAAGTTTAAGACATATCTGACTATCATTTGTTTCCCATTAACTGTAGCATTCCCAGTGGATAAACAGAATTTCCCATTCAGCATGAGAAAACAGAAAACAGCCAGAGTCACCAAATAAACATTTCCTTTCCAAAAGAATCACTCAGAAATGCTTTAAATGGGATTCAGTGAAACATGTCACAGATGGACTTTGCACGGACATTTCTAAAAAAGTAGGCAGAAAATGAGAAATACAATCCTTGAATAACAAGGTAATATAGTGAAATGAATGAGAGTTGGTACAAAATAAAAAGAAGTAGATGGGTTACAATTTGTAGGAGGAAGGAAAGGAGAAGACAGGAAAGAAGAGAAAAGGAAAGAGGAGAGGAGAAAAAAGAGCATTTTTAAAGTTCTTAACTGTGCTAAGTACCAGGATACAAGTATAAAGCAAGACAACCATCCCTAAGGAATTAACATTTTAACAGGGGAAGACAAGATATCTAGTAGCACGAGAGTTGGAAGTGGAACATAACCAGAGGGTACAGACATATAAGAATAGCTTGTAGATGTCCAAGAAATGTTGTGCTAGAATCAGAACCAGGAGAGAGAAGTTGAAACCTCTCCAATCAACAATCAGAGTCTAAGCTTTAAGAAGTGGAGAACACAAAAGAGTCCAGATTACAAGTGGTATCGTTTGGAGATGCCTGAGAAACATCACAGTACATTCAGGGCTTGGGGAAATCTCTATACCTGACAGTATGGGTACAGGATGGGTAGAGTGAACCCTAATAGAGAAAGTGAAGGGAGAGAATTTCAAGACGAAAACTATTCATGGGCTAAGATGAATCTCACCAATCAGAGCCCAGAGTGTAAGTTTTCAAAACTTTAAAAACAAATAAATGAAAGCAGTTGTCCACTAAAAAGACAGCCAAATTAGCATAGCAATAGAGTTTTAGCATCCTTTCTAATGTTTCCTTAACAGTCAAACTAGAATTAGTAAAGACCCATTCTCATTCTGCCCAGAGTTCCCATATAACTCATATGGGAACCCATATAACTCTTTCTAGATTTCTCTGAACTCATGATTTTTGTCTTCCCTATGGAACAATAATATTCCTTTACTTCTATATACCATTATTTGTTTAACCATTTCCCAACTGATAGGTACCTATTTTGTTTTTTGTTCTTTGCTACAATAAAAAGTACTAAAGCACTGTTATCAATATATTTGTTCATGTGAATTCCTTTCTCTGTGTTCAGTCTCTTTAGGGTATATATCTACTAGTGATATGACACAGTGATGGAATGGTAATATCATGAGCAGTTCTGTTAACCACTCCTATTTGCCATATATCCTTTCTCCACTAACTAGATGCTTTTTTCTTCTCTGTGAAAGGAGATGCCTCCAAATAATCGATAATTCTGTCCATTTTTTGTTTCTTTTTTTAAAAAATCTCTGAACTCCCAGACAAAGAGGGTGGTCTGATAAAATATCTCATTATTTGTTTTGTCTCTCTCACATCTCTGAAGATGCTTTCCTCTCAATCACATTAAAGCAAAACAAACTAATAATGAAGAGAACCAGCTATACCCAGCGAAAGAACTCTGGGAAATGAGTGTGAACCACAACATAGCATTTCCACTCCCTCTGTATTTGTCCGCTTTCATTTTTGATTTTCTTCTCAGGTTATTTTTACCTTATTTCTAAGTCCGATTTTTCTTGTACAGCAAAATAACTGTACGGATATATATATATACATATATTGTATTTAATATATACTTTAACATATTTAACATGTATTGGTCTACCTGCCATCTAGAGGAGGGAGTCGGAGGAAGGAGAGGAAAAGTTGGAAGAGAAAGTTTTGCAAGAGTCAATGCTGAAAAATTGCCCATGCATATATCTTGTAAATAAAAAGCTATAATAATAATAAAAAAGAATTTCAAGGGAACTAATGAAAAAAATCAAATAAAGATGGCTTAGCTGTACCTGATCTAAAACTATATTATAAAGCAGTAGTCACCAAAACCATTTGGTATTGGCTAAGAAATAGACTAGTTGATCAATGGAATAGGTTAGGTTAACAGGACAAAATAGTCAAAAACTATAGCAATCTACTGTTTGACAAACCCAAAGACCCCAACTTTTGAGATAGGAATTCACTATTTGACAAAAACTGCAGGGAAAATTGGAAATTAGTATGGCAGAAACTAGGCACTGACCCATACTTAACACCCTACACCAGATAAGATCAAAATGGGTTCATGATCTAGGCATAAAGAATGAGATTATAAATAAATTAGAAGAACATAGGATAGTTTACCCCTCAGTCTTGTGAAGGAGGAAGGAATTTGTGACCAAAGAAGAACTAGAGATCATTAGTGATCACAAAATAGAAAAATTTGTTTATATCAAGTTAAAAAACTTTTGTACAAACAAAACTAATGCAGACAAGATTAGAAGGGAAGCAATAAATGGGAAAAACATTAGTACAGTTAAAGGTTCTGATAAAGGCCTCATTTCCAAAATATATAGAGAATTGACTCAAATTTATAAGAAATCAAGCTATTTTCCAATGGATAAATGGGAAAAGGATATGAACAGACAATTTTCAGATGATGAAATTGAAACTATTTCTACCCATATGAATGGTGTTTCAAATCATTATTGATCAGAGAAATGCAAATTAAGACAACTCTGAGATATCACTACATACCTCTCAGATTGGCTAAGATAATAGGAAAAGATAATGATGAATGTTGGAGGGGATGTGGGGAATCTGGGACACTGATGTATCATTGGTGGAATTGTGAATGGATCCAACCATTCTGGTGAGCAATTTGGAACTATAATCTGTGGAGTATACTGTGCATACCCTTTGATCCAGCAGTGTTACTACTGGGCTCATATCCCAAAGAGATCTTAAAGAAGGGAAAGGGACCTGTATGTGCAAAAATGTTTGGGCAGCCCTTTTCGTAGCGGCTAAAAACTGGAAATTGAATGGATGCTCATCAATTGGAGAATGGCTGAGCTGTATATGAATGTTATGGAATATTATTTTTCTATAAGAAATGACCAACAGGATGAATACAGAGAGGCTTGGAGAGACTTAAATGAACTGATGCTAAGTGAAATGAGCAGAACCAGGAGATCATTATACACTTCAACAATAATATTATATGAGGATCAATTCTGATGGAAGTGGCTCTCTTCAATGAGAGGATCCAAATCAGTTCCAATTGTTCAGTAATGAACAGAACCAGCTACATCCAGCGAAAAAACACCAGGAAATGAGTGTGGACTACAACATAGCAATTACATTCTTTCTGTTATTGTTTGCGTATATTTTTGTTTTTCTTCCCAGGTTATTTTTACCTTCTTTCTAAATCATATTTTTCTTGTGTAGCAAGACAACTGTCTAAATATGTATACATATATTGTATTTAACATATACTTTAACATATTTAGCATGTATGGGACTACTTGCCATCTAGGGGAGGGGATGGAGGGAAGAAGGGGAAAAGTTGGAACAGAAGTTTTTGCAAAGGTCAGTGTTGAAAAACTACCCATGCATATGTTTTGTCAATAAAAATCTATAATAAAAAAGAAAGAAAAAATGCAAACTATAAAATGCCTCTGATTAATACTATTTATAAATATAAAATAAACATTAGAGAAACAAGCTTTTCCAAGGCTTTCTCAATCACAAAGAGAAACACCCCTCCCCACGTCAGCCTCTTCTTAAATTCACAGCTGCTTTGGCCCTTTAAAGTTGTTGGAAGCCATGAAAACTGATTGTTGTGAGAAAAAAATATTTTGTGACAAAGACATGAATTGGAGTTATTAATTAATGGGAAAATCAGCTGACATGACAGCAGAAATGATGTACTTTTAGAATCAAAGCAGCCTCTCCTTTGTGCCTGTGCAGAACGTACTGCTTAAAAGACAGATCACTTGTGGTTGTTTGGTTTGACCAAATGTTCATAGTTAGTACAATTCCATAATTGTTCTGTCACCAATTACATAAACACAGGTTTAGAAAGATTCTAAGTCATGTTTTAAACTTATTACTGTGTATAGTAGAAGCTGTCCAGAATTGTGCTTGACTTCTCCCATACATTTTTTATCAAGGAAAACTTGAGAATATTGGGTGAGGTTTGAAAATAGAAGGAACCCCTATGTGGCTGGGAGAAAGACTCAGAACTAAGGGCACAGGGATATTCCTGTCCCATGGGCAAACTCATATGTGGAGACCCAAAGTCTTGGCAACTGCACACAAAGGAAATGGAGACAAATTTGAATTATTCAGCCAGTCATGACAAAGACTTTGGAGTCTTTATGTTCTTGAGAGAGGGCTACTTCCTTTGGAAAGGGAATCATGCATGTTATCTATCTGCAACTGCAGGCAGAACAATGTGTGATATTACACAATTGGGAAGGTTAACTATGTAAGAGGATCTAATGAAGTAGTGAACGATGGGAATCTACATAGGAGAAATGTACTGAGAAGCCACGCTGGAGAGCTAGAAATGAGTACTCTACCTAGAATGTGCTTATAAATGGTTGATGCCAAACAGGTCTTTGGGGAAGGACCGATTGTTTATTTATTGTTCCCTAAGTATTATTATCTGTCTGGGTTCTAATATAGATTTTATTTGCTGAGTAATTTGGTACATGGAAAAAGTGATAGACTTAGAGAGAGAGGACTTGGACTTTAGTTCTAGCCAGGCAACTTATTACCTTTGAGATACTTTTTAGGCAAATTACTAAATCCACTGAGTCTGTTTCCTCATTTACAAAATGAGAAAGCTAGACTAGATGACATTTAAGGCAACTTATCACTCTGAACCCATAGTCCTTTTCATTGTTGAGGTTTTTGCGTCATGAGCTTCCAAGGAAAGTTGTCCAGTGATAATATACTAGACAATGACTAGAAGTAACCAGATTATCTAAATCCAACAATGAACCAAAAAATGCGAGAAATTCCCTTACGTTATATTTTTGCTCTTATTGTCATGTGAAAGCCTCAATAAAAAAATCGATGAAAAAGTCAACAAAGAAGTGATATTACCACTTTATAGGCATAGAGCCACAAGAGACCTCACCATTAAGTTCATCTCTCTCAATTTATAGATGACAGAGGTAAAGTGACCCAACATCACACAGTCAATAGCAGAGTTGGATTTCATACTCAAGTCCTTTGAATCCAAGTCCTGCGCTCCTAATGTTAAAAAAATAATGTGTAAAGTGTCTTTTCCATTGCCCAAAGCATATCTATTTCTGACATCAAACCATTTGATAGTCATGAAGACTTTGGTCATAAAGACTTTTTTCCTGGGTTTCATTAGTGATAACTACTAAAGAGGCATGAGCTGTAATACCCAAGAGACAGGTGCCAGGTCCCCAAATAATGGAAAATGGAACAAGGTTGGAGGTGGGGTCAATGCCTCCAATTCCCTACTCTTTCTAGAGCTCTTGGCCATGGCGTCCTGCGTAATTTTCTGAAGAGTCTAAAGAGAAACCACGTTCATGGTGATAATTTAGCTCTGTTGGTTCTTGCTGTCTCCTGTCTACATTTCCCTCAGGGTCCTTTGTTGTCAAACTCTTCAGATCTTGTTATTACAAGTATGCTTATATACTTAGGGATTTTTACTGAGATCAGATGTCAGCTTCTTATTACTTGCCAGCCAATTAATGTGGAAGGAGGTAGAAGAGAGTTGTTAAGAGTGAGAGAAAAGGAGACAAGCAATAAAATGAGCAGCGTCTCTTAACTGTACTGCTTTGCCTAGAGTCACCATTGAGATCATAGCTATTCTTACTCCTGGCTCCCTATAGAATATGCTACTTTGAAGGCTGCTTTCTTGTGGTTCTTTGTTCTGGCCAAACATACAGAATTAATATAATACTGTAATTGTTCTGCTATGTTGTGTAAAAATAGTTTTAGAAAGATTCCAAATGAACTTCTAATATTTGTAGTTCCTTTTGTCCAAAAATAATTAGAATACTAGATAAGCATCAGATGATGTTAGTTCTGAGAAAATAATTGAATTGTGAGTGCATGAGCTAAACATGATGGAGCAGCTTGAGTGAAGGGTCAGCTAGGTAAGAAGAGAACTAAGAGACTGAAGGGCGTTTAAATAAAAAAGAAAGCCATATCCTTAGTTCATAGCCTTATTGGAAGTTAAGACAGTGTTTTTGTTTCATTAGGAGTAGTCAATTTTTATATTCAATATTCCTATTCAATTTTGTGTCCAACACAATAAAGGGAAACGTTTTTGTGTTTCATTTGTTGTTTAGTTGTGTTTGATTCTTCATAGGCTTGTTTATGGATTTTCTTTACAAAGTTACCGGAGTGTTTTGCCATTTCCTTCTCCAATGTCCCCAATTTACAGATAAGGAACTGAAGAAAATAGGCATTAAGTGATTTGCACAGGGTGGATTTGAATTCAGATCTTCCTGACTCTAAGGCTGGTGCTTTATCCATTTGGATCACCTAGCTGCTCCTGTATTTCATTTACATTTATTATATTTCAAAAAGCAGTGAGAGATATTAAGAAAAGCCCTTAAAGACCTGGGTTCATGACATATACTGATTTATGACTTTTGACAAAGTACTTACTTAAGATTTTAGTACTCTAGGTTCAAATTGCAAGACATTTTCTGAAATCAAGCTGAAATAACTTCTTTTCATAGTTGCATCAGTGCTAATGATGATGATGATGAAAACAATAATGAGGAAGAATAGGAAGAAGAAGATAATAACAGTGGTAGTGATGATGGTGGTAACAGTGATGACAAAGATACAGGATATGAAAAGTGTATGAGCTGAGCAAAGTTCTTGCATAAGATTTTTTTCTTTTTTTATGTTTTTCTGGAAAACTCTTTAAATTACATCTCTGAAAACTTTAATTTAGAGAAAGAGTTAAATCTTTCATTACCCAACAGGTAATGAATCCAACAGGATACTTTGCTCTTTGGGCTATGGTCTTCTTATCCATAAAATGAATTGGTTTAATCTAGAAATAATGGTATGCTACAGCTAACTTGTACAGACTTATAAACATTGCTTTTAGGTTCTATGTGACCATTTTCACATTGAAAATCAGGAAGTGATCTTGTATAAGATTTTGTAAGTGTTCGTAAGTAAGTACAGTATGAGGAGGGTAGGTCATAGTAGACCAGTGCTAAGGGACTTCACCATATGATTAGTTTGATGGGGTATTCTAAAACAAGTCCTTTCCCTTTAGTGAATAATCAGTTAGCAGATTTTTCTCCCCATGTAATTTTTCTTCTTTTTGTTGTTCAATCATTGCAGTCGAGTCCAACTCTTTGTGACCCCATTTGGGGTTTCCTTGACAAAGATTTTTGAGTAGTTTGCTATTTTCTTCTCCAGCTCATTTTATAGACAAGGAGACAGAAGCAAACATAGTTAAATTACTTGCCCAGAGGTTACTTGCTGGATTTGAACTCAGGTTTTTCTAACCCCAGGTCTGGCACTCTTATTTACTGCACCACCTAACTGTCCTTCCACCTATCTATCCAGGGTTTCTTTAAATCTCCTATAAGGAGATGAAGTAATACAGATGAAGAACTTCTTTAAATGACCCCCTCATACAGATATACCTAAAGTCAACTATCTAAAAACAGGGGGTTACAGCTAATTTGGGAAAGTATTCCTTTAAAAATTCATCATTATTTCTTATGGTATTTCTAATCATTCATTTGATCACTGTTCTCTTCCCCCACCAACTAAATATCTATGGGTAATATACAAAAATAATTTAATTTCTCAAGAGGTAAATAGTAATTTTTCTTTAAGATGCTCTTTTTAAGAGTTTTCTGACACATTGGTCTTTAGGAAGAACAAAATAATTAAATTTAAAATTTTCATTAATGGCCAAGTTGGCTTTTTCAACCCCCTCCCCCCCCAGAGGTCTTTCCTTACTCCTTCAGGTAAAAACTCCCTTGATCAGTGCAAGAAGTGGTGCTCCAATGCACAAATGTGATTTTGTATTTATTTTTCTATAAACATGTAGTTTCTCTAAAATAGAATATAATTTCCTAGAGGGGAAAACATTTTATTTTTGCCTTTGTTTCCTAGCATAGTGGGCAAGCATATTTTGGGGGGAGTGGAATGTCTCTAATTTTATTAATGTGGGAAATTTCCAACCACTAATAATTAATGTTCACATAGATATAGATATAGATAAAACTATCTTATTTGATTTGTCACAGTAACCTTATAAAGTAGGTGCTGACATGCTATTATTTCCATTTCACCATAAGGAAACTGAGGCTGAGATTAGGTGACACTCAAAGAATACAGTTAGTGTATGAGGCCAGATTTGAACTAGGGTTTTCATGACTGCAGATCTAGCCCCCTGTCTTAACAGAGTGAGAGAATGCATGGTATGATAGGAAAAGTGCTAAGTTTGAAGTCATTGAGTCCATCCTGACTGTCACTTGCCACATAATATGACATAGGATAATGGACCTCAGACCTCTTGGGAACTTACTTTTCTCTTTTTAAAAATGCATGTTCAGCTAGAGAAGCTCTAAAGCCCCTTCTATCTACAGACCTTTAGCATTTATGGAACATATCGTTGACTCCATACATTGTACATACTGCATAGAGGAAGGCTCAGCAGAGACTTAAATGGTCCTCGCTTCTAAATAGCTTTTTCCAATGAGTCTAAAAAAATCTCCTTACTTTCAAAAAAGAGCAGATCTTTGTCCAGTCTTCATCTGTTGCATGTTGATTTTTTTCTGAAGATCTTGGAGAAAACTGGAATGATTTCTCACTGATGTGGTCATGTAGAATTCTTTCCTCGTGAGTTATATTTGATGCCTGATGTTCCTTGTTCTCAGATTCCCCTGTGCAAAGTGTGGCATTTGTGTTGGTCTCTTACTCTGTGGCCAGTTTTTACAAGTCTGATGATCCTATCTCTTTCCTAACCAAAACTCAGAATCAGGACAGCCTTACTTCAAGTCTGGTCTCTGACACATATTGGTTATAGTGACTGTGAGTAAATCACTCAACTTTTTAATGTTCCAAACAACTTTCAAAGGTTTTAAGTCGTAAAGTACCTCCGTATTTGCATTGCATGCCTAATGGGGTAGCCCCCTACATTGATGAAGTCATATGCCTAGACCAGAAAACAAAAATTTTATTATGCCTAAAATATCACCATTCTTACTATGCATTTGCTTCGAATGAAGTTGAACTTCTGGAAATTTTATTCACCTCTTGGAAAATTAAGATAACCTTGTGTATTATCCATAGAGATTTAGTTGGAGATGGGGGTGAGGGGAACATTGAACACTCATAGTGTTTAGAAATGCCATAAAATGCCAGGATGTATTCTAGAATAAGATTGGAAAAGTCAAATGGTTAGGGCATTACTGAGAGATGCATTTAATATCTAATAAGGTACATGGCCACCATAACTGACATTCTCCGTTTCTTTAGCAAATATCTTCTTTCCAGACCAAAAAGTGTTTTGATTGTTCTTTTTCTCATTTTCTTTTTTCTATGTATTTAGAATTCTTAGGAAATTTCAGAAAAAAATATAAAGATGTTCCAAGGAAGTATCTTAACTTGTTGGAATTTTTGGCAGAATGGGAAAGAAGAAGCATTTGATACCTCCCACTACCACCACCAACAAAAAACAAGTCTAACATAGCTTGCTTGCTCCATCCTATAGCTACAAGATGGCATTTAGATTCCTAGTTTAGATAACTTGTAAAGGTTGCTTTTTTAAATCTTTACTAAAACTAAACTTTATCTCCAAACAATTTTGAGCAACAACAAAATCTGACATTCCTGTTCCCAGCTGCAAAGTTGTTTTGGTTTGGGAATACATGGTTCTATTTCAATTTAACTACCACAAAATCAGGAACTAATCTTCATGAATATATTATAACATGTATGTGCTGATGCAATAAGGGCAAATCCAGTCTTAGATGGTGCAGGGGATAGAGTGCTAAATTTGGGGTCAGGAAGACCTGAATTTGATTCTTGCTTTAAACATTTATTAGCTATGTGACCCTGAGCAACTCACTTACTTAGTCTCAAATCTCCTTTAATCTGAGGGGAAATAAAATCCATTTGCTTCCTCAATGTGAAATGCTTCCTCGGTGCTTGATTGTTCCATGACAGCCCAAGAGTATAAATGAGAGGAAAAAAAAATAATACCTTTGATTGGGTAGACTCCACATAGTAAAGATATCACAATAAGATACATTAGAAGTTTTAGCTATTATGCAGTATGAATTGAAAGTTTCCACAGATTTTTGTCCCTCTACTTAGTTTGAGAATTTCTTAATATCTGTCAATATAGCTTTGGGGCTAAATTAATTTGCATCCACTTCTGCTTTCTTTTGAAAAGTTTTTATTAAGTCAGTTCATTAAACTTTATAAATTTAACTTCATCATATTCTTGGTTTTTTTTTGTTTGTTTATGAGCCAATCATACAATTGAGGTTTTTTTTTTATTAAAAAACATACTTTCACTCTCGGTTAATATTCTTTGGATTTTGCCATCATATAAATACTATAAGCTGAACTGATTCATACTTGTTGTCTTACTCTTGATATGATACATGCCTAGAAGTCAGTTTATTTTTTTTGGTAAATTTATTTCTCTTCTTCAATTGTAAAATGGATACATTCTATAGGAAATTATTTGAACTATCTAAAACCTGAAGAATGTTGTGGGAATGTTGGATTTTTCATTTATTACAGCATATTCGGGTATTCCCCAATTGATGAGCATCCCCCTCAATTTTCAACTCTTTGCTACCACAAAGAGAACTGCCATAAATATTTTAGATCATATAGCTTCTTTTCCTTTTTCTCTACTCATCTTGGGAAACAGACTTAGTAGGGATATTGCTGGGTCACCAGGAAAAGGAAGTTTAATAACTCTTTGAGCATAATTCCAGATTGCTTTCCAAAATGGTTGGATCAGTTCACAATTCCCTCAGCAGTGAATTAATGTCCCATATATTTTATATTTCACCCTCAAGTCTTAAGATTGCTGAACTCATTCTGAACTGATTTTTCTCCAGATCCATTATATTCCTACTCTAACTGAAGGTCATGACTGATAGTCATTGCAAGACAATGGTCAAAAAAAGGGGTTTTAGATTACAAATACATCTGGGTAAGAGCTAAAATCATCTCTTTAGTTAATAGATTAATGAAAGATATTAATTTTGACATCACAAGCATGTAAAATTCTTAGCCAAAAAGAGATGATTTAGTACCTCAAAAATGGCTAACAAAGGTCCAGATTAAGTGGCACAAGAAGATGCTATTCAGAAAGGGATTTTTAGAAAATATATAGTAATTTGATTGTTTTCTTTCCTTTACTATTCCTTAAGCCCACACATGTTCATCTAAGGTATTTATAGGTACAATAGCCAGTATATGCCAGAGCTTAGGGAATAGAATGGAGCAAGATTGTAGAAAAAGAAACAAAGGATACAAGGGAAGGAATAAGAGATTGAATTGGCTTCTCACTAATTCTTAGAATAAATAAATAAATTTTAGAAAATAAACCTTACAATATGAGAGTTGGAATATATTCTAGTGGCAATCTAGTCCAACTTATGCATAATCTCCTCAATTAATATATCTAACATGTGGTCTTCTGATCCACGTTATACATGTTGAGTTCCATTGAGGGTGCAGACCTTATTTTGGCTTTCTTTGTATCTCTAGTGCTTAGAGCAGTGTATGGAGTATCCAAGTGGCTGGCATTTCTAGTATGAGGGCTTGGTAAGCCCTTTCCAGAGTTACTCATCAACTTTCGGTATCCACTTGGCACTCAACTCTCACTTATGGCCCCAAGAAGCTGTAGCATGTGCAGTAGCCAAACCCCAGTAAACCATTTCAGCAGACAGACTAAACCAAGTTGAGGGTAATCAAAAGACCATAAACCCATTGGGGAGTTTGGGGGATGTCTACCCCAAGCATGTGAAGATTTTCCACAACAGAATGGACTGATGAGAACATTTGTTCCAACATCCATAAAGGCAGTTGAAGCAGGCACTGCGGAGCACTTGGAGCTTGATTAGATATCAAAGATGTCAAAGTCATCTATTACATCCCAGGCTATCACTAATCACCTTGACTTTTGTCTTGCCACTGACTCAGGAAGAGAGAGTAAAGTTGACAACTTTGCACAAATTTGCCTCACTTAAATCCAATCCACACACAAATTAAGACATTATCTTGTGAGGTAACTGATCCTCTGAAAATGAAGAGCAAACAAGTGTTTAGAATAGTACCTAGCACAAAATGAGAGCTTAGTAAATGCTTGATCACTTACTGAACGAGATGTCTATGATATCTCATTAATAATGTCCAATAGGAAATCTAAAAGTTAGATTAGGGCTGGATTTTTAGATCTGGAAGTTACCTATATGTAGATAATAATTAAACCCTGTTATGGGAGCCACCTGCTAGTGGTTGCTGGGGATCTAATTCTGACCAGCAGAATAGATCCCTTCAGGTGAGAGAATGATAACGATACAAGGAGACTGAGAGGAACTACATTCTCTGACCTCCCTCCTTCTCCCTCTTGCTCTGATTTATTTCATTCCCAATTCACAAGCAACATCTGCATCAGTAAAGGCTGACTTGCAGTTCCTTCAAATGTGTTATGATTCACAGCTGTGGGGACTTTAGGAGAATGGACCTGCCCCTTCACACTTAAGTATGGTCCTTAACAAAACCCAGGAGGCAATGATGAAATCACCAAGAGAAAAGGTGTAGTGAAAGAAGAGGGTCTAAGACAGTGTTGGATGTATAAGTGATGGATAATGATCAAGAAAAGGAAATTGGGAAGAAATAGCAAGAAACATAGGGGGTGAATGAAACAAATGCAAAAAAAGAGAGCCTCCAGGAAAAGAAAGTGACCATCACTGTAATCCTTGGACTTTAATGGTTTAAGTTATTATTTTTAAGAAAAAGAAAATTCGCTTTTCAACTCCAGGACTCACCTTGGCCTGATATTGATCAGATCTCACTCATATAGTAGTAGTGGGATAATTATTTTTGTTCCTTTGAAAGACAAGGTTGGTCAAATGATCTCTGTGTATTTGGATTCAGTTTAGTCTCAGTATTTAGTCTCAGTATCAGCAAATTGAAGTTTTTATACAAACATTTACTAAAATTTTACCCGACAGGAAATTAAGTATCCATCAACTGCTCATTTTTCCTTCCCCAAGATACATATTGCCTCAGATCTGAAAAGAATAGTGTCTGGGTAAATGAGCATAGAAAGACTCAAAAAGGAGTCTCTGTTCCCCACCTCCATCTACAAGGCCTTTGTTCATACCATTCCCATATGCTTCATAGCCTCTCTCTTCTGCTCTCCCCATTTATCTTTATGTATTGAAACCATGTCCTTCTTTTATGATCTAAAATGTCTTTCATGAAATCTTCTTTGACAACCTCTTTTTACCCACTTAACCTCAAGTATTCATATCATGGCAACTAGATGGAGCAGTGGATAGAGCATCAGGATGGGGGACTGGAAGACCATTTTAAAAATGGCCTCAGACACCAATTAAGTGTGGGATGTTGGGCTTAAGCTCTGTCTGCCTCAGTTTCTTCAACTGTAAAATAAGGATATTAATAATACCCACCTCCCAGGATTGTTGTGAGGATCAAATGAGATAAAACTTGTAAAACACTTACCACTATGCCTAGCATGGTATAAATAACTAAAAAGCCCATACCTCTGGTACTTAATAAATGCTTGTTCTTTTCCCTTCTCAGATTTTTCATAGCTTGAACATCTCCTTGATGCTTTATTTCATTCTGTCTTATGATACAGTGATTTTAACCTATTCTTCTTACCATTAATAAATATTTTAAGAGCAAGATTTATATAATATATAATTTTGTATCCTCAGTTACCAGCACAGAACTTTACATATATTAGGTGTTTTATAAAAATTGGTTGAATGAATGAAAAAAAAAAAGAATGATAAGAGCAAGTAGGTAGTTTACCCTTCAGGTTCAAGTCATCCCTATACATTTGAGGTTTTTAGAGTATTCAGGGGGCCAAATTAATACATCATTTCTGAATCTGTGCTGGGAATATTTATCCTACACACTCCTTTTGCCTCTTCACCAAAGAAAGTCACAATTCAATTCAAGAATTTGAGATCAGTACAGAAGTCATCTCATCAAGTGTAACTCAGAATGAGCAATTTGAATCTCAGAACATATTGTTAAGAAGTTTACTCTGGGATCCTCCTTTAATTCAAGAAACTCTAGCAAGATACATTCCTGGTCATATGTTTTCTAGCATCAGACTACTAGATACCAAAAAAACTGGGCAATTATGTTTATAGATTTTTTCCTAAAAGAAACTATGTTATAAGCTTGTTTGGAAAACTTCATTGTTTCCTAAAGATCCTATTATTTGTCTTGGTATTGTAAAGTAAAATACTTGAAGGTATTTAAATATTCACCTAAATGAAATGCTTCTTTTAGATATCATTGTAATTACTTTAGTTTTTAGATCATTTCCTTTTCATCTTATAAAGATCCAAAAACAACTTTAAAAGTCTCTCCGGTCTCTAAATTACATTGTTAATGTCATATGAATGTCCCATCAGCTTATACTTTTCTAGTTAGTAATACTCTTGTATTTTCCCAGACTTGCATCTTATTTGTTGTTGCTTCATATTAAAATTGGGAAATAGCATTTCAGGAAAACATAAGACACAGAGGTTTAATCCTTCATTCAGTTCAAAATGGAACATCTGCATTAGACCATATTTATACAATGAACTTTGTAAACTTTCAGATACTATATAAATGGCAGCTATTTTTATTTTCATTGTTCTTTAAGGTTTCACTGCCACTATTAAGCTTTGAAACATGAAAACTGCTAAATTCTCCAATTCTCCTAGAAAGCTTTGTTTTCAAAACTAAAACCTTATGGATGTGCTAGATTTCACTTGATTATATTCATCTATTGAGACTCTATAATCCACATCATTACTGATGAAAATGCTTATTATTTTATTTAAGGACTTGGGTTTATTATGCTATCAATTCATCCTATTGGTCCCAAATTGGCTGCACCTAAAAATATAGCTTTACATCTAAAGTGAAATCTCTTTGAAGGGAAAAATATCGGTATAAATTGAAAATAACTAATTAGAGGTTACACAAAAGTTTTATACAAGTTGGATGTAGAAAGGAAGAAGAATGGAGTATCTTTAGACCACTGTGACATATAAAGATGGAGCTTAGCGATTCTAGGACAGTGCTTTCCTCTGCCCATTGAGTCTTTCTGAGGTTAATACAATTAGATGAATTTGGAATTACCTGAATGACCAAAATGATACAATATTTATGTCAACCTGGAAAGAAATCTCTAGTAGGGTGTTCCTGGAATCTATCCTGATTAAATGAATATATACATTTATGAAAGATGATGATGAAATGAGCACATTCACAAGTACACGGGATTTTTTAAGTTAAAAATTATTAATGTATCTTTAAAAAGAACTCATGCTGTAGCACAGAGAAACAAAAAGCCTCAGATTCAAGAGTAAAATATCAAGGGAAGTAACACAAATGAAAAAAATAAGAAAACCGAAGTGAGACATTTAGTTTGGGGCCAGAAATTAAGATGAACCTTTGAAACACTACTCATGCAGATGACTTTGTGATGGTTAACAGTGTTTGCAAAAAGAACAATCCTTTCCACAATTGTTATATTGTTCATAGTACATTTTCCAAGGAAATTTTTTAAAAGACTTGTTAATAAACAGCATCTTTTACACAAAAATTCAGAAATATTTATCTAGAAGACATGAAAAATGAGAATTCCAAATAATATTCTTGCAGACATATATATACACATATATATGCATATATATAAACATACATACACATACACATATATACCTTGTGAATTTACAATGTTATTTGGTGCATTAGTCCAGCAGTGAGGCAAACTCACAGAGCATGGCTTATGTAGACTATATTGCCTTGGGTGGGTATTTTTAGTAGCTCAATATTGCTGAATAAAAAAAAAAAATCTCTGAAGCTTAAAACTCTGCCAGTTATAGAGAATTCCATTAATAACAATGGAAAATTATTTAGCATTCCATTAAGCAAGCACAGCATGCTTAGGTCGTTCCTTTGAGATACATGAAACGTCCAAATTTTGTGCTTAATAAAGTTTGAAAGTCTCATCGAGGAAAAGTGCAATCCATTTCAGTTGCTTATTTATTATTTCTTTGGGGTTGTGTTGACTTTAAAAAAAAACACACACATACAACAGAGAAGCAAAGTGGAATTTGAATATCAAACGCAAATCCTGTTTTCAGTCCCAGGTCAAGTAATGAAGCAGACTCCCAGATTTAAGTGTGAGAAGTGCATAGGATTTTGGTCTTCTGAGCACCTGGACTTAGGAGTTTCTCTACTGCTGTCTTTATTTTCTTCCCAAGACCTCATAGTCTCCTGGTAAAAGCAGTTTAACAGGTCTGAGAGGTATGGGCTAGACTTGCAGTGGTGATAGGGTTACCATTTTCCTGGAATAGAGACACCGCATTCATACCATCCAACATAATAGTAGGGTGTTCCAAAACCAATTCGGCCAAATTCTACAGGCTCTTGACGATATTGGCGATGATAACCTGAAATGATTAAGGAAAAAAATAGATAAGATGAAAGGAAAGAAAGCAGGAAGATAAAGAGAGAATTCAACATCAGTATTTGAGGGGAAAAAAAAAGAAATGTGAAGTATCTTCTTTCAAAAGAACACTAATCAGTACATATTCAGTAATTATCCCAATGATCTTTTTGTTCAGCAAATGCCTCCTCAATACAATAAAGAAGGCAGATTTCCCATATATTTAATGTCTTTTTTCTTCTCCCATGAATGAAATAATACAGTTTAAAATTTCCTTTGCCTTATAGTTTTCCAATTCTTTACTATATGGAGATGTAACACAATTTGACCAACTATCTAGTTATGTTCCTGCCTTTCTAAAAGCATTGAGTTTTCTCTACTTCTTTCTACCAAGTCCAATACCATCCATTCTTGAGAGACTCATTTCAAAGCTCACTTCCTCTGTATAACCTTCCCTGGCAACCATAGCATAAAATGCTCTCCTTCTTCTAAATTCAAATAGCAGTTAGTATCTGCACAAGTCATAATAAATTTCCATTATTGTCTTGAAGTATAATTTAAATCTTTGATTGAATTTGACTTTTCATGTCTTTTTGTTTTCTCATTCTGGATTGACTGAAATCTCTTTGAGGGCAGAGACCATATTTTATGTATATATACTACATAAAATTTAGCAGTGGTGTACACACAACAAGCCCTTAATATGGCATTGTTTTGATTTTGGCTAAAGTATTGAGAAGCCCTTTATTTAATCCAATAAGTTTCCTGAAATGCCACAACATTGCACATGCTTTAACTGACAATTCCAAGAGCACAGATATATAGAATTTCATACCCATATTTTGGCCCTCCTTCTACTCCTTCCCTCCAAACCCATGTTGCTTCTTTTGTAGGAAAAAAGTCACTTAATTGTCAATTGGGGAGCACAAATGTATCTGTTACTCATCTTACCTTGAACAGTTGGCAGAGCTTCTACATATGACTGAGGACCTGTTCTTCCATCCAAGTGTGAATCTACAAACTGGCAATGGTCCTCACCTCTCCCCCAACTATCTCCAATGCTGTAGAAAGTATCTGAAAAGATCATACACTCCATAAAAACACAACCACATCACTTCATTATGAGCATTTGTAGCTTACACAAAGGATGACTGATAACCAAAACTTGGGAGGGGGAACATTAGAGATCAATGAGTCCATGGGGGTTCTAAGTGACAGAGTAAATTAAATATTTGAGCTGGAGTGTTTCTGGCTTCAAATCCTAGAGTATTTATATTACCACAACAAAGATAATAGAAATTAAAGGTAAGGGGAAGTGATAGCAAACACAGAATCTATTATAAAAGCATTTTCTCAAGTATAAAATAGTTCATAAATATAAAGTCTTATTAACAGAGAAAATGGGCTTTTGTATATCTATGAGATTCTTGAAATTTGTTTAGCAGTAAAAGTTTGTAAGTTTGGATCCAAACTCATTTTCTGATCCCATATAAGATGCTCTTTTTACTGTGCCATTTGAGAGGAATGGGGAAGGGGATTCCCTCAATATACATTCCTAAGAAGCAGCACATGCTTTGCTGCTCTGGAGTTAAGTCAGGGTCAGAGTATAATTAAGATAATTTTGATACTTTTGAATCAGCACATCTTTTAATCTAAATGATTTTTATTAGGTATCAGTCAATAGCAGATCCCTCCCAGATAACTTACCTTTTAAGTTATCACTGAGGTAGATCTTATACCTTAGTGAATTACAAAGAACAACTCCCACAAATTTTCGGTACCATGTGCGCTTCACATATTGTCTCCCATGGCACTCTGTGTAGCTAGGATCACGTTTGAAAGTAAAAGGAATCCAAATGGGCTCCCCGCCTTTATAACACAAAAGGTGATAAAAGGTATTGTGGTTCAGTTTAAGTATTTCACAGCATAGGTTGCCTACAAGACACTTTGATTGATTCTTCCTTTTTTTTTTTAACAAGAAGAAAAACTCACTTCCCTTTTACATTATCTTGACTCCTTCTTCTTATGTATCTATTAAATCATATGTCATTAAAAGAATACTTAGCCTAAACAATTAAATGGAAAACAGTGTGAAATGTTTATAATTCCTTGTGAAATTTTAGTCTGTCATCTTTTTGTAACTGTTAAATTATGGTTATAAATTATTACCTGAATTTTTAAAAATCCTCATACTTTTTTTTAACTGATGGCTATGAATTTGCAATTGAAATTTATTTTGCCAATTTAGGCAATATTACTCATAGGTTTAGAGCTGGAAAGAACCTTAGAAGTCATATACTCTGAACCTTTCATTTTAAAAATGAAGAAAGTGAGACCCTATAAAATTAAGTGAATTCTCCAAGGTCACATAGGTCATATTTGATTCCAAATCTAGCATTTTTTCTCTCTCTCTATCATGCATCTCTCATTCATTCAATTCACTATTAACTGATCAGGACATAAGTTAATGAGGAACTAACAAGACCCATATGGATTCAACTAAATGCTTTCTTTAAAAAAATCTTTTATTTTATTGATATTCTTCTGCCAACAAAGATCCCAACTCTTCTATGACTAGGAAGTGGGTTTTTATGCCTTGGAGTAATCAAAAAACCCACCACCTGGTGACTAACTTTGTGGTAATTATGCTCTTTGCACTTAACCCAACTAGTCGTAGGAAGACCAGTATACAGTAGTTAGTGATTATACTTGGAACCTTTCTAATTTGGACAAACCTCTGCTAAAAGCATTTATTCTCTGCCAGAAATTTTGGAGCATGACTTTCATGGAAGCAGAGCCTTGGACCTTGGATAAAACTGTGATATTGTCCTAATCCTCCTATTATGAAATACTTTGCAAAATCTCCTAGTTGGAAGGAACCTCTAGAGGTCACCTGAACAAGAATCTTCTCCATCATACCAGACACTGGTCACTCAGCCTCTGCTTAGAGAATTCCAGAGGCACCCAAGACTTTCTCAGGTAGCCCTTTCTACTTTTGAACAATTGTAAGGAAGAATTTCCTTACATTGAACTGAAATTTTCCTCCCGTTGCTCTTTGCAGAATAGGTCTAGTCACATTTTAATATGATTTCCCTTCAAATGATAAAAAACAGCTGTAATGCTTCTTAAGTGCTCTTATTTTCAAGCTACTAATTGTCAAGTGTCTGAAGTCACATTTGAACTTAGGTCCTCCTGACTCCAGACCAATGCTGAGATAATATTTGTTAAGGCATTTAAGCATATTATTTCATACATAGTAAGTGCTAAGTATATAAATACTGGTTGCTATTATTATTATTTTAATTTTTTTATTTAAACATGGTACTGAAAACAGAACAAAATATTCAAGTCCAACGAGGGCAGGATATTTCAAAACTAATCCTTAACTGTCATCTCAATGTATCATAATGTTATGTCATTTTTCTGGCTTTTCTTCCATATTGTTGAGCAGTCTACTAAACTCCTCATATCTTTTTTTCAGATTAACTGCTGTTCACCACCTATCTTGTATTTCTGAAGCTGACTTTTTTTAACCCAAATGTGTACCTGTTAATTTTCATTAGATTCAATTAATGGCTTGCCTCTTTTCACCCCCATGGGTCTATTTCTCAGGAGGTTGCTCTCTCATGATAAGACTCAGTATTGCTTAGGAAGATATGTACTTTAATAGTGAACTCCAGGAAATTTAAAAGCAATTTAAACCCAAGGAAATTAAACTATAGAACAATGACAATAGGAGGGAAAGATTAATTTTTTGAGAATAAGAAAGACTATCTGATGCCCCTCCCCAGAGATTGACCCATAAAACTGACTTTGACTTCTAGCAACATGAGCTAATTGACTTGTCTTAAAAGAAAGCAAAAAGTGATATCATATAGTCAAAGTTTAAAGTATAATTTAAATGCTTATGAATAGAAATATTGAATATAAAACATTTAATATAATCAGAAACTCTATTTCAAGGTGTGAGTCTTGAGATAACTGGATCTTCTTTCTCCATTACTACTTTCTCCCATTAGTAATGGGAATTCCTGTATCATTTCTCTTCTCTAGTTGAGAAGGTGAATTTAAATTATTGGATAGTCTAGAACATGTTGGATAGAAATTTAGCATTATCCTATTAGTCAGATGTTTGAGTGACATAACAGATAAGCAAATATCTATTTATTTCTGGGTTCAATTTCATCAGAGGCACATCTTTGGGCCATTTGTCATGGAATGTAACTTACCTGGAGGTCTTACAACAAGCAGTGGATTGTCTGTAAGAAATAAAATGAATTAGAATTTATTAACTTGTCTTGCTTCATCTATTTACTATCCACATGACAGAATGTATTTGCTATCCTTTAATCTTCATTGTGTTACATGGAATATGCTTAGACTCCATAAAACTTTAGAAAAGGAAAATACAGATTATTTGGCAGACCTCAAAGGTTTTCTACAATACTTATATTCAAATCATTTATCTGAGAGTAGTGCTCTCTTTAAAATTCACAACCTTGTTAGTAACTGTCATTTCCTGAAATTTTCTTTTATTGCAGATGATGATACAAAAGAATTGACAACCTATACTGATCGAATTCTGGTATTTTTGAGCCAACAGTGCCTACAGTTTTAGCCAATGCTATTTTGGATGTTCGTTAATTAATGTTCCTTTACATTCACATTTTCTTAAGATTTTCTATGAGAGACTCCTTTCTCATGCCATCCACTTCTTTTCATGAAAGGAAAGGTATGTAATTTCATCCCTACTTAATAATATTTACTCTGGTTGCTAGCTCCTGACTTAGACTAGAAGTAGCAAATTCTAAGGGCTGTTTGAGCTGTTTAAAAAATAACCTCACAGTGTATTTGACTTAAGTATTCAAGCAGCAATAATCATCAACATTCAGATTTCTAGTGGTTCCTGAAAAAACTCTCAAGTGGTTAAAAAAAAAGTTAAAAGGAATGTTTCCAGATTTGATGCTGAGATTTATATTACATAGATTTTCACATTTCCTAACACTAAGATATCATGAATTTATAGATTTAGATAACCTTAAGTTGAGCCAATATATGAGGATATTATGATGATTATGTTCATGTTTTTACCTCACTGTAAGCCACTGCTTGTTTCAGTAAGGTAACAAGAATTGGAGAAATTCAGCTAATCTGGTTTATACGTAATCCAACTAGATAATTCAGACCTGTGAAACTGTGGTTAAGACATAACCACCATCACAAAAACTGATGCAGTGGCTTGGAGTCAAGAAAAGGAAGATTCATGGTGAGGGTATTTCTTAGGAGTTTGTCTTTTTAAAAGTATTATTTTAAGACCTAAACTTAACACATGTACTACTTACTACCCAAGTACCAATAGAGATTTTTAGACTTTCATTTACTAGCTTGTTAATCTTAAATTGTCTGGCTTTGGGGATGATCTTAGAGCAGTTAACCTAATAAGGGTCAAATTTCCACCTTGTATCCAGAGATGTTATCCTCAGATAATCTGCCAACTTTCCGAAGATAATTCTGATGAATAACAATTTCTCTTCATCTTTCCCACTTATAAGTGGAAATAATTACTCTCAAAATTGTTAAAATGAAGCATGTGAAAACATTTCTGAAGCCAAAGTTCTTCCCTGAGATATTACACCTATTTAAGCTTTGATTTAGTTCATATTTATTTACATATTTACTGGCTTTAAGAAATTATCTTCCAGAGACAAATTTTTTGTAATGAGTTTACAATTATGTAATGTGCTAACTACACAAATCATCCTGATAGAGGTAATATTTTTGCTGGAGACTTGTTTGACATTCTTTTACTTGTGCGTGTCATGTAGCCACATGTGTGGTAGAGTACTATAACTGCCTTAGTAATCCATCTCATTGCAGAATGAAGAACATTTGTTAAGAGAAGAACATAAGAATTGATTTATTGGGATAGAGCCAGACATGATCTACACAGCATTGTGTCTTTGACAGAGATGACTAGCACATGGTTATTCTCTATGTCAATGCCTGCAAAGGTTAAGGATGCTACCCCAATAAACATGAGTCAGTTGGAAGAAATTAGCTCATTTTGTACATTTTCAGCTTAAATAATATCTTAATTACACTATTAATGTTAAGTAAATCCAGGCAAATTCTGGTGAGTTGTTATATTTTTGTTTTGTTTTTATAAAGAAGATAAAATTTACTTTTGAGTAAACAATTGTGTATTGGATGCCTCTTAAGCCAAATTACTTTTATATTCTTCAGCTGTTCAGAATTAGAAACAAATTTTTAAACTTTGGAGCTAAATCTTTCACAGATACTTTCAAACTTATTCCCATGCTGTTGAAAATAGATTCCTCCACTACAGAATTTAACCTTTTCATTTCTCAGGAAACTGATATGGAAACTTTTCTTAATACCATTAGTACAATGAAAAGAAAAAAAAAACAACAGCTTTTTTTTTTTTCAAAAAAGAAAAATCAGAAGTGATTTTGCTAAAACTAGCACCTTTTTTGTTGTTTTGTTTCTCGCTTAATTGTACTTATTATTAGGGATTCTTTTTATAATATGGAAAAGGGCTGATTTTTCCCATTTGTTCATATATTTGATTATACCCATTGATTGGGGGTTTAGTTAATTAAGTTGTGATACATGAATGTAATGGAATATGACTATACTGTGAGAAAAAATGAGTATGATGAATATGAACTCATACAAAGTGGAATAAGTAAGACTAGAAAAATTATATACACAATGACTACAACAATAAAATAATAGAAAATGAATACTGTGAGATGCTCAAACTTAATTCTAAATAAGAGATATAAGAAGCCATTTCTCTTATTTCTTTGCAGAAGTAGAGGACTACAGTAGAACATTGAAAACAATGTTAGATTTTTAAATGAAGCTCCCCTTTATCTTACTTTTTAAAAATAAAACAGTTAATTAAGAGAAAAAAAAAGAAGAGAAAGGGTGGAAGACTACATTAAGAAATGCAGATGATTTTAAAACATTATATCAGTAAATATTATTTTTAAAAAGGGAAACAAAAATCCAAAACATATGATAATACGTACCTGATTCCGTAACAAAAGAGACTGAAGGACTCATAGGTCCATAACCATAGGGATTTTTTGCTTGTACTTTAAAATAATATCTAAAATGTAAAGAAATTTATTTTATTTTATTTGCTGAACAATATTTATAATCTACTACTGATAGTAAATACTACTGATGTGATTCCTTCAAAATTGTTTTCAAAAATTTTGAAAAACTATACAGCTAACACATACTGCAACACAAATGTGACTAATTGTTCCAAATGTCATTAATGTTAATGAATGAAGGTTTCACACCAAAAAGAAATCAGGAAAGAAAAACAGACAAATTTAAGGTCACTTCCAGCTCTGAAATTCTGTGATTCTATGATTATTTGGAGAGAGTACATTATTTCTAGAGCCAGATATTGAATGAATCACTTAAGATATGTATTTTCTGAGTTGAGCTGGCTTTCACAAGTCAAAATTCTTAACTAACATCATTCCATGGTAAACCCTGACTTGCACTCAACAGTGGTTGAGTTCCACAATTAAAGAAAAGTTGTGAAGAACTTGGAAAGGATTAGAGGAGATAAACAAAATGGATTAAAGAAAAAGAAGACCTATGATGAAAACCTATGATGCACCAGGCACCAGGGTTGAAACAAGGCATTTGTATGTCCCTCTTCTGCTCTAAACTTCACCCTTTGAAAGTTGGACCCTATTTCAACCCAATAAAGATTTATAAAGTGTCTGCTATGTTAAAATCAATGTGTTATTTACCACAGAACTTCAGCTTTAACTGGAATACTTGATTTATTAAAAAATAAATACCCATGGGCCATAGAGAGTAGAATTCTTTAGTATTAAAAATAGGTGTAATTGTAAAATTTACTATGAATAATGCTCCCAGCAGTACCCTCACATGTATTGTGCTTTAGGCAACTGTCTATTTTGTCTGTTCCATAGTTCCAATGGTGATAAGTATAAAAAGTTTATTATATCAGCTAATACGTGAGCAGCCATTTAATGGGTAAAGATTAGTAGAAGTTCACTTTAATCATGGGCAGAAATAGATTAAATAGCCAAAATATAATAATGGAAGGTTTAGATTTAATATGAAAAGAATGTCATGCATTGGAATATTTTACTGAGAAAGAAAAAATAATTAATTTCTCTGATCACATCAAGAAAACGAAGGCAGCAAAGTATAATTGGGGTGGGGGGAGAGCATTGGATGGAAGACTGACAATAATCTAGAAGTCTAGCAAGCTATGTCTTTCCTGACTCAGCCATTCATTAATTGTGTGTCACTTCTCCCCAGACTTAAATCATATTTTTAATATAGGAAGATTGAGAGAGATTATTTCTAAAGTTCCTTAGTGCTAACACTCAATACTATCTGATTGGTCAAATCAGCTTCTTTCCTCAGGAGAATTTTGTATGGAAGGGGTAGAAAGAGAAGAGAAACACTCTGACTACTTGTATTACAAATTTGTCCTGAATTAAAACACCTTTCTGGTACCTCCAATACAGGTTTGTATTGGAGGGAGAAAGGGGTGGAGGAAATTCTCCCATGGTATTCTTGACTTCTTCAAAAGGACTAAGGGGAAGAGTTAATTCAGTTGCAAAAATGTAGCAGGCATATTCAATCTAAGTATAATCTAATTTACATTTACTTTCTCATTTAATATTCTCATAACTGGCCAAATCTAAAACCAGAGACTAAGTAGAGAAAGAATAATTTCTGGCAATTTGTTTCAGTCTTAATTCTGCTTAACAGAAATGCTAGGGGAAGTAAATCCTACCCTCTTCCAACCCCCCATGCTTTTCTTTCTATTTCTATGAGAGTTACACTTGTGATGGAAATATCACTGGAGAAACTGTTCCTTCCTAGGAGCAAAGCAAGCAATATTTATTAATTTTATCCTGTTCTCAATTCTCCTCAAGAGACAGATAACATTTGGGTGGGCATATAATAGATCCCAGATAAATATCAGTGAATTAAATTTGTAAATTTGTCATTTCGCTTAAAATTTCCCTTAATTTTAAGTCAAGGATTTTTTTGTGATTTATGATATTAGAATCTATGCAAATCCCAATATATATAAATATAATGTATATCCCAATTTATATATGTGTGTGTATACATTTCTAATTTTTTAAAATGCTATAGTTGCTTTATTAGCCTAGTTATCAATGAAAATAAATTTAATTTTAAGAATTCATGCTATCACCATTAAGACATTTAAATTTCTTTTCATAAGAACTATTATATATCACTTGAATCATATCTTAATTTTTGCCAATAAATTTGAAAAGTACGGTTTCAAATCAGAAATGATTCAACTCATATGACCTATTTGTAGGCAGGATTAAGAGTGAGAAATTCACAAAAGTTGGCTTCCTATGTGGAACTAACATTATAACATCTGGAGGCCACTGGGAGGATGTCTGACTTGAAAGCCTGGGAGCAGACTGCCTAAATTTCCCTGAGACACAGCTTAAACTTCTGAGACTGAAAGTAAGGCCAGCAATCCCAAGAAAGGAGATTAGAAAGGCCTGAAGGAAACAGCATAGCACTGGGTTATTGATTATTAATATTATTATATTATTGATAGACTGCAGATTCTAGGAGAAATATAGCAGTAATCCTGAGGCCCCCAGACCTTAGGAGTGCTATTGTTCTAACAATCTATTTGTCAATGATCCTAAAGTCTCCTGACTTTAAGAATTCTATAGTATAGTCCTAGAATGATTCCAGGCCTGACACACCATCCATGAGGACATCTCACTGCCCTAATTAACTCTAGGACAAATCAAAAATCAAATTTGAAACTGGTAAATAAATCAAAAGTCAAATTATATGTATTCAAACAACAGAAATAGTTCTGTGACCAAGTCATAATTCTATATAGCTAAGAACCACTTTGTCCTTACTTGTGCACTACAGAGATTTCTTAATTTCAATATGATTAAACAGAGAGAAAAGAAAAGCCTGTTTGACAGTGCAATCGTTTTCCTTTCAAAACTCTCAATAAAGTCATTCACATCTCATTTAAGAAAGGCATTTTTTTTCACTTAAGGAGAAACATACATATGCACAATTAAGAACACATGGGTTTCCTAGGTTCGGATCATCCAAGAAGTTTGCATTTTCCAAATTATGCATACTTTTATTCAATGGTTATGGAGTTGTTTAAGACAAAAATATGCAATCAGTTGGAGCTGTGGATTTGGCATACACAAATGATAATAGTCCATGTTAAACTAGTATTTTTTATTTTAAAAAGTAAGAAACCCATACAAATATACATGGGGGCTGCTAAAGATATCTCTGCTGAATAGTTGTTTTTTTTTATTTTTGTTTTTATTTTTTTTACAAAGCAGATATTGGATGTAGAGTTTTAAAGAAATGACTTTAAAATCCAGAATAAGCCAACTTAGTAACAATCACAGCCTCAGTGGAAGGGAATTGATGTTATAAAAGTAAGGATATGTGAAAAGAAATAATTAATATTCTAAAATAAACAACTGCAATTTCTTTTTTTATGTTGTTTTGCCATTGAAATCCAGTTATTACTCAAAATAAACCTTCCTCTTGAACCCTATGTTTCTAGCCTACTACAAAAGTCCAGATAGAAATTAAGCAACTATATATTTCATTTCTGGTTTTGCCTAACAGAGCAACATAAATTTAAGAGGCTAAGATGAAAAGTCATGTGGAATGAAACAAAGGTGTTATTTTTTTTAATAAAGTGACGTGCCATACTTTCTTCTATCATCTATCTATAATTACATAAAACAAATAGTTCATAAAGTTCTCAGTCAGATGAGATTGAGTCTCTATCTTTCCCCTGCAACAAAAATATATTTATGTTTTATCTTCCAGTATGAACCTATAGTATATTTCACTTAATATCCTAAATGGTAATAAATTCTCATCGTCTGGAGGCTATTTGATTTTTGGGAAAAGTAAAAAATAAATTTGGAACAAAATATATGAAACCATTTAAGATCCAAGGGTAGCGTTAGTAAAAATAATAATGATGATGATGATGATAATGGAAATAAGTGGTTTGCAGCCGAAAATACTGCATCAAAGAAAAGGATTTCTGCTATTGGCATATGTGCATAATAACAAGGACCAGTAGGTCAAGCTAATGAGTTTACCTCCTTTGCCTACTTTTTGTTCTGACTGAAATTCATTTGTATGTAAAGCCAGAGAGCATATGCCTTGGGAATTTCTAACTCAAAGTCAGGTAGCTGTCAGAAACAAAATACTCAGATCTCAGACTTAGAAACAAGGCTTAAAAGAAAAGATTTATTTAGCCTGGATTTTATTTTCTATCTGTGATGATTCACAGCCTCCTATAACTAAACCCAGTTTTATCAAAGAGAGATTTTCTCTTTGCTATATCCTGGAAGATTGGAGCTAAGATAGATGGCAGGTAGACCTGAATTGAAGGTTAGATACTGGTAGCAGGAAACAAGGTCCAACAGCAATCACAATTTTAGTGAAGTATCACACTCAATAGATTAACATTTATGATAGAAGGAATGGGAAAAAAGACAAAAACAGAAACAGAGAGGGAAAGAGAGGGTACGACACAGAAAAGTAGAGATAGAGACAAAGAACAAGAACAAGAGAGACAACAACTAATGGAGAGAAGCAAAGAATTCACTATTCTTTGCACCTGCTGCTCTGCCTGGTTTTGATTTCACAAAACTCCACACATGTACCTTGTGGTATCCCATTCTCTCTCTCCCTGCTCCCCCATCTCCTTCCTTCTACATATTATTTTTCCCTTTAGATTGTAAGTTTTTTGAGGGCAGGGACTGTCTTTCTTTTTATTAATTATACCCCAAGCATTTAGCACAGTTTCTGATACATAGTACATGTCTAAGGAATGTTTAATGAATTGGATTTGTGGGGGAGTATCCTCTTGGTTTAAAATGTTCCGTTGCTCCTTTTTTTTAGTATATTGTATATTCATTAAATGACTTTGCTTTGAACTAATTGTGTCTTCTGACTGGCTAGTAAAAGCTAACTTATTGTTGAAGTTCATGAGCTATAATTTTGAATGGACATAGACTCCTAGAGTACCTTGAACCTGATTCACCTTTTCAAGCACTCTATATGTTATGAGAATTTCCCCAAACATTAAAATACAAGACCAATGGTATATGTATGTCTGTCTTTTTGAAGATATTTTGAAAATAACTCTAAATCATTTTGAATAAAATCATGAAAACTAAAGTACGTTTATTTTTTCCCAAGGTGACAACTTTAATGATAGCATTTACTTGGATAAATTCAGGTTAATTTGTTTTTTTAATCTCATTATAATTACATCCCTTACAGTGCTCAAATTTCATATTTTGTCCCAATTATTTTAAGAACATATTGGCAAAACATGCTTTAGATGCTCCTAAGTTATCATTTTTTTAATCAAAGTCAGCTAAGACTAATAAACTGCATGACACAGACTTGGAAAATCTACTTTCTTTTGACTATACTGGGCAAATAATTATCTTCTATGCTGCTGTTGCTGCTTCCCTTCAGACTCCCTTCAGACCCTATTGTTATCACAGGGCTCCCTAAACCTTCCAGGGAAATAAGTTAACCCTCCTTTTTGAATCTTTTTGTCGTGTTCCTTCCATATAGTAATATATATTTCCTACCAAGTATAAAAATCCCTGTCTTAAGCTTGATAAATGCTGTAATTCCCATTCCTCTTCCTCACCATAATGCTGAGGTCAACTTCCTGATAGGATTTGTATTCTAGACACCCCACTTGTCTCTCCTGAATGCAGCTGTGGTCAATCAGTGACCGGATTTCACTTTTGGAAGGGAGAGTATTTGAACAACTGTTGGCAGAAAGCTACAAAGTAAAATGTTTCTCTCCAGTTTAGTTCAAGATGACAAGACAATTTATTGTGTCAAAATGATAATATTACAAATTGCAAAATCCAGGATTTTGAAGACGTATCTACAACTTCCAGATACATGGGAAGGGATTGAATTTTTGCAAAGTGAAAATCATACTTAGTCAAAAATAGATATTCGGTCATGTCTAACTCTTTGTGCTCCTACTTGGGATTTTCTTAGCAGATATTAAAATGATTTGATATTTCCTTACTCATTTTATAGGTGAAGAAACTGAGGCAAACAAGATTAAGTGATTTGCCCAGGATCACATAGCCAATAAGTATTTGAAACCAGATTTGAATTCAAGGAGATGAGTCTCCTTGACCACAGATCTTGAAGTCCATTCATTGTGCCACCTAATTGGCCCAAGAGTCAAAAAACCTGAATTCATATTGAAACTCTGCTATTTATCAACTGTATTACATTAAGCAAATTACTTATTCTTCTTTGTCCTCAGTTTCCTTATCTGTAAGATGAGACTGCTGGACTGGATGACCTCTGAGATCTCTTCTAACTCTTGTCCCATTATTATATGGTCTTATAAATCAGAGAAAAACTTAAATTTGTGCAAAATATATTGGAAATGGCCACTTCAATAAGTTCATTTTTATGAATCAGGGTGAAGTTTGAGCTGCTCAATACTGCTAAATTTCATGGGTATTCTGAAAAAACAATCTATTCCTTTCTTAACCCACTGAACTCAATTAAATAGTAATGACAATTTACATTTGGAAAACTAAGTTTGAAAATATAAATAAAATAACAGCATTAGCTTTAGTTTCTCTTTAAATATATGACATTTTGCTCCTAAACTTAAACAATTTTTTATCTAATGCTTGTGACATTAGGATGGCAGATAATTGTCAATGCAAATCGCATTACCTTATTATTTTTGTATTGTGTAACCAGTATTGTCATACCTTGTATTTGGTTTGAGGTTCTCAATAGGTAAATGAGTAACCCCTGAAGTCTGGGTGGACCATTTGTTCCTAATGAAGTCTTCATAAGATGCACTATAAACCAAATAACCTGGGAATGAAAAGAAGGAAAATACAATCAACCACAGTGATATTAATCATAATCTGGGACTTTACTAAGTAAAGCCAGTGAGACAAGATCCTATGGCCAGTCATAAGATAGCAGATAAAGCCAGGCAGGGTTTTGTTTTTGAAATAGTGACTTCTGCCAAAATGATGAAATGTCTAGTGCTTAAACATAAATTTATTTGGAAATAAAAACAAAAATCAGAAATCTCAAAGTAGATATATGCTAGCAAACATTTAAGAATTCAAATTGGGTCCCATATTATTGCTCTTTGTATAAGAATCTCCTGTTATTGATGAGTGGCTATATTAAAAATAAATGCACATGAAAAACCCAGCCCACTACAGGAATATGAATAATCAATAACAATAATTGACATTTATCTGGTACTTTAAGCACTATTAAGGCACTATTAACTCTGTTTTACTATAAGGAAACAGTCTCTTACATGAGTTACCCAATAGAAAGTATAAGAATCAGGATTTCATCTCAAATCTCCCTGACTCCAATACTCTCTCTGCATAGACTATCCTTTGATTTAGGATTATATTTGTTCTCTTTGAGGAAATGTTATAGTACTACTGGTTTGCCCAACTGAGGATCTCCAACAAGGTGTAAAGAGTATATATATGATGTATGGAGTTCAAGTGTTAATGATTTAATCTCAGGCAAATTACTTCTCAGACCCCTGATTCTCCCATTTATAAAATGAGGAAGTTGAACTAAACTGCCTGTAAAGGTTTTTTCCTGCTTTAAAATTCTATGATTCTGATATCACTGACTCACTTTGCTTTACTAACATACTTCACAAGAAATTCCAGTCAATCTTGGGGCTTTCTCAGCCTTCCAACCTCTATCTTTGGCAATGATTGAGAGACAGCCTATTACATTGGAAGGGAAAAACCCATTCATTGAACTGGAGTTAAAAGAGCTATTATTGATTACTGTCTCTGCTTAATTAAGCATATGAAGTTCATTGATCAATAAATCTCTCAGTATCGGTTTCTTTAACTATAAAAAATATAATGAGTTATGTTAAATGATTTACAGAATAAAGTTCTATAATCTCGGAAATCTGTGACCTGTGTTTGAGTACCAGCTTTGGTTCATTTTAGACATGAAGAACCTGCAGTTCACAGAAATAAAAGGACATTCCCAAAGTCACTAAGTTAGTACCTAAGCCAGTGTCAAAAAATCAGGTTTCATGTGTTATATTTTATCTATCAGTGAAAAATCACAGAACCTAAGAGCTGAAGGATAGGTCAACTAATAGATTATATGCCTCACTAATAATTCTTTCTACAATATCCTCCAACAAGCAGTCATTCATCCTTCATTGGAAGACCCTACATCACCTCTCAATGGAGTCTAGTTTCCCAATGGATAATTATTTTCCTTACAAAGATGCTATCTGTCTTTCTGAAATTTTCACTCCTTGCTCTAAATTTTACCATTCGGGGCCAAGCAAAACAATTCTAATCCCTACTCTATATCTTCAAATACTTGAAGACAGCTATCATGTCTTCAATACCCTGCCAATTATTCTCTTCCCCAGGTCATATATCCTTATGGGATTTAGACTCTCTACCTTGACTCAGCAGTCCTTAGAAAGTTTGACCTTTTTTCAAGGATCACCAAGTACATAAACCCTAGAATGGAATTATTATCCTGAATCATCATGAAAATTTTCTTTTCTTTTCTGAGAGCTAAGTTAGAACTAAACAGAAAATTTTAAAATTCAAAAGGTTTTTTATCAATTAGCACTAGGCACAAAAGAAAAGCTATCATTTTAAACTTTACTTGTCTCCATTTCCCTATCACATATGCCTATATCAGAAAAGAATAAATTTTCCAGTAGGGAATTATCCAGAGAAAGAAATGACCAAGTGTCAATCTTCTTCTTTAAGAATTTATATGATACCTCTTTAGTGAAATAAATGTAACTGTAACACCTAAGCTAGGTACAGATAGAACAAAGAAAGAATATCATAAGCTAAAATCACTAATGGATATTAATCAACGATTTTAAATTAAGTCCTAACAAGAGATTTTGTGTGTCAATTTATATTCAGAATGAATTTTGGCCAAAATTTCATGAACCCCCCCCAAAAAAAAAACCTGTAGAGTGTCCAAAAAGCTTGGAGTACTTGTTCAAAATGAACAATTGTAACAGAAAAAACAAACAAAAAAAGACCCCATAATGGCCCTCAAATGACTTAAGAATTAGACTGAGACCTTTCTGAAATTTCATTGCTATTATACAAGACCTTCCTGCCTTCATTCTTTCATTCAGAATCTATTTCTGAGTACAGAGCACTGGTCTAGACACTAAGCAAGTTCCATTCAACCCACCTGTAACCACATCACCCTGAGTGGATTTGTCCCAGTCAACAATAACAAAAGAATGGCATCCTTCCACAGCCACTACCGTGATGTTTCGGGGAGCATGTTGAGGAGGTAACTCATTCTTTTTTAGGTCATTCGGAATGATTTCATCCAAACTTTCTACTTGGAAGTGGTCCAGAGCTTCCGTCAAAGAACATGGAGCCAGAGGATCTTTATTTAGATAGGTCACATAAGGAGCTGTAAAAAAAAAAAAAAAGATATACAAGCAGGTGAAAGGCCTTTGCTTGCTATCAACACAGGGAAGGTAGAATGGCAAAGTAAATCAAGAGCTGGCTTTAAAATCAAAAAGGTCTGCATTCAGATCCTGCCCCTATTATCTACTGGGGTGACCCAAGCTGAGATGATGAGAAGACATTCTGCATTGATATATGAAACTTTGTACCAAAGTTCTCTATATGAAATCCCAGGTGTGGTCATCAAAAAAAAATCCCCATTTCCAATCTATATTCCATTTAGCCTGGTTCTTATTGTTGTTGATCCTTTGTTGTCAAGGAGGATCAATAACATCCTGGGGTAATGTCTTGACTTGCAAGTGAATTGCAAGAGAGACAAAGCTGTGCAAAATCATCAGCCTTATTTTCTCTTCCAGTCATCAAAGAAGAAAAAGAAAGTCAAGAAAATTAACAAAAGCCCAGGAAGCAGTGGGTAACTTTGACCTTCCTAAATTAAGGAGTTTCTCAAGTTTCAGTTTGTCTGAGGCAATGCCCAATCAGTGACTAAGGACTAGATAAGAATTGAGCCAAAGATGGTCTAATTTACCATTACAAAAATATCAAAAATAAGGGAGAGAAAGAGCCTCAGAGATTGTGGCCAAAACAGAATGCTCTCTTCCTCAAACCTCTTGTTCCTAGTCTTTAAACTCAAAAGCTAATGATGGATCTTACATGTTTTTAATTATGCTTAATAGTCTGTTATAGATTGATCAGCAATTTACCTAAAATTTTCTTGATAGTTTATCATTACCAAAAAAGATCTAATGGTTTCTACCAATCCTGACATAACCTTATCAAAGATTTCTAAAACAGGTAAGCAATGTTTCGTTTAATCACCTGGACAGGAATAGCCATTTCAGTATTTTAAAATAATTGTGAGATTAGGCCAAATCATTTTTACCATTTCTCACAGTGTGGGTTCTGCCCTGAATTTAAAAAAGAAATGAATCAAACAAGACTGTGGCTTATTTATCCATTATTTCCCTTGCCCAGTTAGAATGCTTTGGAGAACAGAAGAGGCAGCATTATGTAGGGGAAAGAATGCTTCATTTCTGAATCCAGTGACATGGGCTAAAATCTCACCTTTGTCACATACTACCTGTGTAACTTTGGGCAAGTCTCAAATCTTAATTTCCACATCTATAAAATGAAGGGATTAGATTAGGTGGCCTCTGAGGTCCTTTCAGCTCTAGATGTATCATCCTATAAATTTGCAATTATTACTAATTGCTAATTAACTTTTTTCATCTCTTTGGAACTGAATTCTCTGTCTCAATGCAAGTTTTCTGTACTAAATGGCATCTGTATTTTCCCTGATTCTATTTTCAATTATTTTCTACTGTCCAGTTTTTGGAACAAACACAATTCATAAATCTAATAAGGAACATTCCTGAAGTTAATTCTACCCTGAAAACATCCAGGCAACAGAGTCTTTTAGTGTTTAAAGACTACAGTGAGTCAGATAATAGTGCTCAGTAGATTTCAATTTTTGTTGTGAAAGTTTAGGGAGAAAAGGAAGTGATTTTTTTTAGTAAATCTGATGGGGCTGGAGCAATAATGAGAAAAATATTACAATTTTGCCTCAGGAACGTTAAGTAAAATTAAGATTCTTCCTATTCAAGGAAGTGTGGTTTTGATCTGCAGTAAAAGAATCTTGGATGGCCAGAGCTGTCCTTAGTTCACCACAGAACACTGGTTTTGGAAACAGAAAAGCATAATCTTAGCTAAACTGTTCACTTCTCTCCTTAATAAAATATGAACTAAGATAAAATAGTTACTTAGCAATTAGTTTATTAAGAGAGATTAAAGCCATGATGACTGGTAGTAGCAGCAAATAACTTCCTATTTTAAGGGCTGTTTTTTTCCTCCCCAAAGAGAACCTCCAATTTTTGAGGCTCTTAAGAGGTAGATGATTAACAAGGAATATATATGATATAATGGAAAGAATTATGAGTCTGAAGAAAGAACTATGAAGTCTGAAAACTCCAGTTTGGTGATGTTTATCAGTGGTGTAACTTTGGGCAGTTGATATTTGCCTCAGATTGCTGTTGGGGTAGCTTCTAGCTTTAAAGTTATAACCTTATGAATTTATAAAACTCATAGATTTTGTGCTGCTATTCTCAATTAATAACTACTAGTAATTCCATCCAGCAAATAGCAAAAAATGCAATTGAAATAATAGCTACGTGGTATATGGATTGATTGTCAAATTTTGGAAGTACAAAGACATGAGTTCAAATCCTGCCTAAAACACCTGCCAATGTGACATTGGACAACTTGTTGGTCATTCATTCTAGTCATATCTGACTCTTTGTGATCCCATTTAGTGTTTTCTTGGCAAAGATGTTACAGTGGTTTGCCATTTCCTTCTACAGGTCATTTTACAGATGAAGAAACTGAGGCAGACAGGCTTAAATAACTTGCCCAAGGTCACACAGCTAGCAAGTATCTGAGGCCAGATTTAAACTCACAGAGATGAGTTTTCCTGACTTCCAGTTTATCCATTGAGCCACTTAGTTTTCCTATAATAATAGTACTTATCTCACATGGTTATAATAAGGATCAATACATTAATAAGTACTTTACAAATCTTAAAACACTATCTAAATGCTATTATTATAAATGTCAAACATATTTAGACAACTCAGTGGAAAAAAAAGTCATTTTTGGAAATGATTGTATAATTAAAGTTTGTTTTATAAGAACTTTTACAGCTGCTATTTTAGATCTGCCATCTTAAGGGAGGAATTAGATTTGGTCTAAAAAGCCAGTCATTTCTAAACTGCATTGTATTCTTCTCTCACTTGTTTTCAGACTCCAGAGAGAGAGACAGAGAGAGTTCATGGGCACCTGAGCAGAAATGAGTCACTTATAACAGCTGGGAAATATTTGTCTGGGAAAACTCCCATCAAACTGTACAGTTGTAGCTAAGACAAGAAATCAGAATTATGGTTGGGAATCAAGGAACTAAACAGTGTAGTTTTAACCAAAAAAAATCCATGTGACCATATGTATGCTATTAAGGAGAGCTAATTTACCAACAAATCGTTTTTTTCCAGCCAGATCAAATTCTTCCTCTGGAAAAGAACTGATTGACCCTTCTGGTGAGATGATCTTTGGAACAGCCATTGTAGTAGTTGAGGATGTGGTAGTGGTTGGAGGCAATGTGGTCTCAAATTCATAATCTGAAAAAGATATGAAGGTTTCATAACAGGATCTGAAACAGATTCATTATTTGCAGACTGATATACTGGTACAGTTTTTATTTTTACTTTAAATTTTTTTTATTCTACTTCAAAACAATTTCTATTTATCTAAAAGGTGAGACTATGAAATGAATAAAATCAGTCTTTATTAATTGTCCAAAAGTAATTTGCTCCTCAACCTTTCTATAAAATAGTGTCTTATTCCCTCTACTTCATTTCTTCCCAATTCTTGCCCCTACTAATGGCCAACAAAAGTAGCAAACTCATCTATCTGTATTTCATAGAAGCATAGAAGGAGGTAGCAGAGTGTTGAAGCAGGAAAGAACCTTCAAGATCATCTAATATTATAGATGAGGAAACTAAGATCCAGGGAAATTGTGTGACTTAAAAAGACTGAACTGAGATCTCTGAGTCCCAAGTCCAAGGCTCTTCTGGTTCACTTCACCAAATAGGTCTTTCTTTGCAGACCGTGAAGGATCATAATGGAACATATGCTCTCATTCTTTATGTTGTTTGCACAGTCCTTTAAAAATGAGTGGAGTTGTAATTTGTGGATATTTAAAGATGACATTTTGCTTAATTATTTATTATTTATTATCTTTTTATTACTATTGCATGACAATAGTTAAAACGATCCTTAATGTTTTCATTGCTGTTAAAATATCTTTCTTTGTTTTCAAACATCTGTTTGAAACAAAGCATGTTTGTTTTTATTAGTCAAATTTAGTCTGCAACGTCTAAGAGCCACTACATGAAATTTAATTAAAACTAGGTTTAAAAAAGGGATGGTACTCCTGAAGCATTTTGTGTTTTGGACCAGTTTGATATAAAAATTGATCAATAGGTATCCGAGGGGCAAAGGAAGTAATAAGGGCTTCCTTAAAAAGGACACCATTTTTAGTCAGGATATACATCCTGCTATGACTACACGTTTATTACATGTACTGTTTAAATTTTTAAGTTTCTTTCTAACAAATACAATCCCCCTACCTTGCAAAGATGGAAATTCATAATTATGTGCCCTTTGCTAACAATATGATCCTGTGACTGAAGATCAATAACACCTATAATAGCAGAAAAGATTTTATGAAAAACAACAAAAATGAGGAAGAAAAGGAAGAGCAATGGAAAAAGGTCTGTATTATTCAAAAACATTAATCACAAAAAGCATTTCAACAAGGGGAGAGGGAAGACAGAAAAACAAAGATATGAATGAAATCACAAATGGAAGTTGAAGTTAGTTATTTCTGCTTCCTAATTTCAAAAGGTCCTTTGATCAGAATTAACAATTCATATAAAGTCTTCAATCTGTTATTACCTTCATCATACACCACATAAGCTTCTTCGGTGGGTATTGCTGTATCTGTCTCCAACCCAGAGAAATTATCTATCGGAAGCAAAGAAAAAGAGTAGCCAAATACTGACAACATTTATTCCTTCCATTTAGTCTTTCTCTCTCCCTTCAGAATTATATCTCAGTACACAAGAATTCATTCACAATAATAACAATGGGATTAAATTCACACTGTTGCAGAGGATTCAGAGTTCTTTCAGACACTACACTAGAAAAGAGAGGATATTACAATGCCATCTTTTACTCCAAGAAGGATGGAAATGAACTCTCTGCCTTGGCTCAAGGGAAAGAAAACCTTTCCATTCCTTTGGATTCTCCAGTGCACTTGATCTCTCCTAGAGAGTCTTTCAAGCTTTGTCAGAGCTGTTCTCAACCCCTTCCCCAGCCTCTTTGTGGTAGCTGACAAAAATTCCTCCTGTTGCTCAATTATTAGAACATAAAACTGTAAGCTTTGGAACTCTGAGTGGGAAGAAAGGGACATCAGTGGATGAAAGAGGAAGGTTTATGGCAAAGCCTCCCAAAATGTATGCTTCTCTGCCCTACACTTCTTTTCCCCACCCCCATCATGAATGGTTCCATGGCCCTAGGAATGCTTCCTTTCTGGAGTAGGAGGACTGGATTCCCTGACTTTCCCATGTCTTTATTCATTGCCCACATCAATAGGTACATTCATTTCCAAACTCCCTCATTCTTTTATCATAGTTTCTCCATTCTTTCATCCTCCCACTTCTCTCCAGACCTCACTTCCTGCCATCCTACTCCCACCAAAGTATTTGATTATACATACAAATATATAAAAGTCATTAATGAGGTTCAGAAATAATTTGCCAAAACTCACAAATCTTTCTTGAAGATAATTTGGGTTTAAACAAGTCTATTATCATAAGATCATTTTAGCATAATTATATTTAAATGGTTAACTCTTAGGACTGACCATGAGTAACAAGATAGCTAAATCCTACACAGGAATCCTTGATTTGATTGATTACTTTTCCTGAATTAAGACTGTGATACCTACAAATATGAATAACTATATTTAAAGACAAGTAGCAAATAATATAAGATGTAAAATGGATGATTATAAAATTTCACCACTCCATTTGAAAGTATAGGGACAGCCTTTAAAAGAGGAAAAGCCATTGCCATATCAAAACTTGAGTAAATTATTTTTACCTCTGAAAAATTTCTAGCGAATTTTTCAACTTTCTGTTAATAAATAGATCACTGCAGTTAAATAATTCAATTTTGACAGTGCATTTCTTTAAGTTAGTCAGGTTATCTATCAATATCATTATCCTATTTTGGAGGAAAGGAAAACTGAGGTACAGAACAATTAAGATGATTCCCCATGAGTAGGTCAGTTGCAGAATTAGGAATCATAAACATGAAAATCCTGACTTTAAGCAAAGTTATTTAGACACCAGACTGAAACTAAAACTCTTGGTTTCTGTTACAAATTCTACCACTACTATTAGAAATAAAATAGTAAGCTAACAAACATGTAGATGATTCCCATTTCCTTTCTTTCTAAGAGAGTAGTGTAATTCATACAGAACCAAGTATGTACAAAGAAAAAAAATAAAAGATATTCAGGTTTTAGGATAAGAAAAGTATTACTGTATTCTCCTGTTATTGGAGTATACGTGTGACCTGAAAAGAGTGTGAATACAGAGCTATTGTATTATAATGTATTAATTCTAGACAGAAAATTAAAATAGCACAAACAATTCTTACTGTTTTTATTTTTAGAACATTATTGAGGAAGACAACCCCAAATTTCACTAACTTAGTGATAATAACCTGATTTTTTAAAAGCCTGGATGGACTAGAACAAAGATAATATTGATGCTCAAATAAAACCCTGACTATATATTAAGAATATCTTATTAAAATGTGGAACACTTGGATGTTTAATGGTAGAAATCTTTGACCACTATTTGACCCATAATATACCAGGACTGCTGTTGGGCTAAAAAAAATCACCCTTGAGCCATTTGATGGTTCTGAAAAGCAAGAAGCTTGAATCTTTCATTCTCTGAATAGAATGGTCCCTTCATATAAACTATCATACACAATTTTTCTTCAGGACAAAAGAGCATGTTCCCAAGATGATTCAAATCTGATAGCTTCAAGATCTACTATGTCAGGAGAAAAGTGTTTTGGTGGGTTTTATATGGCTGGCCTTTTCTTCTTTTCATATATTTAATTTTTAGCTATAAAAATACTGTTTTTCTTCAGCATGTAGCCAGATTTCTTCCATTGGCTTAATATCCTCAATGATATTAAATGTGTAAAATGTAACATTTTTTATATCCTAAAATAAACAGGAAGGAAGAAGAAAAGCTCATATAATTCTCTTTGTGGTTTCTTTGTGTCAAATGTGACTCCTCTGAGTGATAACATATTCAAATGTCTTCATTTAACCAACACAGTCCTTTTATTTTGCTTTTTAAACAGTGTCTGACTATCCCAAGATGCATAACCTTTAAACTCCATGAGTCATTGGGAAATCACCCTTCAGAATATTGAAAAGTCTTTCTTTCAGAACTAACAGAGTCGGGAATGACTTTTCTGGAATAATGCCATCTTGACCCCATGAGAAAATAGTCACAAGCAGAGACAAATAATATCCAGATCTGATATTCAGAAAATAATGGCAAAATTTTCTAAGCAGAATGGTCGTCTTCACAATTACATTTTGAAGAATGCAAAAGATAAACTCTGGAAGATAAATACATCATCAATGGCAAAGTCTTTAGTTTCATGATATTAAAAGCCAATTACCAATTGTTAACTTCCTATAATCAGGATTTATATTCTTGAACTATTCATCCCAAATATATAACATATATATTCAAAATCACAACAATATAGTAATGTTAAATTAGTTTCATAAAAAAATTTTTCTCATCTTAAGTTTGAGGAATAGATAGAGGACCAGTGAATCAAAAATACTTGAGACTCATGTGGCTGTTCCCTTATATCAAAGTCCTTTTTTCAAAATCATGATGTCAAAGGGGACTCTAAGTTCTCTCAGACTGTCCCAGTAGAAAGCAAGCTCTGGAGTATGGGTTCTTCATTAGAAGTTGGTGCCATCAAATGATGAATTTATTTTTGACCATGGCAATTCAAGAAATATAGAAGTATTTAATCTTATTAATGGAGGAAATTCCCACACTGATGACATCATGAATCTTTTCAAACAGAAGAGAAGCAACTGGCTCAGATAAAGCAAAATCTTCCTTTAGTTACTTTGCTGGAAAGATGATTAAGGGCCAGATAATTTTCCAGAATAATAGGTGCTTTAGATTTCCAAAGTTTTGCTGAAGGGCATAATATCTCCAACCAAGTACATTACAATCAAATACACTGAAGAATAGGATCCTGAAAATGAAGGAAGAATAGATTTTGTTACTTTTGTAACTGAAGGAGAGATCAAAATAAGTCAACCACATTGACTGAATAACTACCCTTGATGCAGTGATAGGGTCCATTACTTCTAGGCCTACACCTCAAAGAGATCAAAGACAGAGAAAAATAATTCATGTATAAAATTATATTTATAGCAACTCTTTTTATAGTAGCAAAGAACTGGAAATTAAAGTGAAATCATTAGGGTAATGGTTGAACAAAATTTGGCAAATAAATGTAACATAATATTATAGTACCATGAAAAATGACAAGAGTCTGTTTCAGAAACCTGAGTGAATTGATTATGAGTGAAGTAAGAAGAACCAGGCAAAGAATACAATAACAACATTGTAAAGAAACAATTCTGAAATAATGAAATGACCAGCCATGATTTCAAAGGACCAATGATGAAAAATGCTACCTACACACCTTCTGACAAGAGAGGTGAGGGATTCAAAGTACAGCATGAGACAGACATTTTTATATGGCCAAGTAGGAATGTTTTACTTAACTAAGTATTTCTTAAAAGCATCTTGTTTTTCTTCTTTCTTTTCCAAAGCAAAAGGATGTGAGGAAAAGTAACTTAATACTTGTTTATTGAAAATAAATTTTTAAATGAACAAAAGCAACATTATTTAACCTCAAAGAGATTATGTAATGGAAAAGTCAAGACTAATAAAAAAAGACCTGAAGATGCACAACAATCAAACAAAAATGTACAAATAGTTAATAAACTTTATATGAATGTGCTATATATACAATATAGATGTGTAGATATATCGAAATAACATGAAATTCCCACATGCATACATATAGTCATGCATGGATAACTGCATTTACACATATGCATGTATTGTACATTTATTTTATAGATATGAATATTTATGTGCATGTAAACAATTTGCATGTATGAGTGCTTGTATGCATATGTGTATATATAGATATAGAATATAGACATAGATTTCCCTTCCCCCAAAGGAACCAAGCCTTTTCAGTGTGAGCATTTTCCTCACCAATACATAGTGCAAATACTTTATGCCTTAATAATCTACTTCATTCCAGACTTTTGCCAGAAAAATTCATCTGGGGAATAAATTTCTGATAAGGAATTTCTTTGATCTTAATTAGGCTGGCCCTTACACACGCCAAAGTTTATTGCTAAGCTTGTGTTCTAAGCCCTGCCAGTTTGTAATCTGCTGCAAATCTATGAAATGGGATATTAGGAAGCTCAAGTGCTTTGTAAATTTGAAAGTACTTTGCAAATGTCAATTATTTTTATTATTATTGTTAATTATTATATAATCATTTTTGGTAATGCTAAAGATTATTGGATGTGGAAATAGGAATATCTGAATTCAAATTTTGCCTCAAATACTTACTAGCTTCATGACCCTGGGAAAATTATCTTACCTTTCTCACTTGAAGCTACTAAACATGTCAATCCTGAAAAAAAGAAGACTTGAGAGATGGGGTATTATATTATAACTTGCAGAGAGTCAGAACTCTGGAGAAGTATATTTGAAACAAGGTGTTAACTCAGTAGAATTGATGGAAGAATGGTTCTCTAGTTCACATATATACTTAGTACTTTGTATGGTGATGTAATGGTTCTCTACCTTCACACATAATCAGTATGCTGTAAGATGTAATTACATTAAGATATATAAGGGCTAAGAAGGACGGGAAGAGAGACATTCTATCTTTGACCATCCTTATGGTAGCTGTCCTGCCTCCTGCTGGAGGCTGGTTGAGACTGGCAGATTGTGAGACTGCTGGATGAGACTGGGTCAGATGAGACTGGGTCAGACTATGACAGACACAGACTGTGTAAGAAACAATAATATGATTTTGAACTCTATTCTTATCCATTCTTGTGGTGTCTATCCTGCTAAGACTAAGTAGCCTGAACATTACAATAACTGACTTTTGATTATTTGAAGAGATAGATGAAACACTGACTAGACTCACACTTATTGAATGAGAGACCCAAACTAGGAACACAGTGTAGATATTAAAAGCAGATTGGGAGTCAAGGTATCAACCAGTTTAAGGCCTCCCCCAAAACTCTTGTGTACCTTTAAATAATGCCATAAAATAATTCCTGAAGCAGCGGAATCCTCAAAAAGGATGAGCTGAAGTAATTTTTCAGCCAAATACAATTTAGAAGGTCAACAGGGAAGGTCTATAAAACCTAGGAAAAAGTGGAGCACAATGCAGTGCTGGCCTGCCCAGACTAGGGGATCTTCCTAATAGTTCCAGGACAGAAAAGAGTGTTTGTGGTCACTAATAGACCAGAGCACAGGCTAGGAGAATAGTAAGCACCTCTCTTTATATCATACAACTTGGAAAAACTGAAAACTTACAGGTCCCTAGAAGTAGCTCTGAAACAGCCATACAAATCCCCTAAAGCCTAAGCTTTAGGGTTAGGGAGCCTGAACAAAAAGTTAAAAGTCAAGAAATAGATTAGAAAAATGAGCAAACAATGGAAAAAATTCTGGCCACAGAAAGTTATTTGGTAACAAGAAACATCAAAACACACATTAGAAGAAGATAACTTTAGTCAAAGGTTCAACATCCAAAGTCTTCAAGAAAAATATGAATTCGTCTCAGGCCATGGAAGAGTTCAAAAAGGATTTCAATAATCAAGTAGGAGAGGTAAAAAGAAAACTAGAAAAGAAGTGGGTGTGATGCAAAAAAGTCACAAAAAAAGAGTCAACAGCTTAGTAAAGGAGACATACACACATACACACACAATACTGAAGAAAACAACACCTTAAAAAAAAAAACAGACTAGTCCAAATGATCAAAGAGGTACAAAAGATCAATAAGGGGATGAATCCCTTGAAAAACAAAAATGGCCAAATGAAAAAATAGGCACAAAATTTACTGAAGAATAAAACTCCTTAAAAATTAGAATTGGTCAAGTGAAAAAAAAAAGTACAAAAGCTCACTTAATAAAATAATTTCTTAAAAATTAGAATTATGCAAATGGAAGCTACTGATTTTATAAGAAATTGAGAAACAATAAAATAAAACTAAAAGAATAAATAAATAGAAGACACTGTGAAATATCTCACTGGAAAAACAACTGACCTGGAAAATAATTCTAGGAGAAATATTTTAAAAGTTATTGGATTACCTAAAGGCCATTATCAAAAAAATAAACAAATAAAAGAGAGCCTAGATAAAATTTTTCAAGAAATTATCAAGAACCCATATTTTTAAAATGCTCAAAATCACTAAAGATTGGAGAAATACAAAATAAAATAATTATGAGGCACTACCTCATACCTATAACATTGGCTAATAGAACAGAAAGGGAAAAGGACAAATAGTAGAGAGAATGTGGGGAAAATGAAAGAACGGATGTTGGTGAAGTTATAAATTGATTCAACCATCCTGTAAAAAAATATGAAATTATGCTCAAAGAACTATAAAACTATGCCCTTAGTCTAGCAATACCATTATTAAGTTTGTATCCAAAAAGAGGGAAAAAAAGGAAAAGAATCTATGTATACAAAAATATGAATAACAGTTCTTTTCTTGTGGCAAAGAATTTGAAATGGAGGTTATGTCTATCAATTGGAGAATAGATGAATAAATTGTGATATGTGATTATGATGGAATACTCCTTGTGATAGAATACTATGAAATGATGAGCTGAATCTCTCAAAAAACCTGGAAAGATGTGGGCTGATGCAAAGTGAAATGAACTATGTATCAAGTAACATCAACATTATAAAGATGATTCGCTTTGAATGACTTAGCTATTCTAAACAATACAATGATGCAAGACAACTCTGGCAGACTTAATGATGAAAAATGATATCCACCCCCAGAGAAAGGACAGAAGATGTCTGAATACAGAGTGAAACATATTATTTTTTTACTTTATTTTCTTTTAGTTTTTCTATGTTTTCTTTTACAACGTGACTATGATGGAAATATGTTTTGCATAACTACACATGTATAACCTATATCAAATTGCTTACCTTCTCAATGAGGGGGAGGAGAAGGAAGAAAGAGAGAGAATTTGGAACTCAAAGAGTTAAAAATAAATGTTAAAAACTTTTTTATATGTAATTATGGAAAATAAAATACTAAATAATTTTTTAAAAGAAAAGAAAGTAAAGGCAGATTTTGTCTCAGTATAAAAAAAAAAAAAAGACTTCTCCATAATTAGAGTACTTCTTAGAAGTATTCTATCTTTCCAGAGAATTTCAAGTAGAAACTCAATAATCTCTTATCTGGTATAAAACCAAGGATTCCTATTTATTTAGGTAGGAATGGTAACAATCAGTCTCAGATCCTTTTCACTTGGTTTCTTTGATTTCTGTGACTCTGATTCAAGGTATCCACTTTCTTTACAAGTATTCCACTTAAAGTTAATTGCTCAGAAAACCACCAAGTAAATAAAAAAGGGATAAATAAGGACAGCAACTGGTCCTGACATCTCAGTGAAATTTAGGAAGCCCCAGTGACTAACTTCTACCAATGAATACTAGAACTGGAAAGGTTAGGTGATTTGCCAGTGTATGTCAAGGTCTTAAAGTGAACTCTCTATCTACTCCACCACTACCTGTGTGTGAGAAAATTTACACAAAAATGTCCTTCATAGATAGAATCAAATATTTAGAACTGGAAAGGACCTCAAAGCTCATCTAATGCAACCCTTTGATTTTACAGATGAGAATGAGAACTGAAGAATCAAAGTCGCATAGGGAGTAAATAGGAGGGTTCAAATTTAACCCCAGGTTTGTCTGATTCCAACCAAATCCAACCCTCTTTGCCCTGCAAAAATCAAAACCTCTCTAATATGGCATTTGTTGTTCAGTTATTTTTCAATTCTGCCAGACTCTTAGTCACCCCATTTGGGGTTTTCTTGGCAAAAACATTGGAGTAGCTTGTCATTTCTTTCTCCTGTGTATTTCACAGATGAGGAAATTGAGGCAGACAGGATTAAGTGACTTGAACAGGATCATATGGCTTAAATTTAAATTAGGGTCTTCCTAACTCCAGGCCTACCATTCTACCCACTGCATCTCCTAAGCTTCCCCCTTACAAAACATTTATTGTCAAACAATAATTAGTGCTGATGCTACTTTGGCTTTTTAAATCATAACACTGAATGTGAAAAAACAGAATATGAGTGTGAATATGAGTGAGTGAACAAAATATTTTGTATAAAGAATTCAAAAGTAAAATTTGCTTTGTACTCACCATGCATATGAAAGTCATGCTTTCTTTGGGACAATCCTCTTTTTTCAGAAGATAAAAATTTCATTTTTTTTCTTGTGACTCCTTAGAGGAAGTTCTCAGATGTCACATTTTCCCTTTGATTTGGACTTTTTCCATAGGCAGATTTGGTTTTTGTGGTTCCCATTTTGATTATAGATGTTTTTAGGTACCTATTACTGATCACAGCTGTTAGGCAAAAACTGACAGACTGATTATTAAAAGTTTTCAAGAAATGCAGATGCATGGTAAAGGCGCCAAGTTTCATTTCAATGGGAAGCTGGAAAATTGAGCATATTCTTTATTTTCATAACACAAATCCAGGATGGACTCTCCTTTGGGCAGTGCAATCTACTCAAGAGAACAAACTATCAAAGGATGTAACATAGTATCCTAGTGCTCCTGTGAACTTACAAAAAAGTGTTCTCCTAGTAGAATAAGCAAAGGAGCAGCAGAACTAGGGATTTAATAGGTGGCACATAAATACAAAGAATATCCCAACTCTGGTAGTTCTCATACTTAGGAAAAGTCTGGCAATATCTAGTCAGGGATCTTAACCTATGGTTTGTGAACTTATTTTAAAATATTTTGATAATTTTGTTTCAGTATGATTGTTTTCCATTATAATCTTGTGTATTTTAATTTATCGATTTAAAAACATTCTAAGAGCGGGTTCACACATTTCACCAAACTACCATTGGGGTCCATGACATACAAAAAGTTAAGAAGCCCTAATTTAACTAAACATCTCCCTACACTTCAGGTTTCAGGTTTTCTAGTTCACATGGCTTACTATAAATGATAGCCTGATACTAAACCATTCACTGTACTCTCCAGAGTTTGTACGCTATTCTGATTCTATTTTGATAAATACTAAGAAAAATAAATATACAGTACTTTATGATAAATCTCATTTGAAATGTAACCATCCACTTACAGAGAATCAGACCAAAATAAAAGAAGGCTTACCTTCTTCGGGATAGCACTGAGGCATGCCATCTGCTCCCATGACTAAATTACCATAATCATCCTGCTGTTCAATGGTGCCTGGAGGACAGGTTGGGACTGGAATGGTTGGCTCAGGAGTTGTTGGCTCAGGAGTTGTTGGCTCAGGAGTGGTGGTAGTTGTGGTAGCAGGAGTAGTGGTGGTGGTTGTAGTTGCCATAGTTGTAGTTGTAGTAGGACGAGTTGTTGATGTAGTGGTGGGTGTTTTGGTTGTTTTGATAACCTCCAAACCCATCAATGGTTTTCCTCCAAGGCTTAATACAGGTTTATCCTGGGCACTAGCCAAAGGCTTCCCATGCCTGCCCTGACCAAATAATGGGAGTCCATCAGGGCTCACCACTGGGGTTCCACCCATATCTAGAAACAACAACAGAAGACATCGTGCGATGAATATGGGTATAAATTGCAGACTGAGACAAAATCTCTTATAGTTAGATTGAGCCTAAATGATCTGCAACCATACATACAAAATATTTAGGAGGACTATTTCTAGGCCATCAAAAACACAAGCCACTTTTGATAGCTTCTGAGTTTAAAGCTATCATTAGAGAGTGGTCTATGCAAAGGGTTCTATGGATAGATTTCAAAAGGTCCTTGAACCAGAATGAGAAATGTATAAACACATATATGTATATATAAATATATATATATATATATATATATATATTATATATGTATATACATGCATGCATGTGTGTATGGGAGTATATCTTTAGTTACCCTAGTCTCTAACTGAAATTGAACACTTCATTCAATTATTTAAAAACATTCTGAGAGAGGATCTATATACTTCACCAATTTGCTAGAGGAGTCTGTGGCAGACATAAAAAGTTAAGAACTCCTGGTCTATCTAAATTTGAAAGAGCATTTCTAATAAAGATGTGTCATGACTTACAATATATAATTAAGATGGGACAAGATGGTAAAATGAATTGAAGGCTTGATTCTGGAAAACTTGATTCAAGTCTCATTTTGACACATACAGTATTGACTATGACCTTTAGTGACCAACTCGATTTATTGTCCCTGGCAACTTTTTAGGACTGTCATCTGTAGAATAGCTGCTGAATTGAATTAGTAGAGGAGGTTTACTTACTGGGAGTAAGGACCAAATGGTGTGTGTGTGTGTGGGGGGGACAATCAGGTAATTCAAGACAATGAATAATATAATAATCACATCATATCATGACCTTTCAACAGTGTTTAGATTTTTTTTCTCAGTTGAAATTCTTTAAATTTTTCATAATCATGAATCAAGGGCTATACACTCCTTCAAAAAGGGGATACATCACACATCATAATTTAGAAAGTGTGCTATTTCTCAAGGGCATACTTATAATATTCTTAACAAATCAGATATTAGCTGCATATCAGCAACTATTCTTTTTCAGATTTCAGCAATTTAATAAATAACTTATGAAAATCATTGACTTTTCCTATACCAGGGTTCTATGATGAAGGGGTACCTTTCATTACTGCATGGTTCTGGAAAAGTAGTGGCAATAATTTATCAGCACATAGCAGAACTGCAAAGTTCAAGGGGAGTAAGTGAAAAGGGTAACTGTGAAGGTTCTGACTGAGGGATTTTGAATAAAGGAAAAAGTAAACAAGTGACAAATGGCCGTTAAATTGACATTGACTAAGAGGTTGAATTTTCCAAAAGAACAAAATCTTTTCCCTGGTGAGGCATAATATATAAATATCATAGGCACAAACACAATTTTTTAACATTGATGTTAACAAAACTCTAATATCATTATGCTGGCATGACTCTGAAAAATGCATTCCCCTCTACCCATGACACTACATCTCTAAACTGTAACCCTATTGTCTTTCCTGCTTAGAATTTGAGATATTTGAGATTAGGAATCGTGTTTTTGTCTTTCTTCATATATCTAGCTCTTTTCACAGTGCCTGGAACATAAATAAATTCTGTTGATGATGATATCATCCTTCATAAGGATGGACTAAAAATGGTCCAAAGAGTAAAGGGATCATTACTGAAGAGAATCTATCAGTTAAGTGGGATTTGCAGTTTTTAAGTTATAAGCTGAAAGGAATCTTTTCTTCACCTTTGTTATTGTTGTACCAGAGACTATATCAAGGCTATAGGTGGAGATGGTGGAACTATCAGAAGTTCTACTTCTGTGCCTTTTTTAAAGGAAAACCATTCTAAATCTGATTTCTATTACCCAATTTATGAATACAAACACATAAAGGAATCCCTAAGGAGAAAATTCCCCCTTTCAATTTCATACTCAAACCTGTCCTAACTATTAAGAATATAATTCTGTATTGAGAGATCAGAAAAGGATGTCAGTGGAGGTATCGCCAGGATACATAGGTGCCTACTCTACAGTTTATAACCCTACAGAATTGTGTAAAACTTCAAGAGATTGGCTTGCCCAGGCTCACATATCTCGTATGATTCATAGCTAGTATGCATCAAAATCAGAACTTGAACTCAGGTCTTCCTAACATTAAGGCAAGCTCTCTATCCACCACAGCAAGCTGATGGAAATAAGTCTTTAAAAAATGAAGATGGAACAGAAGCATTACACTTCTTAGTCCTCCTAATCTCTGCTCTCAAACATGCTAATCTCTTATTGAAGAATATCTTTAATGGAGATTTTTAAAAATGGGTTCAGTCTCACTTACCCACAATTGTCCTACCATCACCTCCTATTTTAACCCGGAGAGGATTTCCATGAGAGTCCTGAAGGTATCTTCCTTCTGAGTTTAATACCAACCCTCGATCAAGATCCACAACCTATTAACCAGCAAAGTGAAAAAGAAAGTTTTGGTCCTACTTTAATTTTTATATATTGATTGAAGAGATTTAGATGAGAGGCTCTCATGAAAGGAAGACCAAATATAAACAAACAAGAATCTTCCTATTTCTAGTGTTCATGATTTTTTTTGAAAATTAGGGAAAAGATATTCATCTTTTATATTTTGCACTTTTAACTTTAAACTTAAAGAAAGATATTTTCTATCATATTTTACATTTTAATTGTGTATCTGCATATTGTGTATACATTTCTGAAAATACTAGCAATTACTAAAATAATTTTTATCCACATATTTCCATTCCCTGAACTACTATAAGCATTTTATAGTCTAATATATAAGGAATAAAATATATTTTTAATATAAGGAGCAAGAAGTACTATCATTATATTACTAATAATTTTTAATATAAAGAATAAAATATATCATCATTACAATATTAATAATTTGTTACTAAGCCTCATTTTCTTTTTGCAAAACATTTTCATAACTTAATCTTTGGGATTCTTTGCCATTTCAGTTTTCTTTAACTTTAATTTTTCATAGATTCCCACATTCTTACACTCCAAACATAGAAAAAAAGCACTCATTCTTTGGACAAACAAGATTGACATTCTCTTCAATAAGTAGATTATGCTTGGTTTTATCAATTAATCAGTAAACAAGTAATTGTTTTGAGAAGCTACAATAGTTGTTGTATTGATAATTAAATTAAGATTTACTTATGTTAATTCTGTTTTGGAATATACCATATTTCCAAATAAAAATAGTCTATATATAAGTGTAATATTTTAATCTATTCACTTTTCACAAATTTTCAAGAGTTCGTATCTTACAAATTATAAGATTTATTTTCATATTATCTGTACATGAAACACTTCTAAAGATCTTTATTTTTTAAGCTGGGAATCTTGTTGTAATCATGGAGTCTTCCTAATTCCTGATTTTTTGAGCTTTTGAGAGATAATAAAACTCCTAAACCTACATTCAGGGCTTTTCATAACCTTCCTTCAATCTATCTAACCTTCTCTCTTATTGGTCTCCTTCATATAACTTACCTTCTGGCCAAACTTGTCTATTTTCTATCAACTACTCTCACTATTCCCATTCCTATCCCCATATCTTTGCTTGAGGTGGCACTCCTGGTACCATATTCTTTAGCTATAACATCCTCTCCCTTAGAAGGAATAACTCTTTCCCCTTCATCTCCTTCTGGAAAAGATAATACCTCTTCCAAGAAGTTTTCCATTACTACAGATAAAAACGAATTCTCCTCAATGAAGGAGAATTTCTCATGGAGCTTTAGCTCTCCTTTGATACTGTCACATTCTATCCTGTATCATACTAATTTGTGAACTAGTCATATGCTCTCACTACTCCCACAAGAATGTAAGCTCCTTACGGAAAGAGACCATATAGTTTTTTCTCTTCATATTGCAAACAGCTTATGCAAAGGTAAGGGGGAAAAAGTTAGGGAATTTCATTGGTAAAGGAAATTCTTAGGGAAAAGTTTCCTTCTACAAAAGCAAATCATCAGCTTCTCTATAAGTAATAGCCTTAGAGAATTGCTTAGAGCATAGAAAGGTTATATGACAGGTCACACAACTAGTTGGACTTCAACCCAAGTCTTCTTGATTTTGAATCCAGCTTTCTATCCACGACAGTACACTGTCTCTCCTACTGAACCTATAACTTAAGATTGTTACTTTTTTTTAGTGAGGTATTCTTTTTTCACAATTGTAGTTTATCATAGACCTAAACCAGTGAAAACAATCCTGGTTTAAACATCAAGCAATCAATAATGCACATCAATTGTTTCTAGCTACAGAATGATTATCAGGAAAGCCAAAAAGAGATTTAATGAAAAATGCTCATTCATCTTGGCTACATCAGAATAAGGAGGAGTATTGTATCTATTTTTCCACAAAACTACCATTTCATTTCCTTCAATAGCATCAAAACATCTATTATTTGTAAAGAAGTTTACCCTACCCACTTTGTTCCTTGAGGGCCATTGATAATTCTCTGTCCACTTAGTTGTCCATTACTACCCGGAAGTACTTTCCCATCTACATTTGGTCTGCCATTATTACCTATGCAGTACAAGAGAATAACAGAACTGAATAAAGTCAATAGGTCAAGAAAGTTTGTTTTATATCAAAATTTTAAAGAAATACTTCACAATATACAGAAAAACAACCAGGGTTTGAAACCACTAGTTGAGATATCAGGTTGAAAATGTCTTAAGCTGGTACTTATACATTTTCATCTAAAGCGTGAATATGTTTAAAAAGTATTAAAAGCACAATAATGGCTTGATTATTCTACATCATTGGAGAAGCAGGTGTTCTATGTAAATTAATTTTCCACATAATTAAATTAACATTTTTAGTAAACATGGAATATTTTATTATAACAGAATTTATTGAACATATAAATATTTTAGTCTTTTAAAATTATAAGGTTATCATTAAGAATTATTGTATAATATTACAATAGTTGTCTTATACAGTAGATATAGAATAAGATAATATATAGAAATTAAGGGTAGATATGGGAGGCAATATAATTGTAAATGGCTCCCATATTACTTAGCTTTAAAAGCTATTCTTCTATCCCTTTTCCTGTGGTTTGGCCTAGACAGCATTTCGCATTTGCCAAAAACTTTAAAATGTTTGTTGAATTGCAATGGATTGACTTGACAACAATTACTACTTCTAACCAGCTGCTTAATTTTACACTGAAGATCTAAGCAGTTAGTTTCCCCTTTCCTGTTGAGGTATAAATACATGAGTTTCTTAACAAGTATATGTAGTTTAGAAGGTTTTATCCTTCCATTTAATTTATATTTCTCTTTTCTGGATGGTTGAGGTTGTCTTAAATCCACTAGATTTATTAATGTATGCAGTATTATTATGTTAATGTATGCAGTTACATTGTATTCAGCTGATGTTGCTAATTGGCAAAAACTGTGTCTTCTGTTCATTTATTCAGTGACAATGTACTGAATGTCTTCTATAATCAGGTCACTTACTATGCTAGCTGCTACCTAAAGAAACACATGCAAACTTAAGGCAGAAGAAAAACTCCTGTTTCATATTGAGATGATGTAGATACTAGTGCACAAAAGACCAAATTCTATCCTCTAGTTTTTTCTTGAACACATATGTTTATAATGCTTCTTTGTTATATGAGTCTTTAGTATATATTTTGTGAATGTACTATGAGAGCTAAAACACAACCCAAAAATATCCAAAGCATCTGAACTTTTCCTAGCTCATATTCAGATGTCTTGCAGCTCAAGCATATCTAAATACTTTGAATAGGCTGACCTTGTAAAAGAGTAAAAAAAATTTTGTCAAACTCAGGAGCTAGAATTTGATGGTATCATTGGATACAACTTACAGGACTGAGAATATAAGTTCTGTCCCTGCAAGAGCTATAACACATGTCATTTATGAAAGTATCTTATGAAGAGAAAAATTTACCAAAGATTTGAAAGAACAAATTACCTGGTCTGTAAGGAGGTCTCGCAGGGTATCTTGAAGGTGGGTTCCGTAATCTTGAGTTTAGCATTCGCTGACGCAGTGAAAGCATGGGTGTGGTGGAAGAATAAGTAAGTGGGGCATGAGTGGTAGTATACAAAGGTGTACTGCTGATGAGACCCTGGGTATTACGGGAGCGTGGAAGAAATTTAGAAGGGGCATTAGGGATTTGTGAGGTTCTTGAAGGACTGCCTAATGGTGGAGAAATGGGACGTTTTAAAGGAGCAGAGTCCTCTTCTTCATTAGATCTTACTCTAGAACTTACAGACTTATCCTTATCAATGTTTCTATTTATGTATTTACCACCAGAGGAAGGAGGCCACTTTGAAACTGAAGAAGAAATAGAATCTTCCTGTTTGTCTCTTCTTGCATATTCTCTATCGTCATCTTCATCATCATCATTTGAGACTGACTGATGAGACTTTGGTGAAGATGACAGAGGATTTTTAGAAGGAGGCTCTATTTTTGATGGTGTGGATTGGTAGAGACTATCCTTTTTCTCCACCCCGGATACTGTTCTGCCAGGAACTCGAGCACGGGAATGAAAAAAAGATAATGTGGATTTTGCATGTTCTCTGGAGCTACTGAACCTGCCAGCTGGCAAAGATGAACTTGAACCTCTGGAAGAAGATGAAGAGGTATGCCTGCTTTGGGGTTTTTCATCAGCATTTCCAGACTGAGTCCCTATTTGTTGCTGTTTGGAAAGAGATGAGGTAGGAGATAATTCATCTTTGTGATGGGTAGATTGTGTATTTATCTTGACATCTTGGTCTTCCAATTCTGTGCTGTAATTTAAGCTATCATCATATCTATTTTCTGATTCCTGATGGCTCTGTCGAGAGACTTGGGGTGAGACCTGTCCTCTAGAGTTGGCAGAAAGGGTAGATTGACCAGCTCTTGTTTTAAAGGAAGGGCGAGAATTGGAATGGACATCTTGTGAAGGGGAATAAGAATTTCTTGGTATGGAAAGCAATTGTTTTGATTTTGATAATGGATTTTCCACTTCCTTACCCTGATGGGCATGAAGTTGATGTTTAGAAGTAGAAACATGTGAAGACGGATGTCTTTCTGAAGAAACTGCTGCAGACCTTGAGTCCTGAACATTCATTACCCTTGTGGGTACACTGGATCCTGATTGGTGTTGAGATCTTGTAGAGGGCCTTACTCTAGCACGAACCCCCTCTATTCCTGTGTTTCGATGACCATCCTGCGTATGTAGTTTATTGGAAAAGGATGGTGAATTGCCCTGAGAATGTGATTCAGTTAAGGATGACTGAGAAGTCAATGGAGAATTTGCATTTTCTGTTAGGGGCATTTTTCGGTGGACACTTGATACTCTCTGGGGGATTCTTCTCATATGATCTGGATTAGATGAAACGGGCTGCCTTGAAGAAGAAGAAGACAGATAATCATTTACAATAGTAGAAGGAAGTGGTCTTTCTTCATCATCTTCTTCCCTTTCTTTCTCATCTCTATCAACATCTGAACCAATTCTAGGATCAGAAATATGATGAGAATGAACCCTAGATGATGTTGTGGATTGAGGGGAGCTAGAAGGTTGTGATCGGATTCCTTGACTACCAATAACTCTGTTAGGATATCGACTGCTGGGAGAAAATGGCCTACGTCTGGGAAAATTTAAGTTCCCAGAGATAGGCTGACCTGCTGCCAACCTGGAGCGAAAGGTAGGAGAAGTAGAATCTGTCTGCCTCTTTTTATCTCCTACATCATAGTCTTCATTGCCATCATCATCTGAACCATTCCTTTCATCAGGTGTCTGCTTCATTGAGGAAAGATGTGAATGGCTGGGACTATGACGGGCTGTGGATTGGGAAGGCATTGCAGAGTTAATGGCTCTTGCCTCCTGATCATTTTTCAGCACCCGAGGATGAGATCCAGAGTGAAATCTGGTTGGTAGTGCCCTTGGAGTTCCCCCATGGGAAGAAGTTCTTGTTGCTGGCACTAGAAAACTTGATTTTTCCTCCCAATTTTCTGATGGAGCATTTGTGTGAGCAGGCAAATGTGATTTCCTTTCACCATGTATAAGACTCTTCTCCTGATTTGTGACAGATTCTTGATTTGATGGTACAGTCAACCGAGAACGCTCTGCAGTTTTCGAAACTGGCTTCCCAGACAAAGGGTATTTTGAGTGTAGGGGGTCTTTAATGTGTCTTTCATTCTTATCATCATTATCAACAACTGGATCATTATTAATGTTTTCATGAGATGGGTTAACGGAGGTGACTCTAGAAGAAGGATAATGAGAATTATGTATTCTCGAATCATGGGAAGATGAGGATGATGGAGATGTGGAAGCAGACTGTGAATCCTGAGAGGAAGATGAAGAATCATGTGAATCTGTGTTTGTCTTCTGGGGTAACGTGGGAATACGAGTTCTCACTGGAGTCCTTCCAGGCCCCAAGACAGAATGAAAGGATCTACTTGGTAATGATGGCCGGACATTTCTTCTGTTATCTTGGACCTTAGACTGTGATGTTGGTTGGTTATCTAAGTCATCATCAGTGACTTCTGTTGACTGGAGATCAGAGCCTATTTCAGTTCTCTTTTTAGGGGGTAGCTGGGGTTTATTGAGGACCTCACTATTACTCAAAAGTTTATTCTTTAAATCAGGAGTTTTTACATCTCTCCCCTTGGGAGAAAGAGATGAATGAATGTGTTTAGAAGAAGGGACTTTTTGTGAAGGCTCAGGCTTTTTAGGATCCAATTTGTCTTTTATATTCATTCTCTGATGAGTATTTGGTTCACTGGTGACAGCTGCAACAGAGTTGGAAAGAAAATTAACCACAGCTATGAGGCGGTAAATGATCACTTATAACAGCATGGAACAAAGAAAATAATCAATCATTAAAAAAATGCCAAGTGATCTATGAGAATAACAAAAATAACTATTTTCTGGTCACAATAACCAAAAGGGAAAGATATGCTTCCCTTTGTGCAAGAGAGATGATTCTGAAGAGAAAAAAAACCAGTAATTGGAATTTCTATAAACTGAATCGTTTTAAACATCTTAAAATAATTTTACTTCTTTATATTTGGTAAAAATATTAAAAGTAATCCTAAGTTGAAACCTTTACTCAAGCAAAAGATCTGTTGGTAATATGAGTAATCAACTCCAAATCATCTGCTTTGTAAGTTAAAATTTTGTATAGTAGTTTTAATTAAAATAGGCTACCCTAATATAATTTTCAATGTGTCCTAAATGAGATGGAATACTATGTCACAGGCATTAAGAAGTCCTGGATTCAAATCCTGGCTCTTTCATTTATGAACGATATGGCCATAGACAAAGTATCTAATCTCCATATGTCTTCTGCAGTTCCATTAGATTTATTTAAAAAGTCACCATTGAGTTGCATTGGTAAAAAAAAAAGTTTCCAAAATTTTAGTTTTACACATAGACAAAATCACATAGCTTCTTCCCTTAGTTGCATATAAATGAGCTGGAATAACTTTTAATATATATTGAGATAAGAATAATCTTGATGCTGAATTATGAAGTGGAGTACATAATTTGCATGGTGTACTTTCAAAGTCATCAAAAGGTCTTCCTATTCCCTTTCCTCTCTAATGCCTGAACATTCTTTCAAAAGGACGAAACCTTCATTTCCCAATTAGAAAAATGGCTTGGGATATAGCAAAACCTTAGGAGCCCTAAAAGAATAATATCAGAGCCTTTTTAAAGAATAAGCTTTAACAGAGGATGCCTAAAAGTAAGTTGGTGTTGTGGATAAAAAGCATAGAAATGGAAGACTGGGAGATCCAAAGACATTTAACTTTCTTCAAAATATAACTTAAGAATAGACCTGAATATGTTTATGTCTGGCTGGTCTAAATAGCACACAGTGAGATAAAGCATTATTAATTACCTAGTTAATCTAGGTGTGGGTGGCCAAATAAGACAATTCACAGTTATATACACAGGAGAAAAAAAGAGCATATTTTGGGACCTGAGTTAACTTGACTAACTGTCAAGATTGATTGGATAAACTGGTTCACTGCCAATTCTTCCCTTCACATTTTTTGTTCAGACATAGTTCAAGGATATACATTACAAAATAAACTTAAAACTAGTGTTTTGGTTAAAAGGGAACAAAATAAGCATAGCAACAGCAAATATTTGATCCATATTTGACATCTAAATTTTTCATTTCCTTTTTATTTTCAATATAAAATTAGAGAATGGCATCAGTTAAATTGTAATTAATGATATCTTGCAGGGAGAATTCAATGCAACCTGCTGAGGAAAAACTCATTTTTAAAGGGATCACTATTTAAGATTTTCTCCTTTTAGAAATTTCAATGCAAATTGGTGATAAAATCTATAAATTCATCAGCACTATTATCTAAAGTAACACGAGACAAACAGCCAGAATGATATGTGAGAGACAAGAACACACAGTGAGAGAGCAATGAATACAAGATGCTTACTTGTTGGCATAGCGACAATGAAGGCTTTAGACTGAGGACCCTGTCCTCTCCTGTTTGCGGCCCGGATTTTGAAAAGATAGCGTTCCCCAGGCTGCAGACCATCCACTATGGCAGAAGTAGTCTCTCCAGGATAGGTGAGGGACTTTGCTCCAAATGGTTTGAGAGCCGGGGCGTATGAAAGAATGTATTCTGAAATGATTTGGCAGACGGTTGGAAGGAGGAAACTGAAAACAGTCCTGTGTCCAGCAGACAGACTGTATGGGTAGGATGAATTAGAACGTGCATTACTAAAATTAAAACACTAGCGATGCACGTCAAGTCAACAGCCGGAATACAAAGACATGAGAAAAGCTGAACTACCATTCATTCAGACTACCAGACAGGATATGTAGTTAATTATCTAGCAGTTTTATATTTTAAGTAAATTAAGCATATGGAATCCAAGAGGCAAATCTTAATATTTGCCAAAAAACATTTACAGTTCTTTTCCTTATTGCCTATTACCTCATAATTTGCTGTGATGGAAAAAAATCAAGTGAGAAATAGCAACTGGAAATTGAGTCTAATTAGTTAGTGACAGTTTTTAAATATTTTTGCTTATTAAACTGTGATTATTTTATGTTAGTGCTTTAGTTACCAAGTTGCTGATTAAATCTAGATAAATTCCAGATTTAGAAACCATTTATATATGGTGGCATTTGTAACATTTTAAATCAAGCTATGTAATGATAATATTACTTCAATAACATTCAAAAGGTGGGATGAACCACTAAATATTATTTCTAATATTTCAGTTTTATGAAGGGTACTTCAACCCTGTAATACTATTTTGATGCTAATATTCTGAAAATAAATATAATATTTAATAGTGATGAAATAAAATGCCTTTGCCAAAGAAATGATTAAGTAGTGCAATGTGTCCTAAAATATATCATTCTTTTCAATACAAACAAAAATTCAAGTTTATTTTTCTCTCAATGCAATTGGTGGTTTCTACTTTGTAAAACATAATTTGTGGTGGTCAAAAGTTAAAAAAAATGGAGAAATCCATTATTCAAAGCCACATTGGTAAATTATAGACATAGGACTCTACTCTGTTGAATGAGAAACAAGGAAAGACTCCAATCACTTGCAAGATCTCCTAATATCTAGTAAAACTTCCTTTACATGGCAAATGCAAGTGTTACTATGAATTTCAGATTTTGAAACTTTAAAAAAAAGTATAATAAGAATGCCAGTCTAGGGATGGATGAGAAATGTGAATAGAGAGAAGCTATTCAGTCAAATTCTTTTACTGTAGGAATTTAGTGGCAACTGTGCTTACTGACGATGTACTTAACTGGCTACTCCCCAGAAATTCCTTCCAGCCTTTAGACTGGAACCAGAGTGAATAAAATGAAAAACCATATAACAGGAGAGACAAAACACTGAACAAAAGTAGTAAATACTCTCCAAATAGAGAAAATCTGGGTAATTTTGATGGCTTCTTAAATGAAATCTTTTCTGTCCATAACAATAAGGAACCATCTGCTCTATATAACTAACATGCAGTTAGCCCCCACACAAATAGCATATGTGTACAGGCATATATATGTGCATATGTGTATATATGCATATCTTTGTATATAACCATATAGATCATAAAGGGCAAGATTTGCTTACTACATTCTCAGAAAATCTTTTGAAGAATTGACAAACAGAATAGTTAATTCTATTTGTATGTTTTAAATCAAATTATATTTCAAAATGATATTTTGTCACTACGAGACTTGGACAAAAAGATTATTAATCCATTATCACTGGCATTCTCACATACTTTCCTAATTAGTTAAGAATATCTGTGGTAAACGCTGGGTTTTTTAGTCCCTCTGTGGTACAATGAATAGATCATACATACACAACACTTTAAACTTTAGGATATTGTTCAGATAGATTAAGAGGACAATGCCACAAACATGAAATTAAGACATGAAGGATAACACAAGAAGCTAGATATTGGGGAAAATGGACAAAACTAATTTTGGGACACAGTCATTTTCATTTCCTAAAAAATAATTGTATTAAATGTCCTTCTTTCTTCTCAAGATTACCCTCAGCTGCTCTCAAGTAGCCATGTTACTTTCCTAGATGCTTTTCAGATAATGTGAATAGCCAGCATTGATCAATCACCTGGCACTTCAGGTGTACAGCATAGGTCACTTCCACTTCCTCATGCATTTTTATACAATTAACTTCCTACCTTTCACTCTTCCCTCTGTCTCTGGAAGTGCTTCCCAAGAAGCAGTGACAGCTGTTTGTTTGCCTTTTACAGGACGGACATCCAAGTTTTCAGGTGCTGTGGTAGGAGCTATAAAAGAACAAATTATTGACAAAGGCAATTATATCGAGAAAATGACTATTAAATATATCCTGATACTGTTGTTATGGGTGGTGGTGGGATGGAGCGGTAGTACTATAGGGTCTAAAAAGGCAAATGACACATGCTGACAGCTCTTGGTAGACAAACATCATTCAAACAGATGCCATTGTGATTGTGCTTGTAGGGAGCAAGTTCATGACAGATACTTATGTAATATAGCAATTTCTATTACTGCTGTCACTGACTATGAAGTAGATAAAATATGAATTAAAAATAATCTGGTTAATAGTTTTAGAGATTCAATTTACCAAATATTTATTGAGTAATATTAAGGGCCAGCATTTATGTGATACTTTAAAGTTTGCAAAGTACTCTACAGATATTATTTAGTTTTATTCTCATAACAACCTGGGAGACAGGTGCTATTATTATCCCCATTTTACAACTGAGGAAACTTAGGCAAACAAAGGTTAAGTGCTTTGCCCAGGGTCACATACTGAGTGTTAGAGACTGGATTTGAACTCTTTTTATTCAGGCTCCAGGATTAGCATTTATTGCACAAGTGTCACATAGTGAGTAAATAACTGAAGCTGCATTTAAATTCAGGTTATCCTGATTTCAAATGCAGCATTCTATGTGCTCACCCATATGCAGCTTGAAAGTATACTATATGTTTAAAATACATAGGACTTAAAATACTAAATCTTATGATCAATGTAAAGACAAGTAAGAAATAGTTTTTGACCTCAAGGAATTCACAATCTAATTGCATATACAAGGAGCATGAGGAAAACCAAGTATTTCCATAGTTGTTGTACAAAACAGAATATGATAAATGTTATGATGGCAGAAAAAACAACATGCATCAGGAATACAGAAAAGAGATCACTTCTAGCTTAAAAAAGAGGAGGTCCTAATAAAGGTAGTATTTGAGATGGTCCTTAAAGGAAGGAAAGAATAGCAAAAGATTCCATCTCCTCATGAAGGTGAAAGGATGTTCTAGGTGGTGGTATTAGGATGAACAATGGTGTCAAGTTTGGAAAGTACAATGTATGGAATGTTTATGGAGTTATCAATGATCCAATTTGGTGGGGAAAATAGTATTTCAGAAGAGTAATGGAAAATAAGAAAGTGTTGGCTTTAATTTCTTAGATAACAGGATTTTAGACTCAAAAGTAAGAGGAAACTTAAGAGTTCATCATGTCCATTCTCCTCATTTTACAGATGAGGAAAAGGAGGACTAGATGGATGAAATATCAATCAATTAAGTCTTTCTGGATCCAAGTCAAGTATTTGATCCATTAGACCATTTCAGCTAGAGTTTTAAAAAGAATACTCCAACAGGGGTTGTGGAGACACCGCAAGCCCAGTCCCAGCGAGGAGGCTGTGCCAGTGACCACCATGACAGCGGAGTCAGTCCTGGAAGTAGTGGAGAGGCTTCAGTCAAGACTGGCCAGGGATCCCAAACTGAAGAAGCTACTAAAACATCTGAAGAAACCCTCAGACTTACCTATCACTGTGGACATTCTGGCGGAAACAGGTGTTGGGAAAACAGTGAATGGCTGGTGGAAACATGAGCAAGTAGGAGGCTTTGCCAAAGATTTAGTGGCCCGATGGAAGAAGTTAGTCCCTGTTGCTTAGGAGGTTGAAAGGAATATTGAGCCTGAGGAGCAAATGCTTGAGAGAAGTAGCTCTAGAAAACATCCCCGAGATGTTTTTCCCAAGGAGGAGGAAATGGAGGAGGAATATCAGGAAAGCTGGAAGGACTCTTGTAGCCAGTCATACTGACTCCCAGGAGAAAAAGCATGGAAAACTTTCAGAGTTTGGTAGAGTGCCCAAGGCCTCACACAGTAGTAAGACAAGAGAAGAGAGAAGGCCATGGAAGAAAACCTCCTCATTGTACACATACGATCAGGAACCATTCAACAGAAGTCATGTTCACTCACCTCAGCCTTCCACAAGCCCTTAGCAATTATCCATGATCAACTCCCTGAAGAGGAGGAGGAGCAGCTGATACCACATCAGAAGGCTGGCAAAAGCCATAGATAGTCATGCCTTTCAGGACCAAGGCTAAAATAGCCAAGAGAGATACGTAGGTGAACCCCGGGACAAAGGCCTTGTGAGTCAGAGCAAAAAGCACAAGACTTCCCAGAAAGAAAAGCATCGCTTGGATAAAAGAGAGGAAAAGAACTTTAGTTTGGGTTGAGGCAAAGTGTCTAAGGCTGTTTCTCGAGAAGAGGGCCAAAGTATCCCTCAGGAACCAGTACTAAGGAGAAGCAGACATTGTCTAGTGCTGCCAAGAAAGAGAGGGACAAAGAAAGCGTCAGTAGCAAGAAGTTTTTACCTCCCTTGGAGGTGGCTTCTGTCAACCATATGAAAAAAACAAAGCACAAGGATGCACAGAAATCCAAATTGGAAAAGACCAAGCTTAGTGTGGACAGCTTTGATGTAGGAAAGTGGGAGGGAGAATTTTCTCCCAAGCCAAAAGAGAAAGGGGTGTCTAATAGCTTAAAGGAAAATTCAAAGCCCTTAACTCAGACAGAAAACCATCGAGTCACTTTTCAGGGGCTTGAGAGACAGATATGGATGATGTCTATGAATAGCCCACCACGTCTTTTGAATCATACCCCAGCTACGACCAGCCCCAGAGGGGAAAAAAAAGGTTGTTAAAACTACAAGTGGGATTCGTGCAGAGAAAAGTCACAATAAGCAGAATGGTTTCAAAGCTGATCATAAAAACTCTAATAATATCATTCAGAAACTCCCTAAGATGAGTGAGAGCAAGGCAGAAAAGCAACTTTCTGGAGCCAGCTCTGCCAAACTAAAAACAGTCTCCATTGATGTGATGCCAACATTACCGGACATCCCCTTGCCTACCATTTAGGCCATTTATCACCCACTTCCTTCTCTTAAACTGATTCCCTCCTTTTAGCCAAAGAGGAAAGAACCCTCACCCCATGAAGAAGAGGAAGCTGGATTTACTGGATGTAGGATGAATTCAAAAATGCAAGTCTATTCTGATTCCAAGTGTGCCTACCTATCGAAGATGATGTCCATGCACCAGCAGTGCACTGGAGTCCTCAATAATAGCATAGACTCAATTTATGAAGTTGGGGGTATTCCCTATTCTGTACTTGAACCAGTTTTGGAAAGATGTACTCCTGAGCAACCCTATGGAATTGAGGAGTGCAGCCATGTGTTACACGAAGAGACTGATCAGCTGAGGAAAATTCACTGCCATAGGGACTTTAAGAGAGAGAGACCAGAAGAATTTGGGTCTTGGAGGGAGGTGAGTCTTCAGCTCCGGGATGCTCGGGAGCAGGGACTGCTCCTCTTAGCTGAGAACATTCGATCAGCTCATGCCAACAAACCCAAAGGCCGACAAGCAAAGATGGCCTTTGTCAACTCTGTGGCCAAGTCGCCTCTGATGTCAGGAGACAGCAGGAGAAATGTGGGACTGGAGGAGCGGCTGTTCCCAAAAAGATCAAGGTCAAACCCACCCCCTACACCTCCAGCAATAGCTACATCTGCAGCAGGGGGTGCAGCAGCGCCAAGGAAGGGCAGCCCTACAACGGCCCCTGCAGTCAGAAGCACGGTGTCATACAACCCCAGGAAACCACCCATAAAAAAAAATTGCCCCAATGATGGCCACAATGATCAAGCGTTCAAGAACAGATTCTCCCGGAGATAAAACCTTCCCTGAAGAAGGGAGAGCAAGAAGAGGAAGGAGAAGAGGGAGAGTGAAGCTCACAGGAGTCTCTATTTGAAGCTCACATAGAGCCATTCGCTTTCACATGCATCTCCAAAACCTGCACAAGGATTGACAGAACTATTTCTTCAGGTGTAAACTACCTGCACACAGCCCCTGCCTCCCTTCCCAGAGAGCACTTGAGACTTTATGAGGAAAGATGTGAAGCCTTGCATCTCCTGAGGATTTTAAGGTCAATCAACCTTGTTAGCAAACCTCTTTGTAAACTATGAAAAATAGTTTTAATTAATAAATATTTCCCCAGATTGTATTTATTTAAAAAGAAAGAATATTAAAACACTCTAGAGAAGATTATGTATGAGCCAACTTTTGTACCTTTGGGAAGGCAGAAATTTTGCACAAAATATTGATACTCTCTAGACCTCAGTTGCCTTATCTATTAAATGAGGAGAGTGAATAACCTGATTTCTATGTTTCCTTCAATGTCTGATGCCATAATCTAAGATCTGTAATTGTAAAAATAAGCCACAAAATGTAGTGGCAGCTTGAGAACATGAATTCTCAGGATCAACCATAGGCTTTCATCGAGGGAGAGGATATTTTCCCTTTTGTAGTCACAATAATACACAAGTTATTTATGTATATTATGCAAGTGGTTTTTAATTGTCTCCATATGTTGAAAGAATAGCAGTTTAATACAAAAATTCAACACTAGGCCAAGCATGTGCCCAAGAAAATGGTCAATCAACAATTTTGTGTTTATATATGGAAACTTGACCAAAGAATTTAAAGCCAGCCTCTCTCAAAGGCGTGTCCTTTCTGATATATTGTTATGTTTGGACTCTAACAGCCTGGGTATCTTGGAACTATATTCTCTATAAATCCTACTGCAGGAGAATCTCCCTGATAGAAAATTCAAAGAATCCTTTAAATACAAACCAGATTCTGGCGTTCTTTGAAAGACTGAAGTGCTCCATTTGCCATCTCTTTCACCTTGTGAAATACGGACTGCAAACTCATACATGGTATCTGGAATCAAGTTCTCGATCAGAGTCCTTCTTGCAGAAACCTGCTTGTAATCCCATCTTGCCGATTCTCCTTTCTCTCGATAGCGCACAGTATACTGCCTGTTGATGAGAAACAGTTCAGTATTGGCATGCATTCAACAAAATTCTCTGGGAGTGAACATTTGCTGTCTTTCTCTTTCTCTGTTGACTTTACAGGCTGCATAGCCCTCTGCAAGGAAATCAAATAAGAAGAAAATCAATCCTTGGTTATAGTCATCAGCTTAGGAAACCAATTTAAATCCACGGTACAAATGCTGTAGATTTTAAGTCCAAGAGATATAGACCTGGCATTTTAGGGAAAAATTCTTCCCAAGGATTCTAAAGCTGCAGAATTAAGAAACATGATGCAAAGGGCAAATTCCTGCTGTCTACAGAAGAGGTGAGGCAGTAGTGGATAGAAAAGTAGGCACTGACTCCAGAATTGTGTCATATGGGAATCCATAGGGGAAAAAAACTAGATGGGCACTGATGTAAGTAGCAGATGGGAAAGCAGGCTTATCACCAGTTGGTGCACAAAATAAAAAAAATAAATTGCATGCCCCAAGAAGACACTTGGGCATTGGAAGCTTATGCTCTGAGAAGAAAAGGCATCTTCAGCCCCGTAGGGCTTAAACTTTACAATTTACTGGATTTCTTTTCCATGCAATCTTATCATGGCACCTCTGCAATAATCAAGTAGTTATAAATAAGAATTTAATATTCAGAAGAATGGTACTGAGCACCAATTAACAGAAAACCAGCTCTGGAAAGCAAGAGATCTGAAAACAGAGGGTTTGAGCAGTCTCTTTCATCACACTCAATGGCTGTCAATGAATAAAACCCAATAAAATAAGTGAGAATACCTAGATGCAACTGCCCTCTTCTGTTTTTCTAAGAGAGGATCCAGCCAGGCAACAAGAACTGACTGAGATGACATAACTCGAACACTTATGTCTTCAGGCTCTTCTAGCTCATCCTCCTCTGAAATGACAAAACAAAGCAATTATAGCAAAATCTAGGAATTCTCTGAAAAATCATTATTGAATACAGCCCATTGACTAATGTTGAGGAAAGGTGAAAAGGAAGGAAAGAAGGAAGAAAGGAAGAAAGCAAGGAAGGAAGAAAGGAAGGAAGGAAGGAAGGAAGGAAGGGAGGGAGAGCAGTCTTACATTTTAAGTGAGATTGAGTGAAAACTTAAACAATTATCTGTGCAATCAACGGAAAATATAAGCCAAAATAAATCTCTAGCTTGACAGTTATTGATTTTAATTTTTGAGTTAAAAGAGAAAATTATGAGAATTATTTTTTCCTTGAATAATAGCCCAGAAAAAAAGATGCATAATTTATTAGGTAGCATGGAATAGAGGATAGAAAACTGGCTTCTGATTTCAGGAAGCTCTAGGTTTAAGTCCTGCCTCTGATACATGCTAGATATGTGGCCATGGGCAACTAATTTAATATTTCAGTGTCCCAAGCAGCTCTCTAAACCTATAACTTGTAGAATGGTTGTTGACCTACATTAGAAGAGAGAGTTTACTCATGCATTCCCTACATGAAATCATGGGTTTATATCCCCCAAAAAGAGAAAAATTACCATCAGGAATAACTACAAATCAAAATACTGGTAAGGGAGGAGGGCTGACGAAAACTCTCCTAATATAAAGAATAAGTGACAGTTCTCAAATCTGGAGTGTCTGGGTTTGCCTGTGACTCAAAGTTGCAATTTGCTTTTCTTAAAACATTCTACAATAATTTTGTAAACAAATTTCAAACAAACACAGATGTGTGTGTGTGTGTGTGTGTGTGTATGTATATATATATATATATATATATATATATATATATATATATAGTCAAACACAGATATGGCTACTGGCCATGAGCCATTGCATGAGTCATTAATTGCTTTGCATACTTTAGTATGCTAACATTTTTCTATATACATATAGGTGATTACTAACAAAAGACCAAATGTATAGATCTTATCTCATTCAGTCATCTCTACACATCTGTTCATCAATCCTTCATATTGTTCAGAGTTGCTGTGACTATGAATCATTTCTGTGGAATCTGCAGTGAAACTTTAGTTAGAATAAGTATGTTGCAATTGACCTTATATATCATTTAATGATCCCTTCCTATTTGAGGCATGTAAGTGAACTGTATTTCAGAAATAGGGTCACCACCAAAACCAAGCCAACGTATGACTAAAAGGGAAATAAATACTAATTTTTTAAAAAGATGCCTAGGTTTCTCTGCATTTGACTTTTATTTATTAGGACACAACCATCTTATAAGCACCAAACCTATCACATGTAACAATCTGCAGATCAACCAAAAAGAACTTACAAAAACTTACCTTCAGTTTTTCTCTTTGTCAAAGCAGCCCTATATACAGGCTGGCTCTGTCCCTGAGAGTTCATAGACTGCAAGGAGACCACATACACCGACTCAGAGGCTACCAAGAAAACAAAAAGACATTTCTGCAACCCTTTTCCCATTGCAAATAGAAGGATTTGAAGGTCGAGTGAAGCTCTGTCTCTATTTGTGTAAGAAGTATCCTGTAGAAGCTAAGAAAGCAAGCTTCAAAGTCAGAAAGCTGTGGCTTCAAGTCCTACCTATGATATATTGACTGTCACTTTGGATAAGTCACGACCAGTCGGTGATCCAGGCAAATGTAAAAGGTTACAAGTTATAGAGAAGATATAGGTCTACACTGATAAAACTTTCCTCCCCTAGAAGTTCTCTATAGGAATAAAATCACAGATTCAGGCACTATCCTCTATTTATGTGGATATTCCCACTTGTAAAATGTAATCCTCTCAACTTTCTTTCTTCTATTTATTCTAGGATCAGATCATTATCTATTTTCATTGTGTGCCCAAGATCTATGAAAGAATAAAATAACATGGTGAATTTGCCAGTCCAACCAAATACAGATCAAGATCAGAATTGAACATAAGAAAGAGTAATCTTGCAATGGAGTGAAATACAAATCAAATAATGGAGATACAGGGGATTCAAGGACTAATTAGGAAATAATTTGGGTTTAATCTAGAGTGATGGTAATGGTAATGGTCAGAAAGAAACATATTGATAACTATCATAGAAGGTTTGACAAGATTAGACAAATGACTACTTGTGGGATATGAGGCAAAAAAGGAATTAGATAACACCATTGTTTCAACATAGAAACAAGTCAATAATGATACTATTAGGAAATGGGAGGAAAATTAGAAGCAGATTAGTGAAAACATGGTAAATGGTAAATACTACCTTTGGGCACTCTAACTCAGAGGGGCCACAAGACGTCCTGGCAAATATATCCAGTAAGTGATCAGAAATTAGAGTCTGGAGCTCAGAGATATCTGGAATTCATCTACATAGAAATTATAGTTGAAGCTGTGGAAGTAGATGAGAATGGTAATAGTAAAGTGGCTAGAGAGACAACAGAAGAAGCAGAAGAAGGCCATGTACAAAACCCTAATGAAAATCAGTATTCAGGGATCAGAAAGAAATACCAGATCAAAAAAAAAAGAAGGATTGGTTCCAGAAAGAGGAAGAAAATCAAGAAAGTGCGATACTGACAGAAATCAAAGAAGTGAATAACAAAAAGATGAATGGTGTCAAGTGCATTCAACATTTAGCACAGTTCCTGGCACACTGCAAGTGCCTACTAAATGTTTATTGATTGGCTGAAAGGCTATAAAGCAGAAGGGTAAACTAGAGAGAAGATCACTGAATCAGGAGATAGATCACTGGTGACCTCTGAGAGACAATTTTTCAGTCTAGTGTTGGGGTCAGAGATTAGAGGTAAGGACCTATAAAATAAATGAGTAGTAAGAATGTGAAAGTATCTTCTTTCTCTGGTAGACATTTGCCCTAATAAGGATAAAAATTAATTCCTAATAGAAAAGCATTTTGTGGTAAAGTGATTGTTATTTAAAAGAAAGAAAAATAAATATACATGAAATGAAAGGGAATTTATGAAACCGAAATATTTTTCTTGGATTTTATTTATTGTTGTCATTATTCTAAAAATGTGATAAAAATGTGTGTGGATGTGGGAAATGTGAGTAAATATAATATATAAAAATTAATTGGATAAGAAAAGAAAGATTTTATTATTCAGTATAATTTTAATGTTTAAAAGCATCTTTAGTTATTCCCATTACTGATTATTGCTTGAAATAAACCAGTTCCTGAATAATAGAAGAAAGATCATCAATCAATATTGATCAATTATATAGACATGCTATAACTATACTTACCTAGTTTTTTAATTTCATGTGCTCTTTCATCCCTTGTTAGAGGAACATAATTCATCTTCCTGCCACTTTCTCCATAGCCCAGGAGAAAACCTTGGGACCTACGTGGACTTTTTATGCCAGATGCACGTGGTGCTTTCCACTGAACAGAGAGTTTGTCATCTGAAGACCGGACTCGAACTCGCAAAGGTTTGTTTGGCACTTCCTTTTCTTAAAAAAGAGACAGAACATAAAAACATAGCATTGAGGTTTTGATAACACAGCAGTATGGTGTCTCTGCTTAGTCACAAAATTTGGAGCTATGTTTGCAGATAAACTCCCAGGAAACATCAAGGAAAAACATTTGACAAGAAGGATAAATAACACTCTCACTACCTTTCTCAGCATAAATGTCAAATAGAATAGAGTAAACAAAAATTTCTGCTAGAAATCATAGATATTCTAAAATATTTTCTACTTTGCGTCCTCTCCCTCCCCAAATTTGAACCCAATAAGGACAATACAGATTATTTGAGAAGAGTTAATGCTCAATGTACAGTACAGATCTACCATATATAGTACAATCCATTAGAAATCCAACCATACTTAGATATTGCTTGGTTTTTATTTTAATTATATTGGTCCACATCCTTGAGCTTCTGACCTTCCAGACGACACAACATAAATCCTTAGTCACATTGCCCTTAACGCATCTTTACTTTTCCCCCTTTTTGGCTAAATAACAATATCTTAAGATATCCCTTCATTAAGAAATTCTTTAATCTGTTTGTTTATAGTTTCTAGGTGATTCATACCTGAAGCCATCACTCAGTGCCTGAGTTCTTTTGGTTTCACACCAAACAAAACTGTCAAATTGGTAACACACAGCACAAACATATAACATAACATCTACATCATTTTTAATGTCTTTGTTTTAAAGATGAAGTCATGATGCAGGTATTTATCAGGGCATCCCTCCCTTCTCTCCCTACATTTCTCCACCCCTTTGAGTTTTACCTGATACAATAAAATTGGAAAATTTAGGAAAATGTAGCAGTATTTAAAGGAAAAATTGTGAGGTAGTGGATGGAGAACTACCTTCAAGATCAGAAAAACATAAGTTTAGGGTCCCTCCTGTGATTGATTTTGCTAACCTGGAAAATGCCTAAGTTTCAGAAAAATTATCAGCTTACATTAGGAATGATCCTTTCCTCACCCTAGAAAGCTCTATTCCATGGAAGTCACAGGACAAGTCACTATCTAATCAAAATTAATTCAAATTTGAGTAAAATGTCCAAAATTATTTCTTTTTCTGTAAAAATTTAGGATGAAATTATTCTAAATAAGTAGCTTTTCCCCCTCAAAATAAAATGCTTAATAATATTTTTAAAGATTCCTTTAAATCCTGATCACTTCAGATTTCTAAGAGGTTTTTCTGTTTGTTTGTTTTGAATCCAGTATTAGAGGATGCAGTTTTAATTACATTTTAATTTTTAATATACAAGTATGTTATTTATAATATATGGGTACACATATATTATATTATTCCAATAACCAAAATGGGTCTTCTCACTATCTCTTATACATACTCCTTTCACTGACAGCTTCCCATTCCTGGAATATGCTATCTCCTCACCCATGCCCCTTGGAAACCCTTGTTTCCTTTCAGATTCTGTTAAAGTGGTGCTTCCAGCATGAGACCTTTTTCCATCCCCTCAGTGATTAATGCCTTCCCCTCTATACTGTGTATTTGTACCTGTTTTGTATATACATACATATATATGTATATATATATATATATATGAATTATTTCAATCATTAAAATGTCAACTCCTTGAGGACAAAAAAAAAAGTCAAGTTGGGGAAACATTTTCAACTGAGTTAACTTTATAGAATTTGACCATGAGAAAAAATGCAATGTAATCAGAAAAATCTAACCATCAAAACACAATAGATACAACATCCAGTGGAAATCATCTCTTTAAAAAGTCCAAACAATTAGCAACAATAGAGGAGAATATGAGTATTTTAGAGAATGTCCAAAGGATGTGTGTGTTACTTCATTCCTAGGAGGCTTCATAAAGAATCTAGTGTGTGCAAATTAGCAAATGAAGGTCATGCAACTATCCTCTCAGTTGCAGGATTTTTTCACTGAAATGTTAATTTTTTTTTAAGATTCTAATTTCCTAAAAGATCAGTAATTGCACTGATTTGGGGTATATTCTCTGCCACCAAAGGTCCTTACCTCAATAGGTAGTTTTCATAATTTGCTCTGACCAAAACAAATCATCAGCCTTCTGAAGATGATATTTTTCCCACACTGAACTAGACTGGCTTTTGGATGAGTGATAACACAATCTGTTATTGCAGCATACTAAGTGTTCTAGAAGGCAATTAATTACCATTTCATAAAATAATATACTCTTATGATTAGCTATATCACCTTTATGAGAAACCTGGTAGTGAAAATATAATAAATAATAATAATAATAGTAGTATTTCATGGTACTTTAAGGTTTACAAAACACTTTACAAATATCTCATTTTACCCCTACAATATAGCTGGGGAGAGGGATAACATAATAAATGCCATTATCATCCTTTTTTTTTTTTTTTTACAGATGAGGAAATTGTGGCACAAAAAGGTTAAAGCTACTGCTAGCAGTAGTATCTCCCTGAATCTGGATTTGAATTCAGGATATCTAATGATATAGCCACTGCTTCTCCAAGCTGCCTCATTAGTTTTCTAGTCCTCTGACCAAAATAATTTCATCGGAATAAAAAAAATTGGTAGTCATCAGAAAAATGGTAATTCCCCCCCAAATAATACATTTTCCAAAAGAAAATAAATTTAGAAAATAATCAATATTCTAACTCATCAAAGATGCCTATTGCCCAGGTGAATAATCAGATGAATTTCCAATATTGACAGTTCTTGTTTCATACTAATAATAAGCACAGTGTACAAACAGATGTTTTAGGCAGTCAAAACGGTCCAAGAAGAATTCAGCTGCCAAATCTTATTGAGTTTTTGAACTCCTAACTGGACGACTTTGGCAAGAAGAAAACCTCTAATAAAGTAAAGTTTGATTGACCTCAACAACAAGTGACATTCCTTTCCATTGAAATTACTATTTAAAGGTTCTTGGGAGATAAAAGGCATAAATGACATCACAAAACATTCAGGAAAACCTCTTTTTTCAAAACTAATGCAGTTTTGGGCAAAAAGCTATTTAGTTGTTCTCATGCAGAATGAGAACCCTGACTAGATGGTCTCCAAAAAGTTCCTCCCAGCTTTATATCCATAATCCTGGGACATAGTGTCATGTGAAATGAAAAAGGCATCTTGATGCAGAATTTTTGTTTAATAATAGGAAGAATTTAGAGGATATTAACTACAACAAAATAAGTAACCACCTTTATTTTTCTAGGAATTGTTTTGTTTTGTTAGGAAAATCTTAAGAATTTTTGGGAATCTGATGCACACTTTATACTTATATACTTATATTAGTATAAGAGGACTGAGGCAGGTAGGCAATACTGAGGAGAAAGTGGAGTTAGGAAGAACTGAGTTCAAATCCAGACTCAGACATTTATCTGTGTGACTTTAGGAAAGTCACCCTGTCTATCCAACTTTTCTCATCCATAAAATTGGAATAATAATGGCACCCATCTTCCAAGATTGTTATAAAGTTCAAATGAGGTTATATTTGGAAAATACTTTGCAAACCTTAAAGCTATATCTAAATATTTATTATTATTATCATTATTATTATTGTATTGCTCCACAGCTTCTAGAATTATTTACAAAAAGATGAACCATTCAATCAACAAATATTTATTAAGTGCCTATTATGTACTAAATACTATGTTAGACAATATGGGCTACAAAAACAAAAATGAAACAGAAAAAAGGCAGTGGATTCTTCAAACTATTGTTCCCTGGGAAAATGTCTAGAATAGAGAAGTGTTAGAACTATTAAACAGATGATGTATGTATACTTGAAAAAGTAGCAAGTCAGCATTGGTTCTTTAAGGACAACCCATGCTACAGACCCTGAGCTAATCAAAGAAATCACTGAGGTAAAAAGTAAACACAGCAGGATTGAGTCATTTAATTAAGAGGGTATGTGCAAGCAGAGAAACAAATAGAATGAGACTTTCTGAAAGTTCTTGATGGGAAAGAAGACATTCAAAACTATCATTGCTCTTTACGTCAAAGAGCATCTTATTGATACTGTATATTGGTCTCAGCTTCTGCACTTCTCAAATAGTGCCACAGTATGTTATATGTAAATCAAGTTAGTTGTCATTATCCTTGGCGATCTCATGGCATAATAGTATATGTCTAATTTTTAGAAACATCTGCTTAAGGTTTGAAAAGAAGCAAAAGAATGGTCCTACTATGAGAAGCTGTCACAGGATAATGGACTTTTGAGCATTTGCACAGAAATAAATATCACAGGGATTATTTTTTTAAAAATCAGGTCATGCCAGATTAATTTTGTTGCACAAGATTTTATAAAATAATAAGTCAGGGAAATTCTGGGAACATCAAAGGCAGAATTTTTTTAAAACATGAAAAAATCCTTCATATATCTTTGTGGACAAATAGATACAAAATTAACTAATTAACAGTATAATTATATTGTTTAAGAACTGATTGACTTATCAGACTCTAAGGGTATTGATTGAGAAATCAATATTAACAGGGATGGAAATTCCTAGTTTTGCTAAGGAGGTCAATGTTTAGACTTATTCTATTCAGCATTTTTAGCAATGACTTCATTTAATGACATGTTTGTCAAATTGCAAATGATAGGAAACTGGAATGAATAATTAGTATAGTGGAAGGCAAAATTGGGTTCCAAAAAGGCTTCAATGTGTGAGAAAAATGGCTTGGAAAAGTACAATAAAATGTGATCAGGATAACATCCAGCACTTGTATTTAAATAAAAATCTATTTCACTAGTACCCTTTAGAGAAGATGGCTAGAAAGCAATTCATGCTAAAAAGAAGTGAAGAGTTTAGGGGACTATAGTAGACTACAGTCAATGTGAAAAAAAAAACAGTGAGGCATGGTAGCCAAAAAAAGTCAGTGTCAAAAAAAATATTGCATCCAGAATGAATTAGGCAATAGTTGTTCAGTAATCTTTTTTTTTCTTTTTTTATTAAAGATTTTTATTTTGTGTGACTATAAATTTAACTTCCTAGACATCATGGCTTCTGAAATCCCTTTCTCCTCTAGTTCTGTGATCCAGTGCATTATGTTATATTTAAGTAGGAGTTTAGGAAGAATACCAGTAAACACAAAACATGGTTTTCAGAGAGTATCTTGAAAGAACTAACGATATTTAGTCTACCTACTTGGGCAATGATAGGAATATATATTGGACCCCTGATTTCACTTGTCTATAGACTTCCCAAATGATCAAACTCCCTTGATTAATACAGGTTGCCATCTTCTCTACATCATGGTTTTAGTGAATTAGAGAGTTGCCTAGAGCAGTAAGAAGCAAGTGACTTGCTCAGAGTCACACAGCCAACATGCATTAAAGGCAGAATTTGAATGTAAATCTTCCTAACTATGAGGCCAGTTCTCTAGTTACTACACTACTCAATCACGCAAGACAACCACAATACTACATTAAAACTACACTAGTAACTTTCTTAATTGCAATATCAAGTTAAATTTTGTGAAGTCAGGATCAGAAAGTAAGAATAATGCTGGTCTTAATAGCCCCTATCATGCAAAAGTAGCTTCTCTAGAAATAACATTCTCCAAGGTGGGAAAAAAGAAAGCCCAGAAAGCCCTAGAAACTAGGTAATTCAAACTCTCTATGACAAGAGATTTCTTATATAATAATCACAAATATTCAATACATCTTAGACATATTTAAGAAAAGTATTCACCTCCTATGCTGAAGATATCAAGCCTCTTTTAATTCAAATTAAAATCACACTAGCTTTTTGGGGTGTCATGTCACTCTGTTGACTTTATACTCACACTGAGATGGTAATTTTGTAAAAAAAAAAACAAAACAACTTTTTTTAGATGAAATTCTTACAAGATTAACTTTTTTAAACTCATGTGACAACAGATAAGGTTCCCTGAGTCTACTCTACAATAATTTCCTGGATATCAGAGATCAAAGATGTTTTGATCATTTCTGAATCTGTTCCAGTCCCTTGTATAGAATCAAAATTCAATAAATATTTTTGAGTAAATGGATTGTTTAATACATGCAAACAAATGGAAATACAATAGTTTCTTTCTTTAATTGCTCTCTCTAATAAGAAGGTTATTATTATTCAATCTATTCAACAATCATTGATTGAAAAAACTACTTAAAACAACCTTTTAGCAACTTAACCTAACTAGTACATTTCCTAGCTTTGTATTTTAAATACTAAAATGCATTTTGTTTTTAGAATTCTTCCCAAATTTTTTATTATTTTCTTTCAGAGGTTTCCAAGTTACATAAAACTTCAAACACCTTTTATGATTTACTTTTTAATCATTTTTAAACCATATGCACACTAAAGAAAACTTTATCCATGTGTTTCAAATTTGTTCACAGTTAAATCATTTAAGTGTTTTCTCTAAGTACTATTTAATATCCCCACAAAAGTTTCTATATCTTTCTAATAAATCTCTGTCTTTATCTTGAAAACAGGAAGTCCCAACTGCCAAGAGTAATCAAACTCAAATCCATAAGTGCTGAGTGAATTTTTAATTTCACAAAACAAACTTTTCTCAGTCTTTCACAATATAACATGATCAGATTAGGTGAATTTTATTCAGAATTGGATTTACAGTAGTGATCCTAAGGTCCATTGAGCAAGCCAACTAGGCAAAACCTTTTTCCAGATAGCCATCAGTCATAGGAAGGAAGGAAGGAGAGAGGGAAGAAAGAAGGAAGAAATGAGGGAAGAAAGAAGAAGGGAAGAAAGGAAGGATGCAAAAAAGGAAGGAAGGAAGGCAGGAAAGAAGGAAGGAAGGCAGGAAAGAAGGAAGGAAGGAAGGAAGGAAGGAAGGAAGGAAGGAAGGAAGGAAGGAAGGAAGGAAGGAAGGAAGGAAGGAAGGAAGGAAGGAAGGGAGGGAGGGAGGGAGGGAGGGAGGGAGGAAAAGACAAATGGAATTAGAACACAACTTCTTACCATTTTGTAAGTACATCATTTTAAAAAATCAAGATAACAATAGCTGGCATGTATATAACATTCTAACATTGCAAAGAGCTTTATTCAGCCCTTTATACATAGTATCACATTTGATCACAACAATCCTACGAGGTAGATATTATTGTTGTCATCTTCATTTTAAGAAAAGGAAACAAAGGTTCAGAAAGGTTAAATAATATGCCCATTAAGAGATCAATTTTACTATACAGGATAGATGTAATTGCCTACATGATCTCCCCATTTGTCAGTGTCTCTCCATTTCCCAGTTTTGGATTTACTTTGTATTTGGTATTTACTTGGGTTTGTTCATCTTTTTTTCCTTTTCCCTTCTTTTTCTGTCCCAGCTCTCCTCCCTTCATACTTTTCACACTCAACCACACAAATATATATTAATATCTTCATTTGCTTGCATGTTATAGAGGATGGAGAATTAGAAAAGATCTATGGTATGGGAGATAGATTAAGATGGTCAATGAAAGAGTAGGTTCTAGTTTTTCCTAGGATATAAAGATATAACATAATTTTCTCTGGGGGAAAAGTTGTTTCTTTTCCGTCTTTTCATTCTTAAGGCATCTGATACCCAGTAGGCCCTTAAGAAATTTTTGATGATTTTTCTTGTTGCTGTTGAGTTGGTTCAGTCCTGCCCAATTCTTCATGACCCCAACTGGCAAGGACACTAAAGTGGTTTGCCATTTCCTTCTCCAGCTTTTTTACAGATGAAGAAACTGAAGCAGAGTTAAATAAGTTGCTTAAGGTCACACAACTAGTAAGTGTCTGATTAGTTGATTAAAAAAAAAAGGGCAAGGTGGCCATTAAAATGAAAATGCTGATGAAAGTGAAAATCCTTCCAAATTTCATGTTGTTCCCACTATTCTTTTTCTATTGCTTTAACAATTCATCATCACCATCTATTGAGAATCTATTATGTGTAGAGCAATATATTTGCCACCAAAGTTTTCAATCTGTCCATTGAATGCCCCAACCTTTATCAAAGTTCCCAGAATCCTCTCCTTCTTTATTAAGCAGAGAAGGAATTCAATCATTTGCCCTCTAACTGATAAATCTGGGTAACATATTCCTCTGACATAACATCATTTTCTGCTGCCACAGGCTGCTTGTGACCAGAGACATGGCTGAAGAGCCCAATTGTCCCTAGAGCTTACTATATCATAGAATCTATTTCTTTCTTGTATTGTAGACGTCTCCTAATCCTCCAACTTCTATGACAAATGCATACAAATGAAGATATTAATATATGTTTGTGCATGGTTATGTGTGAAAAGGATGAAATGAGAATTGGAACAGAAAAGGAAAGGAAAATGATAAAGGAAAGAAGAGATCTATGAGAGGGAAGTTGTAAAAGAATGAATGAGAAGAAAAACGTAGATTGAAAAAAACCTGGGAGACAACCAGTTTTGGCTCTGCCTGGATATTTGTGGGGGGTTTAGAGAACTTGGGTTAAAATCCTGATTCTGCTACCTATCTCCTTTGACTTGGGAAAGTCCTTTAAGCTCTCAGCCTCAGTTTCCTCACTTGTAAAATGAAATAACTTGATCCCAAATGTCTCCTTCAGCACTAAACATTACAATCCTATGACTTAGTTACAAATCAAGCAAGGCCATCTTAAAAGAAATTGCATCTACAAATCAGCTTTTGGGAAGACAGAATGGTTTGAAAACCCATAAGAGTTTTTTTGTTTTGTTTTGCTGAGGCATTTGGGGGTTAAGTGACTTGCCCAGGGTCACACAACTAGAAAGTGTTAAGTACCTAAGACTAGATTTGAACTCACATCATCCTGACTTCAGGGCTGGTGCTCTATCCACTGCACCAACTAGCTGCCCCACCATAAGAGTTCTTAAAAGCTTACCAATCAACCAATATTTACCTTAATACCTTCTGTATGCCAAATGGGACACAGGGGTTAGGGATCAGAAGATATGGCTGCCTCAAATATTTACAAGGTTTTTAAATGCAAGAATGTTCTTTATGGTGCTAGAGGACAGAGCTAAGAGCAGTGAGTAGGAATTACAGAGAGATAGATTTCAGCTTGGTTTAATAAAAAATTCCTAGCAATTCACAGTGTTCAAAGCCAAATGGACTATGACAGGATGAAATTAGCACAGGATATCTCTGAGCAGAGTTCAGATGCCTACTTAGCAAGAATAGCACAAAAGGAATGTTTAAGTACGCATTGGACTAGATAACTTCTGAAATCAGCAAATTAACAAACATTTAATAAATGCCTACAATATGCCAAGAACTATGCTACCCACAAGAGGCACAAAGAAATGCAAAATAAACAAAATATTCACAATACCTCCCCTCAGGAACTATACATTCTAAAGAAGAATAGGCAATATGTAAATAACTATGTATATAGAATATAGAAATATATATATATAATATGGGAGAGAAAGACGGACACACACGGGGCAGAGGGAGTAATCAAATTGGGAAGTCAAAGAAGAAATCACTTTCCAACTCTGGAACTCTGAAATATCCAGTTTCATCAGGGTGGATACTCCCTACAGATTACAGTCTCTATATGCCTTCTCCTAGATACAACTCTTGCCCATGTTTTCCCACAAATTCTCTAGACTAAATCTATGAAATAGATTAGAGGTTTTCCTTCTGTTATTTTAAAATCTCAGGGCTACTAATATACAGCTCCAAACCACTTGATTTTCTCATCATTCATGTTTGTCTCACAAGTTGCATGCTTATAGCCTACCCCAATCCAGTGTATCATAAATCAATCAACAAATTTGTATTAAGCATCCTGTAGAGTATAAAACTCCAAAAACCTTCCAATAGAAGAGATAGTGTAGGCAGTGGAAAGTTTTCTATGTATTTGGAGTCCTAGTAAAATACAGTTTGCCTTGTCATGAGGAAGTAACACAATTTTAATCACTGACAATGTCTATGTTTTTAAATATAAAGATCATGAATCACACATATATTCATTAATAAAATCTAATAAAAACAGAAAAAAAGGGTTAAAAAAACTAAAAAAAATTAGCGTTTTTCTTAGGTGCCCTTTTTGAGTTTTTTTGGTCCTTGCACAAAAAGACATGCTCATCCACACCGTTCTAATTTAGAAGTGTCATTGGTGATTTTCCCCTTGTCCCAAGTGTCAAAACTTCTAAATGTCTCCACACAGAAAGTCTTTGGCCTCCAACAATGGATGACCTAGTCAAAGGTATCAGGTTTTATTAAACTACTGTAGGTTTCACTGTGGCATGGAATCGAAGTCAGCTGTATGCTATTTTATTTGATGGCCACACAAGCAGAGCTGATGAATCTGATTCAGACGCAGTTCCTCCATTTCTTAGTTACACCATCCCACAACTAATTACTGGCTGAAGTAAGCATGTAGATTGGAAGCAGAAAAAGAGGATTCTTTCACAATTGTCTACCCCCTGGGAATTCATGAAAAACAAAATCTGTACCCATATATACATATGTAAATGTATAATGTAACAAACTTCTGTGATGAAATGCCGCAAAATGTTGGTTTAAACCTTGCTGTAGGAGAAAGCTGCTAAATGTTTCCTCTCCAGGCAACTCAATCATTTCTGAATCCTTTCCATATGGTTTTTATGTGAAGTCTACAAGCTACAGTTCCAAGTCCACTGTTACAATAGAGATATTGAATTAATTATGGACAAGCTCTTAAAGAAACCCTTAACAACTTACCCATGTATTAAACATAAGAACAGACTTCAGAATTCTTCAAAGATCATTCTATCTAAATTGATTAAGCGTTTCTAAACTTCATATCCAGATAAAGAGATTTATCCTTCTTATGAAACAGAAAGAATAAGAAATAGATAAGAAAATTTTTTTCTCATATTACATATTGTTGACAATAATTCCTAAGAGGGATCATAGTGTTTAGAAGAAAAAGAGACCTTAAAATTTAGCTAGATCAACATCCACCTGTTAGTAAAGGTAACTGTGACCCAGAGAATTAAAATGATTTATTCAACACTACTCAAAAATTAAACTGCAGAGCTCAGATTTGAAACTATTTCTTCTGGCCATTGGCATATTATTTTTCTCTTAGTTCCATATGTCTCATAAATAATGAAAAGTACAATAATTTCAAATAGAACCCGAGAATGATAGAAAGTTGGGGTTGGAAAATACCTTAGAAATATGCAGAAACAGGGGAAAATCTACAGCAACTACAATGATATGAAAAGAAAAGGAAGTTGAAAAACTAAAGAACATCAATCAATGCAATGAGCAGAATATTGGTGATGAACCTAGGCTTCTCTTCACTTTTTGGCAGAGAGATGGTCAACAGAAGATTCAGAATTATACATATATATATTTATATACATATATAATATAGACATGTATAATATATATGTGTATACATTATATATACATATATACTTTCAGACATGATCAATATATGAATTTGCTTTGACTGATTATACTTATTTGTTATAAGGGAAATGATTATTGTGGGGGAGACTATATTGTGTAGGAAAAGAGAGCACTGAGTAGATAATAAAGAAAAAAGTATGTCAATGATGCATCAAAATATACAGAAGAAAATAGAAATTCAGAAAGGGACATAGAAAAAGCAAGGTGGGTTTGATAAGATCAAACCAAAATTAATTTTCTAGAAATGAACACAACAAACTGTATATAAGTTGTTTCATATGTGGTCTTTTTGTGTTCTTTGTATATTCAAATAGTCATTTTTAAAATTCTTAAATACCTCATTGATCATCTGGTCCAATGTTTTCATTTGATAGATGAACAGACTGAAACTCAAACACTGTACCTCGTCCTAGCCCACACAGCAGCAAAACCAAAAGTTTGAAATCCAGGTGTCATGATTCCTAGTATATCTCTCTCCACTGCAATATGTTGTCTGCTTCTATATATACATATATAAGTATATGTGTATGAAAAAATAAATATTAACGGACTACATCAGCTATCATCTTTCAGGACCAGAAAAAAATAACATGCATAATAACTAACAGTATAAATGGAAAGAACAGCAGCAGCAAAAATAAATAAATAAAAGAAAGAAAGAAAGAAAAAAGAATTCTGTGAAATTATAATAACTAAGTTTGGCCCAGAATAAAAAAAAATATGGGAGTCCAAGAAGAGTTCACTTTTCTAAATCACACTTCTAATCACATTTATGTTAGGAAGTATTTTCATACAGTTAAATTGGTAAATTCCTATACTGATTAACTCCTTGTACTTTGTAGGGAATTGTGGGCAAAGGCACAGATCTAGCACTGATTCTTTTGTAGATATGTTTTCTGAGAATCAGCTTGGCTAATTAAAGAGGCCTGAAATTAGAAAGAACAGGTTGGCAGTGTGTTGGTAAAGTGTTAGGCCTGGAGTAAGGAAGACCTGAATTCAAATCTTAACTCAGACCAACTAGCTGACTGACCCTGGGTAAATCACTTAACTCTGTTTCCCTCAGTTTCCTTATCTGTAAAATGAGCTGGAGAAGGAACTCACAAACCTTTCCAATATCTTTGCCAAGAAAACCCCAAATGGAGTAACAAAGAGTTCAACATGGCTGAAATGACACAATAATGAAACTAGAAAACTGATTATCCAGTCATGATATTTTTCAGTACAGTCACTCCCCAGGATGATCTAGTAACTCAGGGAGTGGGTCATGTTGGTGAATGGAAAGCTTTATTGTTAGAAAGTGTGGATGTTTGAAGTACCTAAGTAAAAGGCATATCTTTTTATGAACAAAGCTAAACACAGTGAACTCACCAGGCTTGGAGTTTTCCAATCCTGTATCTACCACATTATTCTTTTAAGACTCCAAAAATTTAAAAGAATAAGTTGAGTAAATCTTTATAGAGAACAGTACTCAATTCATTACATATTTCAATGAAATATTTGTGGAGAGAACAAAAGTATTTTAATGGGAGAGCCCATTTTTTGTCTTTCCACAGATATTTCCTATGAAAGGTAGGCCAGCTAAAAGAGTGATAGTTTGGTGAACCTCTGCCTTCTCTTATTTCTCTGTCCTCTCTTTTCCACTACAACAATAATGACTTTCAGTGACGCTAATGATCTCGAAGGCTTAAAATGAATACTTTTCTAAACTGATTATACTTTAGATTTAATTCATAAAATGTATTTCACAGACTACATTTTTATCCCACTATGAAATTAGGTCATTTGATAAACAGTTCATCTCAGAGCAGGATTTTTGTTAAGTTTCCATGTAAAAACATAATGCCACTAATGTATTTTTCTCCTGCTTTCATGTAACGAATTCTAAAACTACATTTTAATACTTTGTAATATATGGCATAATGAAAAGCACTTTTAAAATTCCAAAACACCCCCTACACAAGATGTAGTAGGAATTGTAAATACTTCTCTTCCCCATCAGAAAAATGAGGAGAAAGATTTGTCTTACTCTCATTCTGTGACTACCAAGAGAAGCAGTCCTGGGGATTTTGACTAATACTTTGACTAATCTCAGACAAATACACAAACCTGAGAGAGTACTTAATGGGATGAGACTGAGAGCAGATTTGAGAGCCCCAAAGAGCCCTTAGGTTTGGGAGATATGTTCATATGAGCTGAAGGCACAGTGCCCAAGTACTGAAGGTGAGGAGAGGACATTCGACTATTGAATCCACTCTTACACAAGCTGGCATCAAAGAGAGAGCCATACTTGGAATGTAAGAAGGACCATGTGTTTCTGATCATTAGGCAAACTTTAGTGGAGCCAAAAGTTGTCAGAATCTACATAGTGTAAGGGAGAAATGTAGTGTGGGTCCCTCGTTTGGCTCTGTGTTTGAATCGGATACAAGGAAAACAAATGTCTCCAGCTAGGACAATGGCTTTCTGAAGAAATCCTTTCAACTAAAGAATGGGTTTCTGGGAGAAACCTTTATTTGTGGACCACTGTTAGTTGATAGTTGTAAAAGAGGGTAAAATAGATCAACCTATTTATTAAGCATCCACCATGTGCCAGGCACTGTGATAGGTGCTGGAATAATGAAGAACTTTTGGCTGAGTGTTGTAGAAAAGAGTACTGGATACTGTATGTAGAGAACTAAAAGCAAAACAAAGTAACAATTTAAATTGTGATGGGAGTTTGTGATGCTGTTGTGCAATCATGTGCAACTCTTCATTACTTCTTTTAGTGGGTGTTGGCAAAGAGACTGGAATGGTTTGCCTTTTCCTTCTCCAAGTTATTTAACAGATGAAGAAAATGAGGCAAACTGGGTTAAATGACTTGCTCAGGATTACACAGTTAGAAAGTGTCTGAGGCTAGATTTGAACTTAGGAAGATGAGTCTTGTTAACTCTAGGTCTGGCACTCTAATGAGGTATAATCAAAAGTAGCACCTGCAGGGAACTTTAGAGAACTTCAGGAGGACCATCATGTCTTTCTTAGTAGAAAGAACTCACACTAGAACAAACACTTATTGGGGAACTGCCCAGGTCACAATTATGATTTGGTCACTGAAGCTATATGATTTCCTGAGGAAAGATCACCCATTGACAAATCATTATTTTTGACAAGAATTATTTGTTTTCTTCCTGCTGTAAATAAAATGCTTCCCTTTTTTGAACCTGAAGGACCATGTCATTGCAAAGGAAGTTAGTGACAATATGCTAAGTGTTGACAGTGACGTTCCAAATTATCTGGGTGAATGCAAGAAGCTAAAGAAATGAGTCCCAAAGTACAAAAGAATTCTTCAGCTCATGTGAAAATCTTATCTGAGTTAGAGAAGAATAAATATCACTATTATAAGGCAATGCTGGTATTCTTCCTTGATAATCTTGAATTCAAATTAAATAGTACCCAAGCTCATGATGGTAAATCCCTACCATTGGAATCCTCAAGAATAACCCAACAAGGCAATAAACAGTGACTTTTAATAAATTAAGTTGGGAATATTTGTTAAGGTATATATGGATTTTAGCTAGCATTATTTAGGGATGACAGAATCAATTATAAAGATAAATTCTAGGCTATAAAGAGAGAGATAGTTTCCTGCTTTCTTAATTTATATTGTTACATAGAAAGGAATAATAATTGGAATAATATGAGAAATAGATTTGCTTAAACCAGTTAGTTTATAGACTTATTATCCGATTCAGAAATTCTATTTCATATAATATATATGAAAACATTCTTAAAAATACACATGAACACTATATGCACGTAACCATTCATGTTGCATACAATGTATGTTTATTATTCAGTGTGTCATATTGGATAGGGGATCTGGATTGGGAAAACTTAGGTTCATATCCTCAATCTGATGTATACTGGCTAAGTACCCACTGGAGAAATCATTTAACTTTTCTATATCCCCCAGGAAATCTCCTAATTCTATAAGTCAGAGGAATTTCAGCTTTGCATTACCGGAGGGAGCTTCCACTTGGAAGATCTCTACAAAGATTGTTCATAAATATCTACATGTCTATACTTGACAGCTGGTGGTGCAATGGATATAACACTGGGCTTGGAATCAAGAAGATTTATCTTCTAGAGTTTAAATCTGGCCTCACTTGTGCAAGTCACTTAATCTTGGAGTCTCAGTTTCATCATCTGTAAAATGAGATGGAAAAGTAACCGGCAAACCACTTCAGTATTTTTGCTAAGAAAATACCAAAATGGGGTCACCAAGAATTGAATGCAACTGAAATGATTCAACAGCAAAGTGTGCAAATGCACACAATCACAGAATCACAGAATTTGAAAGTTAAAGGGGCCCCATCTAGTCTACCCATATCAGAGATAAATCACCCTTCTGGCAAACTTAGCAAATATTCACCTGGTCTCTACTAAATATTCATCTGGTCTCTTCCACCAATGAAAGGGAAACTACCACTTCTCAAGGCAGCCATTTCTGCTTTTGGAAAGCTCTTGTTAAAAGATTTTTCCTGACATCAAGACTAAATTTTCCTCTTTGCAACTTCCACTTATTGCTCCTAGCCCTGTCCTTTAAAGCCAAACAAAACAAGTCTTATCTCTCTTCCATGACAGCACTTCACATACTTGAAGAGCACAATTATTAATTCTCCCCTCTCTTCCCCAATATTCTCTTCTCCAAGCTGAACATCCCATGTTCCTTTTAACTACTTTTTATATAACATGAACTGAACTCTTTTCATCATTGGTGCTGAATTCTTCTGGACCTTCTCCATTTTAACAATGACCTTTGAAAACTGTGGCACCCAATCGAATATCACACTCCAGATGGTCTGATTAAAGTACAGAGAAGACTCATCTCTTTATCCCTGGAAGCTATATTTCTCAATGCAGAGCAAGATTGCATAGCTTTGGGGGCAGCTATATTGATGTCTCATTGATTTTTCAGTCCTACTAACACATGTGTATGCTAATATATGTGTGCATGTGCAAACTTCCTCATACTTAGAGATTACACAAAAAATGCCTCAAGTGGAAAATGGATAACCATTAATTGAGCATAATCTCAATTACAACTGATAAATAGTAAATGCTTATAGAATTGAGACTATTTTTGTTGTTGCTGTTGTTTTCCTGAGGCAATTGGGGTTAAGTGACTTGCCCAGGGTCACGTAGTCAGGAAGTGTTAAGTGTCTGAGGTCAGATTTGAATTCAGGTCCTCCTGACTTCAGGGCTGGTGCTCTATTCACTACATCAACTAGCTGCCCCGAATTGAGGCTATTCTATAGAGTATTCCTACCTCAAGTAGGATGATGAACTAGATAGCCTCTAAGGTCATTTCTGTGATTCTATGATTCTCTATTTTTTTTAACCTAGCAGAAATCTGGAAACTTGACAAATATTTGTAAGGCCAGTAACTTTCACAAAAAATGAATTAAGTCATAAATACATAGATAATAAAGAACTTGACTAACATGTTGTAATACTATTTTAAATATGAAATAATGTGTTTCATCTCAACATGAACTCTACATAAGATGCATGTACTAAAAATCCATTTACTATTTTCATTTGTGCACTGTGTAGATTAAGAAAATGAATCACTTTTCTCTTTCTATCCTCAATACCTAGCACCTAATAGATCCTTATTGAATTGAACTCATGATAAGGCTGACAGTGGTGATGTTGGTGGAGATGTCTGACTCTATGCCTGATAGAATAGGGACAAAAAAAAAAGACAAAGGAGTCATTGTGGACAAAATAAGCTTGCTGCTGCCTCTTTCCTGGCATACCTTACCTTACTTGGGGAAGGGGAAGAAAATGGTGGATGGAGTGGTAGAGAAAAGAGGCCCAATAGTAGCTCCCAGCCAAAGCTCAGTCCAGAGTCCAACCAAATTAGAGGCAATTCATAGATTCAGATCAGACTTGTGGAGTTGGCTTTCCTACAGTGTTTGAAGGTATTAAAGGCTTTTTTTTATCTAGGAAACCTATTGCAGAGAGAGAGTAATTTTGACTTCATGAGAGTTAACAAATTTTCACCTTGCCATGTGGCTTTAGAATCCACTTCCAGATATGTCATTCTACTATAGCCCAATAGAATCCTCAGATTCTGCCACTAAATTTAGTATTAATCCAACTTTTAGTATAGAGTACAGTGTTCATTTTGAGGCTTTATAATTTGAGCTACATTAAAACCATAAAAAAGTTATGAAAACAAAAACATTGAACAGGCTAAAATGCTCTACCATCCAGAGCTGCCCTAGAACCGTAGAGTTCATCCATTTTATAGGAATAATCTGAGACCAAAAGATGAAGTGTCTTGTTTAAGGTCACATAACTAGTAAGTGGCAAGAGTGGAGGTTAGAATCTAAGGAACTGATTTCTAATTTAAGGAATTTCTTATGGCAACATAATACAAACTATTCTTTATCTCCATAGAGTTATGCAAAGAAGCTAGAAAAATTGGGAAAAGATGTTTATAGAGCAATCAAATCATAATATTTAAAGATATCAGCAAAGTTATAGAAGGAAGACAGTCAGCTAATCTCCATACCTTTACTTAGGACAGAAAAAAGAGAGAAAATGAGATCTAAATTGAAATTAAAAGAGATATTCTTCGCCTGGGATCCATGAACTTGGAATCCTTTAAAATATTTCTATAATAGTACTTCTATATAATTAATTTTATTTATAATTCAATGTATTTCATTTATGTACTTAAAAACATTATACTGAGGAGTCTGTTTGTTTCTTCAGACTGCCAAAGGGTTTTCATGATATGAAAAAAAGATTGAGAACCTCTGAATTTGGGGAATTTGGATTAAAAGTAAAGAAGATAGTCTAAGTGTTGTGAGATGCTGTGATGAACTATTCAGATGATTTAGAATCTTTATTGTTAGATTTTTTTCTCAGATGGTACTAAATGAATGCAATCTTATTTGAGGTTGTAGAAAACAATCTTTTGGAGGCATTTTCTAATGCAATGATTTTATAATTTTTTATTATCTAATTTAACAGTTTGCTTTCTTTTAATAGACTACTCAATAAGTTTGGGGTTTTATTGTTTTGCTACAGTCCTGCTTTTGATATTTGATGAATGGTCATTTCTCAAAAAAGTGCCATGCTTCTCCCACAGAATAAAATTATAACCACATCCATCTTTTAACACTAGAATGTGATCATCACTTGCTTAAAGAAAAGCCAACTAAAGAAGGTATGTGTATACTTATAGACTTAGAGATTATCAAATTTGGATGGAACTTTTTAGATCATATAGTTCAACCTCTTTATTTTACTGATGAAAAAACTAAAACCCAGAGAATTATCTACATTCATATAGCTGGTAAGTGGCAGAATTGAAGCTCTAAATCCGGGGCTGGAGATTCTAGTACAATTCATGCCATGAAATAATTTCTAGTTGCATGCTGCTATATAGTTACCCTTCCCCTACAACCCCCAAAACTCTGGAAGTCCCAGGCTCTTGCTCCACCCCTAAGTAAACTAAATCCTGTCAAATTATACTACAAGTTCTGTCTTCAGTTCCCAGCTAATATACTTGAAATGATTCTTACTAGCATGGGTCCATACCTATAAGACTGACCGGCTATAGGCCTTCTACCACATAATTTTGTGAAAAGAAATGATGACCTTTCATTGGAAAATATACAGAGATTTTTTTTGTACTTTTAGTCTAGATAGAATTATAATGTTAACCCAAACAGTTCCTTAATTGCTTGGCATAACTCTTCAGAATAGATAAGGAAGGCATCTGTGAGTCAAACATTCTCTAGAGCAAAGATGTTGGCCCACTACACAATGTAATTATGAAATATTTAACAAAATATATAAAATACAATAAAACAAATATTTTAACATGTGGTTTTCTAAGTCAGAATGTACCTCCAGAGATCCTTATATATGATTTATTGTCCCCAATTTTGAGTTAACACCTTTTCCCTAGAGGTTTTTTGGGTTTTAAACTTCTGCCCCTGCTCTTGTGATTTTCTTCTCGATGAATTCCTTTCTTATGAACTACTTTAAATATAGGCTGGTTCCAGTAATGTTTCACTCTACACCTGAGCCATCTTCTCTCTATCCAGCCTACTATGGTAAGCATATTCTCCACATATCTCCATAATTATAAATGAATCAATACTGCCATTGTTACTGGATTATTCCCTCCTTGTAACTTTCCAAACCAAAACAGTCCCTTCTGATGTTTCAGTAATTATCATATCCCCTTTCTAGAAAATTAGTTCATATAGCTTATAAATAGCTTAGGCAAGATGTGAACTCATCTCTTTCTGACCCAAAGTCCAACACTCTGTCTACTACCTCACCTAGCTGGACAGAGACTGCCTTACTTTTGTATAAATATCCTCAGTACCTGCACAGAGAAAACATCTAATAAATGCTTTTTCTGCCACTACCACTTCTGGAATAGTCAGGGAATGTTTTCCCCTTTGGTTTCAGACAAAATACAAGGAGAAATATGGCACATTCAAAGAACTAGAGCCAAGAACATTGGGCCCTGTACCAGTTGCCAACAATAATGTCTGATTTATGAGACAGAACTCCTAATAAATCTCTCAGTATAGATATCTGGCATCCAAAAATACCTTAAAAATAGACAGAATTTACATACCTTAAAGCAACTAAAAATATGCTAGCACAGCATATTTTTCAAGTTCCATAAAGAAAGGCCTAGGTGAAAATGATCACTGTGACGATTCTGAATAAATTATCCCAACAATTAAATATCCTTTCATACAATAGCTATAAAGACATTTTCCTCCAATTAGTACATTCTGGGCACTCTTGACTTGGGTTTAGGTCTGCCTTGTACTATGTGTTGCAAATGTTTTTAACTGGCATTCTCTTGTTAATCTATTTAAAGAAAGAAAAATAAAACTCTAAAAATGACAAGCAAAATGTTACCTTCAATAGTTGGGTACTCCCAAACATTGATTTAATTAAATGAACCCTGGACCTCCATATTCCTTGGGGAACAATGGCACAGCAGATAGAGCTAGGTAGCAGTGGATAGAGCACCAGTCCTAAAATCAGGATGACCTGCATTCAAATCCAGCCTCAGACACTTACTAGCTATATGATCTTAGTCATTGAACTGTTTACACTAATTTTATCATCTGTAAAATAAGCCAAAGAAAGGACAAATCATTCCAGTATCTTTGCCAAAACTGGGGTCATGGAGAGTCATGCACAACTGAATTTGACTCAACAACAAAGAACACTAAGAGAAAGCAAGACTAAGCAGTGATAATCATTCAACAAATGTGTGTTGGCATATGTTACACTTGAATAAGTTGTATGAGGAATATAAAAAATGATGAAAAAATAGACCCTACTCTCAATGAGCTTACATTCTAGTCAAGATGACATGATTGTCAGATTCTTGGTTCCCAGAATTTCCATGACCCAAGTTCACTCAAGAAGATGGCAAGCATATTAACTATTCTAAAGAATGCAGAAGGAATTAATTGTCTTAGAAAAACAAGAAAATTGCTGTTTTAAAAATAATTTCCACCAGAGATCTGTATGAGAAAAAAGAAAAGTAAATCTGAAACCTAAAAGCAAAACATAAAACTCAAACAGCCTTAACTGAGTAAGGCCAGATATGTATATCTTTTTGGTCTCTTATTAACTTCCTAAAGTCTGCTCACTATTTTCACCATTCTCCAACCATCTCCACTCTACCTGGACTTCACTGTGATAGCAAGTGAACCTTTTGCCTTATCTTTCCAGGATCCAGGCCTCCATGCCTCTTCTGACAGTCTTTTCATCATGCCCCTTCATGGATACCCTTGTCCCATCTTTTTGCCAATACCCCTCTTTGACCTATGTTCCTCCATTGAATGTAAACTCCTTGAGGATAGGGACTGTCTTGTTTGTTTGTATTTAGATCCCTGATTGCATAGCACAATGCCTGGCACAGAATAAGTTCTTAATAAATACTTAATTTAACTTTTTGTTAATTCTAAAGTTAAATAAAGTTTCTATTCTCTAAGTTAAGAGAGTAATTCTCTTCAGGTCCTCTAGGACCTAGATCTAATTTCCTTAAGTAGTAGCATGAAAACATTTCAGTGTACTAGACTATCTCCAGATTCTTTATATTTATTGAGTCTTTACCCAAGTTAGCCCTGTATCTTGCTTCTCTTTGACTTATAAATAATTCTTTTTTATCCCATTTCTTTAGTCATTGTCTTTTTTTAATTTACTGTTCTTACATCTCCCTCCTTTTTTGTGCTTCCTCCCATCTTTGTCACCCTTTCTATTCCTGAATTATACTGTATACTCACAAGTTTTTTGCCTTCTTTACCTTTTAAATTTGTTTTTCCACATAACTTTCCTTTGTTTTACCCCATATATTTGGAAAATGAATTTAGAATCAAGAAAATTTTTCTTCTATTTTTGTTGTCCCCAATGCTTCTCCATTATGACCCACTCTAATTGTTCCCATAAAATAGACTGCATTTTTTTTGTGGACTAACTCCTACTTGTCTGTCACCCCCTTGACTTAACAGAACCTATCTTTGTATTCTCAACATCTTACACACTGCAAATAGTAGATATACAAAATATCACCCTTTCCCTAACTATAATATTTCTGAAGTTTCCACTCTTGCCATCTACTCCTCTGTCTTTATACTTTCTCCCTTTAGCCAACTAATCAACTCCCATTGTTGCAAGTATCATCTGTGAGAAATTAACTTTGGTAACTTTGGTTCTATTCTTCACCCCTTTTCTTAGCACTAGGGGTTCATTCTAAATTGCCTAAAAGACATTTCTCCTTGGCTAGTCTGCCATCATCAGAAGCTCATAATGTTTAAAACAGAATTTTTTCTCATTGTTCTCCAAACTAGATTCCTTTCAAAACTTCCTTATTTCCGCTGTCTCCTTTATTGTTCAAAAAAGGCTTTGAAACTACTCAGAAAGGCAAAACCTGAATCAAAAAGCAAATTAGGGTTATTTTTACATACTTACCTTCTTTTCACAAACAATATCACATTGAATTTATTAATAAATATAGTACAAAAAACTAAAATGCAGTATTCCACAGGATTCCTTTCAGGATACTGTCCAACCACATTCTGAAAAGAGACTACAAGTACTTTGTGTTGTTCTTACACTATCATAAAAATAAATTCAAGAAACACAACAGAAATCTCAGCAAGGGAAAAATAACATCATCACTGACAGACACTGACAACCAATGAGCAAATATGGAGTGGAGATGGAAGGGTGTTCTCCAGAACAACCTCTTAACAAAGGCAGCCATGAGGCAATGGATTTGCCTTTTAAAATTATTACCCCTGGATGCCACTTACTTATTTACACCATTTACTGGCCTGAAAAGTAAATACATTCTAGTTGTGTCATAAACCATCTCAACCATCATATTTGAGTAGCACACATCAATGGCTACCAGAATATTGGAACAAATAGAGACTCGGACATTTCCACACAGAAGAACATGAAAGAATGACTATAGATTGACAACATTTGCTGCAGTTTGGTACATCAGGCGCAAAAACAGATTGACCAAGAAATGTGCTGCACGTGTGTTAGTTTAGCGATGGGAACCAAATGAAATGTTTGTAAGAAGATGTGTGTGACAGGAAGCACAATTCTCTTGGGAGATTGTGCTTCAGTGGAGACATGAACCAAATGAGTAAATTGTACCTGTCATGGTCTCATTAAGTGATTCTGGACCCTTAATGTCAAAACCATCAATCTTGATCCATTCACCTCCTAAATTAGGAAAATGCAACTTGAAAATTAGGGAGAAAAAAAGGAAACTTGATTTTTCCACATTTCACTCCCTCCTTAATATATAGTTGAAATTATAGTTGAAAAAGGGATTACAAAGCATGGGTCTAGGAAACTTTAGAGCTGCTATCTTGAGATACATATATTTCTTGTCACTCGGCAATGGAGAGGCAGCAAAGTCTACGGGGTAGAGAGCTGATCTTAAGGGCAAAATGGTCTTCATCCAAATCCTGCCTCTGCCACATCCTGGCTGTGTGATCCTAAGCAAGTTACATATCTACTTAGTTCTCTAGGCAACTCTGAGACTTTATGTTTCAGAGAAGATGTCATCCTGCATTGGTGATGAAAATTTCCTTGCTTGAGAGCTTCCCCTATCAATAAAATAATAGCTTCAATCCCTTTAAACTCAGCTAAATAGTTTATTTTAATATACACTCATTTTAACATATACTCATTTGGTACTTATGTACAGGTATCAGGAAGAGAAAAACCAAATAAACCCAATTTTCCTTTTCAAATATTCTGAAGGAAAAAAAGAATGTCTATGACATCATTTTAAATCTATAAACCCTCCTAAAAAAATCAGCCTTTGTTGTGACCCAAAGGAAGCAGGGAAGGCTGATTGTCACTTCCAGTCTAGATGACCCAACACAACCTCCAATTCCAATGAGACTTACCAAGCAGGCTTTCAGCTCTGTACACTGGGCGACTCACTCCGCTGTAGTTCTCTGAAGTAACCAGCACAAAGTACACTACCCCAGGTTCTGAAACATATGGTTTATATCAAGCCACTGTTTCACATCTCCAGGAGCAACACAGTTGGATTTGCTAACCATTTAGTTTGATTGTTATAATAAAACTTGAAAAACTGAATTAAATGATGAGCCTAACCACAGCTTTCTTATATAGTTATTATCATTTTAAACTGAGATGTCTTATTTAATTCTAAACATGAAGAAAGTGCACCTGACTCCATGCCCTCCAACTATAAACTATTTTATGTCTATATGAGAGAGAACATTAGTAGCATCTTCATATGAATTAAAAAATTGAAGCAAAAAAATGGCAAAATGGAAGAAGTCTCTCCATTGAATTTTCAGGGTCAAAAATGTCAACAAAGAAATTCCAAAAGAAAATTTTCACAAGATTTTAGTAAAATACCAAACTACCACAGGTGAGTGAACTTGAAAAACATCTCTAAGGATTAGAAGTATGTGCAGTATTCATCATAATACCTGAATTAACACAGAACTCTATTGCAAAAGGAAATGTTCCCTTCAAAAATGTTTGCCCACTCTCTCCTGAAGATATCAACAAGAATGAGACAAAATAATGTGCAATATTTACAAAATACTTATATTGAAAACTTGGTTCCACTGATTTGACTTGAGTTTATTGGGAAAGCTTAGATGATGCAGCTTATTTGTCCATTTCTGACTGAGGCCCAAGATATTCTAGCATTAGGAAAAGATATTAAGGTAACCTTGACAATACAATATTCACAAAGCATGTCTCCACTGGACTTCCAATTTTAAAAAAAAAGGCCCTACTAGTGTTATTTTTCCATTCTGGTGAATCAATGCTTTTCTAAGTAAAGGGACAGATCATGAGCTTGAAGAAGAGATAAAAGTCTGGGGTTTTGGTTTTTGTTGTTGTTGTTTTGGTTTGTTTGAGCTTTGTCAAAAGAAATAACCATTCTCTCTTCATGGGGAGCATTTCCCCCGAGAGTATTTTTAGTTGACAATCCAGGGACACAGCAACAACAGATGCAGTGGATATCATCTGTTATGTTTAGTGTTTCCAGGGTTGGTATTATTTCTGACTCGCCAGGGTAGAGCTCAGTGGCATTTGGGGTTTGGCACAATTTCTCAGACTAATTTGCCTTTAGACAAAACACAAAATCATGCTTTGTCAAGGACTTTCTCTCTACACTCTTTAAATTTATTTGTATTTCAAAGGAAATGTAATCCACATGTTTCTGATTGACTTACACTTAACTCATCAGAAAGCTGCTTGGTAAGAACGATTTGTTTCTTAAGAAACTTTGGAGCTCTCTTTATACATGTTTAAAAGCATTTCCTCCTCTAGAGCATTTTGGGATATGTCCATGAAACTCAAAATCCAAAAAGGGCCAATTCCATTCTGAACCAAGAAGTCTCATGGTTTGAACAAAGTTGAAATTTAAGATACATAAGTCTTGCTTTTTGACAGATTTATCCATTTCTCCACACCTAGAAAAGGTAACTATGGCCAAACAATAGCCAAAATTAGGTTTCTCACAATAATCTCACATCATAGCAACTCTGGAAAAGAAAATTTGCTTTTACATTCTGAAATATACAACTCCAAATAAAGTAGATGATCAAGAGATATTCATATCTTGTCTTGTCCTTTTTACGTCCCATTACTCTAGTAGTGTTTTCAATTCAAAATTCCAGGGCTTCTTAAGCCAAGATCTAAATGTCAACATTTTCCTATGGGAAAGAAATGGGAGAAAAAAGTATCCTCAAATGGTCACAGAACTGAGACCAAAAAGGGAGGAAATGCTACTCAAGCTCCAAAATGAAATTAAATTTCATTCCATTTAAAGTTGCAATGTCTTTAACCAAATAGAGATAACATGCTAAATAGGATGTTTGTTGGAAGAGATGTGAGTCCCAATGGTAAGCCCTCCATAGAATTTCAGTTTAACAGATGTTTCAAATAAGTACCAGAGTAAAATGAAAGAAATTGTGCTGCTACTTGAAATTAGTAAGAGAACAATTTAATACTTTTTATCTTTTCATTTCCAGGAGGCAAAATGGTAGATTAGATTAGAAACTAGACTTGGAACCTAAAGACCAAAGCTGAAATTTTGCTTTAACTTCTCATGGTCTTAATGTCTCTGAGTTTCAGTTTCTTCAACTACAAAATGGAGATGTAATACTTCTATTAACTACCTAGGCCAATTTGTTGTGAGGAAACCTTTGTAAATTGGGACAAATATGTATATATGTATACATAGGTGTGTGTGTGTAATTAATACAGGTCTCCTGCTTCATTTTCTCACAAATAAATATCCCAATAGTTGATGATGGGACATATAAGGTAAATAATAGAGAATGCTTAAGAACCAAAAGAAGACTATTAACATAATTGAATGGGAGCTCCAAAAGAAAGGGTGAGGGAGGAACAAAATCTAGGGCAAGAACAAAGGACTTCACTCCCCGGCACACGTTGTTCAGTCATTTTTCAGTTGTGTCTGACTCTTCATGACCCCATTGGAGGTTTTCTTGAGAAAAATACTGGAGTGATTTCCCATTTGCTGAATAAATGTTGATTGACTTGATTTACTTTCACAGCTATTCTTGGCTATTAGTAATTCTTCCTTAAAGTGACTTAAAGGATTTATTCCAAGATGTTTAGAGAGTTATGAGTGGAGTTTCGGGATAAATGGCTTTCAAAACAATAATAAATTCAAAGTCATCAAGAAGTCTGACCACAGACCATATTTAAAATCTATGATACTATAATTTCATCTAAGTTATATTCGGAATACTGCAAAATTTGAACTGCAGGCCTTCTGGCAAAATTTAAGAGGGACCAAATTTCATGAATTTCAGTTAAGAAGGAAAATATCCTATTGTGAATTTTTAGCCACTTAGTAGAGATTCATTTCTTGTAATTCTCAGTTAATAACTAGGCTGTTGGATTTCTTCAGTTGCCAAATTTTTATAGACTTATGCACATTATTATCATATCTCAAACAGATTCTTATCAAATAATTGTTCAGTAACATTGAAATTACATATAATTTACAGGAATCATTCAGTGAAACTTCATATTATTTCCATGAAGGAAGCTGTTGTTGTTTGTTGTTGTTATTACTCTTGTTGTTTGTCCTTCGTTCTTGAAGAGGACAATGACATCAGGGAAGTAATGGCATGACATGCAAATGAATTGGATTTAAGGGAGAGATGCTGTTCCAGGTCATCTGCCTTACTTTCTGCTCTGAGCCATCTGGGTCAGTGGCAAGATACAGATCAGGGAGACCTTGGCCATTTTAAACTAAGATGTTTAACAGGTCTCAGTTTGACTGAGGTGATATCCAACCAATGATTAAGATTATTTAAGAAATGAGGCAGAGAACAGAGAATATAGAGGGATAAGCTGAATTTTCATTTTATAAATATTACTTACATATCCTATATGCTTCATTATGCTATCTTTACTATACCTGAACATAAGAATTCACAGTTTCTATAATATAAAATTTATAATGTTTCAATCCAGTCTGAAATAAAGCATTTTAAAGATACACTTACATACACTTAGTTATTAAGTTGACTTTACATGTTAGCTAATATGCATATGTGAAAAAGCTGAAACATAGTAAGACTAAATGACTTTTACAAGAGGATCTAGTAAGAGGGCCATAAGAATTTGAAGTGACAGTCAAGTCATCCAAACTGAAGAAGTCTCCTCCTCTCTGAGTGTGAGCCACCATGTATTATATCAACAATCATTATACAAACATCATGTTTGAATCATTCAGACCACCCAAAGTGGACTTGGGGAAAGCAAGACCATTGTGTCACTTACCCACATCCTCAATAAGGAAGGAGTGCGTAGCACCATTCACCTTGATGTAGCTAAGATTTTTCAGTGACTTCCCATAGGCAATGTTGTAATACTCCACAGGTCTAGTGGTTGCCTCTTTGGGTGGTTCCCACGTGACTTTCAGGCCCCTCTTAGTGGACTGCAGTCTCACATTCCTTGGCTTCAGAGGGTGATCAACTATGCAAACAGCGTAACTATCAACTTAGAGTAACAGGAAGTTTGGTACAATGACTATTAATCAGGCTATAAGATTAACTGCCTTCAGAGGGCATTGCTGTGATCAGTGATCATCAACAATGTATCCCAAAAGTCTTAGTGCTATCAAAAGCTTAAAGCTTCACTAAGACATTTGGGGTACTCTATATTTAAACTTATATCATTTTGCAAATATCTTAAAAGCAAGGGAGTTAAAGGACTTGAAATACAGGAACATTCAGTTATTAGTTCTTTACAACCATAGCAGGAACCCACAAGCATATTGGCTAGCTGTGGTTACATGTTTTAAAAATAAAAGGCAAATCAAAAGAAACTATACACATTCTCCATATCTATGATGATCCCTTTTTTTGTTTTGTTTAAACAAAAATGGTGAACTAATACTTTTGTGTATTGTTTGACTGCAAATATGTATATATAAAGAGAGAGACACGCTAAGTAAACATTTTAAAGTAATAGTGGATTTGAGTGATAAAGCTAGTGGTTTAGAAGTATTTCCATCCTTTTTTTTAATCTGAGAGAAGAATAATGTCATTCTATCATAATTAGTAAGGAAAAGCTACTGGATTCAAGTTTAAGATAGTAATATTCAAAATAGTCTCTATTTTATGAAGAGATAAACTAAGATGCCAACAATTGAAAGGAAGAGATATGACTTCATTTTATACCTGATTTCAAGGTTCAACCCTCTTGACTCTGAAGAAGACAAAAGGATAATTTATAAGCACAACAGAATATAGCTTTAATTCTAAATTGAGAAACTCCAAACAATTTCCCAATGGTTAAAAAATGTGTCACTAAAACTAATTATTCTAACAAAGTAGTCTAAGACTAGGTAATGCAAATGGAAGATATTAAATAGAAAAGTAATGCTCCATCAAGTTTATGGAGTTCTGGATCTGACAGTTACTATTTTGGAACATAATTCAGTCACATCAAGAAAAAATTTACACTCAGTACAACAGAGAGTTTCAAATAAAAATTTTGAAATTAGTAACATTTATAAAAGAAAAAGGGGAAAGGGATTGATATATGATGGCACATACATTATGTTAAGAGATGGAAACATGATGGAGTAAATGATTTTTAACACTGAATGAGAGGACTGAATTTAATTAGTAAATGTTTCTGAAATATAGTTACAAACTAAAAAATTCTGATTATTTTTTTCAAAAGTCAGCTCTTTGTCTTTAAAAGTGAAGAGACCACTTATCAAAGAACTATCAAGTGATAAAAGGATTTGGAGAAATCTGAAACTTTAGAGAAAGAATGTCTATTCAGTGGGTAACAGCATGGGTTATGCTATTGTCCACTTAATCACATATAAATATATGAGTTGTTGAGCAAAAGAAGGGAATAAAAATTCAGAAAAGATCCTTTTCTTTGCAAATTGAATTCTATTGTGAAAATAACACATCATTCCTTGATCAAAAGAGTTTGCACAGAAAAACTGATGGAGTCTGGCTTTGTTAAAATGTGTATAATTCAAAATAAATAAATAAAAAATAAAAATATGTGCATAATTCACATATAATTGTAAAAATCAACACAGCCCATAAAAAATCACAGAAACCACCTATGCCAAATAATAAGCCTTTGTTAATGAGATAATTCATGAATTTGTCTATTTTTTTCTCTCTTCATAGCTGTTGGCTTTATCTTTCACTGTAACATTACAATCCATATCCAGAAATGAATTTATTCTCAAAAGGTTAGACAACCCCCCCCCCCCAAAAAAAAGGAGTTGAGTGTCATTCAAAACCATCTGGACTAATGGTACTGACTTTTTTAAAATGGGAAAAAAAACAAGTCTAAGCCAAATAAAAAATAGTTTGACCTTTCAAAATCATTGAATTCCCAAAGTCAAACTCCTAATAGAGTTCATTGTTTTATTTGATTCTGTTTATCCTAATTTAGAAATAACTTAGTTTTTTTTTTTATAACTAATTATTAATCAAAGTGCCCTGATTCATCTGAAATGTCAAACTATTCTATTTGACAATTTGGCTTAGTCACTGCCTTAAAAGCACTTGGAAAACAAAAGAAAATAAATCCTATTTTCACTCTTAAAAAAGACAACAGAATGAATGTCACTGAAAAAACATAAATTATCTTTTTAACGAGAAATTCATCATTAGTGACTTGCCAATTATTTGAATTGAAATTCAAACAAAATTCAAACTGAAAGCTAAACAATTTGGCCAGTGCTTACCTAAGCCAAACAATGAAGAATCTATAAAGTCCACATCTTTCTTTTTTGAACCTTTCTCCTCTTTCAGTATGGTACCTCTCTCACATTCTCCCACACATTCTAAAACTATTCTCTACCCACACATTTAATGAACTGATTCAGAAAGGGATTACGCTTTCACACCAAGATATGCATAACTGATTTGGTTTCAAAGACAATTCTCCTAGGGAATATTTTCATTTTACATATATAAAAAGCCTAAACCAAATAAAATGAATCTTTGATGACAACATCTGAAACATGAGCAACCTGAATAATCAAAGTATTTGAGGAGTATCAAGATCTTTTTTGAGCCCCTGAAAACATACCATGAAGGTCTGTATATACTCTGCCTGTTCGTAATGTCAAAATGAATTTAAGTTTCTTGTTTCCCAAACTAGATTATTCCATGGGACAACATTTGATTAGCATTTTCCCAAACAGGTAAACAAATTAAGTCTATCAATAGCCACTTTTTTTTTTTTTTTTTTTTTTTTTAGAGTATTTCATCAACTTTGATGATGTCACAGACAGGAGTCTTATCAAACTTTATCAACATTTACAACAACCAGAAGGAAATGGGAAGAGACTGGGCAAAAATCAACATCCCCAGTGGTCCCTTTTTTCCCCCTTCTCAAACATTTTAGCCTGAGGCAAATTCTTGTCAAAGCAAATGACAACTCCCCTATGTGGGTACTTAAGGTACTTTCAAGGCTCTGGGAGGAAAGCATTTCAGGCAGGTGTAGATTTGCCTGATAGAAGATGGCTTGACAGAAATTTGCTTTCATTGCCAGAAGCGTGACATTTCCCTCTATTTCTCATCTTTATTTTGAAGACCTACATGTTTTTTGTTTTTTTATTTTTTTAATGTAAAATCACACCATGGTAGTCACTGATGCATTTTCACAATGGCATCATGTTATATTGGGAGATTATCCTACAAAAGAATGCAATAAATTCCAGGCACATAGAAAATGTTTGATAAATGCTTATTGATTTGAATGAGCCTAGAAGCTTAAAGTAGAATATCCACCACAATATAATTATAGCTGTTTATCTTCTTTAGATGGCTAATACAACATACTAAAAAGCAGAAGCTTCACCTTACCAACAAAGGTCCACATATAGTCAAAGTTATGATTTGTCCAAAATCAATATATGGCTGTGAGAGTTATACTATAAGGAAAGCAGGGCACCAAATAATTAATACTTTTGAATTATGGTACAGGAGAAGACTTTTGAAACCCTTTGAATAGGAAAGAGATCAAATCAATCAATTCTTAAAAGAATTAAGACTATTCACCAGAAGGTCAAATACTAAAGCTGAGGGTTAAATTCTTGGGCCACATGATGGGAAGACAAGATTCACTGTAAAACACCCTGCTGTTCAGAAAGATTGAAGGCAAAAGGAAAAGAGGATGGCAGAAGTTGAAATTGCTAGAAAGTATCATGGAAGCAACATGATACTTGGACATGAGTTGGAGAGATTTGAGAGATAGTGGGAAATAGAAAGGCCTGACATGGTATAGTCCATGAGGTCACAAAGAATCAGAGACAAGTGAATAACTGAACAATAAAAACAACAATATCTCCTTTAGAATTAATTCTTGTTGAGAAGAAGCATGATTTACTGGACAGAGTTCTGAACCTGAATATATTTATTTCCTCTGACACTAGCTTCGCATGAATAGACAAGTCATTTAAACTCTATGAACTTTATACAACTCTCCAAAACTTATCTTCTAAACCATAGACAGAAATCCACCTCTTAGCACAGGGATTATGCTGAAGATACAAATAAAAAGCAATTACCCTATTCACCTTAGGAAATTGCCACTTAAAATCACAATTTTTTTGGTTGTTCTGCTTATCTTAGGCAAATGCTACTGAGAGCACTTTTTAACACCCTGGCTCTCCAAAGGAAAAAGAACTACAAAAGAGGGGATCTTAAAATGCAACTGGAATCATTTAACTTAATATAGAAAGGGTGGGAGGTAGCTGAAGAAGACTAGAGTATATGACAGGTTATTGTCTGGCGTTTGGTTTCCAGATGTTCTTTTTCTCCAGAGGAAGCAAAATGAGGAAATGGATTTAAGCTGCAGCATAAGGGATTTAGGTTAAATAAAAAGAAGTATTTCCTCCCTGGATCTTTCCCCATCCCCACCCATTCAAGAGAGACATATGTTCAGTTTCTCCAGACAGGGCTGGGCAATTGGAAATAGTCTGCTGGGACTCAAGCTACTTCACTTTATCACCAGTATTGTTCCTTGTGGTTTGCCACAATGATATCCAGACCTTGTACAGTGTGCCCTGATAAAGTTTTGCCAGCGTGACCCTTTGATGATTTTGCTGATACATTTGAAAAAGACAAAGCACTATCCAAGCAATGTTAAATGGGAAAATCACCCTGCTAGGTGTTGCTAGGTTCAATTCAAATCATTATTTGCCTAGTGTGGCCAATATTTTATCACAAAAACCAGTTGCTAATTACTGATATGTAATCCAGAGAGGTTAAAGAAGAGCATCATTTTATAATCTTTTTTTGAGAAAAAAAAGAGGAAATTTTAATTTGAGGTCCAGTTAGAGGTTGCCCAGTCTGCTATCTCTAATTTCACTTTTCTTTTTTCCCAACCTTGACCCATTAGTTAAATAGTTCAAATCTATACTAGCCTCTACTCTTAAATGCCTTGTCCCCTTTGCACTATTGATATTCATAGCAATCAATAAATATTTATTAAGCACCCACAATATGCCAGGCATTATGCTAAGCATTAAAGATACAAAAAGAGGCAAAAGACAGTCCCTGATTTCAAGGAACCCACAATCTATCTTGTCTGTTTCCTAACATCCATTCCTATTCTTGCCTGATTCATTACCCCTATGCTACCAAAGGGAGTTACAAGAAACCAGACAACTATGCTCATTGGCTGTGCTACATATTTTTGTTAACTAACCTCAACTCATTCTTCATTGTAGCAATGGATGTAAATATGTAGTACTATTGCACTGCAGTAGTATTTTGTTTACTTCCTGTAAAGTGAACCAGTTCAACTTATACACTATTCTCTACTTTCAAATGCCTTCACTTACTCACTTGTCTTGTCATTAATTTTGCTTTGTCAAATCCCAAACCTCCATTACTCCAAAGTATCATCCTCTTCCTCCTTCAATATTACTCTGTTGTTGCTGAGCAGAATTGAGGGACATTGAGGAATTGTAATGACGAAATCTACTTCAAATTTATATTATCTAATCTAAAATTACCTCCTAGTATAGCAAGGCAATATTTCTATTCCTCCATAATTGATTCTTCACCCCAGAAGCTATTAATAACAGCTGTTTCTGAGAAAAAAATTATCTAAGTCTCCCACACCACTTCTTTCCCTAAACTCATGGCTTAGGACCTCATCTCAGACTTGCTAAGAAAAAAAAATTTGTCAAGAGCTCCCTCTTTTAGTCAATCAGTCAATAAACATTTATAAGCACCTACTATATATCCGGCATTGGGCTAAGTGCTAGAGATCCAAAGAAAGGCAAAAGGCAAATACTTGCCCATAGTTTAAGGGGGGAATCAACATATAATTAACTATGTACAAAAATAATCAGCAAAGGGAAAGAGAGGTCAGGAAAGGCTACCTGTAGAAGGTGGGATATTAGCTGGGTCTTAAAGGATGCTAAGGAGACCAGGAGACAGAGATAAAGAAGGAGAAAATTCCAGGCATAAGAGACAGTCAGAGAAAATGCCACATCAGAAGATAGAGTGTGTCAAGGGGATTAGTAGCACTGAACCACAGAGCATGACATGGTGTGAGAAGACTAGAAATGTGTACATTTGGGGAGGGAGTCAGGGTCAGGCTCATTATGAAGGGTTTGGAATGTCCACCTGAGGATTTTATATTTGATTCTGGAGGAATTTTAATAGGTGAGGAGAGAATGCATTATTGGAATGGGAGAGAGCTAGTAAAAAAAAGTCACAGAAAGAGATATTTCAGAATAATCCAACCTGTGTGCTTCATCTTCCTCATGTCGAATAAACTAGAATCTGAGGTCCCAATCAACTTTTTATGATCCAATCAATATTTCTAAGCTCTATCACCTACTATTTACTCAAATATCCATTACCTAATTCAGGCTCCTATCAACTCTTTTCTGCACTATTGCAATATCTTACTAAAAGCAGTTCCTATCTCAAGTCTTTCCATACAGCCAATAAGGTGAGTTTTCTTAGAATGCCTGTCTGACTGTGTCACTCCCCTATGCAATAAATTCAGATGGATCCCTATTGCTTCTAGAATCAAAACAGTTTGACTTTTAAAATCTTTCACAATTTTACCTCAACTTACCTTTATAAACATTATATATTATTCCTCTCCTTCCTATGCCCTATTCTTCAGCTAGACCAGACTCCTTGTTATTACCCACATGGAATACTCCAATTCCTTCTTCATGCTTTTTTACTGGCATGCACTCCCCCATACTCATGCACTCCCTTGTCACCTCTTAGAATCTCTTATTTCTATAAAAACTTAGATCAAACACCATCTTCAGTGTGAGGACTTTTCTGGCTTCACCAGCCGTTAACAATGTCCCTACAAAAATTGTGTGTGTGTGTGTGTGTGTGTGTGTGTGTGTGTGTGTATGTGTTTATATTTGGTCATTTCAGTCATACTCATTTACTTTTGATCCCATTTGAGGTTTTCTTGGCAAAGATCCTGGAGTAGTTTGCCATTTCCTTCTCCAGCTCATTTTACAAATGAGAAAACTGAGGTATACAGAGCTAAGTGAATTATCCAGGGTTACGTAATTAGGAAGTTTGTGAGGTTAGATTTGAACTCTGTCTGTCTCAGTTTTCTTATCTGTGAAATGAGTTGGAGAAGGCATTGGCAAACCAATCCTATCTCTGCCAAAAAAAAAATGGGATTATGAAGAGTCAGACATTAATAAACACCATATATATATTTTTTTTTTCATGTATATATAAAACGATGATCATAATAATGATGGTATTGATGGTGATGATATATACCATAAGTGTACATTATTACACATGTATTCTGCTTCATATTTATGTACACATACTATTTTTCATTGGTACAGCCAGATGGCAAAGTGGATAGAGTCTGGAGTGAAAAAGACTAATCTTTCTGAATTCAAATCTGGTCTCAGACACTTAATAGCTATGTGACCCTGGGCAAGTCATTTAACTCTGTTTGCTGCAGTTTCCTCATCTGTAAAATGACCTGGAGAAGGAAAAGACAAACCCTTCCAGTATCTCTGCCAAGAAAACCCCAATGAGGTCATGAAGAGTCAACCATGACTGAAATGACTTAACAACAACAGCAATAATAACAACTATCTCCCTCCTGCTACATTATAAATCCTTTAAGGGTAGGGACTGCTATTTTTACCTTTATAATCTATGTACCGAGCACAGAGACTTTCAGGTCATAAGTTTTTAATAAATGTTTATTCATCTGAATCCTCAAACCAAAACAATCACTGGCCCTGAGATCTTGAAAAGATCTTGGAGGTTCCTCACCATAAAAATCTCATAATTGAAAGCACCTTAGAGGTGATCTAAGTCGATCTATACCTTAAATTACACCTTCTACAACAATAATCCAGGCTGCAAATGTGGCAAACCCATAAAGTTCTTAAATTAAGCCTTTGCATTTTGTGAAAGTCCTAATAAGAAAGTTTTTCCTCACAATTAGACAAAAATTTGTCACTTGGCAAGTTGTATTTACTGCTCTTAGTTTGACTTTGGGGCCCAAATAAATAAAACTATTCTCTCCTCCATATGACAGACCTTCAAATTTTTGAACACCTACTATTTCCTCCCTAATCTTCCTTCCCCCAGAAAAATATCTTACTTTCTTCAACTGATCCTTCTAGAGTACTGTCCCCTATTCACCTGCCTATAATTTGCTCTGGTTTGTCAATGCCCAGCTTAAATCTGGCACACAGAACTGTATATAATAATATAGGGAAGTCTACCAGAGAAATATCTCCTCTTGAATGTTATGATGTGATCTAAGAAGGCATTAATTTTTTTCTGTTTCATGTGACATTTTAAAGTTACATCAAGTTTATAATCCATTAAATGCTCAGATCTTTTCATATTATTAAAGAAAAATATTAATATTAATAGGCTCAGGTCTGTCAGAAACAACTTTCATTAATTTAATATCCAAATCATTTCTTTCTTAGAGAGAAAGCTGTCCAAATTGGCATAGTCTCCAAATTCTTTCTGGTATGACTTTCCCCCCCAAAAAAAATTCAGATAATATTTATAGAAATCTTGAACCAGAAAAGGATAACTTACAATTCAGCCTAGGATAACATTCCAAAATTGGGAAACTTATATTGCTGACCTCTCCTTCCTGCACTACTCTCCTAGGAATCAGTGTGGCTCTTTCCATAGATCTATATTGAAAATATAAATTGAATAGGAAGTGGTTTCAGTGCTTCCAGTTGAATGGAAAAGGGTACTTCCTATACATGGACCCTAGTATATTTTCTTTCATGAGAGGGAAGGATCAGATTACTCTTAGAAGAAGCAATATCTACACTGGAAAAAAGACAAAGTTCTTAGATAAACAGAGTTAGATTTTTGGTGGGGGCAGCTAAATGGTGCATGAGATAGAGCATTGGGCCTGTGCTCAGTCAAGAAGACTCATTTTCCTTCATTCAAAGTTGTGTGGCCCTGGGTAAATCACTTTACTCTGTTTGTCTCACTTCTTTATATATAAAATAAGCTGGAAAAGGAAATAGTAAACCACAGATATGTCTTTGCCTAGAAAACCCCAAGTGAGGCCATGAAGAGTCTAATATGACTGAACCACAGAATTAAGTGAACATATTAAGGATTATAACCAAAATATTGTTGCTTTTGTTTAGTCACTTTAGTCATATCTGACTCTTAGTGACTCCATTTGGGATTTTGGTAGCAAAAATACTAAAGCAGTTTGCCATTTCTTCTTCCAGTTCATTTGATATATGAGGAAACTGAGGCAAACAGGATGAAGTGTGACTTGCCCAGGTGACACAGCAAGGAAGTGCCTGAGGATAATTTGAATTTAGGTCTTTTTGACTCCAAGCCCAAATGCACTGAAACACTAGCTACTTCCCATTCCCATTCCCATGCAACCTAATAAATAGCCCTTTTTCCTTTTGTCCTGACCCATTTCACCTACCTTTCCAAGGGATTTTTTCCAGGAATCTGGAAAGAGTTTTAGAGAAAAATGTTATTCTTAATATTTCTAGAGAAACTAAAAATATTTTAATATACTTATACGGTACAAACTATTGTCAATTCAAGCCTCCCTCCCCCAACCTGTAATAATATAATTAAAAAAACAAACAAACTCTAGCTATTCACATGTATCCCTAAAAATATTCATCTTATTAGATTAGGACCATTGTTCTACCCAATCAGAATTAACATTCTGACTGTGATCCAGCATATTTAACCCCAGTTTCACATCTTCTGCAGATTTGATAAATGCACCATTATCTATGGCTTCATCCAAATCACTGATAAAAGCACCATTATCTATGCCTTCATCCAAGCCATTGACAAAAACAACATTATCTGTGGCTTCATCCAAACCATTGATAAAAGCAATATCATCAATAGCTTCACCCAAGCCATTGATAAAGATTTTGACCAGCCAAAGATATCTTCAATGAATTTCATTTTATTAGATTCTTCCCAGTGTTCTAGCTTGTCAAGATATTTTCAGGTCTTGACTCTCCCAGTTTAGTATCAACTGTGCATTTGATAGGCATGCCATCCATAGCTATAACCAAGTCATAGATTGGGGGTGGGGGGAAAAGCATTATTCCTGGTCCTCAATGAAGACCTTCTTTCAGGTTAAAAAAAAATGATTAACAACTATCCTTGGGTCAATCCATTCAACCAATTTTAAATACACTGAATTATGTTATCACCTGGTCTCCATCTCTCTATCTTCTCCACACACACACACACACACACACACACACAACCACACACGCACAAAAAGTGTATTTTCTTTTCTGAAGTTTTGTTAAGAAGGGCAGCTAGATGGCATAGTGGGAGTCAGGAGGACCTAAGTTCAAATTTGACTTCAGACATTTGACATGTACCTAGTAGCTGTGAGACCCTTAGCAAGTCACTTAGTCCCGACTGCCTCACAATAAATAAATCTTTGATAAAAATGTAGATAAATTATATACACAGTATTCCCCTTACCTCATGATCCTTCATCTTTCATATGAGGAAACTGAGACTCATAAAACTGAAATGACTTGCTTAGGAACAAAGAATGAGTAGCAGAGTGTAAGATGAGAACACAGGTCTTCTGACTGATAATCTAATACTCTTCCTGCTATGCCATAGTACCTATTTCTTATTAATAAATTTTGTCAACAATAATAATGTGATTTTTATATAAGACTTGAAATTTGCAAAGTAATTTCTTACTGCAAAGCAACTCTATGAAGTTGATAATGAAAGTATTATTATCTCTGTTTTATAAAGCAGGAGGAAATTGAGGCTCAGATAAGTTATTATTTAGATAAGAATAAACAAATGTCAACATCAGAACTTGACAAACACTTGAATATAAGTGTGATGCCCATTTCAGTGACCACATTGCCTTTCAATGCCAACTTCAAATGAAAAAATATTATTTCTAAAAGCAAATTTTAAAATTTTATTATTATCCATTTTAATTGTATACATTTGTGAAAAGCAAATCATTTTCTTGTGCTTCTAACCATTTCCTCAGTTCTAATAGTCCAACAGATTCATATAAAAAATAACAAAGAGAATGTTTTTAAGGAAGTAATAAAAATGAATGTTTTATTATGCTGAAAAAAGTATTTTTAAATACATTCTTCTGGGAGTTATCAGAAACTATTGAAAATGTATAAAACTTGAACCCCTGGTAATTTTCATGATGTTACTCAGATCAAAAACAAAAACAAAAAATAGCCAGACTATTTCTTAGTCAAAGTAAAATAGTTTGGATTCAAGGACAGTAAAACCTAGAAGGGATCTTAAAGTACATAGACTCCATCTCCATTTTACAAATGAAGAAACTGAGTCCCAGAGACAGTAGAGATTTTCCCAATGTCACACAGCTTAATGAGTTGCAGAACTGTCACTCTAGCCTAGATCTTCTGATTCCCAGAATACCTTTTTTATTTCCATCTCTAAAGAGAGAAATGCAGTTCAAAGGCTAACACTATCCAACATTACCTCTCTAAATTAGATTCACCAGATTATGCCTTAGTCCTGCACTTTAATCTTTCCTTCCAGGCACTTAGTGTGATTCCTAGCTTTTATACTCAAATCTGAAATGTAATGCTGGGTCTTCCAAAGAATTCAAATTTAATTCTCTGGGCACTCTAATTCACTAGATTTTTAAAAGTTTGCCAACATGGACACACCTATCTACACAAGGCAAGGAGGGCAGACACCAGAATAAAGCTTTATTTATTTTTTAATCATGCTTTACAGCTTCTCCTATGTATCTGATGATCTGCAAACCCTCTTCTATATATCTGACATTTTAACTGCAATAATTGTAACCCATTAATTCAACTGCAATATACTATTAACAATTGTTAATCTCTCGATTATGAAAATAACTAAAGGAATGTAGGATATTTTTTCCATAAAATTTTCTTTTAAAAAATCCATGTTTAACTAGTTCCCTTATATGTATGAGGGATTATTTTTTAATGCAACAAAGAAAGGTCTCTGTGTTTATGTAAGGACTTTCTATTTCATCTCCACTCAAAGTGCAAGCTTAACTTTCCACTAAAATCAGCCAAAAACTTCCCAGACTGTGAAATGGAGAAAACATAGATTCCAGCATAATCATACTTTTTCAACAAAGAAAATCAATAGGCCAGTCAGAAAAGATTCCTATAAACTACAAGTTGATTATTACTGGGATAAAAAAACAAATCTGTAAATGTAATCTAAAAAGAATGCCAAAGACCCAAAAAGAAAGAGAATAATTCAGTGAATAGTTGTCTATACGATACCACACCTTCAGAAATTTGAGATGTTTGGCACAACAAGGCCAAAATACAGAATGATTGACTGATATTTTTCACAAAGTTCATCTGGTTAAATATCTTGTCATTTTGTAGATAAAGTCTTTATTTTTACTCAGTTATCACCAAAATCCCTGGTCATGCAATTATACAAGATATTCATGAAAGCAAAAATGTGGGGCTGCAAACACATGCTACCGGTCAAAATACTGAAAACAAACAAAAGTATAAGGTAATTTTTCATCCAGAAATTTGATTTTCTCTAAACATTTGTTTATTCAACAAATATTTAATGAGCATTACTGAATTTTTGAATGTAGCTATTCCTTCCCTCCTCACTCCAACCAACACTGATATACTATAAATTTCCAAAGGCCTGAAAACAAGTCTTTTATATGATCAGAGGTTCTCAGATTTTTGGTCTCAGGATTGCCTTACACCCTAAAATTTCTGAGGACTCCAAAGAGCTTTTATTTATGTAGATTATATTTTTAGTTATTTACTGTACCAGAAACAAAAATATCTTACTTTATTTTTGGTGTTCAGATGTTTTTCAATCATGTCAACTCTTCATGACCCCACGTAGGGTTTTCTTGACAAAGATATTGAGTGGTTTGCCATTTTCTTCTCTGGCTCATTTATTTTACAGTTGAGGAAACAAAGAGGATAACAAATTTAGTAAAAGTCTGAGACCAGATTTGAACTCAGGAAGATGAGTTATCCTGACTCCAGGTTTGGCACTCTGTGTAGTATATTGCTATGTAGCTTCCCCTTTTAACCTAACAGATCTCCCAATGGCAAGAACCCTATGGGTTCTTTAAGACCACACTTTGAGAAGTACTAGTCTGGGCATCTCCTAAAGCAAACAAACACAACTGCTTTGCATATTACTGGTATTTAATAAAATAGCTGATGAATGAAAGAATGTTGAATCTAAAACTTACAGGCTGAGCCCTCTTCAGAAAACTCATTGCAGACACAGATCATATCCACAAGAGACTTTTCCTTCCTTTATTTGCCTAGAGACAGCTATGTAACATAGTAGACAGATCCAGACTTGAAGTCAGGAAGACCTAAATTCAAAATTCTCCTTGAGCATTTAATAGCCAAGTAACACTAAAGAAATCATTAAGCTCACTCAGCCTCAGTTTCCTCATCTATAAAATGAGGATAATACTGACATTTTTCTCACAGGAGTATTTTGAGAATTAAATGAGATAGTATATATATATATATATATATATATATATATATATATATATAATGTGCTTTGAAAACTTTAAAACACTGTATAAATGTTAGTTATTGTTATTATTTAGTATTACTTTGATTGCAGTATGATATGGTAGCGCTATCTCTGGATTTATATACCAAAAAAAATCTAGATTTTAAATTTTGGCTCTCCTACATGTTTGGTATGGAATCTCAGACAAGATATTTAACTTCTCTGGCATTTAATATCTTAAACCAGTTGTATTTTATGATTCTTTAAGTCTCCACAAGTATATAAACAGTTTTCATTTAGGGCTATGGCCAAAAATAAACCACCTAGTGGTCGTGTTTTTGGTAATTGGCTTGGCAAAATTAGCTGTTTGAGCCTCCATCAACAAACTGTCTGTGTCCCAGCCCAAGCTACCAGAGCTTACAATCCACCAACAGGAAAACCTAGAGTCACCTTCACACTATGGAAAGTCATAAGAGTAGGATTCAGTGGAGGACAATTATACAAAGACACTCAGAAAACCCAAATCTCCCAATCCTCAGTCTTAAGCACTCTCTTCTGGCTTATATTTCTTAAGTATTCCTCACAAAACTACATTTTAACAGCTTCCAATTAATTATACATTGGGATAAGCTGGGTGGCACAGTGGATAAAGCACTAAACTTGGAATTAAGAAGACTCTTCTTGTCTGCCTCAGTTTCCTCATCTGCAAAATGATCTGGAGAAGAAAATGGCAAACTGCTACAATATCTTTGCCAGTAAAACCCCAAAAGTACCCTGAAGTCAGACATGGCTGAAACGACCCAAAAAGAACAATTACACATCTAAATGTTCTTTCACATAACCTAGTAGCAATGTTCGTGGGAAACTAGGTGTGAAAGAAATCAAGGGGAATGAAAATATGCAGGATAGTTTTCAGAAGTATGAATCACAGGTGATTGTTGTCTACTGGGCAATGACCTTGACCCACTTAACCTACCTTCCCCAGTCTTAGCAGACATTACCACTATGTTGGCATTCAAACTTAACACATGTGTGTGTTGGCACACCTCTATCAATGCACTATTATGTCAGGACCTCCACAAAAATTGACTTCATTGCAAATTGCCCATAGCACCTCTAACATTTCCCAGACCTCCATTAACCACAAAGCCTCATTTTATTTAGCCTGAAAGGCTCAATTCACACACATAAATGCCAATGTGCTTACAATGAATCTTCAAAAGTCACTGAACACAATAGTGAATCACATTTTTTGTGTACCAGCTAAAAGGAGCCATAGGGAGCCATCCAAATCTTTGAATGTGAGCAATTTGTTAATCTTTAAAGAGAGATCATCAGAGTTCACTTATAATGGTCTCTGCTAGCACCATTACCTGCTGTAGCTCCCTATGACTGGCACTCCTTATATGCCAGCCCCAAACAGAAAGGTTAGGTCTTACTTTTTGAGACTTGGAAGCAAGCATTTTTTTGGCTCTGTCTGTACATCAGATAAGCCAGACATCTAGAAGCATGCCCTCTACTCCAAATCCAAGATGGAGAAATTGAGGATAACACAGCAGCAGTTTTCATCAGATATACCTCATTGTTACCATTTCTCTTATTCAATATCTATCCGAAAGTTATTATCACCCCTAAGGAAACCTCAGCATATAAAACCTCTTTAAGATCAGAAATCAGAAGATTTGATCCTCTGGGTATCTTTATATAGCTTTTGTGGAATAAGGAAAGGACTGATTCTTTCCTTCCCTGAAGCAATGTCACAATTTTTGTAAGGATAGTTTTTTTGGGGGGCGGGGAGGGAATTGGAAAGGGAAGGGAATCTGTGGAAGAATAGGGCTAGAATAAAATCGAATATATTAAAAAAAAAAAAAAGAATCCCAAGAGCAGAAGCTAGACACATTGATCTATAATTTTATCATCTGAATGTAAATAATTGTTGTTTCATACAAGAGGGCAGAAGGCTAACTAAATTCTGCAGCTTTAAAAGTCCCTCAACCCTTGTCCTTCCTTCCAACTAGACTGAAAAGGGAATAGGAAATAATTAGGTTCAAAGTAGCCTGTCTCTCTTAAGTGTACTTTGCAGATAGTGCTTTTTTTTTTTAGGTTTACAGCAACCCTGCATCCAGCAAGTTGATCACTGCCATTATTTAATATTATGTGCTCACATCATATCTTTATGTTGCATTTTGGTAATTCTCTCAATATTTTAAACTTTTTCATTATTATTGTATCTGTTATAAGTCAACTAGGATAGAATGCTGGGCCTGGAATCCAGAAGACTCATCTTCCTGAGTTCAAATCTGGCCTCAAACACTTCCGAGCCATGTGACCCTAGGGGCGTCACTTAGCCCAATTTACTTCAGTTTCCTCATCTATACAATAAACTGGAGGAGAAAATGACGAATTACTTCAACATCTTTACCAATCAAATCCCAAATGAATTCATAAAGTATCGCAAACAACTCAACAGCCACAAAATCTGTTATAGTCATCTGTGGCCAGTGAACTTTGATGTTACTTTTACAATTGTTTGAGACAACACATCCATATAAGATGGCAAATTTAATCAATAAATATTGTGTATGTTCTGACTGCTCCACCAACCAGTGATTTCCATCTATCTTTCTCCCTCATTGGACCTTACTGTTCACAGATATACAATACTGAAATTAAGCCAATTAATAACCCTCCAATAGCCTCTAAGTATTCAAGTAGAAAGAAAAGTCAACTGATGGGACACATTTCATTGTTGTCTTGTTTTAAGAAATTATTACAGTCACTCCACTATTCAGCAATCATCTCTTTAGTCAGCAGCCAACAGCATCAAGGTGAAATTCTCCATCAGCAAAAATATTACAACTTGCCAGAGTCTCAAAAATAGTTAGCATTTTTTAGCTATAAAATTATTTCTAATTAAAGTGTGCATGTTGGGTTATTTTGGATGTAATACCATTGAACAATTAGTAGACTACAGTATAGAATAAATATAACTTTTAAATGCACTAAGAAACCTCAAAGATTATTGTGATATTTGTTTTATTATGATAGCTTGGATCCAAATTCACAATATTTCTGAGGTATGAGTGTAATCACTTGAAAAATTTTTGAAAGCGATTTGTTCCAGCATGCTAATATCTGGATCTTTATACTGAGAATACAAGTATGAGTAGAAAAAAAACAAATTTGAAATTTCAAAATGCAAAGGAACTGGCCAATATACAAAACACTTTCTTGTTATCTGAGTATATCCCACAAAGTCAGTTCACCATTGAATTTTCTGTAAATAACATTGTTAATTTATTATAATCAAAGTCTAATATACTTAGTCAATCCTGAAGATGGAATGAGTTCAGACAAACTCAGGATGTAACAGAGTTCCTTAGAACAATTTGAAAAAGAATGTTCTCTCCAGTTACCAGATCATCATCTCAAACTACTATTAGCTATCTATACACAGAGTATGTTGAAGATTATTTCTGACTTATTTGGGTGGATTGTTTTTTTCCTTGACAAGATTGGAGAGTGGAAAAAAATGTCCATTTACTGGCCTATGTTTGGGTTGAATGCTCTTTAGAAGGAGTAAGTAGTGCAGAGACATGTTATTCACCATATACAAATTGTTTACTTAAAAGAGTCAAATCCTTATAAGGAACAGACCCCATTAACAAAAAGGGGCATGGAGTTAACAGCTCTATTTAGCTGCTTTGAAAACCAGCAGACAAAAAAATAAGGAAAAAAAATTCGAGGGGAAGAGGAAAAAAGAGGACAAGATAGAAAAAGAGAAAGAGAGAAAAAGATCCAATCATGATGCAAGAATGAAGCATAAAAGATATATAACTAAAGGGGTATTTTTGCATCTCTGAAATATGAAAAGAAAAAAAGGTAGATCTCCAGAGTCTGTTGTAGTCAAGATAATATGTGTAGAACGTATGAGAAAACACAAGCAAGAATTGGATAGCATGTGATAATGTGGAAGAATCTATTTCAATAGAATACGTACCCACATAGATCCTATCAAGGGATTTTTTGACCTTTGAACCTAAAGTTTCCAATTCATAGATACTATCCCTTTAATTCCCCTTTTTTCAGGCTCTAGAAAACTGGAAGCAAGAAATTTCAGGGAAGTTAAATAAAAATAAAACACTTTAAAATATTATTTATTATATGAGATGGTATTCTAGGAAAAATATTAGAGAAAATTATGAAGAAGTAAAAAGCAAAAGACATCAATAAAACTTATTAAAAAAAAAAACTCAGGATGTAACAGAGTTCCTTAGAACACAATTTGAAAAAGAATGTTCTCACCAGTTACCAGATCATCATCTCAAACTACTATTAGCTATCTATACACAGAGTATGTTGAAGATTATTTCTGACGTATTTGGGTGGATTGTTTTTTTCCTTGATAAGATTGGGGAGTGGAAAAAAATGTCCACTTACTGGCACACTTTTTATATTACAATCTTCTCCTTTATCATCTCATCCTATTTATTTCATCATGTTCTCTCTTTAGCACTCTGTGTCTCTGTGTCTCTCTCTGTTTCTGTCTTTGTATCTTTCTGTCTCTATCTCTCTTTTCTAAAGAGCAGACTAAAAATTAAATATCTGGGAATTCTGATTCTGAAACAAAAATCCTCAGGCTATCACTAAGTCAGTGAGTGAAATCTAAATCTCCATATTCCAATTATTGACTGTATTCTCCTAGATGCTTCTCTTCCTATAATTGCCACTCCCTCTTTAACCAGATGAATTGGCCATTCCATTAAGATACCTTCTGATATGTTCTAGTCTTGAAGAATTTTGAGTTGTAACTTTATTGGCCAAGTCCTACATTCTTTCCCCAACAATTGTGTGACTTTTCAATAGGTTGAATTAAATTAAACTGGAGTCACCATTTGAGACATTCAGGGGGAAAAACACAAGGCTATTTTACAAGTAAAAATTTTTTTTAAAGCACATTTTCTCTTCAATTCATCCAATGAATGTTGACATTGGACATTTAATCATTGCTTTATTCAATTCAACAAATATATATTATTGTTGTTCAGGTATTTTTCAGTTATATTCAACTCTTTGTGACCCCATTTGAAGTTTTCTTGGCAAACATACTAGAATGATTTGCAATTTCCTTCTTCAGTTCATTTTACAGAGGAGGAACCAAAACAAACAGGATTAAGTGACTTGCCCAGGGTCACACAAATCAGGTCTTACTGACTCCAGTCCCAGTGTGCCACTTAGTTCCCTAAATATTGATTAAGCCTCAATTATATGTAAAGCATTGCATTAGTTGTTAAGATACAAACATGAAAACGATAAGCTTCCTTCCCTTCTGAGAGTCTACTGTCTAGTAAAAGGGCCCAAATGATTGATTCATATTAGAAAATAATTAAGTGCAAATAAGAGGTTAAAGGCGTAGGTGACTTAAGGAAATGCATCCTTCTATATCATAAAGTGATAAAAAAATTAAAATTCATTTCAAATATTAATGAACAAAACCCCTTCCAGATCCATTGGGTTAAGGATTTACAGCTCTTTATGTCCTAGTCAGTCTCTCGGGAGAGACTCAGAGATCTCCCCAGAAGCAGCAAAATTGTGATCTATAAAGCAAAGATCTTTAGACTATGTATTAAATCCTTTTTGTGCTTACCTATGTCCCAGGTACACAGCAACAGCAGATTACACAAGGTCAGACGTTTAATGGCAATTGAAGCTGAATTTATTCCTCAAAGGTTAGTTAATTCCTGTCCTCTCTTATTCTCCTGATTTTGGTGTTACTGAGCCTTTCATTGCCAAGAAATCCCTTAACAATTCTAGTTCTCTCATTCCCATCCACCTCAATCTGATTCTAGATCTATCCACCCTTTCTACTGTGTCCTCAAAGTGCCCATTCTATAATTAACAGACTTCCTTTCATTTTTGACCTCTTCTTCTCTTGTCCCTTCTAATTTCTGGCAGTTGCTGAGATTTGACTCCCTATAATGACAATGAATCCCTGGTCACCCTTTCCCACTCTCCATTGCCCTTTGTTTCATAGCTTCCCACTTCATGGGCCTCAGTAAGTGAATCCAAATTCTCTATACTCCCCATGCCAACTCCTAACTATACCTTTACTATCACCCAACAACTTCATCTCTTTTTAGGTTCACTTGGGTTATATCAATCAAAGAGTAGGTTACAAAAAGCAAAACCAGTCTCTAGCCTTAAGGAGCTCACATTCACACAATTAGTCTCAGGTCTCACTGAGATTTTTCTTAAAGATTTTATCTTAAATACTTATCAATTTTGATGTCACAGGAAGGTAGGTGCCAATTAGGTAGAAAATTGGAAACCTCCACTAAAGAAAAATACAGATATGATTATTGTTCTGTAAGAAATGACCAACAGGATGATTTCAGAAAGGCCTGGAGAATCTTACACAAACTGATGCTGAGTGAAATGAGCAGGACCAGGAGATCATTATATACTTCAACAACAATACTATATGATGACCAGTTCTGATGGACCTGGCCATCCTCAGCAACGAGATCAACCAAATCATTTCCAATGGAGCAGTAATGAACTGAACCAGCTACACCCAGAGAAAGAACTCTGGGTGATGACTAAAAACCTTTGCATTGAATTCCCAATCCCTATATTTTTGCCCACCTGCATTTTGGATTTCCTTCACAAGCTAATTGTACAATATTTCAGAGTCTGATTCTTTTTGTACAGCAAAATAACGTTTTGGTCATGTATACTTATTGTGTATCTAATTTATATTTTAATATATTTAACATCTACTGGTCATCCTGCCATCCTGGGGGAGGGGGTGGGGGGTAAGAGGTGAAAAATTGGAACAAGAGGTTTGGCAATTGTTAATGCTGTAAAGTTACCCATGCATATATCCTGTAAATAAAAGGCTATTAAATTTTAAAAAAAACCACATTCTTCAACTAAAACTCTAAACATCTAGTCTCTCAAGAACTATTTTTTAAATAAACCTGAAGAACTTCCATCAAAGAACACAATTTAGGGGGGGAAAGGATCTTGTCTCCTTCTATGTGGTACCAGACTGCAAGACTGAAAGAATTTTTTTTGGATGTTCACATTCCTTACATTCATTCTGTAATTGAGAAATAGTTTCTTAAAAACACTACTATTGTTGGTCTGGCTTAAAATCCTGTCTACTGTAAATTACTTAACAAACCAGCCAATAATCTCTTTGAAATACTCATTCTTATTTGAAATGTTAAAATCATTGTCTAGCTATGTTGAGTGTACGAATGCTCATTCCTATTTCCTAAGTGAGCACTTGTCTTATTCGGAAAGTTCCTTGACATATAGTAACCAGAAGAAAGAGAAGTCAAACAAATACTTTGTAGCAGGAATAGATCCAACAGAGTAAGAGTTATGATGGAAACAGATTGCAACATATACAGAAGCATGGAGAATAGACTAGGAAACCATTCTTTGAAAATATCAAAGGAAAACAGATATGAAAAACTTTTTAAGGAGAAAAACAACTAAAGGAAGAAAGAAAACAAAGGTGCATTGTTAAACTAGCATCCTTAATAGAGTGGCAAAATTTAAGTGAAGGACAACCTCGGTTTTCCAAACCAAGGATGTAGAATAATAGACTTCCCTGACAGAAATATGAGATACATGGTCACATGTATCAAAGGCAAAAACTAAATGCAGGTCTTTGAAATTCCAGCAAATAGAGAGCTGGACTGGTCATAAAGAACTGAGTTCAAATTCTATCTCAGAATTTAGTAACAGTTTTGTGGCCTTGGATGAATTACTTAAACTCTTAGCCTCAGGCTCCTCATCATTCATCATAGCACCTATTTCACATAATTGTGAAGGAATAAGAAGATAATATTTTTGAAGGACTGAGTGGGATAATATCTGTAAAGTACCATATACCTATTAAGGACAACCCTTTTTGCAGTATATATCTTGTTTTTCTACATATAGATTCTATAGCTATATATTGATCACATGTTAAATGCCTGGAGTTTTGAAGTATATTCACTGATGGCCAGAAAAAATTAATGTAGCATTCGATTAGGCATATGCCTATACTTCAAAATTAGTAATTAATACTTCAATAATAAGTAATAACTTCAGGGTTGGAAGGGATTACGATGGCCATATAGTCCAGCCCCTATCTGAAAAAGAACTTTTTCTACAATATCCCCAATCAATGTCTAATTTTTGCAGGAAAATCTCCACTAAGAGACAATTCACGACCTCCTAAGGTATTCTATTTCACTTTTATTTCTATAACATCACATATTTTTCTCATTTCAGCTTTCTAGTTTCATGTAGAACTATTTAATTCATCGTCAAATACTCAAAGGCAACTGTCACATACCCCAAGTCTATTTTCCTCATCTCCCATTTCTTTACTTGATCCTTGTATTACATAAACTTAAGACTCTTCCCTATCCTGCTTGCCTGCTTGCCTTCCTCTGGAAGACCTTGGTAATCTCTATCTTATAAACAACATTCCTGAAATATAGTGCCCAAAACTGAACACAATATTCCAGATATAGTATGAGTAGGGCAGAAAAAAAATAAAACAATGGGGCGATTATCTCCATCTCTCCATGTAAACCGTTCTTCTCCATGTCACTGAAAGATCGTAGTAGATTGGGGGTAGGAAGTCACAGATGATTCTTCCTAAGCTTACAATCTACTACCAAAGTTCATCATAGAACTTGTATCATAGAACTTCATCATAGAACATAGATTGTAAGCTTAGGAAGAATTGTAAGCTTAGGAAGAATTAGAAATAGGGCAAAATTACCATAATATGAATAATTCTTTAAGGTATTACTTCTGAATTGGTAAGAATAATTAATGATTAAAAATTAATATAACATTCAGCATGCTTTATTATTAGCTGGAACTAACAAGACACTGGGAAACTCCTATTTCATGCTTATGATTTGCAAGGTCAGATGTCTTTTAAAGTTTCTTACAGCTGTAAAACTGCCACCAAATACCCATTATTGGCCTTTTGGTTCCTAAAGATGAAAGTATTATTTAAATATCCTATCACAAATAGCTAATGAATAAGAATGAACACTCACATTTATATATAGCCCTCTAACTATTAGCTACAAAAAAAAAAAAAAACCAATAAACCCAAACCTTTCCCAAACATTCTCATTTGCTCTAAATTGTGCTACATTAAGGAATTATTATACAACAATGCCATTAAGATGGAGAAATGGGGAATGCAAAGAAATCTGAATGTACTTTTAAGAAATAATATAAAGCAAGCAATCAAAGTCAACAGAAAGAAAGAAATCTATACTAATTATAACTGCAAAAAGGAAAATTAATGAGATTGAATGAACAGTTTGACTGTGGGCTGTTTTGTTGTATCTCCAGTAGTTAGTAAAATGCCTGGTACAGAGCATGTACTTAATAAATTTTTGTTATTCAGTTTTGTCAAACTCTTTGTGACCCCTTTTGAGGTTTTCTTGGTAAAAATACTGGAGAGGTTTGCCATTTTCTTCTCCAGGACATTTTACAGTTGAAGAAAATTGAGACAAGCAGTGACAGTTGCCTTTGAGTATTTGACGATGAATTAAATAGTTCTACATGAAACTAGAAAGCTGAAATGAGAAAAATATGTGGATGTTATAGAAATAAAAGTCAAAAAAAAAAAAGAAAAAGACTTGGGAGGTCATGAATTGTCTCTTAGTGGAGATTTTCCTGCAAAAATTAGACATTGATTGGGGATATTGTAGAAAAAGTTCTTTTTCAGATAGGGGCTGGACTATATGGCCATCGTAATCCCTTCTAACCCTGAAGTTATTACTTATTATTGAAGTATTAATTACTAATTTTGAAGTATAGGCATATGCCTAATCGAATGCTACATTAATTTTTTCTGGCCATCAGTGAATATACTTCAAAACTCCAGGCATTTAACATGTGATCAATATATAGCTATAGAATATATAGGTGGTTTACTCATGGTCACAAAGCTAGTATTTGTCTGAAACTAGATTTGAACTCTTCCCGACTCCAAGCTCAGTACTCTGTCTACTGTGCCACCTAGGTGCCTATTACTTAATAAATATTTGTTGACAAAGTATCTTGAGGAGAACTTAGAGGAAGGGACTGAGGAATTATTTTGTTTTTGTTTTCATTTTATATACTGAAATTAATCTCAACATATATCATTACTCAGCAAGTTTTGTTAGTTGTATTGACACACAATACTAAATTTATAACTTTTTCTTAGAGATGAATCAGTTGAAAGGGATGAATGTTGTGTCAGTGGATGAGCCTTTAAAAAATTAATACATTTCTTCTGGCCTTCCTCCTTCTGAATAAAAACAAAGACAGTGATGGAATCATCAATTTTATTTGCCAATATATCCCTCAAACTTGAAGCTGTCTAAAGCCTTTGTTTTATTTTTTTAATAAAGCTTTTTTTATTTTCAAAACATATGCAGAGATAATTTGACAACATTGACCCTTGCATACATAGCCTTGTGTTTCTGATTTTTTCCTTCTCCCTTCCACCCCCTCCCCTAGATGGTAAGCAATCCAATATATGTTAAACATGTTAAAATATATGTTAAATCCACAATTCTCTTGCTGCACAAGAGAAATCAGATTTTAAAACAAAAGAAAGTAAATAAATAAGAAAACAAAATGCAAGCTGAAAAAACAAAAAAAAAAAAGTGTGAATGTTATGTTGTGATCCATATTCAGTTCCTGCAGTCTTCTCTCTGGGTGTAGAGGCTCTCTTCATCATAAGATCATTGGAACTGGCATCAATCATCTCATTATTGGAAAGAGTCATGTTCATCAGAATTGATTATCATATAATATTGATGTTGTCATGTATAATGATCTCCTGGTTCTGCTCATTTCACTTAGCATCAGTTCATAAATCTCTCCAGACCTTTCTAAAATCATACTCCTGATCATTTCTTTCATAACAATAACATTCCATAACATTCATATACCATGACTTATTCCACCTTTCTCCAAATGATGGGCATTCACTCAGTTTCCAGTTTCTTGCCACTACAAAAGAGCTGCCACAAACATTTTTGCACATGTGGGTCCCTTTCCTTCCTTTAAGATCTCTTCGGGATATAGGCCCAATAGAAACACTGCTGGGTCAAAGGGTATGCACAATTTGATAACTTTTTGAACACAGTTCCAAATTGCTCTCCAGAATGGCTAGATCAGTTCACAACTTCAACAATAATATATTAGTGTCCCAGTTTTCCCACATACCCTCCAACATTCATCCTTGTTAAAGCCTTTTTGTTTTAAAGGAATCTCCTATCCGTTTGCCAATTTTCATAGATTTGAAGCCATCCTCTTCCAAGTGGTATCCTGTATCAAGATGCTTCAGCAAAATGCTAAAGTAGCTCATGGGTGGGATTTTACAAGAGTAAGTCACACTAGGCAAGGTAAAAGAAGAAAGTCTTTTTAAAAGTGCCTTTTTCTCTTAGCCTCAACACATATGATACACAGGTCTCTTCACAAATTACAGAAATAAAACTACTCTTCAAAGCATTCTTTAAAGCTAAAACTACTTCCATGTGAAAGAAGCAGTTAAGTTTTCCATTTCCTCTGTAGAAAGGGAGGAATACTGTATTCAGGAAAAACATTACTGACAAGGCCACAGATATTTAGGGGAAATGAAAGTTGCTTTCAAACTTGAATAAATAAGGAAATATTTTTCTTACCATATCCCATCATTTCTACGTGGAAGCCTAGAATGCCCACATTTTATGAATAGGGATTCCCAGAGAAAATTTCAATATCAATGAGTCATCTTAGAAGAGTACACCTCTCCTCCCAAATTAGCTTAGGGTTCCTCTCAACTAAGAGTAAAACAAATAGATATATAATTTATTTCATAGTCTGGGAGTATATATTGGTGTCTTTTTCTTCTCCTCATTCCTAACACAGTATGTAATTGCATCTCCATGATCAAGGGGTCAATATCTAAAAATCTTAATGTGTGGCAAGAAATTACAGTTTCACAAAATTTATAGTGAAAAGAGATTGGAAAGATCATCTAGTCCAGAATTTCTTATAAACTTTTCCACTTGGGACCCCTTTTCACCCAAGAAATTTTTATGTGACCTGGATATATAAATTTGTAAAATAAACATACAAATCAAACATTTACTGATAATAAATCATAATTTTGCAAAAAAAAATTCAGTTATGTGACTCTCTGTGGGGTTACAACTTACAGTTTAAGAAGCTTTGATCTAATCTAAAGCCTTCTTTTTACTGGTGAGGAAACTGAGGCTCAAAGAAGTTGAAATGTATATCTAATGTTGTCAGAACACCACCTACTCCTGTTATCCACTCCAACTAAGTGCCATAGACTTCCTTAGTGCCTTCTTCTCCACACAGTATCTTGTCTGCTCCACCACCCCTCCAAAAAAAAAAAAAAAAAAAACCAGAAAAAAGCTATAAAAGACTGACTCTTGCCTTGTGGTTTACTTTTAAGTCAATCATTTTCTCTCTAAGTGGTAACTCTGTCCCTGGCTAATACATCCACCTTCAATGGCTCCTGACAATGTATCTCAAGCCCCAAAATGTTCTGTGTCCAAATACTACTGTATTTATTAAATGGAATGAAAAGGCCTCTAAGTTACCTTCCAAATGGGGATTCAAAGACTAGAATCCGAGACAATACTTCTCACTTCTGGTCATTTTACAGGTATATGTTCCAGCCCCTCAACTACATCAGAGTTTCTCCAAGAGAGGAATTCTCTTTATCCGCCCCCTTTCCGACCCTGTTTCTGACTTTTAGGCTTTGAAACCATGCCCCTATGCCAGGTACTTTCACATATACCATCCTCAAACTCATTCTTTGAAGCAACTTTTTGTATACTGATTTCTCCCATTAAAATGTAAGCTCATTTAAGGCAGACTTTTATTTTTTGCTTCTATTTATATCCCCAAGTCTAAAATCTTTCTGGCACTTAACTCAGCTAGTTTTCCCTTTGTATAAAGGATTTAATGTCCTCTGCAAATCTGTTGTGTATTCTTACTTAGAGTTCATTTATGTTAAATCATACTCGTCCCAACACAGATTCCCATGACCTTTAAGCTAATGGATTTTGCAACTGTACCAGATGATCCAAAGGAATTTGTAGTAAAAGATATGATCACTGGATATAAACCAAAAGGTTGCCAATAGAGTATGGTTTATCATAAACAGTTGACTGGATAAAAGAAAATTGAGGTAAAGCAATAAATAGACACTCCTCTACAAGAAGTCTATGGATTTAGAGAATCAGGAAGGGGGATGTCTTGTCATGGACAAGAAACTAACCTTAAAGCAGTGATTCTTAACTTTTTTGAGTATTCTGAACCTGTTTGGCAGTCTGGGGAAGTCTATGGATCCCTTTTCAGAATGATGTTTTTAACTGAACAAAATAAAATATTTCAACTTACAAAGGAAGCAAATTACATTGAAATAAAATTATCTTTTAAAACAAGTTCATGGACCTCAGGTTAAGAAGCCCTGCAGTAGGAGTCAGTGTACTGGCTGAATCTTGAAAGAAATTAGGGATTGTAAGTGGCAGAAGAGGAATACATTCCAGGCAAGGGGAGAGATTGGTAACAGGTTCAGAGATAACAAATGAAATGAAGCATCTGGGGAACATCTAGTAGACTTATTTGGCTGGAATAGAAAGCAAAAGGGAATAATATGTAATTATTATAAATTATGAAGTATGACTAAATACTATCCTATTATATCTAATTATTGCATGTCCAAAACAGTGCTCAGTATGATTTAGTAGAAAGAACATTGGCTCTTGAATCTAAGAATCTCTCCTCATTGTCTTCAAATAAGATATTTATCAATCAATTCCTGGCATTTTCATCCATCAACACTCAGGCCTCTTCCTCCTCATCACCACTTCCTGACTTCCCTAGCTTTCTTCAAGTATTGTTAAAATCCTACTTTCTTCAGGAAGCCTTTCTTAAACCTTCTTAATTCCAGAGGTTTTTTCCCCCTCTACTAATTATTTCCTGTTTATCCTGTATATTGGAGCAACTAAGTAGAATAGCAGATAGAACACTGCAATCAGAAAGATTCATTTTCATAAGTTTAAATCTGACCCCAGATACTCACTAACTGTATGACTTGGGGCAAGTCACTTAATCCTGTTTGCCATAGTTCCCTCATCTCTAAAATGAGCTAGAGAAGGAAGTGGCCCTGTCAGATTGGCTAAGATGACAGGAAAAAATAATGATGATTGTTGGAGGGGATGTGGGAAAACTGGGACATTGATGCATTGTTGGTGGAGTTGTGAACGAATCCAACCATTTTGGAGAGTAGTTTGGAACTATGCTCAAAAAGTTATCAAACTGTGCATACCCTTTGATCCAGCAGTGTTACTACTGGGATTATATCCCAAAGAGATTATAAAGAAGGGAAAGGGACCTGTATGTGCACGAATGTTTGTGGCAGCCCTTTTTGTAGTGGCTAAAAACTGGAAACTGAATGGATGTCCATCAGTTGGAGAATGGCTGAATAAATTGTGGTATATGAATATTATGGAATATTACTGTTCTGTAAGAAATGACCAACAGGATGATTTCAGAAAGGCCTGGAGAGACTTACACGAACTGATGCTGAGTGAAATGAGCAGGACCAGGAGATCATTATATACTTCAACAACAGTACTATATGATGACCAGTTCTGATGGATCAGGCCATCCTCAGCAATGAGATCAACCAAATCATTTCTAATGGAGCAGTAATGAACTGAACTAGCTATGCCCAGAAAAAGAACTCTGGGAAATGACTAAAAACCATTACATTGAATTCCCAGTCCCTATATTTATGCACACCTGCATCTTTGATTTCCTTCACAAGCTAATTGTACAATATTTCAGAGTCTGATTCTTTTTGTACAGCAAAATAACGTTTTGGTCATGTATACTTATTGTATATCTAATTTATATTTTAATATATTTAACATCTACTGGTCATCCTGCCATCTAGGGGAGGGGGTGGGGGGGGGGTAAGAGGTGAAAAATTGGAACAAGAGGTTTGGCAATTGTTAATGCTGTAAAGTTACCCATGCATATATCCTGTAAATAAAAGGCTATTAAATAAAAAAAATAAATAAATTTCAAAAAAAAAAAAAAAAAAAGAGAGAAGGAAGTGGCAAACCACGCCAATATCTCTGCCAAGACAAGCCAAATGGGGTTACAGAGAACCAGATAAAACTGAAAAATAACTTATTGATTTAACAACAAGCATGTGTGTGTGTGTTTACACACACACACACATACACACACACACACACAGAGCTTGTCTGTACATAATTGTTTACATGTCTCCCCCATTAGAATATGAGCTCCTTGAGGGAGGATCTTTCTTTATATCCCCAGAAGTTAGTACATTATCTGACACATAGTAAGTAATAATATTTGGTATTAATAAAAATTTATGTATTGTATTATATATTATAATAAATACTTATTGATTGGCTGACTGCATCTGTTTTGGAAGACATCCTATGTAGGATGTGGTTGGCATTTGAAATCTCATTTACTAAAGTTTCCTTGATGGGATAACTTTATTTTTTGATTTATTTATTAAATAAAGTGTTACTTTATTTCTTCTAGTGTTACTAGAATTATAAGAATTGTAGGTTTGAGTAGGAACTCAAAAACCAGATTTCCTGGCATGGAATCAGAGTTCTTTCTTCTTTTCCTCTGTCTTCAATACCCCTTTTTTTCCTCTTCCTTCTTTTTTTCTTTTCTACTTATTGTCTACTGCTGAGCACTCAAAGCTTAGCCTTATCTCCACTTAGAACCACAGAGACTTCAAATTTTTAATGCATATTATGAGGGTGAAGATGGCATAAAAGTTTTTAAACTAATTTTTTGTCTACTAATGAATAACCAAATTGACTAATTAAGAGAATTTTTACTTCTTGATTTCTCCTATGATGAAATTTCCTCCAATTAATGAAAGAGGAAAGGGGAGGGGGCAGCTGAAGAAGCATTAGCACATTAGAGAATTTACTTCCAGGTAAATGAAAATGACATTAATTTTGTTTTTCTTTGCCATATAATTCACCCAGACTTCCAGAATCTTTCAAAGTACAAAGATGAAAACATAGAAAACTAGTCTTGACCCTAAAGCAAATTAAAGTCTCAAAAGGAATTAGATAGATACCCCAGCAATAAACCGCAGTTACTGCTGCTGGTTGCTCTTGTTGGGATGATGTATGGATTCCTTCATATGAAGGAATGTTTGAGTGAATTGCTATGCCACTGGAATGCCATGAGCGCCCTCTGATGACTAAAGGATTTAGAAACTACAATTTTCTTGAGATTCTTAGAGGGGAAGGAGGAAGAAAAGGGAGCCTCCCACCTCTCACAGAATGAGAAGCATTTCTTGAAAAAAGGAAAATTCTAAAAACAATTCTTGAAAACTCTTAACTGTGTGAAGAAGTTTTTTGTTTGTTTTGTTTTTTAGCAGACATCCTTCCTAGGATTCCATTTTCAAGGGGGGCACAATATACATTAATAAATTAATTCATATTCATGATAACCACCACTAGGCGGGGGGAAGGGGAGAGGAACTTCCATGGGGAAGGGAGAGAAAGCTTTGAGAAAAAGGAATTGGCCATCACTGACTCCTATGGATCGTGATGATGATGATGATTGATGATGGTTGGGATGGTGGTGGTGGTGATGTTGATGGTGGCAACAACAATAGCAGCAATGGTAAGCTAACATTTATATAAGACTTTTATTATTATTATATTATATTATTATAAGATTCACAAAGCACTCTACACATGTTATGTCATTTAACCCTCACAACCCTGTGCCTACTTTGCTTACTTCAATAATTTGTTCATAAGTAGTCCTTAAAGGACAAAGACCAAGTCTTGTTGTAGAGCAAGCACTCCATAAATGTTGGATATAAGAGCAGTGGCAGTGTGGCCAGTGAATTATAGTCACTGGATCATAGATTCCGAACTACAAAGGATCTCTCTCCTGAGAGAATAAAGAGGAGCAAGACACCTAGTGGTTAATTGTGGGACTTGAGGTACTACACTCATGCCATTTTGTGACTCAATTCTGGACCTACCTCAGTTTTCTTCCTGTTCAGTTATGGGTCTAATTCAAATTCTGTCCTGAGAGAAAACTTCAATCAATTGTGGCAATTAGGAGAAAACTTTATTGCACTGTTTGAGCCTAACTCTGTGTGACTGGGACCTCTATCTGCTGCTTATATACCCTTACTTAGGAATCTAATTTATGTTGACCAGAAACTCATTCAGATTCAAAGATTGAGGCAAGAATTTTCCTCACAATCATACATCTTGAGCAGCCCATGTCTTATCTGAAAACTGGCCCCAAATTGGTCAATCAGTTATTTTTCCATGTTACTTCAATTGTTTATCAATACTTGGGAGGAATGAGACATCTCTTCTTCTGAATTCAGGGAACAGCAACTGTTACCTCCCAACTTGGAATACCCCTAATCTTTCATCTAATTAGAAATCAGTTTACCTAATGTTGGGTTGTTTCCCTTTTAATTAATTGACTTATTTGATTAATTGTTTTTAACATATAAAAGTCTGCCTGTATTTAGGCTTCAGGTCTAAACTGAGAAGATCTGGTCCCCTTTTGTTGGACAATTGTTATGTATTGCTTACTAAATCAATATGTTTAGAGGATCAAACCTTTGTTTCCTCAATAGTTTCATTTTTAACTCACCATACTCCCATTTATTTTGTACAACCCCATAATTTTTACAATTGCTGGAATTGAATCCCAGAAGGATTCAGGGACCTATCCAAGATGACAGGTAGCAAGTAGTAGACAGGTTTAAGTAACTTGCCAGTAAGTGTCTGAGGCCACATTGAACACAGCTCCTTCTAACTTCAGAACTAGGACTCTATATATGGCACTCTAGTGGATGGAGCAATGGGCTTAAAGTCAGGAAGACTCATCTTTCTCAGTTTAAATCAAGGTCCAAGTTGTCCATGAGAGTGATGTAAAGTGTCCTTTTAAGTAAAACCTTACCCAAATGAAAGTAGGTATACATGATACTTCAGCCTTTCTGTACTTTAATCTGCAATAATGATCCCCCCAAATGCTCTTGTCCTCTCTCATTTTCTCCCTTCCTAACTATCTTATATCTTTTCTCTACAGACTTATACAAAGTGCTCCAAAAGTTTTAATGTAGTTTTAAGCATTTAAAGCATAATTATATGTGACATTTACACATAAATATGTACACGATGTCACTTCAAATGGCATATAAGCTCCTTGAAAGCATAAATCGTTTTACTGCTTTTTATTTCTTTCACCAATATTACCTCAATGCCTGGCACATAGTAGGTACTTAATAAATATTTTGAGAAAGAGAATTTACTGAAAATACTCTAATTTTCTTAGAGCTTTTGCTGTGAATCTCTTTATCACATTCTACCTGGGATTATACTTAACTTTTGTCCATGTAGACTCCTCCCTATTAGATTATAATTTTTTAAAGTCAGGGATTAGATCAATTTTTATCTCTCTATCCTGGAACTTCTCACTGTGTTATGTATACAATGAATGCTTAATTAGCATTTGTTGGAATCAACTGAATTGAATGATTATAAATCCTATCTAAGTTGATTATAAATGTTATATATATACATATATATAGACATAGATATAGATATAACTATAGATGTAAATACAGACCTAAAGAGATGATTGAGATAGAGAACCAATCAAACATTGAATAATTATTATTTGACAAATAGTAAGTACTTAGTAAATGATTGTTCACTGAATGACTGCTATGGTAAAGACACTCATTGATATCTTCCAGAGAAGGGTGCAAATTATATGAGCAATGATATTGAGCATCATGAACAAGCAAAAACAGTTTTTCATTTGATCACATGAAAAATATAACTATAAAAATCATATTAATAGTGAAATTTTGATATCATCAGATAGCAAATAAAGTAAATGAAAGCTCAGCATAGTGGAAAGCACTCTGGCTTTGAGTCAGAAAATCTGAGTTGGAATACTGCCTTCTGCTACTTACAATAAATATAATCATGAACAAATCATTTCTCCCTAGGTGTCAATTTTCTCATCTATACAATGAGAGAGTTGGATTAAATGACCTCTTAGGTCCCTTCTTAGACCTCATGATTCCATGAACCTCTCCATCCAGATTTATTTCTCTTCTATTTCCTTTCATAAGAAACTTCTTAGCAGGTTCTGTGGTAAGAAGAGAGGTTCATGAAGCCTGTCCATAAAAGACAACAATTTACCAGCCCTTTCTACTGTTCACTATTGTTCCTCTGAAGCTGATTCAACCAGAGCCTTCCCTAAGGAAAACTTCAAATCAGAGAAAGTTTGTCTTGGAGACCCTGCTACCTTGGTTCTTCTACTCCTCCCCCAACAGGATTCCAATCTATTCTACTAACAAGGACCTTCTTCACTTATAGAGAATAATTAGTACATGATTTTTTTTAAAATGTTTCATAAAATTTGTGAATGAGGTATTGAACCACTTTACTCTGAGACTTAAGATAGAAATCTTAAGCATCTGTAAGAGACCTCATCTAGCCCAATGCTCCCACTTCCTTAATTATTTATTTCTCCATACTCTACTTAAGGATTCCCATTTCTCCAAGGCCCCAATTCCAAATAATATGTATAAACAAAAAGCAATTAGATGGACAAGTTGGAGGAAGGTGTTAATGACCTATAATTTCTTAAAATGTTCCGTCTGCATTTTTTTTTCTTTTTTTGAACATAAAATCTCATTGATGTAGAGAACCTCTGGTGAAGAATTTTTACCAATACAAGTTAGAACCTGTGGCAATCTTAAAAAGAGTTGCTTAGGGGCACTAAGGGTTTAAGTGTCTTGGAGAGACAATATGTATCAGAGGCAGGACTAGAAGCTAAGTCTTCGTGATCCCAAAGCTAACTATCCTCTAATTTGCTGCCCCTTGATATCTGCATTTGTAAAGTACAAACTGGGCTAGGGATTGGTTAAATACAAAGAAAATTCAAAGAAATTAATCTCTTGGTGAAATTTTAAACAATGTATTGCCATAAAATTTCAAATATATTTTAAAACAAAAAATCACTCAAATTCTAACCAAAAAGCGACTGTCTGTCAAAAATGATATACCTAGCCTGTTTTTCTAGATCATGACAAAATAAGAAAAATTAGCAAGGACCCAGCAAATTAAAAAAAATAATTTGTTCTTGTTCAATAATTTTAGTTGTGTCTAATTCTTCATGTGTGGTTTTCTTGGCAAAGATAATGGAGTGTTTTTTGCCATTTCCTTCTCCAGCTCATTTGAAAGATGAGGAAACTGAGGCAAACTAAGTGACTCTCCCAGAGTCTCATAGCTAGTGTCTGAGGCTGAGTTTGAACTCATCTTTCTGACTTCAAGCCACTGCGCCACCTAGCTGCCAAATAACAATACCACTTCTTTCTCAACTGCTCTTGAATCGTACCACCCACTCTTTCCTTGAGAAAAGATCAGATATTCTGTTTTAGGTCACAGGAAAAGCAGAAAAGGAATCTAGTCATATGAATTTGTGGTTCAGAGAAAATTGCAATAGCCTGGCAGCCAGATGCATTAGGGATTGAATCCAGAACCTGCTATTCACTACCTATGTGACTTTGAACTTTTCTCTGGGTCTCAGAGAAATTATAAAATGAAGACTTTTGATTAGATAACACTAATACTGTTTTCAATTCTAAATCTATGACACTTCTCACCTTTAAAAGTTTGCCCTTAAATTTGTGAAAATATTTTTAAGGGACCTCTATTTTTAAAAAGATTAAAGTTGCTAGAAAGTAAAGGATTTTAAAAATCTTTGCACAAAGCTTTAGTAATTTATGAACTTCAGTTTACTCTAAAAATCATTTTTGGAATTGTGATCATCTGTCACCATCAAACTACAACTCTAATAATATCAAGTTTTAAATCGATTATAGATACAGCAAATTTAGACCTCAGAGTGTCAGGTGTGGGGTTTTGTTTGTTTGTTTGGCTTGGCTTATACAATTTGACTATCTACATTAATCAAATTAAGCAATGATTTGTCATATCTCTACTTAACTATATGATGTATAGATGAAGCATCTAAGTCCTGTGAAGGATGATACTTTAACTTTTTAATAGTGAAATACAGACAGGAAACTTTTCTACAATAGCAGATGAACTAAATTATTTCTTCCATAATTATATGGCATGCTCTATGGACTTTTTTGCAGCATTATTTAACTTAAGCTTGATTGTCAGTCAGCCCAAAATATGTTTGTCTTATTTTATCCACTTCTGGACTAGAGATCATTTAACTATGAACCCCATGTCAACATGGTGAAGAAGAATGCCAGAAAATATTCCAGTTCTAGCATTCCACAGCTTTGTTGTGATTTATGGAAAGCAAAGCAGTGGCAAAAGGAGAAGGAAATATGATGTAAGTCAGTGGACTACTAGGAACAAACCCTGGTTCCCAAATTATGGCTTCCAAATTCCAATACTGTTGCCTGAACCAGGTGCTTGAAGGTGAAACAGTCATAAGGGCATTTTAGCAAAAATTTCAATGTCAACTTTCTAGAACAACACAGTTTCATTAACTCCAAGTTACTATGGTTAAATATATGCATATATGCCGTACCCATATATAAGAAAAGTGGGTGGGAATGGGTTTTTGGAAAGCATTCAAAAGTGTTTTTTTTTTTAATTCAGTACATGATTTCTTTTTTTAAAAATGTGTTTCACGAAATCTGTGAATGAGGTGTTGAACCACTTCATTTTGAGATTTATTTAGCAAAACTTTAAACTTGTCTGAGATGGACTCTAAATTGATCTTTCAACTCTAATGATCTATAATGATTATGCCACCAAGAAAAAGTCCACAAGGCAAAGAACCCCAGCCTACTCTCATTCCTTGGAGGGTTTTCCCCCTGAATTCTATTTTAATTACAATCAAAAAGCAAAGGATTCATATTCCATATCATCAAGCAAGAACCCCTAATCAAAATGGGCTTTCTTCTCTTGACTGGGAGTGACTCCTATCAACAAATATTTCAGCTTTTTGGACTCCTACAAACTGATGACATAAAAAATGCCCACACATGTTTTTAAAGTGAAAAGGCCTGCAAGAGAGGAGGTGGGAGCAGAAGCCACTAAATGCTTTAGAAGGAAAGAAATAAACCACGACAAAAATGACTTTTAGCCTCTGAGAAACGTTTTTCCCCCCAGAAGCTTACAGAAGCATTGACATTTTTAAAATCATTTCAGCACCCACAGCATCCATCTCCGTTTTAAATCTCTGATTTCAGAAAAGTCCTCAGGAGAGCTAAAATGTGTCCTTCCTTCCCCAAGCTCTCCTCCCCAACCTCCCAACACCAATTCCCTTCTCTGTCATTCCCACCTCGTTGCCCCACAAAGTAATGGAGGTTTCGGTGGGAAGAGGAATATCACAACAACCCTTTATCCTGATTAGAAACTTCCTACGAACAACCACAGTGGCTGAATGCTCAGTACAACGATGCCTGTAGTCTGACACGGACTTCCTTCCCTAACAAATTTTGTTCTTTCTCAACTCAGACATGGGATGGTCCCGCGGGAGTCCCCAGTTTCTCCATCGAAGTTCCTCTAAGAAAATTCTGCCTGCCCTTCTCTTTCCGAAACTGTCTCTACCCTTGCTAACAGGTGAAGCGAGGAAGAGGAACAGTAAATATAGGAAAACCCACTCAAATCCTCTGGAGCTTCCGCGCGCAAAAGCGCGAATCCCGCGCGCCAAGTGAGCCTTCCCGGTCCTATGGTACTTGGGAAGCTACATCTCCGTGGATTCCTAGTCAAACCGAAGCTGGAGTCGAGGATGGTATTGGTGGCCACCAAGTGTACGTTCGCCACCTTCCCGTGTGTGGCTACTTCCCCAAAGGATGCACTGACCAACCACCCTCTCCATCTGCCACCCCCTTCCCTGGCTGTAGTGAATGAGGATGGGCAGGTTAGTGACACTGCAAAGCACAGTGGGGCTGGAACTGGCCCCTCCACGAAGAGACAAGACGGTGGCATGGAGCGGTGGAAGATGGAGAGGAGGAGTGGAAGGGAAAAAAAGACAAGTCAGGAGAGAAGAGCGGGGGGAGGAGAACCTGCTCCCCTAGGACTGGGGGACGGTACCTGGTGCCCCCGCGGAGGCGAAGTAGACGAGCGCGGCCAGAAAGAGCAGCGGGAACCCGGAGAGCCGGGATGCGCACCGCGTGAGAGCCATGGATCCCGGTGTGTGCGTAATTTCCAGCCCGTGCAGAGTGGCTCCCGGACGGGAGGGCAGGAAGAGGACGCAGCTGGGACAGACGATTTACCGTTCCCGGGCCGTCCCCACGAATGCTGGCTGTGATGCAAGCCAGCTCTCAGTTCCCCGCTCCCGCCGCGCTGCACCCTCACTGAAGAAGGGACCAGCGCCTGCCTGTGCCGTCCGTGCGCCCGTCACAGCCCAGCACCGCGCTTCTCACTGAGGAGTATTTGGCCCGGGCTGATGCTCTTTCTATGTGTCCCTCTGCCTCCCTCTGCCGGGTCGCGCGGACAGCGCAAGGGGCACCGCGGGATGGGGGGGCTCTGAAAGGCGGGGCAAAGGAGGGATCAAATGGGTGGAGGGTGACTGGGGCTTGGGGGCTTCTGGAGAGGTAATGATTTATGTGTATGAAAGAAACAAGCCAAGGAAATTCCTTCCCTCCTCCAACCTCCCTTGTTCTTTGGCTCTAAAAAAAGTTTTTAAACTTCCAAACCAAGAAACCCACTTTGTTCTCTTAAATAAATACCTCCGGATAATACAGAAATGAACCTTATCCAAAATGCTTAATATCCGTTCCCAAATTCTTCTCCGTTTTGTGTCTTACCCCATCTTTCTTACTCATAACTAAATCAATTATTCGTTTTTCCCTATGTATTTTATTATGGCTGACCATCTTTCCCGGGTATCGAATGCTGATATTAAACAACTTTTGCTAATTAGCCTGCCTAAAAATACACTTATTTGAGCTTGATTCCTTCAACTGCTCTCATTTTTATAGAGTGAAATCTCTATTAATTTGTGTATCACTAGTGTCACCTCAATTGAACAAATCCAGGTTAAGCACTGACTAATAGCACAATATCAGCTGATATGCAAAGATTTTTTTAAAAATTACATAATTCCTGCCCTCACAGAATAAACAATCTCAAAAGTTAATACTATAGGGACACAAAAGTAACAATGTGGAATGAAACAGAGATAAAAGAGTGAGATGCCTCAGAATTACATTGTTGTTAAGTGTTTGAGCCGGGATTTTAATTCAAGTCTTCCTGATTCCAAATCTGTGCTCTATCCACTGTGCCACCTATCTGTTTCTACGACTGTTTCTTCATCTGTGTAATGAGGATAATAATATAGCATTTCCTTCACAGGGTTGTGATAAGGATAACATAAGATAATGTGCATAGGGCATTATTAAGTAGTATAGCCTAAATTTCTTCTATTATATTAAATATTTAATCAGACTTCTAGGAGGTAGCTCAAGAAACCTAAAAATCTAGAGGTAAAGTCACAAAAAGGCAAGTAACCATACATCTTCTACCTTAATACTTAAGAAACTATGACCAGATTAGAAGACTGTTAAAATACCTTTCCTTTCAGGAACCCTTCCCCAGTGACACTGAGCAAGTCACATATCTCACAGGAAGGGACTGGATTAGTTAGCCTTTGAGATCCTCCTAGCTCTGAAGCTATAAATGAATAAGCCTAAAATCCTACAACAGCCTTTCTCAATCTCTTTTTTTTTTTTTTATTTTCCTAATGCCAAAATACCTATTGGGTATTTTGAATGGAGGTTCTACAGGCATCTCAAATTGAACATGTGTAAAACAGAGCTAGCTAACAGATCAAATTCTGCCTTACTACTATGTAACACTGGGCATGTCATTTAACCTTTATCTACCTCAGTTGATAAATGGTGACAAAAGCACTTACTTGTCAGGGTTATTGTGAGAAAAAAAATTTGGATTAAAATCCTTACATTGGAAATATTTATGAAATGTTTTACAAATTTTAAAGAGCTATATAAATGATAATTTTTACACCCTTCTAGTCCCCCAAGTTCACAACCTCAAATTGGTTCTTAATTCCTCACTTTCCCTACCCCCCCCAGTTGCTAAGTCTTATCAATTCTACAATTACACCATATCTCCCCTCTGTGAACTTCCCTCTACCTGTCTGTCCACCATCCTAGTTCTAGTCCCCATCACCTAGGATTATTTTAATAGCTTTCTAATTTTCTAATTTTAATAGCTTGCCTCAAATCTCTTCCTTTTTTCATCTATTTTTATCAAAGATACTAAAGCAGTTTCCCCAAAGGATAAGTTTAACCAAGTAGTAAGATACAGGGCAAGTCCTAAAAGAATTTAGAAAGGGGGGAAAATCAGTGAGGACTACAGTCAGTGCTCCTCAATAAACTCCAATGGCTTCCTATTATTGTAAAATTGAATGCACCAACCTCTGGTTAACATTTAAAGTCTTTCACAATCTGGCTCCAAACTATTTTTCTAACTTTTCACTATTCCTCATCCTATACTTTGTGTTTAGTCAGATCTGGCTTCCTCACATAGGATATTCCAACTTCTGTCTCCAGTTATTCATGACCTGAATGCACTCCCTACTCACCTCGACTTCTTTGAATACCTTCAAAGTTCAGCACAAATATCAACTCATCAGAGTTTTCCTAATCCTCCAGCTACTTGTACCCTCCCCCTACAAAATGGCCTTGTTTATTTTGTATATTCATATATGTTTTATGTGTCATTTTCCCCCAGTTAAAAAAAAAAAAGCATCTCAAAGGCAGGCACTATTTCATTTTTGGTTTTGTATGGCTAATACCTAGTACATAATAGGCACTTAATCTGTTGGTTGATTGATTAAATTTGGATTGCAGTCCCTTCTAGTTGTAGTAATAAATCATTTATGGGTTACTTTGGCCAAAAAAAAAAAAACCCACAAAACCCAAAACATCATTTAGCTATCAAACTTCTGGTGAAAAATTCCAAATTTTGCTAAACTGACCCTTGAACAATTATGGTCACCTCTATACCATGATAAAGCATCAGAGGACTAAATAGAAAATAGAATCTTTTTATTGCTCACTATTTTATCTATTTCTTGTATTGATCTGTTATTGTATGCTTCTCTTGTATGAATCCTGGTACAATAATAGGCACACAGCAAATATTCAATAAATACTCAAAGAAAGATTACTACAAATAAAAGTGAACTAATATATAAGTATATAATGAGCAACTACTGTGTACCTCATATCATGCTGGGTGCTACAGAAGATAGAGTTTCATTGCCTTAAGCCTTGTGATTGACAAAACTTTTGCAACCTTTGGGAAATTTAAATTCCTTGGTCTATTTTTAAATTTTATTTTAACACTCATAAAATCTGTTTTTACATGTCTTCTTATAGTGAAGTATTTACTTTTCTACAATACTTCATATAAATGTACTATTTCAGTTCAAATCTGAGGGCTTTTTTTTTTTTTCAATCACTACTTCAGAATAATCTGCCCAGGATTCTTTTGAGATTGTCCTTTATTTGATTTGATCAAAGAATTCAAGTGTTCTGATTCTATTTCTGTTTCCACTTCTAGCATGCTTATTTCTAGAGAAAATTGCCTACAAAGTTGCTTCCAAATGATTACAATCTTTAGTTTTCAAAAAGAAAAAAAGGAACCACTTTATGTTTCTTCTAACTCCTTCTAGGAATTTATAAGCACACAGAAAGTTTTCTTTGTTCTAATCTATTTGGCACCCACACCCTATTCATTACTGCTCTGATAGAATGTACCGTTTGATCAAGACTTCTGGCTTTCACTACTGAGCTATTGAATAAATTCATGTGTTCAAAACATCCTCTAGGACAATACAGTTATCAGGTCCTCTAACATTTTGAACTGCCTCTAAATACATTAGATTGCATAGTATTTGGGTGGTGTAAGATGTAAGAGGATTGGAAAAATAAGAAATGAACAGATTGTGAAGGGTTTTGAATAACAAATAGGATTTTATATATGATCCTGGAAGCATTAGGGAACCCCTGCAATTTATAGAATATAGGGATGTCATGGTTAGTTTTGGGCTTCAGGAAAGAGCACTTTGACAGCCAAATGGAGGATGGACTAAAATGGAGAGATTTATGGCAGACTAAGCAATAGGCTTTTGTAATTGTCCAGGCATGGAGTGATGGACCAGTGTGATGGCGATTTCAGAGGAAAGAAAGAGGTGTATATGAGATTTATTATAGAAGTAAAATTGATAGGATTGGCAAATTGGATTGGGAGAGAAGCCACCAGTCTGAGATTGCAAGTCTGGACAGTCACCCAGGAGGATGGTGGTACCGTTTAGAGTAATAGAAAAATTAAGAAGAGGGGAGGGTTTGAGAGGAGATTTAAATTCTGTTTTAGAGATAGTGAGTTTAAAATACCTATTAACATCCAATTCCAAATGTTCAGTAGGCAGTTGGAATGGAAATGGAAGTTAGGAGAAGAGTTAGAATTGGACAAATTAATCTGAAGAATAATCAGATGATTGAATCTATAAGAACTGATGAGATCACCAAGTAAAATTGTATAGGAGAAAAAGAGGGAATACAACAGAATCCTTCAGTTTTTCAACAGTAAAATAAGCAGATGGAAGAGATGATTTTTAAAGTTGCTTCCAAATGTAATATTCTGTGATTGAGAAATAAGTTAAACTCTATCTCTAAGAAACATCTATCCAATTCTTTCAACAAATATTTATCGAGTGCTGACTATGTACAAGGGACTTTGGCAAATTCCCTCAGAATTTACTGCCTAGTAGAGAAAATGAAACTTTTATAACCAATAACTAGAATACAAGGTCAAATGAAATCAACAAGCCTTTAGGTACTTAAGTATCTACTAGATGGTAGATACAATGCTAAATTCTAGGGATACAAAGAAAGGCAATCATAGTTCATACCCTCAAAGATTTTACAATCAAACTTGGGTTGGGATTAGAGGGAGGGGAGGAAGAGGAATCAAAAGACAAAAATGTAAACAACTATATACCTAGTGTGTGTGTGGGGGGACTAGAATTAAAAGAAGTTAGGGTGAGTTTCTTTTAGAGGGTGAGATATTTATGTGAAATCTGAAGAAAGCCAAAGAAGCTAGGAGGTAGAAGTGATAAGAAAGAAAATCCCAGGCATGGGAGACAGCCAGTGGCAATGTACCGAGATAGAGTGTGGAAGTTCAATAAGAGATATGCACTCAGAAGTACAAGATGGTAATTAATTATAAGAATGGCAGATACCCTATGCATTAAGATCACAATAAAACAGTTCAGATCAAAGGCATTCTCAGGAAAAACCCTCACTCATATAATGCTCTATTTCCCAGACTGATATTTTTGTGGTAAATTAGGTCATCATTTGTCTCAGTTCTTGCCTAGCCAGCCCTTAGTAATTGAATAGATGTTGCTTCAGAGAAACTGAGAACTGGGAAACATCCTTACAAAGGCCAAGGTGATCCACTGCTTCCCAAGCCATCACTAGTCACCTTGACTTTTGTCTTGTTACTGGACTTCAATGGCTCTGGAACAGAGAGAGAGGCTAACAACTTTTGGCAATCTGCCTCACTTAAAATTCAATTCATGAACAAGTTAAAATTTCACCCAATACATTGGTACTCTTCAAAAATGAAGGATGAGCAGTAACTATACCACCACTCACCTAGGGAAAATAGTGATAAATCAAGACACTCAACTCTACCAACTCTGTTCACCTTGGCAACCTCTGAAAATTGAGAGAATGCTTAGAACAAATGCAATTTTTTAGAGGATGTGCAGTGACATCAGTCAACACACTAAGTTTACCCCTTGTTCAAGTAAGTTTCATCTTCTTCCCTGAATAAGAAGGAGGTAGAGTGACTTTTTTCATTCTGGAAGCTTGAATCATTATAACATTCAGAAATAAGATGTCACTACCAGAAAACATCTTCATAGTTAAAGGTTCTGATAAAGGCCTCATTTCCAAAATATATAGAGAACTGACTCTAATTTATAAGAAACCAAGCCATTCTCCAACTGACAAATGGTCAAAGGATATGAACAGACAATTTTCAGATGATGAAATTGAAATTATTACCACTCATATGAAAGAGTGTTCCAAATCATTATTAATCAGAGAAATGCAAATTAAGACAACTCTGAGATACTACTACACACCTGTCAGATTGGCTAAGATGACAGGAAAAAATAATGATGATTGTTGGAGGGGATGTGGGAAAACTGGGACACTGGTACATTGTTGGTGGAGTTGTGAACGAATCCAGCCATTCTGGAGAGCAATCTGGAATTATGCCCAAAAAGTTATCAAACTATGCATACCCTTTGATCCAGCAGTGTTTCTACTGGGCTTATACCCCAAGGAGATACTAAAGAAGGCAAAGGGACCAGTATGTGCCAAAATGTTTGTGGCAGCCCTGTTTGTAGTGGCTAGAAGCTGGAAACTGAGTGGATGCCCATCAATTGGAGAATGGTTGGGTAAGCTGTGGTATATGAATGTTATGGAATATTATTGTTCTGTAAGAAATGACCAGCAGGATGAATACAGAGAGGCTTGGAGAGAATTACATGAACTGATGCTAAGTGAAATGAACAGAACCAAGAGATCATTATATACGTCAACAACAATATTGTATGAGGATATATTCTGATGGAAGTGGATTTCTTTGACAAAGAGACCTAATTCAGATTCAATTGATCAATGATGGACAGAAGCTGCTACACCCAAAGAAAAACCACTGGGAAATGAATGTAAACTGTTTGCATTTTTGTTTTTCTTCCCGGGTTATTTTTACTTTCTGAATCCAATTCTCCCTGTGCAACAAGAAAACTGTTTGGATCTGCACACATACATTGTATCTAGGATATACTACGACATATTCAACATATATAGGACTGCTTGTCATCTAGGGGAGGGGGTGGAGGGTGGGAGGAAAAAATCAGAACAGAAGTGAGTGCAAGGGATAATGTTGTAAAAAAATTACCCTGGCATGGGTTCTGTCAATAAAAAGTTATTATAATAAAAAAAAAAGATGTCACTACCACTACACTCCCAATCTAGCATTTTTCCCCAGTCCAATTCAATAAGCAAGTATTAAACATACTAGATCCTGAAAGTTTACAGATTTAAAAAACCAGAACCAAAAACATTCCCTTGGCCTCAAGGAACTTACATCCTGTTGGGGGGAAAAAACAACATATACATAAAGAATTAAATATAAAACTTAAGGATAGGAACTAGATTTATGATTTTATTGGTATAGGTAAATCCCAGGTAAGGAAACTTCCCTTATCAATACAACTAGAGAATTACTCCTCTTAGAGGATGAGGTAGGTATAGTAGGAGGAGCAGCAGCAGCAGCAGCATTGGTAATAGCAGCAACAGCAGTGGCAGTAATAGTAGTAATAGCAGTAGCAGCAGCAGCAGCAGCAGCAGCAGCAGGGGTAGTAGCAGCAACAGTACTGGCAGTAGTAGTAGTAATAGCTGCAACAGCAGCAGGGGTAGTAGCAACAACAGCAGTAGCAATAGTAGTAGCAGCAGCAACAGCAGCAGCAGCAGCCGCAGCAGCAGTAGCATGATTCAGCTCTGAAAGACATTGACCGTGTATAAGTCATTTAACTTCTATATATCTCTGGGTAATTTTCAAATCTATAATTTGTAAAAAAAGAAAAAAAAGAAAAAAAAAAAAAAAGGTGCCTGTCTGTCTTGGCAGGAAAAGTACCTCAGTGGGAAGCACATCACTATCCAAATGAAATCACAAGAATGATCCAAAAAGTACAAACACATAGCAGAATGGGGGTTCCAGGAGACACAATGAAAACTTAGTGGGATTGGGACAGGAAAGGAATAGGGCTAACTCTGGGGCCTATAAGGGAACAGGAAGTAGTGGCCTGGGAAAGGAGCTTTCAGCCTGGCATTCTATGATTCAGAATCACCAGGATTCCTAGGAAGCCATAAAAGATTATTATTCCTTTTACAGTAGCAATAGTTTGAAGGATTTGATTCCAATCCCTGACCAATAGGTGGGAATCAGTGGGAGTTTACAGTCTCTGAAAGGTATAGCATTTAGTAACAAGGATATAGTTCTTTCCTATGGCAATAAGTAAGAGTCCTAGAGTCATTTTTATAAGAGATATGTTTGAAGTACTTACCCTCCAATGTTCATCCACCCTAGTTCTGCCCCAGATATCATTCCCATGTTGAGTTTTAGAGGACTCCAAATAGATTTCTTCATAGTGGCCTAAAGAAGACTAATTTTAATTTCTGGTTTATTTTCCAAACTTTTCACAGATTCAGGTCAGATGAAAATAATAAATGGGCAATGAAACAAACTGTCTATTAACATTCATCTAAAAACTTGTGAGCTAAAAGAAACCAGACTAAGGCTAAATTAAATCAGGCTATAAACCTTAGATAAATTCTAATAAACTTTGTCTCTTTTTTCTTTTAAATTTGCTTTTTAACAATCCCTTGTATATTTTTCTCTAGACAGACATTGTAATACTCTTAACTTTATGGAATGGACATCAAGAGGAAAAAAGCGTACTTGGTTAGCAGAGGTGGCAATGGTAAATGTGGGTAGGACTAGGGATCAGAATCTAGAATAGTCCCCAAATTGTAATTGGTGTTTGTAAAACCTGGCCCAGGCACTAAATTTAAGAAAACAGATGTGGACTGGCTTTTCTCTGTATACTTTCCTCAGCCCCACCAGAGGCCAACAGAAAGGACATCAACCAATTAGTTGGGATCCAATTAGGACATCAACCAGTGTTTTAACACTGAGCACTATGCTACTTCATAAGCCCAGTGTGAATAGAGAACATTATCAGAGGCATCTAAGCCTCAGACTTCAAATCAATTGATAAAAACTCTCAGAAATGGAAAATCTAGCTATATTTCTTCTTGTTGTTTTTCCTAAGAAGTGTAATCTGGATTATTCTTGAAACTTTATCCTTAATAACAAAGAGATGCATAAATATTCAGAGGACACAGGAGACAGAATGTCATCCTGCCCAATATCACCTAATTGGGGGAAGAGGTGATTGACTATGTGCTTTGCAATCATCCCAACTCTAGGAAAAATTAGAGAACAGAAATATTCAGATTGGCCTGGCCCCTTTCTATGCCCTTTTGCAGTCTCATACCTATCTTTATGCCTCTAATAAGTGCTTTGTATGCTCATTACCTCCTATGAAAAACTAAAGTATCTGGTCAAATTATTTATACTATGTTAGGGTTAGTCATCCCAAAGGAAAAATTAAGAAGTGAATATTTGTGCGGGCCAGTAGAATAAATCCCTGTTGTTTGTCCTTCATTCTTGAAGAGGACCATGACATCAGGGAAGTGACACCACGACATGCAAATGAATTGAATTTAAGTGAAAGTGAAATGTGCAAAGTCACCAGCCTCACTTTCTCTTCTGGAGCCAGTGGCCAGATACAAATCAGGATGACTGGAGACCTTGGATAAGCTAAAGTCTTGAACAGGTCTGAGTTTGACTGAGACATCAATCATTCAGTAATGAGGACTAAGTAAAAAGAAATGAGCCAAAGAATGACCTCTTTTACCTACCTAGTCTCACACAGACACACAGACTGGCACAAAGACACACACACACACACACACACACACACACACACATACACAAAATCAATATGGGAGGGGAAGACTATTAGGGTTTTTTGCCAAAATGGAAAATTGTGATTTAAATTCACTCTGAGTCAATCAGTCCAATAAATGACTAAATGAACTCGGCCTGAGACCTATTTTTGGACAATCTGATTTGGGTTTAAAGCATGGTTTAAAGCATTTAAACAAAGAAATCTAGCCTATAAACTCCAAGGTATTTTGGGAGTGTCTTGGATGATTGAAAATACTTGAGAGACATATTGTTTGGGTAATTTAATTATTTTAGCATTAATTATTTAGCATCCAAAAGGATGGTCATTTGACTATCTCCCTCTTAAATCAAAGATTGGAATAAATTTCTGGACTTATAGTCAAAGGATCTAGGTTCAATTTTTTAACTTTGCTAGTAATTACCAGTGTGACCTCTGGGTCAATTAACCTCTTACTCAGTTTCTTCATCTATAAAATAAAGGGATTAATGGGAAAAAAAAAAAAAAAAACTTTTAAAAAGTCCAAAATGGGACTAGATTATTCATAAGATCCTTCTCAGTTATAAATCTATGATGCTATGATTTATTACTTAAGCATCAGTAAAAATAATATCCTAGGAATTACACTAGTTCATATTCTAAATAAAACTAACCTGACTTGAAGGTGGTCTTTTTGTTGTTCAGTAGTTCAAGTTCAGACTCTCCAAGATCTCATTTGGGGTTTTCTTGGCAAAGATACAGCAGTGGTTTGCCATTTCCTTCTCCAGCTCATTTTACAGAACAGAAAATTGAGACAAACATGGTTAAGTAATTTTCCCTGGGGGGACACAGCTAGTAAGTGTCTGAAGTTAGATTTGAACTCAAGAACATGAATCTTCCTGCCTCTATGTCAATCTAGCTAACCATTACAATCAATAGTAACATGCATATAGAGAACCTACTTAATTGGTGCTTTGGTGTTCCATATTAGTGAATACTGAGTTTAGTACAGCCTCACTGTTTAACCATAAAAATATTTAAACATATTTACAAATTCATCTATTATTTATTTAATTTATCATTTAATTATAATTTATTTATTTATTAATTTATTTAATCATTCCTATATTGGTTTAAAAAAATTAAGTAGATTAATGAAAAAGCAAATACTTTTTCTTTTTTAAATCCCTTTCAAATTCCATCCTCAAACAAGACATACATTTTCTGAGGATTAAGAGTTATTTTGGCTTCAAACTTTACAAGTCCTTAATTGACTTTGTCCTGCCTGAGGCGTGAGTTTTTAATACAGATCTAAGGTCCATTTTTATAGCTGGTAAAATGTATAACTTCCAACTTCCACTCCATTCTCTACCCTGTTCCATTGATTCCATTTTCTATGTGTATATCCTTCTGACAAATATTTTCAATTCACATCTTTAATCTACTCTATTTTTCTATGAATTTTTTTTATTAGATTGCAAACTTGTACTTTGGCTTTATAGCGAGAATTTCTCTTTCTGCCTGCCCACAAATATTTTCAACTCACACCTTTAGTCTACTCTATTTTTCTATTTATTTTTATTAGATTGCAAACTTGTACTTTGGCTTTATAGAGAGAATTTCTCTTTCTGGCCTGCCCACAAATATTTTCAACTCACACCTTTAATCTACTCTATTTTTCTATTTATTTTTATTAGATTGCAAACTTGTACTTTGGCTTTATAGCGAGAATTTCTCTTTCTGCCTGCCCACAAATATTTTCAACTCACACCTTTAGTCTACTCTATTTTTCTATTTATTTTTATTAGATTGCAAACTTGTACTTTGGCTTTATAGAGAGAATTTCTCTTTCTGGCCTGCCCACAAATATTTTCAACTCACACCTTTAATCTACTCTATTTTTCTATTTATTTTTATTAGATTGCAAACTTGTACTTTGGCTTTATAGCGAGAATTTCTCTTTCTGCCTGCCCACAAATATTTTCAACTCACACCTTTAGTCTACTCTATTTTTCTATTTATTTTTATTAGATTGCAAACTTGTACTTTGGCTTTATAGCGAGAATTTCTCTTTTTGCCTGCCCACAAATATTTTCAACTCACATCTTTAATCTACTCTATTTTTCTATGAATTTTTTTTTTTATTAGATTGCAAACTTGTACTTTGGCTTTATAGCGCGAATTTCTCTTTCTGCCTGCCCACAAATATTTTCAACTCACACCTTTAGTCTACTCTATTTTTCTATTTATTTTTATTAGATTACAAACGTGCACTTCGGCTTTATAGCGCGAATTTCTCTTTCTGCCTGCCCATAAAGGATTTTGCCGCACAAGTCAGGCCATAAATATTATTCTGGGACCTTTTTAAGACAGGCCCCGTTTGGAGGCTGCATAGGAAACACCTCACGAAAGAGAAGAAATTGGACGCTTCCGCTTCCGCTTCCGCTCCTGACTGTAGCCAGATTCACTAAGGGACGGCCTCCTAAGGAGCCTTTGATGCTGTTTTCTTTTTCCTGGGCTTCCTTCACAATCGCCCCCATCGGTAAAAACCCTAACGATAACTACAAATCTACCTCTTCACAAAGGGCTTGGAGAGAAGCGCTACATGCCTATTTTACAGATGAAGAAACTGAGCGTTGGGGTCAGAACCAGAGCCAGAGCTCCTGCGCTTGTTCCCTTATTACGCAGGCCCGGCCCGCGTTCCGCGTAATTGAATCACGGAATCTCAGAACGTCAGCTCCCTGAGGGCAGGGACCGCCTGGTTCTCTTATTCGTGCCGCCCAAACGGAAATGGTTTAGGAGGAATTCCCAAAGGCGAACTGAAAAGGGGCGCCGGGAAAGGAAAAAGACCCCCGGCTTTTTCCATGACATAACTAACTAGTCCAGCCCCACTTCCTTTATTACTTTTCACTAGAAGGTCTCGGCTGAAGAAAACCATCCGACAGTAGGGGGCATTAAAGTCGCGACTCTTTCGCTAGAACGGGCGAGAGATAATCAGCCGACCACTTCCGGTTCGGCGCTCCCCGTGATTGGTCCCAGCTAGAGAGGCTTCCGGCGCCCTCCGGAAGGCCGCTGCCAGTCAGGACCAAGTTGCTTTCCGGAGCGCCCGCTGCGCTTTGCTGCGGTTTCTGGGCTTCCCCGCCGGTTCTCCCTCCGCCCGCCCGGTATCGCCGCCATCATGTCGGGGGGACTCCTGAGCGCGCTGCAGAGCGATTCCTACGTGGAGCTGGGCTGGTACCGCGACCAGCACTTCCGAGGGAAAATGGACGACCAAGAAAAGTTGTTAAAGAAAAGCTGCACTCTGTACGTGGGCAACCTGTCCTTTTACACCACGGAGGAGCAGATCTACGAACTCTTCAGCAAAAGCGGCGACATCAAGAAGATCATCATGGGCCTGGACAAAGTGAAGAAGACGGCGTGCGGCTTCTGCTTCGTGGAGTACTACTGCCGCGCCGACGCCGAAAACGCCATGCGCTACATCAACGGCACCCGCCTGGACGACCGCATCATCCGCACGGACTGGGACGCGGGCTTCCGGGAAGGCCGGCAGTACGGGCGCGGGCGGTCCGGGGGCCAGGTGCGCGACGAGTACCGGCAGGACTATGATGCCGGGCGGGGGGGCTACGGGAAAATCGTGCAGAACCAGTGAGGCCGGGAAGCGCGCATTTACAAAAAAAAAAAAAAAAAAAAAAACCCAACCAACCGAAACAAAGCAAAAAAACGGCAACAAACAAAAACTCGGGATTGTTGACAGATCCAGATAGTATCCGAACTTATCCCAAAACTCTCATTTATTTCCCTGCACTACGCAGCGGTTAAGCAGGAAACCTCCACATTCCCCGTGCTGAAAGATGATCAGGTGACAAAAGCGGAGAAAAGTGGCTTTGGATTCTTGAGGTCTTGCTGGTTGGGACTGAGCAGATCCCTATTTATTAATCCGGTCTAAGAGAATTAGAGAACGATCATGTTACTGTTCATTATTCACAAAGATTGTAGGGATCATATTTAGAAGAGCAGTTCTCATGCTGCTGTGAATTAGGGCCTTTTTTTTTTATTTCTAAGCTTTTTGAAGATGTTTCTTGTTTTCCAAGGTGATTTCTAACTCAAAGTTTTGAAAGATTATTGAGTAGTTTTTAAACAGTTCTGCCTCAGTTGTAGTTATTTGATTAAAAAAATTATATACCTGAGTAAGAACTCAAGTTCTGGTATCTTATAAAAAATTATATACCTAGGCGAGAACTCAAGTTCTGGTATCTTATAAAAAATTGTATACCTAGGCGAGAACTCAAGTTCTGGTATCTTATAAAAAATTATATACCTAGGCGAGAACTCAAGTTTTGGTATCTTATAAAAAATTATATACCTAGGCAAGAACTCAAGTTTTGGTATCTTATAAAAAATTATATACCTAGGCGAGAACTCAAGTTTTGGTATCTTATAAAAAATTATATACCTAGGCAAGAACTCAAGTTCTGGTATCTTATTGGAAGATCAGGATAGAAATGTGAAATAAGGATGTTGATGGTGATCATGTTATCTTCCTAAGAGAAAAAGGAAAAGGATTTATTTTGGAAAATTCCTAACTGACTTATTGGGGTGGAATGAGGTGAATTCAAGAGACATTCATTTTAACTTTGTAATTCTTATAAGTTGATGCAACAACTGTTACATTTATTTTTTTTTTAACCAGTATCATAAGAAAATGAGACAGGTTCAGAATAAAGCCTAAAAATCAAGGAAAATAAAACATGTGAAATAGCAAATGTCTCCTAATAGATGTGAAAATATCAGTTTCCTGGTCTAGTAGGATACAAATGATAAAGTCTTGTGTATCATCACTGGATTTCTCTTGTGTAACAAAAGTTGAGTTGTGATCTGAAATTTTTGCTGAATTACCCTAGTTAGAAAGATGTTTTATACAACTTAAAATTTCAAGGGATGAAAAGGCAATTTAAATACTGTTTTTTAACTGCTGACAGTTTTAGATATTTTTCCTGAAAAAATGTATTTAAGCATATAGATAGGACAAGAGAGGTTTGAGCTAATTGCCTTAACTCCAGAAAAATTAGAAAGTGGATTGAAAAGCTGATTCAGTACAGTTGATTTCTTAAAAACTTAGGTGATTTTCAGATTGTCAATTTAAAAACAATCAGTGTGGAAAAGTCAAGAAGGGCTAAAGCCGATAATCAGTAAGTATAAGCTGCTCTTTTTCAGTAGTCTGTAGCATAGTATAATTGGGAATAAAACTCTTTAGTGTGAACTTTTCTTTTGAATGTTTAATAAAAGTGATTAGTTGAGTTTTAAGTGGTTGTCTTGATGTGTATCTTTTCAGTTAACTCCTAATTTGTAGGAGGGCATTTGGTTTGAACCACATCCAAGTCTTAAACTCCTTCTGCCTATCCCCTTCCTTTTTAACAGTTTGGGAATTGCATAATGAACAAGATCCTAGAAGGGGAAAAAAGTTACTCTCTGAGGTGGGGAAAGGGAAGAGCATGCTTTTGTGGAAAAAAGATGCAAAGAGCATGAGATACAATAATATAAAAAGCAAAAGATAAAGCCTATACTCAAGAATAACTAATGCAACAAGTTAAATATAATATAGGAGGAAAAAAAAATATTTAATGAAATAGGGTATGTCTAAACAGACTTGATGAAAAGATCAGACTTTGTAATACTAACATGGGAGTAAAAAGATAAATACAGGTGAGCAAATTAGAAGTTTTTCAAAGGTTGAAGTGTCTTGCATTCTATTATGGGAAGGTGAGGACCTTAAGAAGTGTAAAGTTATCTGAGATCTTAAGAGATTGTCAACTAAGCTGGGTGACCTGGGAGTAGGTGTTAAGTTTTGAAAGGAAAGAGAATGGAGGAGATACACTAGAAGTAAAGAAAAGAATCACCTAATGGGGGAGGAGGCCAGGGAAGATGTAATGGGGGACCAGACATCAGTTAGATCTTAAATTTTGATTTAATTTGGTCCAAGGAGCAACAATTTTTGCTGTAGAAATAGCTCACCAGGAAAAGGGGAGAGGAGAAAGTAAAGGATGAGGAAGAGATAGTTCTAAGGAGGAATTATTCATAAGAAAAATAAAACTTTAAGTTCTGAACAGGAATCATGAACTAAGATTTAAAAGGAAAGAAAGAAAAAGGGTGAGAATTGGATTAGGATTTGGGTAAAGGAAAGAAAACTGAAAGCTGTATCAATTTTAGAACATTGTCAGTACACTGCTCATCCAAGCCCATCTTCTATGTAAAGAGAGGGCAAGGAACAAAGAAGGAAAAGAATAAATTTGAGGGAAATGCCCAAAAATCATAACTAAAAGTGAATGAGATGAACTTTCCCATAAAACAGAAGATGATAGAATGGATCAGAAAACAGGATCTAACAAAATGTTTATTAGAAACATTTGAAACAAAGCTATATAGACTTAAAAGGAATGGCTGGAGCAAATGTATTTTCATAATTTGAACTCAAAAAAGCAAGGTAACAATCTCATAAGAGTAAATGCAAACAAGGAAACTGCCATTTGGCTGAAAGATACTGTGGACAATCTTAATAGTTGTTATGTATACGCTAAAGTGGCTTAATATCTAAAGACTTTTGAGTTAATTGAGTTAAAGAGGGAAAGGGATACCAAGAGTATAAAAGTGCTGAATGTTACCCCTTTTAGAGCTAGAAAAATTAAAATAAATAAAGCACCTAAAGAAACTTAAATGAGTTAAAAAATACAATTTCTAACTGGCAATTTTTGAATGGTAACAAAAGAATTTGTGGAAGTATGCGATTTTTCCCCCCTTTTATCTGTTCCATTGATAAATTTCTCTTTTTAACCAACATCAAATGATTTTGATGATCAATGCTTTATAATGTATTTTGAGGGCTAGAGGTGCTATTCCACTTTATTCTTACATTTTTTTAGTTATTTCCCTTGAAAATTTTCCCAAAGAAAATTTTGAGAATTTTTTGTTAAATTTTTCTAATTCTGTAAAGTATTCCTTTGGTAGTTTGATTGTTATAATACTACTTTGTAAATTAATTTAGATAGTATTATCATTGTTATACTGGTCTGGCTCAGCTACAAGCAATGCATATTTCTCTAGCTATTTTAAGTTACTTAGTATTTTGTAATTTAATCTATATAGTTACTGAATGTGCTTGGGATGAATTGATATTTTAATTGAATTATTGAATTGACTTCTAGGCACTTTATTCTTTTTTAAGTTAAAAAATTTAAATAATTTTTAACAATTTCTTTGAGAATCAGCTTCTCTTCCTTTTGCCTCTCTAGAATTCATTGAGAAAGGTAAGTAATGATATCTATTATTCATGTGAAGTCATGTATTTTGCATACAAAATGCATTTCTATATTAGTCATGTTGCAAAAAAAAAAAAAAAGACAAAAAAAGTGGAAAAACAATATTCTTCAACTGCATTTATAGTTCATCAGTTCTTTCTCTGGTGGTGGATAACATTTTTCATCATGAGTCCTTTGGAATTATCTTAGATCATTATATTGTGCAGAGTAGCTAAGTCACAGTTTTGATGATCTTTACAAGATTGCTGTTACTTGTACAATGTTCTGGTTCTGCTCACTTCACTTGTCTTCATATTCCTTATCATTTCGTATAGCACAATAATATTCTATCACAATTCTATGCCATAACTTACTCAGTTATCCTCTGAAGGGCATCCCATCAGTTTCCAATTCTTTTCTATACCAAAAAAGCTGCTACAGATATTTTTGTGTATGTCTTTTCTCCTTTTTCTTTGATCTCTGAAATATAGACCTAGTGTTGGTTCAAATGGTATAGATCCAAGTTGTTCTCCAGAATGGCTTAGATCAGTTCACAACTCCACAGTACATTAGTGTCCCTCCTTTTTCACATCTCCAGTATTTGTCATTTTCCTTTTCTGTCATGTTAGCCAACCTAGTAAGTGGAATCTTGAGAGTTGTTTTAATTTTTGTTTCTATTATTACCAATGATTTAGAGCATTTTTCACATGACTATTGATGGCTTTGATTTTTTTTTCTTCCAGAAACTGGCAGGCACCTTATTCTTCAATTTTTCTATTGGCTTTAACAGATAGACTTCAACGTGAACCCCTTAGTCAATGTGCAACGTGAACCCCTTAGTCAATGTAAGGTTTATTGGATAATATTTTTATTTCAGTTTGCAGTAGTCCAATAGGAATTTTTGCAGGAGTCTGATAGGCCATCTTCCTAAGAGACCTCATGGAGACCTCAGTTAGGAAATAATGCCCTAGATTGCTCCTAATTTGTTTGGTAATATGTGACTAATAAGAGCATTACTCTTGGAGCTTTAGTTAATCTAAGACTTTGGATCAAAGTCACCAAGCTAGGGTTTATTATATAATTTTGATATGCATAGAGAGACTAGAATTAGGGTGGTTGTATCACTTTCTCAAAGCTCTGGCAGGTAAAAGTAGAACATAAGGCTTTAAGTCATGCTTAACATAATTATAGCACAAATATTGTTTTGATTAGAGCCTCTTATGGACAGAATTTTCTTTTACAAAACCATGTCACACAAGTTCAGGCTCAAGCTAAGAAATCTAGGAAAACATTCTGGGTTCCAGAATTTATAAAACTGCTCAGTACCAGATTGCCTAACATCATCAAAAACTGATTCTATATCTCTGTCCAATTCATATTCAAGAATAGCGAAAACTGTGGGAGAGGTTCATAACCCATCTAAGACATCAGATGAACAGTGTTATCAGTAACTATTAATTATAATGCACTCAGACTCAACTGTTCTAAAAAAGGTAAAATGTGATTCTTGAGAAATATCCCATATTTGAAAGGCAATAGAAGTGAAATGACTGCTCAGGTACTTCTCATCTGTGAAAATTCTTTTTTTTTTCCAGACTTAACTTCAAAGCAGTTTTTATCTAATAATATAAAATGAACAATCCTTATCCATTGCCAATGCAATGTGTTCTCACTGCAACCAATTTCTCTGAACTATTTTTTCCTATTACTTATAATTCTAGTCTTTCCTCTCTCATATCAGAAAGAATTCTCCCTTCCAATGATATTTGCTTGGCAACAATAGTATTTATTATACAGAGAACTGTACTGGCTTTGTCAAAAGTTTCCACATCTATTCTGGGGAAGGAATAGTCTAATCCCTGACCTGAAGCTGGTAGAATTCTAGAAGCTCCCCTAGCTGAGGTCTCCCTGCTCAGTTATTTTTGGGTTCCTTTTTCCTCTTGATGCTTCTAGAAACCTTGCTATTACTATTCAGTCCCCCCCTAATAACCTTGAAGTAATGCGGCAACCAAGAAGTGGAATGAAATTAAGTGCCCTTGAAAGGAGATAAAAGGCTGCTTTGGCTTCCCCAGGTTGGGCACTGAAAAAAGATTTAATAATATCTTCTATGTTTCTCTATTTGTTGGCATCCTACAGCCAGGACACCTCTGGAACACTGAGTGCATGAAAAATTTCCAAAGTGCATGAAAAACTTCCAAATTTGCCTTCGAAGCTCATCCTAGGGAGAAAAAGCATAGTATCATAATTAGAGTACAGTAGTACTCTACTGTAGAGTAGATTTGGGTTTACATGTTACACATACTAAGTGTATGTGTGTAAGAAGTGTAAGAAGTGTAAGTGTGTAAGAAGTGTAAGAAGAAAGATTTGGGTTTACATGTTACACATACTAAGTACTAGTTACGGAATTATAAGCAAGTCACAACTATTCTGAGTCTCCTTTTCCTCATCTGTAAAATGGAAAATGTACTCCCTACCTCACAGGGTAATTTTGAGGAGAGTACTCTATAAATTTGTGTTATTATTTTCCCTATTCTCACCCACTCTCTCCTCTCCTCCTTTTATATGGAAAAAGAGTGCAAGTTTCTTTAGAACATGGACTATTTCATTTCTGTCTTTGAATTTCTTGCATCTAGTATAGTCTCTTGCACATGGTATGTGCTTTTGTAATATTTTGTGACTAATTCAAAACACTTTGTTTAGCCATTTTCCTATCAATAGATACTCATTTTGTTTCCAATTCATTATCACCACAAAAATGCTATGAATATTTTAGTAAATATCAAACCTTTCTTTTTGACTCCTTTGAAGTAGTGGAAGCTCTGAATCAAAAAGTATGAATGATTTAATTACCTTTTGTTGTAATTCCAAGTTTGGTTTTTTTAAGCAGATTAATAGCTCTACCAACAATATGCCTATCTTCTGGCTCCTTCAGCATTATTTCCTATTTTTTATATTAGCCAATTTTTTTTGTGATGGATGAAAACTCAAAATTGTTCTAATTTGTATTTCTCTTATCAGTTATTTGGATCTGTCTTTCACATTGTCAGGTTTTGATGGAGACTACACCTGCAAATTCATTAATTTTTAGGAACTCCTGATGAGCAAATTCCCCCTCTTAGTACACATGAACACCTGCTTTGCATCTTATAATATTTTGAAAGTTGTCTGAAACACTGAAAAGTTGGTCCCACAGTCTGTAGCAGCCAAGTTTATCTGGAAATGATTGTGATAAAAATAAAAATTGTTAATATAATTTTATTTTTACACATACAATACACATTATCCTAACCATCCCTGATAACACTTTGCTTTAATTCAGCTCCATAATCTCCTCCCTCCACCTAAGGATCCCTTCCTTATCCTTTGCTTCCCATTCTCCCATCCTTCTCCCCTGGTTTCTTGATAGATTTTGGAGAGTGCTGTACCCTTCATGGTATATATGTAGTGTCTATTAAACTCATTCCCAATATGAATAGGTTTTCAGAACTATGAGCCCTCCTACTCCTCTAATGCCTATGTGTCTATTCTTCTTTGCATCTCATTTGTATAACATGATTACTATTTTTACCTTAACTCTGCCAATCTTTCTTTTGAGCTACCCTATTGCTGATGTGAGTCTTAAACATATAGTACATATTCCCCATATTTAAAAAAATTGTTTAAACATATTTAAACAATTTATCCATGTTGAGTTCCTTGAAATTGATTTGTGTGATATTGGCTCTTATATGTTAAATTTTCTGATAAGTTCGGCTTTGATTGATAGAAAGTCCTGAAAATCTGCAAGTTCAATGAATGCCCATTTTTTGTCATTCAAAATTATAAATAACTTTTATTTTTGGCCACCGGCCTAGTTTTTTTGATTGTCAATAGATTTGATTCCAGGACCTGCAGTCTTTTATTGTAGCTGCTGATAAATCCTGTACAATTCCAATTGTAGATCCAGCATATTTCAATTATTTTTTTCTTGTTTTCCACAAAGGATCTCTTTGAGGTGGTGATTAGTGAATTTTTTTCTATTTCTACTTTTCCCTCATGTTCTAGCACTTCAGGGACAATTTTCTTGGATTATTTCCTACATTATTGTGTCAAGGTTCCCTTTTTGGTCACAATTTTCAGGCAGTCCAATTCTTATATTTTCTTTTCTTGATCCATTCTCTAAATCTGTCATTTTTCTTATAAGATGTTTTACATTCTGTTCCATTTTCTCGTTCTTTATAATCTGTGGGGTTCTTTCTTTTTTGCCGGTTCCTTTTTTTTTTTTTTTTTTTTTTTAAGTATAAGCCCTCAAGTTGTGGGGTAGGAGGATGGTGCTTCTGTCTTCCTTTCAGCTCTCTTCTCTAAGAACCCCCAAACCAAGAGCTCCACCTTCATGCAAGTGCCCACAATCAGCAGTGTCCTTGCCCCACTGCTTCTGTACTCACTGGGTGCTGGTTCCTTCTTATTCATGGACCTCCCCAGTAGCTCAGCTTGGCCTGGTGTTCCCCATCAGCTGAGATTCCCTCAGTCTTCTGGGTCTGAAATCGCGCTGTCTGCGAGGTCTGGTTCCTGCTAAGGCTCCAGCCACACACAACTAGCCTCAGAGCTCCCCATTCTGTGTTTCAGCAGAACTAGACTAGAGGTGTTTGCACTTCACATGGGTTAATCCCAGCCTGGGGTCTGTCTTCATATCTTGTTGGGTTGTACCAGTAGGACCCCTGTTCTGTCCCATATCTTCTTGATTTTTCACCGGTCTATGTTTGCTCTGAAGCACAGGTTTTTTTTTTTATTTGTGGGGGAAGTTGGGAGAACTTGAAATTTACCAACCTACTGCACCATCTTCCCAGAAATCCTCTCAATATGGAAGGAAGGAAGGGAGGGAGGGAGGGAAGAAGAGAAGGAAGAGAAAGGAAGGAAAGGTAAGTCGGAAAACTGCAAGAAGAAGAGAAGAAGCTATACTACTCAATAAATATATTTTGAACTTTAAAAGTCATGAACATTTGCTAGTCTTTGATCATAACCCTTAGATTTAAAAGTACCAAATTGCAAACTCATTATTATCCTTGGTATCTAGCTTGAAGGGTGGGACTTATCAAAGCACTTCCTAGAACACAGGCTTATTGAAAATTACATGGAGCTTCAATCTCAATCCTTTGAAAAGCAGTACTCAGCTACTGAAAGAGATGACAACTATTCAAATAGAACTAGTCACCTGCTACTGTTTTTAACTATTCGATCCAGCAATATAAAGGGAAGGAGCTCAGCTCAGAAAGTCTGCACTATTCTGGGACTTTTCTAATTCTTTCCTCTATGACATACAAAAGGGACCTTCTCTTCTCCTTTTCCTCTCTTCAGCTTCTTTTGTCTATCTTTTTTGGTACTTGTATCCCTAATGCCTGGTATATTGTAAAGGCTTATTAAATATGGATTGATAGATGTGTCAGAGGTAGTCCTTGAATCCAGGTTCTCCAGGATTGATTCTCCATTCACAATACCACACTGTCTCACTGTTTACTTACTGCCGCTTGTTAATTGTTTACAATTATTCTTTTGAGAACTGTTTATTCGTATTTTTAAATACATCTGGGGGGGGGGGGTGGTAACCTCATTCATCATTCTGCATGCTCAGGGATACATTTTTTTTTTCTATTAACTTTTTTTTCTTAATCTCATCATTTGAAATATCCATCCCACTACAAGCATTATTGGGAGAAAAGAAATTCATCAACTGTATTCAGATATACTTACTATGTCCAGTTCACATCTAAACAAAAAGACAATAAAATGATTCCAAATATAATTGTACTTACTTAAGTCTACTGGAGGAATTGTAGGAAAAAAGTACTCTGAGTCTTTCACTTAAATCCTGGAGGCTAATTAGATCTCAATGTTTGATGGTACCGAGTCAGAATGGTATGGAGACAGAATGAACCTCTTAGGTTTATGTAGGTTCAAAGCCCAGATGCAGTGGTGGAAAGGATTGTATAGGTCTCTAATAATGATAGTAGCATTTATTTGATAGCATTCACCTCATCAAAGCACTTCCTAGAACACAGGCTTATTGAAAATTACCTGGAGCTTCAATCTCAATCCTTTGAAAAGCAGTACTTAGCTACTGAAAGAGATGACAACTATTCAAATGGAACTAGTCACCTGCTACTGTTTTTAACTATTCGATCCAGCAATATAAAGACCCCTGCACAGGGTTTTCCTTCATTTCTTATTAATCTCAATAAGATATATTTATCTTCAACTAATATCTCTTTATATGTCTACAGTTTCTATAGATACACACATATACACATATGCGTATGTATGAGCACGCTTGTTCATGCAACTAAGCAATAGGAAAGAACCAAGTAGTGAAAATGCCTTTTTTTCACAAAAGAAAGTATGCACTTCTTTTTTAAAATCAGAGAGATAACTTATCAATATTTGCTTTATTTGTTGTAGTTGTTTTAATAGCCACCAACAAATTAGGTGTTAACTGTTTTAAGGAGATTTTGGTTATCCCTGTAACTTCAAGTTAGAGAGAGAACATGAGGTACTAGAAAGATTCATTAATTGGGACTTAAGATTTCTAATCCATCCCTAGTTTGTGACCTTGGACAAGACAACCACTTTCTCCGAGTTTGTTTCTTCTCTAAAATGAATCTTTTAGGCCAGATGAATCTTAAAGCCTTACCCAACTCTCAAATTTTATGATTTTTGTAACTATGAATTTCCAACTATCAAAACTACTCTCTTTATGGAGATACTAATTACTGAATAGATCATGAACAGCTGGGATATTGCCCCAAAGGTGCTAGATAAATAGTTTAGACAGTGCCAGTTAAAGGAAAAGATTCCAGTATAATAGATATAATTAGCTCAAATGCCAAGAAAATAGAAGCCCTGGGTGGCATTTAGCATCACATTCAAAAGTATTTTCAGGGGTCTTACTGTGTACACAGATCCTTCTCATGTGATAGCCTACTCTGAATCAATAAGATTATGAGTAATTTGCACTAGGAATGAATATACATATATGCATAAATACATATGTATACATAAAAACGTGTATATATAAATACATATGCAGATATAGATTTATATGATAAACTTTGTCAATAGGGACTGAAAAAAATAGAAAATCTTGATGTCAGCAAACTTTGCATTTACTCAAGTATCACTACATAATCTTGTGATAATTATGTAAAGTAGACTCCCTAAGAGTTTAACTAAGAAAAGGAATACAGATGCAGTGGAACTGCACAGGGTTTTCCTTCATTTCTTATTAATCTCAATAATACTGTATATATAAAGTGTTTTTGTAAATTTTAAAGTTTTATATAAATCATAGCTATTGTGTTGTTATTATTCCTTCCAAACCTCCTATAATAACTGGTGCTATATCCCATCAAGTGTGGTTATAGGAGAAATAGTTGTAGTATTGTTCTTTAACATGAGTATATTAAATAGTTATGCTTATGTAGCATTGATCACCCAAATGATCTGAGAGTTACCTCAAAGCCCCTATATATCTCAAAATACTTCTGTGATACACCTGCCACTACACTCTCCTATTCTTAATACATACTTATGTTATTATATGTTAATTACTTAAATACTTCAAGGATCTGGTGATTTCTTGGCTATTGATATTCTTTCCTTGGATGCAGACTGTAACTCCTCTACAAATTAGTAGCTGGTCTTCAAGAATAACTGCGGCCAAAAAATCCATTAGTTCACACAGTACCATAGTTCAGGCCTAACCTCAAACACTTACTAGCTGTGTGACCCTGAACAAGTCACTTAACCCCTGCCTAAATAAAACTGAAGAAGGAAATGGCAAACCACTCTAGTATCATGCCAAGAAAACCTCATGGACAGTTGGTCTATAGGGTTATGAAGAGTCAGACAAGACTGACAGCAGCAACAAAGTTTCTCTGAATTTAATTATGATCAATCCTAATACAATAGTCATCCAGTCTAGTCACATTGTTGGAGTAAGCAAAACTCTTGGCTAGAAATCCCATATTCCTGATTGTTGAATCGCCTCATGTGTTCCACTATATCTAAGCAAGTTTTAACTATATTTCATCTGACTCCCTGATCCTTCTCTCTACAACTGCCTCATCCACAACTTGAACCAACTACTGCTTTCCAGTTCTGGAATTTTAAACAAGTAATTATTGCTATTAAACCAGAAATCTTATCCATTGACTCTATGGGACCAATTATATTCCTGTAATTTTCCAAACAATAATACCCTCCCCTATTGTGTGTTCTATCCCTATTAAAATAAATGCATAGAATCACAGAGCAAGTGATTAATATTTGCTTTATTTTCCATTCATTTGGCTTGATAGATCTATTGGAAGGCTTGCCTTGACATAACCTTTGAGAACTCAGGGTTGATTTGATGTTGAGCCATGAAAATAGAACATATATGTCCTATATATGTCCTTCCTATATGGAAGAAGCTCTCTTCCATATGACCTATAATGTCCACAGTAAGAATCTTTAGTTAGCTATAATGATAACAATAACAGTAACAATAGCTAGTGTTTGTATATATCACCTACTATAAGCACTGTGTATGAACACTTTACAAACACAATCTCATTTGATACTCAAAACAACCCTAAAAGATAGAAGCTTTTACTATTCTCCAGTTTACAGTTGAGGAAACTAAAGTAAACAAATTAAATGACCTGCTCAAAGTTACACAAGTAATAAATACCTGAATCAGATATTTTCTTTGTGACATCAGTCCTAGCCTCTATCCACTGTACCATCTACAAATTGTCTCCTGATATCTAAGATTAAAATATTGCAGCCTATTTCTCTCACTTTACTGTTTTCCCTAGGATCAGATGCAAGTGAAATGTCAAATCAAATCAGGCAAAACAGCAATTGACAAGTGTATGTGAAAATGTCTATGGTGGTATGCATTTTGGTGCATGGAACACTGAGAAGAAAAAGTAGCCTTAGTGGATTATCTGTGACAAGCAGAGTCCTTGGGGTTATTTCTCTGTGAACTAAAATACAGACACATGTTCATGACTTCTTCTTACCTATATAACATTCATTCTTAAGAATGAAAGAAAAAAATAAAAGCCAGGCATGATATTATGTACCTATAATCCCTGCAGCCAAGGAAGCTGAGGCTGGTTTAAAAAAAAAAAAAAAACCTGATAAATCAATGTTTAAAACCCTTTCTTCCTATTATTTTCTGATTCCTGCCCCCTCATCTTTAAAGACTGATTTGTCTATTTGCTACTCTGAAAACAAGTCGGTAGTTTTTCTTATCCTAGCTGATCCTAAATCAGGTAATGCATGTCATGCCATGTTGCAGATGAGGCATGAGAAAAAGAAATTGGAATAGCTTCTTCCTGTTTGAGGAGGAAAAAATCTAATAGAAAGGGAAAGGAATAAAAATAAAATAGAAGAAAAAGAGATACAAAAGAAAAATCTAGGAAGAGGAACGATTTGGGAAAAGGTGAAAGAGACCTTATGCTAGGTTGTAAAGGAACAGAATTAGAGGTATTCTCCCCGTCTCCAATTTTTTTTTAATTAAACGCATATTCCTTATGCCTAGCATGTATTACATTTAATATCACTATAATGTGCATGCATGATATCCAATACTATCATGATATGCACATGCAATTTATATGTGCATAAATCCTTGCTTTTTTCCTACAAAATATCAGGAAAAATTCCATTCTTGCTAGAATGACTACTGGCCACAATATATATTTCTCTGATAATTTCAGTTCTCAATGATGCTAAAATTCCTGTGTCAAATACAATTCAAAACAATAAAGTTGCTACCTTTCATCTGGAATTATTTTTTAAATTTATTTTCCTTCTTGACTAAGTAACCTAGATAAAAGTGGAAGCTCCCTCCTAATAAATTATGTTTGAAATTTGCAAGAGGATTAATCACTAACAAGGATCACATGCACATTTTCCATTTTATGCTACATTAGTTGGACTACATAATGCCAACGAGAGCTGAACAAGGTTCCAATAAATTTGCTAAGGTTATTTAATTCACCTTGAAACAACTGGAAATCTCAGAGAGTTAAGTTTCCCCTCCATCACCACAGATTGCAATACCTCCAAGTCTTCTCATTCTGCAATTCTGGCACTTAGACTATAAATCTTCCATAGAAAATCTGCTGGAAACACTGCAAGTCTCCCTCTAAGTCCCTAATATTTCCTAAGAATCTCTGCAACACTATGGTTCTCTATTTATTATTCTTTTCCTTGTTATGTTGTTTTTGAATGTTGTTATATTGTTTGTTGAGAATCCTATGCCCAACATATTTAAAATTTCAGAAGAAGCCTTAAGAGGATTGTTAATAATGGCACTTAGCACTTTTAAGGTAACCAAAGCAAATAGTAATTCAATAAACATTTATTAATCACTTACTCTTTGCAGATCACTGTTTTAGGTGTTGCAAAAAATATCTGCAGATCACTATTTTAGGTGTTGCAAAAGATAAGCTTAGCTAAGACAGAGTTACTGTACTCACAGAGCAGAATGAGGAATATGAGAAATATAGACAGCTATAATTATTAAAGTATTATAACTAAAATACCAAGATTTTAAAAACAGCTCATCTGCTTCCTTCCCTCGACTTTCACATCCAAATGGAATCCAACAAGCATCTTTTGGCTCCTTTTAAAGCATTACATATTATTTGTCTGGGTTGTATTGACAACAAAAGCCACCTGCTTTCATTGAACCAGGAATCAATCCAGAGAAATATTTAATGTTGTACCGAGGGATTTATTCTTTACTATACTCTGTTAAAAATTATTAATGACTTGAATCCAATGTTAGATGGCATTCTAAACAGATCTATGCATGATAAGAAAATGAGAAGATTATCAGTCTATTAACAGAATCGGGATCCAAAAGATTCTCAGTAAGTGCTAATGATATATGTTATACCTAATAAGGTAGATTTTGAAAATAATAAAGTCTAGTAGTCCTTGGATTCAAAAATTATCTTCACAAAGTACAAAATATGTATGGGAGCCTAGATAATTGTGTAGAAAAGACCCTGGAAATTTTTGTAAGCTGCAAACTCAATATGAGTCAAGAGCAATGAAAAGCTGAATGAATTAATCTCGATACAGTAGAAAGAGGGCTAGATTCAAAGTCAGAGAATTTGGGTTCTATTTCTGGCCCTGTCACTTTTCTCTGTGTGATCTTAATCTCTTTGGGCCTCACTTAGCTTATCAATTAAAACAAGGATTTGGATCTAATGACTTCTTGCATCCCTTCTAGCCAATAAGTCTAAAACTGGAAAGAAAGAAATTTTTGTTTAACATAAGGCAAAACTTTCTAACAATTAGAGCTACCCAAGATGGACTGCCCCCCAGAAGTGGTAAAACATCCCCCTAATTGGAAATCTTCAGCAAATATTGAGTAACTATTTGTCATATACATAAGAGAGAGACTAATGGAGATCACTTTCAACTCTGAGTTCTGGAATTATCTGCTCTCTTGGGGCAATAGAAACGATGGTATCAAAAAACCTAAGAGTGACAATATCAAGAAATCACCTAGTTCTTTTGACCTCTTTTCTTCTTTTATCGTTCAGTTAGTTAACCAATCAAGTAGGCAAAGAATGATTGTCAAAACTAGAATCTCTAAAAATCCACAATGCTTCATCATGACACTTAAGCATGTACTATGTTGAACTGATATTTAATTGTTTCAGGTGTCTCTTTGTAAAGAAGAGAGGTAAGATAAATCTAGGATATTTAAGAAGTATAAGAAATTATAACAAAGTGCACAAAACATTTGAGGGAAAATGTCACTTTCAGTTTGGAGAACATGAGAAGGCTTCTTGGATGTTTGTTCTTTGTTCTCAGAGATGACCATGACATCAGGAAATGTCTCACAAATGAATTGGATGAGGCAGTAGCTGAAGGGAGATTTTCAAAGCAAAGAACATTACACTGGGAGTCAGATTTGCAATAAGGTCCTGGTTCTGCTACCAATTAATTATGTAAATTTAAATTCATCATTTAATCTCACTGACCTGAAATTTCTCTCATTTCTCTCATTTTGCAGATGAGGAAACAAAGGCACGTAGGGGCTAACTAGTAGAGCCGCCAGGATTTGAAATCAAGACTATGATTCCAAATCCATTGCTCTAATCACTGATAAATAAATGAGCTCCATGGTCCCTTCCAGTTCTGTGATTCTATTCCATTCACTCTCCATTTTTCTGCTCTTGGGATAAACATAAACAGGGATAATTATACATTCATAGCCTGCTTCACAGGGTTATTCTTAGGAAAATACTTTAGAAACTTTCAAGTGTTATAAAATGTATAGTGGTAACCATTGCAATAATCATTATCACCACCAGGGGGAAATAGAGACTCATGATCAAGATAATCGGCAGCTATCTAGAAATGACATTTTCAGCCCATTTTGGCTAAAGATCTAGAAGATGATGGTCCACATCTCTATCTCTATTCTGAAACGTGGCAATAGCAAGCCCCTTCCCAAAGCTTTGTATATATAATGTAGGCTCACAAATCAATGGAATGCTGAATTAGTGGAATGAATTTATATTTTATTTTTACTTAATAAAGATTTTCCATCCTAACATTTCTAGCTCAAGTTTAGTTAAGGGTTTTCAGTCATTAGATAATTCCTAATCTGTGGATTTTACAATTGAAGACAACTTGTATTATGAGAATAAAATAAGAGGCAAAGTGTCCTGAGAAATAGGTGCCCTTAGTGTTCTTCTTATCTCCATGATGATTCTCTGTGTGAACTTAAAATCACCTAGCTCTTTGACTTCAATTCCGCCCTTAGTAAGCCAGTCAATTAATCAATGACTATTTAGCAGCTTCTACAGGACTAGGATATATGGGATGTTCAGGGAGCACTAGCATGTCTGGTGTGAAAGCTTGCCAAGCATTTTCCAGAACTGCTTATCAACCATTTCCACCTTCACCCAACTAATGCTCACCTGTGGTTCCAAGAAATTATAGTATGTTCAATGGCCACACCCTAGTAAAACCTCCTTGGCACACAAGCTAAATTAGGCTAAGGGTAACCGATAGGCCTCAAATCTGTCAGTGAATTAATGGGATGTCTACCCTAAGTATGTGAAGACTTTCCTGGTGGAATGGGTGCATGAGAACAATTTGTTCCAATGGTCACTGCAACAAGTGCTTTGGCATGCTTAAAGCTTGATCAGACATGAAAGACACTAAAGTCATCCGCTACATTCCAGGCTATCAACAGTTGTTCTGATTTTTGTCTTGCCACTGGACTTCTATAGCTCAGGCAGAGAAAGAGAAGATGACAAGTTTGCACAATTCTGTCTTAAATCTAATTCACATGCAAGTCAAGATGTCACCAGTGATGTCATTGATCCTATTTGAAAAACAAAGGATGAACAGTTAAACTATGGGACTAACAATGAACTAGATACTGTTAGGGCACAAAAGTAGTATAAGACATTGGCCCAATTCTGAAGGACCTTAGCATCTGTCCAGGAAATCAGAAACACAGAAGAACTAAATGTTAAATTAGGAGTATGAGATATAAGTATACCAGAAATTCAGAGAAAGTAGATAGAGGTGCTGGAGTGGTAAATGAAAGACTTATGAAGCTAGATGGAGTTAACAAGCTTTGTGAAATGTGTAAGAAGTACAAAGGACATTCTTAGCAGGAGAATAGACTGAGCAAAGGCAAGTAGACACGAATAAGTACAGTATGTGCTGGGAATAATGAAAAGACTTATCTGACTGGAGGAGAAGATATGTTTTGGCCAATAAGAGAAAAAATTTGGAGAGATAGTGTAGAGATGTATTACAAAGGACCTTAAAAATTAGAGGATCATAAGATTATATTAATAATAGTATCAGCAGTAGAAGGTCATATTTTAGCACTTTAAGGCTTTGAAAAATATTCCACAAGCATTTTATTCTATTAGATTAAGAGCTGGAAGGGATGATTGAGATTATTTTGTCAATCCCCTCATTTTATAGATAAGGTTTGCTGGAGCCCGGTGAGGTCTTGCCAAGCTTGCCTAACATTACAAGCACTAAAGAGCAAAGCCAGGATGCCAACCAAAGTCTTGGACCACAAATTCAACAGTTTTTTCTGCTTCCATGCTGGAACTGGAACATGATGTGATAATTAGCAGTGAAGCATTGTAGATTCTTCAACAGGAGAATAAAAGCAATGTTTTATTTTTTTTAACAAATTTTTTTCTCAATCAAGCATTTTTTTTCCCCTTTCCCTAATGGAGGAAGAAAGAAGTGGGAGGAGGGAAAGAAGAAGAAAGGAAAGAAGGGGAAGAAGAAAGGGAAGGAAGAGAGAGATGGAGGGAGGAAAGAAGAAACAAAAGAAGGAAAGAAGGAAGGAAGGAAGAAAGGAAAGAAGGAAGGAAGGAAGGAAGGAAGGAAGGAAGGAAGGAAGGAAGGAAGGAAGGAAGGATGGAAGGAAAGGAAGGAAGGAAGGAAAGAAGGAAGAAAGGAAAGAAGGAAGGAAGGAAGACAGACAGGAAGGAAGGAAGGAAGGAAGGGTGTGGTTCAGAAATGGTGAGGGGTCACCATTTAATAAAAAAAAAAAAAAAAAAAAAAAAAACTGAGAGATCTCTAGAAGCAAAGCAAAGTTTATTATACATTCTCAAGAGAAGGGCGGCTTCCCAGACAGGAGGAAGCACCTTCTGGGGCAGGGTCAACACTTTTAATCCCTAACGCAAATACCCACTCCCACCACTGACCCTCATCCTTAATGGCTGAGGATCTTACATTCTAAACGTGGGAACTACCTAAGAAATTGAACTTGACCAATAAGTGCATGGTTGCCCATATTTGACTGAAATAGGGAGACACTGATGTCATGGGAGGATAGCAGGAAGGGGTGACTTAAGTATGCCCTTAACTCAATGCTTAAAGTCCTTCAGGCCTACTCAAACTCTGAAGTAGATGAAGCCTTACTCGATTTTCACAACTGTCTTGAGAGATCTCACCTCATCTCGTTAGGAAGGAAGGAAGGAAGGAAGAAAGAAAGAAAAGAAAAGAAAAGAAAAGAGAAAAAGAAAGGAAGGAAGGAAGGAAGAAAGAAAAAAAAGAAAAAAGAAAGAAAAAGAAATGAAGGAAGGAAGAAAAGAAAGAAAAAGGGAGAAAGAAAGAAAAAAGAAAAAGAAAGAAAGAAAAGAAAAAAGGAAGGAAGAAAAAAGAAAGAGAAAGAAAGGAAGGAAGGAAGAAAGAAAGGAAGAGAAAGGAAGGAAGGAAAGAAAGAAAGGAAGGAAGGAAGGAAGGAAGGAAGGAAGGAAGGAAGGAAGGGAAAGAAAGAAAAGAAAGAAAGAGGAAAATTGAGAACCTTTTTATTATACAAGCATAGTCAAACAAAAGAAATCCTCATGTTGGCCTAATCCAAAAATGTATTTCTTATTCTATATCCATAAAAATACTCTTTATCTTTCCCAGAAATTAACATGCTATTTTGCATATAGTAGATATTTGATAACATGTTCATTGAATTGACCTGAAATAAACTGAATCTTGAGAGATTAGAAATACAGTGACCAAACTGAATGTTAGAGTAATTCAGTAAGGGCTTGACCTAGGGTAGTAGCCATAAGAAAGAAGAACAAATGAGATAAAATAATGTATGTCTTCCTTATTAGTAACACACTAGTTTACATTTGTATAATGCTTTGCATACATCTTCTCAGTTGATCCTCAGGTCACACTCTCTTCAACATAATTAAATGTTTATCTAGCCTCTTCTTGGAGATCTCTAGGGAGGAGGAATTTGTTGCCTTCCTATACAATTTCACTTTTGCACAGTTCTCATTGCTAAAAAGGTTTTCCTTTGTTGTTATTCACTCATTTTTTCTTCATGTCTGATTCTTCATACCCCAAATGGTTTGCCATTTCCTTCTCTGGTTCATTTTGCAGATGAGAGAATTGAGGCAAATAGGATTAAATGATATGCCTTGGATTACAGAGCTAATAAATGTCTGAGGCCAGATTTGAACTCACATGAGTTCAAGATGAGTTTTCTTGACTCCAGACCCAATACTCTATCCACTGCACCACCTACCTGTCTTACTTTTTTCCTTACTTCAAACCTACATCCATCTGTCTACAACACCTATCCATTACTTCTACTTCTAATCTCAGTGGGCCATGTAAACAACTCTAACACAACTTTCACATCATATGACTTTAAATACTTGAATCCTGTCCTTCCACAAACTTCATTTGTCCTTCCTCCTCCAATTCTTCTCTTCTGCAGACCCAATATTCCATTTTCTTCAGTTGATGATTTTGTAGCATGAATTCAAAGCCCTTAATCATCCTGATCAACTTCTTCTGGATTCTTTCCAGATTACCAATGTCCTTCCTGCATTCTTGTTCCCACTATATCACACTGTTTTCTTCACCATGGTAACAGATAGCTTCATGAGACTATTGTCTGTCAAGGTCTTTGACCTCCATACCAGAAATATCTTATGCACATAAAGTATTACTTTAATTTTCTTGTAGATTGTAACAGTGCTTATTCACTGATACATTATGGGATTCTGCCCTAGATTTGGAATTTGTGCAATGATGCAAGGAGCAAGGTAAAAGTAACACAGAGCAGAGCATGAAAAATCCAATTTTCTATTTCAGTTTTAAATAAGCTTCATAAAATAAAACTGGTCTGTGATTTCAGACCAAACAACTGACTTTCAGTATATAAGTTTATTTGCAACACCCAAATAATATATGCTTTTAATTTTAAAGGACAGAAAATCCAGGGTTTTCTGCCATACAAAATGACAAACTTATTGCCTACATATATAATAGAAGTCCATTAAATTTCAGAACTCATCACCAATACTGCCGTACATTAATTTTTAAACTATGGATGCACTTCTAATGGTGAATAATGCCTGACCTTTAATTCACTTTCCATAATATGCCAACCAAGTAATATTTCTCTTTGCTATATTTTGCTGACTATGGCTCTAGATCCCTCCAAATAGTTGAGGTGTTTCTGGGCCAAAATCAAATACAGGGCAGTGGTATTAAAATAACACAGGATATGACTGTGGCAAGACACATTATTTGTCCTGTCCTTTGGATGGATAGAAAGGTGGTAGAGTTCAAATTCTCTGATGTTTTCATTTTATTTTTTCATAATACAGGTGGGGGAAAAAACAGCTGGAATTACCTACCTTAAGTTAATAAATACTGGATCACATTTCTCTCAAGAATGAATGTTTATCATGATTGTCTTTATAATGCAAAAGAAGAAGCATTTCTCTATTTGAATAAAAACAAGAAGACTCATCTTGGTGAATTCAGATCTGGTCTCAGACATTTACTAGCTGTGTGACTCTAAGCAAGTCACTTAATCATGTTTGCCTCTTCCACGTGTATTAAGGAAGGTTAAGTGATCTTCTTCATCTCAGTTTATCACAGTTATCTGTGAATTTTTCCTTTACTGCCATTCAATTTCAAAGTCCTTTAGAACAGGACCTATGTTGTATGGATTTATCTTTGTGTCCCCAGCCCTAAGAAGCATAGAATCTTGTCCATAGTAGGTAATTAATAAATATTTGTCAAATTGGCTGTGGCTGTTGAATACAACTAAAGTTGTATTTTAAACAATCTAAAGTGCTGAATATGGCCAGAATAGGTTCTGATTGAGCGGTAGCAGTTTTTCATTTTTTCTAATTTTTCATCTAATTTCACTAATTTTTCACTAATTTCACTAATTTTTCATCAGGGAAAATCATAGTCAAAGCCTGACAAGGAGACTGCATATAAAAAGAATTATAAATGACAGTATATGTTGTTCCAATAAGAATCTTGTCAGGGGTTCCGAGTCTGAGGGTTGTCCAGGCTTTATTTAAACATCTAAGAGAAGGGGCAAAAGTCATACTTATCCAAAAAGCATATGATATAGGATAAGGAGCTGCTACAAATACCATGGAGGGTAGAGGACTTAAGGATAACACCTTGAAGACAGAAATAAGATATGCTAATAACCAATATACAATAAGCCATCTAAAAAGTTTTAAAAGTTTAAATTCATGTATCAGAAGTATGTCAGGGGCAGCAAATCAGAGAGAAACATGAAACATGATACTTTCTATTTGTCTGAAATGAATCAGTTCCTCCCTGGTGTGAAATTAGACACTGAAGAAGAGAGGGGTGAGTAATAATAATAAAAGTGGGAAATGATCAGGTAGAGCATTATAGTTATAGATTTCTAATCCCAGGCAGAGTGAAGGCACTCCAATAGCAATAATAATAAAAAATAATAATAGTAACCCTCTCAAAGTCCAACCTATAATCCATATAACAAAAAAAAAGGAGGCTTGGGAAGAGGGAATGACAGAATTGAGGCATGCCAAACATAGTGAATCAAAGGGACTTCTATGGGTGATACCTACATGAATTCAGCTAACAATATGTAAACAAAATACATCAAGCAAACCTTTGAATCATTGGATTCATTTATAGAAAAAAAAAACTTTATAATGGTAATTTAAGACCAGGTCATCATCATCAGAAATTACAAAAAAAAATGTCTTTAAGAACTCTTTGCTTAGTTATCAATGCAAATTTTAAGTATGAAAGGATAAGAAGGGCAATAAACATTTGTTAAAAAACCTCCTGTGTGCCAAGCATTTTACAAATATTCCATTTAATGCCCATAATGAGCTGGGGGGAAGGGAGAAGAAAGCTAGCTTTTATTATGATCCCCATTTTATAGTTGAGGAAACTGGGGCAAACAGAGGTTAATTGCTTTGCAGTGTCTGAGGTCAGATTTTTAACTCACCTCTTTCTGACTACAGGCCTTGTGCTTTATCCACTGCAACACCTAGTCATCTCAAGATTATGCAACAGAATGATAGAAACTAGACAATACATTACTTTAGGCTACAAAAAAATTAGCACGTACAAAATACTTAGCAATAAATACCTCAATGACTAGAATTATATGTCAGAATTTTGCTATCTTTTATAAGCTAACAAATCTCCATAATACAAATACAGACCTGAACATATCAATTATTAAACTATATAGGACCTGGCCCATAGTCACAGATGAACTGTTGGTCACAACTGTCTGGACATAACATTGATCCATAAAAACTTAAAAACAACATTTTTAATAGATGTTATACCAAACACTCAAAACCTCCAAACTTCATAAAATAAAAAAACTTTCAAAATATAGAGACCTAGTAAAAGACATTAAAATCCCAAGGAAACAGTATAAAAGTTGTTAGATCATCCTCATTAACCTATTGTAATATAGCCAAGATACTTTCAGTGACCCTACAAAAGATAAACTTGCATCTTAACACTTTTATCTAGAGAGGGCAGTTATTTTATCCACTAATAAAATGCTACTCAAAATGTATTTTAAAATAAAAGAATTATAGCCACAAAATGACTTTCTATCTTTGTTGGTTAGTTGTATCTGGCTCTTTGTGGTTCCATTTGGAGTTTTCTTAACAAAGATCCTGGAGTGCTTTGCTATTTCCTTCTCTATGTTATTTTACAGATGAACTGAGGCAAAGAGGCTTGAGTTATTTGCTTAGGGCCACACAGCTAGTAAGTGTCTAAGACCAGATTTGAACTCAGGGAGAAGTTTTCCTAATTTTAGGTCAGATATTCTATGCACTATGGTACTACCTCAGGTACTTATTGACTATGTGACTATGGGAAGTCATTTAATTTCTCTTTGCCTATGAACTAGATCCCTTCTGGCTCTAAAACTAAAATTCTATAATTCCAGTTTATTATTTTAAGGACTGAATTTACTCCCCGAGAGCATCTTCAATATCTGATAGAATTGATTCAATACATATGAATGGGATTCAGTACAGCCTATATAGGAATATTATTTCTTCACTCAGAAAAAAAAATCTTCCTTCATGCATTTCATGAAGTAATAAGGAGGAAATGAAAAAAATATGATATTAATTAAACTTAGGGTGTTTTCTGGCATTACTGATTTATCTCTGATAAGACTACATTTCAATAAAGAATTATCCTACCAAAAGATCATTATTTTTCCCCTTTCCATTCTTCCCTCTATAAAATACAGAAAGGGAATGAAAAAGCATGATAATTAATCATCTGTATTACTTTCTATACATTTTCTCTGTCATTCAGCTAAAATTAGAATCTCTCTTAAATGAGGCCCTTGTTTGTACTTCATTTTTGAAGAGAACCAGTAGCTTCTCAGAGTGATGCCTTGACTTGTGCATAAATTGGATTTAAGGGAAGCAGACAAAGTCATTAGCCTCATTCTTTCTTGGAGAGTTGTAGAAGTCTAGTGGCAGGACAAAAGTCAGGACAATGGTCCAGGATGCAATGGATGACTTTCAATGTCTAACCAAGCTCTTAAGTGCTCCACAGTGCTTGCCCCCAAGACTATTAGATTTTTAAAAAAGGATAACTTTCATACTCTCTTTGTGCTTCAAAACTATGACATAAGTAATTTTAGTAATAAGCTTGTGTTTGAACTTATTCTAAATAAACATATTGTTTATAATAGTAAACATTGATATTTGGAGAGGAAACATGCAGAACTCCTAGGGCTGGGAATATAATCTCAAATCAAACTACCAACCCAGGAAATTTGTAGCTACAGAAAGTTTGTTATCTTCTTCCCTTCCCCCAGTAAGGAAAGGAAGAAAAGGAAGGAAGAAATATTGCATAATTTTAACACCACAATGCCACATATGTCAAGAAAAAGGGGCAAAAGATACTAAGACTTCATTTTTATCCACTTGTCTCTGTCAGTTTATAACTCTTAAGTCATAAAAATTGATTAGCCTTCTTTCTGATAAGAGCCAATGTTAGTGATGAATTATGCTTTCTGTTATCTTTTTAAGGCTACATTCTGTGCATGTTTTTCACAATTCCCTTGGCATGAAATTAATTCTAGTAAATTATTTCATGAAAGATGAAATTTATTTCAAATTATTCTGCTTTTTAATTGATGAATCTGTTCACCTTTCACTGTGGAAAAAGAAAGCAATATCATCTTAACAAACTTGAATATTTCTTTAAGAGTTTCCTTTTATTTGTCCTATAGAACAGATCATTTTCTTCAACACTTTAAGATGCTTGAAAAATCATTAAGGAGTAATTTTCTTAGTATATGGTTCTTTTGAGAATTTCTATCTATGAGATATATTTTTAATTTTTTTATTTTTGGAAGGGGAATATATTTTTAAAAGGCTAGCATTTAGGATCATAATTCTGGATTTAGAAAGGACTTCAAAGGCTATCTAGAACCACCCCTAATATGATAAAAAAAATATTGGCTCTGAAATCAAAGGATTTGGATTCAAGTCCCATCTGTGATGGACAGTTGGTGGTGCCGTAAGGCACAGAGCACCAGGCCTGGAGTCAGGAACTTATCTTCACAACTGGCCTCAGATACTTAGTGGCTTTAAAATGCCTGGGCAAATCTGGGGGAAGGGACGGGGGAAGAAAGGGAAAAATTGGAACAAAAGGTTTGGCAATTGTCAATGCTGTAAAATTACCCATGCATATAACTTGTAAATAAAAAGACATAAAAAAATTTTTTTTAAATAAAATGCCTGGACAAGGCACTTTAAAGCTGTTTGCCTCAGTTTCCTCATCCTTAAAATGAGCTGGAGACAGAAAAGACAAACAAATATCTCTACCAAGAAAACCCAAAATGGGTTCACAACAAAGAGTCAGACATGACTGAGAAAACAACTCAACACAAACAACTCACCTTTGATGTTTGCTATCTGTGTGACCTTACTCAAATCACTGAACATAGAGAAAACACTCTATGACTCAATTTCTTCATTTGTAAAAGGAACATAGACCCATGGTACATTTATAATCCCCTTATTTTACAGATAAGAAAATGAGCAAAGGAAAGTTAAGAGCCTTCCCTGTAACTAGTAAAATTCAGAGGCAGACTTTAAACCCAAATTCTGATTATTTTTTCACTACACTTTCCACTATACCATGAGTTTCCATTTTTCAGGGTGTATAATTCTGTTAAAGTGAAAACTAATGAAAATTTATTCCAATCCCTGGAAATATCTGTAGCAATTGTGACCAGGCAAGCCAAATACAAATGAAGTAAAAATAGGTGAATAGGAAAGACTGCAAATGCAATAGACAAGAATACTTTTCACATTTTACCCAGTAGATACTTGTCATCAAAATGCAGCTCTTTCAAGGACTTCTTAATGTCCATAATATGTGCATCAGCATTCTATTACTTCAATGGATCTGAATCTTAGCTATGTGGGCATCCTTCCTCTTTGATCAGATTCATCCATGCTTTCTCATCTTGTAAGATTCTAATTTAGTCTTTAGAGATCCTCCACAGAGGAATCCCTCAATATGCTAGAAGCTTAGCTCAAGGTCTATAGTACTTCAGCTCAATACAAGGAAATATGGCATAATGAATAGAGAGATAACATTAGAACCAGGAAGGCCTGGGGACAAATCCTGCATATACAACTATGTGACCCCGGGCAAGTTATTCAGTTCATTGGTGGGAAGGAAGTCTCCATTGGCTAAATCACAGGTCAGAGCAACAACAAATATGTTAGTTCCTATGGCATATTCATGTGGTTTTTAATGTGTATGTCTATCGTTTACAAACTGGCCTACCTAAATCCAGAGAAGCTCATCATCCAGAAGACTGATCACAAGACAATTCAAAATTATTATTTTTGACCAGAATAATTCTTGAAAATCACATACTCGCATTAAAAAAAGGGATGATTTTTTGGGAGGAAAGAGTACTCATACCATTGAAATGTTTAAGTGTACTCTATGTTACTGCCAAAATCTTGTCAACAAATATTTATTAAGTGCCTGGCACCATGCTGGGCACTGTACAAAAATTTAGGGATGCAAAGAAAAACAAAGACAAACTAGCAAAATAGTCCCTGCTCTAATGGGGAGAGACATCATGCAAACAACTATATCTAAACAAGTTCCAAGCAAGAAAAATTAGAGATAATCAACAGCAGGAAGGAACTATAATTGAGAAAGACTGGGAAAAGCTTCCTGTAGAAGGTAAGACTTCAGCTGAGATTTAAGGGGATCTAGATATGCCAGGAAGTATAAATGAGGAGGAAAAGAGTTCCTAGCATGGGGGACAGCCAGAAAAAAACACCTTGAGTCAGAAGATAAATGTTATATGGAAGAATTCAATCAATTACATAATAAATATGATTAGATCACTCTTCAAATACCTGGAGGGGCATGACAGCAGTCTCCAAGTTTTAAAGGGGTCTCACATATAAGAGAGATTAAATGTGTTCTTGTTCCCAGGACACAGAACGAGGGACTTTAATGAAAATCGCTAAGAAGCAAATTTAGGCTTGATTCCAGAAAGACTTTCCTAATAATTAGAGTTATCCAAAAGTAAAATAGCCATTTCAACAGGTGGTAAGTTCTTCCTCATGGGAGGTCTTCAAGACTTGATGACCATTTATTGGGTGTGTTACATTAGGTTTGAATTGGACTGTTTGGGCTGCTCAGATTGCTTATATTCCTGAAATTCTGTGAGCACTAGGCAGTGTTAGGGATCCAAAAAAATAAATAAGGCACAGGGTTGATCAGAGATTCTTTGTCCTTCTGAACAGAAGCCAAAAGCAGCGGGGTATGTCTATTTGAGAGAAAGGACCGAAGCCACCACCTGTGTACTCTATAAAAAGCAGGAACTCGAGTAAATACTTTCTATAAGCTTCCAAACCACCTTCCTCACATAGACTCCTGTGGGAAGAGTGGCTGTTAGCAAGCGGATCACCATTACTGAATAGAGAGATACTCTGCCAACCCAATTTGCACAAGGTCAGTTCTGTGCACAAGCAATTGCTGAAAACAGACCCTTACGGCATGAGTCTAAGAACTTGGCAGGTCAAAGTATAAGACCTCATTTGGTGTATGAGAGAGCTTCAGTGAACACGAAGTACGGTTTGGATCTTTGTGTTCTGGAGAGGAACTAATTGGCAAGGCTGTGTGTGTGTGTGTGTGTGTGTGTACACTTGACTTGGAATCTTAATGGAAAGACTAATCAACTACTCTGATCACTCAGTTCTAGTTTAGTCATGAGATTATAAACTCAGCTCTTTCAAAAGCCAAATCAAAATCATCATGCAAGGTCTACTGTCTCAGGGAGCAGTGCGAAGGGGAAGCTTTGACGGCAACTGTAACCCGAAGAACCCGGTAAGTACAAAAGGTTTTTGCTCTGGGTGAGTAGAGCACCATATTATTCCAGGGAGACAACTATATTAAAGTCACTGTCCAAAGAGGGAACTAAAAATAATCTAAAGTCTATGATTGAACAGCAAATTAAGGTCATACTTTTCAAAAAGGCAAAGGGAATAATCATTTTTGAGTTCTCCTATATAAACCAGCCCATGACTTTTAGGATCCCTACTCCTTTAAAAAGATATCGGTTTTCCAATGCTCTTAACTCTTATCATTTCCCTAACAATACAACATACAATATGCAACTCTGCTATCAGATCCTGTCCAATTCCACAAGTTATAAAATATCATGATTAATTGATTTAAAGATGAGTAAATTCAGAAGAATAATACAATTCAACACTTATCCAGGGAACTGAGTTTTCAAACACAAATCCAAGGAAGAAAACTCAGTTCTTAATGTGGGATTGAATTCTTTCAGGCAATAGGGCAATAAGAGGTCTGATGTGACCTCAAGTTCACTTGAGATGGAATCAGATCTCTTAAAGGAATCTTTACAATATTTGTGCAGAGAGGGAAGGTTAAACTTAAAGTCCAAATGTCCTTCTATTGCTGAGGAGCCTTTTGACACCTCCAAGCAGCATTTCCCAGGAAATTGGAGATAGCATTGGATATAGACAATGATCTCTAGTGAGAATGCCAGCTGTTCTCTAAAATGTTCCTTGGCAAGAAGGCAAAGGCAAAGGCAAAGACAGGAATGATTAGGAAGACTTAGTACATGGCATGGGAGCTTAAAGTAGACACGTTTAAGACCTTGCAATCTCAGCAAAGCCACGTGTAACCCCAAGGGGAACGTCAATGAACTTTATATGACATTTATGCAATTTGAAAGGAGTTTAAGGTCATGTCTCTATGTACAAACCTGACAAACAATGTGTAGTATATATGACTGAATGAGAAGTCCGACAAGTGGTTAGTGACTGGTTACTAATCAGTTTAATCAGTTTAACTTTTACCCTGCTTTTGTTCAATTCATTTCTGCCTGTGAATATAACTGATAATATCAGGAATACTCAGGCTAGCTTCTGCTTGAGGCACTTTAGATATTGTATTACTGGCATTGGAGGTGGAGAAAATGTCTTTAACAGCTTCTTTCTCAGGACTTGTTTAATTGTAAATAGACTTTATACTAAAAAGAATCAAAAGCTACAATTGAAATATTGATTTTTTTAGAGAAAGAGAAACTATATTTCTATAAAATACAGACCTATTGACTATAAAACTACAAAAACCACTTAATCTTCAGAAATTGCTTACGTCTTCTGCCTGTTTTTCCCTTCTTCCTCCTCCTCCTTCCTTCTCTTGCTCTCTGGCTTTGGACAAAGTTCTAGGTTTTTACTTTGCAGGCTGTTACCTTTTAAATTTTATTGATTCCCATATTTATTGCTAGCTTTTTATTTGAACATCGAGTTCCTCTCTGGCGTGGCTAACCTATGTATGTGTACATATATGCATGTGTGGGTATAGCACACCTGCATGTGTATATTATATTGTACACATTTGCATTGTACTTTTTTTTTTATACATATGTGACTAATGATTCTATTTATTTGGTCCAGATCTATGGTTTTATCAGGGTTGAGACCTTCCATTGTGGAAATTCTCCATGTCAATTAGCAACTCCTTAGTACCCTAAAATCTGTGCAGAACACTGAAAGGTTACTTGTGCATGGTGACACAGACAGTATGTGTCTGAGGCAGGATTTCATCCAAAGGCTTCCCAACTTCAAGGCTAGCCTTCTGTACCCTGCTACTTAACCTTGTGCATACCATAGGGTCCATACTTGAAGCTTGTGCTCTCCTTTGAGAATTCAGGTCCCATAACATACAACATCCCAGTAAATGAGGCATTAGAGGATCAACTTTGATGTATATTCCTTTGAAGGAATATACACTTATTAAACTAATTTATACTATGATATGAATAACTGATAGCACCACTGTGGCAGATTGTGGGACAAAGGATAGAGCACAGAAATCAATAGTACTAAGCTAGTCTCTGCATATCCAAGTCAAGTAGAGCCTTTTTGTAAATTGGCTCCATTATTAAATCATTTTGCATGTCCTAAAACAATTCCTCATACAAAGAAAGCCTCATGAAAAGACTATTACAAGGGCCCTAGTGTTCAATTTTTTTGGCCCTTATTGTTCTTTAAACCCTTTCATTCAATTCCTAAAAGAAGAAATGTCTCTTTGGCTATACCTATGTGATGGGAAACAAACACTTTAAAATAAGTCCCTTATTTATGATTCTATTTTATTTAAATTAGGTCATGTATCCTCATAGAATGAAAGCCAGGGACTTTGTCTGGAATGACTCTCACCGACCTACTTTCCAGAGGTATGGCACTCAGGAATGCCTTTGGGAGTGGATGCCAGCTGGCAAGCCCTCTCAAGTCATGGGATATGTCTCTTAATTCTCTCTTCTTAAGCAATAACTGACAGTCATCTCAAACTGTGCATCAAACCAGAACCAGAGACCTCAAAAAGCTTAACTTCTGTATAGAAACTGCTTGCTTGAATGATTTAGTTGGTCTTTCAGGTCCTTTTCACTTAACTAGTCTTTAACTCCAATTTAGTACAGATTTAGTCATTCTGTGAACTAAAGACTAATCACATCATTCTGTATCTCTGACTTTCACACACCAAATTTGCTTTGAAATTGGTTTTAAAATTATTTCAATCACACCTATTTGAAAATGTTGTTTCTAGATGATAAACTAAATCACAAATGAAACTTAGAATGTATTTTGATTCCTCTCAATAGTTGTCCCAAATCCCATCAAATTATTCAATTCCTGTTAAAGTTATGGGGATAGAAGAGAAGAGGAAATGATTGACAAAATTGAAATGTTGAGCAATTAAGTTAAAGTAGAACTTGTTCCATTTAGTTAATAACCTTTTAAATATGAACACTCAGAGTCTTAATTTCTAGTTACTAAAAAACTAAAACAAATTCCATTACCATTTCCTACTTTTATAACAGCAATACAATCCTATAACAAAAATACATAGGATCTACTATAAATTGAATTGGAAGGAGGCAGTAATTCTTTGTGGTCCTCTACCTTCTTCAGGAATGAAGAAGGGTTTATCCAATGCCCTAATTTCTCTACTTCAGACAAATCTATGCCTTATTGGTAGCAGGCTTCCGTGTTCAAAATTATTTCTTCATCGAATTTACCTCCTCAGAATAGTACCCATTCTGAAAGGAATATACACTTATTAAACTAATTTATACTATGATATGAATAACTGATAGCACCACTGTGGCAGATTGTGGGACAAAGGATAGAGCACAGAAATCAAGAAAACCTATATTCCAATCCTGTATTACAACTGAACTGGTAACTTAACCTCTCAGCCTCAGTTTTCTCCACTGTAAAATGGGAATGATAATAATAAAATGGGCAGAATTTTGATAAGTAGACGTGATGGACTGACTATGGAGGATAGGAGAGGGGCTTCTCAATGCAGGGGGCTATTCTAGTTGGCACAACTTCAGATAGTATTATAAGGTGAAAGTAAAATTTTAAATTTGTCCTTTTTACTCATGAATTAATAATTAATATATAAACATTTCAATATATAAAAAAGAGTTTTGTATAAGTAAACTATTACATGTTATTTTTAAGAAGTACATGAATATTAAATTTTAAAAGGCAGTAACAGAATTATTCTTTTATTTTTGTTCATTTTTGCACTTTTTTCGTTTTCTTCAAAAATGTTCAACTACTGCTTTTTTTTCATAATTGCCTACTCACCTGCAGCTCTCTCCCACTTCCCAAATACAGACCTTCCTTTTTAACAGATATACATAGTCCAGCATAAGAAGAATTTGAGACACATGAATATAAGAGAAGAGAGATGAACAGTGAGGCTTTCTTGGAACCCCATACTTTGCACTACTGGGTGACTGCTTGTTCTGCCAATGTACAGTAAAAGGCTGATCCATTCCTTCTTATTACTGTAAGGTTTCAAAGCAGTCTCACAAAATAATCCCTTTAATCCCCACTTCATGACTGACAAAGTCACAGTGCTGCCCCTTTCAGGGAAAGTTTTTTAGAAGGATTTCTACACCAATGCCTTAAGAATTTCAGGCATTAGATGATAGAAGAGCTTATTTTATAGGTGCTTCCCTGGTGCCTCTCTTAAATTATGCTATTTGGATGAATCTCTTCTCCAATGATATATTTGAGACCAACTTTGAATTCCCTCTTACAAAAGTTTTGGCATCAGATAAATTTACAATGGTCTAACCATTCAACTACTGTCCAAAGGCATTCTCCTCTTCTTTATATCTCAGGAATTCCTAACCATTTTTGTACTATGGATCCCCTCAGGGAAATAGAAAAACCTATGGATTCCTTCTCAGAATTTTCCTAAATACAGAAAATAAAATACACAGTATTACATAATGTTATGGGAGAAATATCTCCTTTTTAAATTCATTTTCAGGTAACTGCTGCTGAAATAAATCTATTATACTACAGAAATTATAGAGGGAAAAAAACCTAGGTTTTATTATGCTTAAGCACAGGTCCAGAGGGGTAGAAAAATAATCTCTGAATAATGATTAGGATTCTAACAAGGTTTCTTTTAGATAAAAATTACATTAGAATGACAGAGAAATAATTATTTTATATGTTCCAATCTTGTATATTCTTTTAGGCTATAAAAGTATTACAATTTTATTCATAATTCCATGTTCCCCTTAATGTCATAAAAGCTGAACAAACTTAGTTAAGTGAAGTCATAAACACAGATTCCCTTAAAGAAACAAACCTAGTTAAAAAGACTCTGTAGATAAACTAAGTTAGGTTAATGATTGAACTGAGTGAAGAGGATTCACAATGGGCTGTTTGATTGGCAGTGGGAGATTTGTATACCTGCAGAGTCAGAATTAGATGAATCCTTTCTCAAGTCAAATTACTTGGGAAACTTTATTTTTATTTATCTGAGGAATGTTTGAGACCATAAAATATTTTCACATACCCTGGGATAAGTTTCAGCCAGCTCAATAATCTCCCTCAATTAGGAAAAACAGCTCTGACATTTCCCCAAATAATAAAAGTTAATGAAATCAAAATTCTTCTAACATAAAGAAAACAATTACATTGAAATATAATTATTAAATTTAAAAAGCAGCCAAGTTCACAGACCCCAGGTTAAGGGGCTTCTCATTCAGGACATTTCCTTCTCTTAATTTCTAAGACTGATAGGAAGGTCTTTAGATTAAATATGTAACCTGGGGTCTGTGAATTTGGTTATTTGTTTTTCCTGGCTGCTGGCTTTTCTATTCTACCCAGTTACTGTGTATAGTTAGCAGGGTTCTTGAAAACTCATGTCTTAGGTTTAGAATCATTCTAACTGTGGGAATTTGAAAAGTACTGGCAGAACAAAAGTATGGGGATAGTGTAGCAACACCCTAAAAACACTATTTAGGCAGGGACACATACATTCACACATTTCTTGTTAAATCCTCAATCCCCTTAGTTGCAAACCCTCCTCTGGTTCATGAAGACTGATATAACTCAGGGCTATTTGCTCTAAGGTTATAAATTGTCAATGTGTAAACTCAGAAAGGGGGAGTCCAGACATTCTGCTTGTAGCCAGACACTTTCTTAACTCCCAAATAGTAAGAATTTATGATCCTACCCCCCAACCTGTCAGAGCCGAGTTAATGGTTCCTGCTCAGAGATTCCCACTCACCAGAGTTTAGACTCCAAACCCCTGCCTTTGTTTAGCTACTGTGTAGAAATATGTCATTGAGAACTCGCATTGGTGGCTGGATGCTGGCTGGATGCTGGATTCTTGGAGACGAGAGTCTGATTGAGCCCTGGGACCAAACCATGGTCCATTTGGTCCCAGTAAATCTCCCCCTTTCAAATAAAATATTAAAAACTCTCTAATCTCTATCTTGCCTCAGCTTCTCCAGCATTACAGAAAAATTCTGTCTTCCAACATCCACACACATGTATGGGAATTCTTCCTTTCCCTAAAGCTGGTCATAGGATCATAATGATAGAATATGGAAGTGTTGAAGGTCTGAACCCCAAAAATATATTGGAGTGTCAGGACTCTCACTGTATGGTCCTCCAAATGTTGTGGAGAAGAGGTTTGGATCTCAAAACCACATTGGATCTGGGACTAATGTGTTGAGATGTCTTAAAGGAATTTCTAGACTTAGACCTTCTCCAAATCAAGAGGCAAAGATTTTATTACACTGCTGACAGCAGGCTAATTTCCAAAAGGGAGTTTTAGCCATTAACTGAGGTGAAAGATGCAGAACTCACAATTAACCAGGAGAAAGATGCTTAACAAGGAGGGAGACTCTAAATTCTTAAAGAACTTGGTGCCATAAGGTAGGCAGTTCCTAATGAACCCAAAAAGAAATAGGTACAGGTGGATTCTTTACAAGGGAAAAATAGCCTTGGGGAGTTGACATCATAACTTGGCCTTCTGATTGGATATAGGAAGTGAGAGGTTGAGACGATTTGCCAACCAGAGGCCATCTGCAATAAAAGTTCACTTTAGGATAACAAAAGGCCAATTAAGATCCAATGTGTCTTTCCTGCTTGCCTCAGGGCGTAGCTTAAACAGTAAAGTTTGGGATCTTTTTCAATAATACTATTGCCTCCTACCAAAGGCCTGGGTTTGTTTTTTGTTTTTTGTTTTTTAAATTCACCCTCTTCAGTAGGATCTTAGCTATAGAACTGAAAGAGATCTCAGAGGGTAGTTAGTTCACACATTTCAATAAGTCTGCTTTTAATCATCAAAAAATTGACTCCAATTAATTGATATTAATATTGATTTCTTAAATAACCAGCATTATTATTGCTAGTGTGTATTAATGTTAGTGAGAAGCTATAGTGAGTCAGACCTCGATTTGGATTTCACCAAACCAAGCAGATAATCTATCTTTTGTTCACTTTGAACAATGTGATGAATGCTTTGGAAGTGTGGTTCTTAGAGCATACACTAGTAGCTTTCTACCAGTAGGGGGTACTGAAACACTAGATTTTAGTTAATCAGCCTTCAAAATGGAGCTGGAAAATGGAATTTTAATTTGAGAGCTGGGTGTGGGGCAGTTTTTTTTTTTTTAAATAGCAACACAAAACTCAAGAACTTTAGTTTTATGACATGACAAAAACCACCGCCAAAGCAAAACTGGAGTCCTCCTCTTCCCTTGCTTGAGAAAGTCTTTCTGTGATTAAAAATGCCCCAAATATACATTAACAACCCCAAAAACACAGTTATCATCTTTCTTGCTATTTATGTAATCAAACAGAGCTCTTCCATAATATGCTACTACACTAGTGTTGTACTCTGGCACATTTTGTACATAAAAATTATATGGTTGCACAGCTGGAGGAGATGCAAACACTGGGAGGTACATTTGGAAATTTCTACTCTTGGACCCAAGATCAAATTTACTTCAAGTCTCTCACAATGCACTAACTAGAGAGAAGTAGGTGTTATTAGCCCAGGTTTAGAAAGGTCAGTGGTGGGGGTGGGAAGATGGGAAATAAGTGGGTTGGATTCTGTAACACAGGAGTTCATGGACTCAAGGAAGGAACCCTAAAAGTTGTCATGTCCAACCATGTTATTATACAGAGGAGGAAAAGGAGACCTAAAGAAGTGAATTGATTTGCCTACTAACTACTAAGTGACTAAGGTAGAATGTGAATACAAGTCTTCGGATTCCAAACCTAAAGCTCTTTTCCATTGTATCATTTTCTTTCTTTTCTTTTATTCCAATATTCTTTTATTCTTTTTATTCTTCTTATTCCAAAAGCTCAAGAAATCAGGAGTTATATGTGAGTATCATGTATGAGGAACAACAAATAGACTAGTGTATCTGGATCACATGTGTGGAGAAGAATAAAGAGTAAGAAGACTGGAAAGTTAGGAAACGGACAGGTTGTCAATAGCTTGAGATGCCAATTTGACTCTGGGGTAATAGGGAATCACTGAAGTTTAAGGGAAGAGGGGAGAGAAATAATCAGATTAAGACCTTTTGCTGCTAATTGGAGGATGGACTAGAAGGGGAATGCTCAAATCTGAAAGCAGGTTATTATACTTGTCCTTGAGAAGTGAGCACCTGTACAAAGGTGGTGGCTCCTGAATAAAGAGAAAGGAACATACATACAAAACACTCTGTGAAGTTAGACATATCAAGATCAGGTATGTGGGGTGAGAATGAAGAGTAGATGTTACAAAACAAGGGAACTGAGAGGAAGGTAGTGCCTTTGACAGTAATAAGCAAATTTGGAAGAGGAGAAATAGGAAAATAGACTCTGTTTTGGACATGTTGAGATGTCTTTGGGACATCCAAATTGAGAAGTCCAAGTGTCAGTACTTCCAGATTAGAGGCTAGAAGAGGGATGGATATATTAGAATCATCTGCACAGAGGTGATAATTGATTTCAAGGTAACTTATGAGATCGCCAAGCAAGATGATATAGAGGGGTGAAAGAAGATGGTACCAGACAGAAACCTGGTGAGGAAAGACATCCTTGCTAACTTTTGTGTGTATGTGATTGTTTTTTGTTTTTGCTGAGGCATTTGGGGGTAAATCATTTGTCCAGGGTCACACAGCAGGAAATGTTAAGTCTCTAAGATCAGATTTGAACTCAGGTCCTCCTGACTTCAGGGCTGGTACTCCATCCTTGGTAACTTGAGAGGAAATGGTATTTTAGAGGGTTTGGTAGAGTATGAGAAAAAGAGTTAGAGGCTCCAAAATGTAACTGGACTTTTCAAGGAGATTAGATGAGAAAGTCCTAGTAGGAGGGAGATTTAATGATTTTTTTTATGGCTGGAAAAAATTTGAGTATTTTTACAGACAACAGAAAAAGAATCAATAGATTGGGAGATATTGAAGATTAGAGAGTGAGGATGATAGTAAAGGCAAACTGTTGAAGAAGACAGAAGGATACATAGGGGATAGTGATGGGAGTACAGAAGAGGAAAAAAAATGAGGAAATCCTTGGTGAGTGACCTCTACTTTTCAGTAAATGAGACAAGAACTTCAGATGAAAGGGTGTAAGACGAGAATGCTGTGAAGACCCTAAGGAAAGAAGAGAAAGTTTAGAACAGCCATTGTGGAGAACAGAATAAAGATTCAGCTAGAAAACAGTAAAAGTCTCCTAGTATGAATGCCAGAGTTGAGGAAGAAAGCAGGACAATAAGCTCACTGAGAAACAAGGAGATTGTCTTAGGAAGTTGTAGATAACTCCCTCTGGAAACTAGATTGATTAATAACTTTTGATAGAATAAACCTCAGTGGAGAAGTTGTTCAGTTAAGAGTGGTAGAGAGTGAAGCTGGTAATAGCAAGGAAGAAAAAAATATTTACTCAACCTCTAGAACCACTAAACCAGTACTAGAAGAGAAGCTTTTGGATGAGTTAAAAAAAGATCCCCAGTACATTGGGCAGAATCCCAATTGCAAATTTATGGGAGGACATGAAGACATGAATGAGAGCCTCACAGAATGAGCAGACATGGATGGTTTGTGATTTACATGATTAGAGAGAATAGAAATATCAGTAAGATAGACTATTGGGATATTGTTAGAGAGTGAAAGAACAGGTCTCTAAACATAATCACTAAAATTTATTAAAAAGATCTCTGATTGGTTCGAAGAGGAGGATAAGCTATTCATCCTAGCTATTGTGTAATGAAAGGATAGAAGGTGAAAGGTGATACAATTAGCTCTCAGTTATGTAGAATGTCTATCATCCAAGTCTTAGTGTTTTTCCTCCTTTTTGCCCATTTCTTCAAGAAGATGATCCTGCCCTCCATATTGCACCTTACACTCCATCACTGCCAACTACTCCTTCAAGTTCTTGAAAGGACAGGAAAAGGGGGCAAATAGGTGGTGCAGTAGATAAGAGTGCTCATCCTGGAGTCAGGAAGATCTGAGCTCAAATTCTCCAAGTACCCACTACTAGAGAACACACACGATTTAAAAAGATCAGATTCCAGACGATCAATATTCTAACAAAAAGTTTATAGGGTGAGCTTGAAGGAGTACTCCATTAATGGTTTGCACTTATTTTTTAAAATCTGACCATGTCACTTGCTTCCTCAAGAAACTATCATGGCTCCCTGGATGTATCTCTAGGATAAAATACAGACTTCTCAGTTTAGCATCTAAAGCCTTTCACACTGACTCCAACTCATCTTTCCCAAATTACTTGCACTTTGCTCCCCTTCATGCTCCTTTCATTCTGACCAAACCAGTCTATTTGTTATTTTCCAAACTTGGTATTTGATCTCCCATTTCCATGACTCTACACAGGAATATCCCCCATGTCTGGAATGCTCTTCCTTCTCACCTCTGCCTCTATAAACCTTTCTTTCTTTCAATCTTAGTTTATTTTCTATCTCCTATGGGAGATATAAACTGTTTAGAGGGTATATCTTTCAAGCAGAATGAATGTTCTCTGAGGATGATGGGGTTTTTTATACTTGAATTCCCAGTACCCATCACAGTACCTTGCATGTAGTAAGTGCCTAATTACTTTATCTCATTTTCCACTCAAGAAGGTGTCCCTGTCCTACATACTGCACCCTACATCCCCATCACTGCCAACTACTCTCTCAAGTTCTTAAAAGGGCAGGGGAAAGGGGCAGCTAGGTGGTATGGTAGATAGAGAGCCCACCCTGAGATCAAAAGAATCTGAGTTCAAATTCAGCCTCAGATACTTATTAGTTGTGTGATCCTAGGCAAATCAATTAACCCCAATTTCCTTCATAGAGAAAGAAGGGGAAGAAAAAAAATCTCTTCTTTCTACAATTAGAGATTATGTTTTAAACTTTCCTGTCTCTGGGCATCTACTTAAACTTCACACTGATATCCGAGTCTTTTGCTGAGAACAGGGATGGGAGGACTTAGACTGAGCAAGGGAGGATGCTGGTACCCTGAGTGTGGAGGGAAACATTTTACCTTGGGGCTTCCCTGATTTCTCCTCTTTTATGAAAAATGACACCCAATTAGTTAGTTTTCAAAGCACAATCACAATGCAAGACCTTAGCTGAGGTCTTCCCTTTGCAGTCTATTTTCATATTCACCCACATGAATAATTAACAGTTGATTTTATTTATGGTTTACAGAGTCCCATATGTTGTAGAATCCTAACCACACTTAATTTTCATTAAATCCAGAACATGAATAACTGGAGTGGAGAAGTTGCATGAGACTGCCCAAGCAATTGACACCAGTTCACCAAAGCATGGAGAGATTGAATGCTAATACAGAGCAGTTCCAGGCTACTGCTCTGTAAAGATACAAAACTTTTAAAACAACAGCTTTAGTCATGTGCAGTCAGAAAGCTCACCTGAGGCTAGAGGAGAAGCAAAGAGACAAAGAGGAGAAGAAAGGAAAGGAAGAAAAGAAAAGAGATAAGAAGGAAAAGGAGAAAAGTTAGAGGGACATAACTGGCTGATGACTCAGAACTGTAAGCATGGAAAGCCATTCCTTCCAGAAGTCACCCCTAACGGGACAACTGGTAGACATAACTGTAACATATGACTGCACAGATTGGGTTGCAGCTTATAATATCTCAGGCTCTATTTAGATCCAAATCAAATCCTATCTGATCTCTAGCAGTCCTGACTTTCAAAGACTGTCAGTGATCCTTATTAAGTCATAGTTTTTTAGCTTTAACATTCATAGAACAGCACAGAAAGAGATGATTCATTTTATAAAATCAAGAACTGAGAGGGGGACCTTAGAAGTCATCCACAGGCCATATGACCCACTCCTCATTTTAAACATTGATTCAGTGACTTGTTTCCCAATTTGTGAATGATAGGATTAGAACTAGAACCCAAGTACTGTTTTCAAATTCAGAGTTTCTCCCACAACATCACATTATTCCCTACTTCATAATATAACTCTACTGAAGTCAGGGAATCTCTACCTAAAACAATGAAGTTTATATTCCTAGCAAAGTGTCACAGTGGCTAGAACACTGGGCCTGGAATGAAGAACACCTGAGTTCCATTTTAGTTGTATAATCTCAGTCAAGTCACTTAACTTCTATCTCAGTTTCCTCAATTGTAAAATAGGGATAATACTATCACCTACCTCCCAGGGTTGTTGTGAGGATCAAATAAAAAATATTTGTAAAGTACTTAGCACAATGCCTGGCACTTAGTAGGCTTAATAAATGCTTGCTTTCTTCCACTGTCAGCTTATTTTTTTTATTCACTGTGGAACAATGAAAAGAACACTGTCTTTGGAGTCAAAATATATTATTTAATTGTATCTGATTCTTTGTTTTCCCATTGGGGAAACCAAATTTTTTTTTTCCAAGAAAAGATACTGGTTTGCCAGTAAATGCCATAAAATGAATAATTGAACTAGCTGATCTCTGAGATTTCTTCCAGCTCTCAATCTATGATCTGATCTCTCTGCCTACCAGGATCCCAGTATATGTGCACCTTCATTTAGAACTAGGAAAGATGTTATAAGTCATCCTCTGCTTTCTTTTTTATTGAAACTTGTTCTTAATAAATGATCTGAAAAATTAATTTATACTGACCTATAAATGATGGAGAAGACATTTCTATAGTGAAGATTTACCTTAAACAAACCTTAAATGAAAGGATCTGGCAGAGAGGGATCATGGTATAGACAAACTAGACTGAAATTTAGAAGACCTAGAATCAAGTCTTAGCTCTGACAGTTCCTAATTGTTTGACCTTGAGCAAAACCTTCCTGAACTTTTAGTCTTCTATATGGGTTTCATTTGTAAAATATATTAATATTTTAATTATTATTAATTAATAGTCATAGTAATTAATAATAATGATATTAATCATGGTACTTATAACAGAGTGGTGGTGCAGTGGATAGGAAGTTGGCCCATGAGCTAGGAAGACTTGAATTCAAATCCAGCCTCAGATATTTATTAGCTGTGTGACCCTGGACAAGTCACTTAAACTTCTTTGCCTCAGTTTCCTCATCTGTAAAAACGAGTCAGAGAAGGAAATAGCAAATCACTTCAATATCTTTGCCCAGAAAACCCCAACCAGAGTCATGAAGAGTAAGAAATGGCTGAACAACACCTATGGTATTTTTATTGCCAAGAAAATAATTTGTAGAATAGAAATTTCAGCTGTTATTATCTAAGTATAGAATTTTAGGCATCCTTTGGATTGAGAATGGAAAAAAAACAGCATTGTTTAATAGAATAGAACCCTATTTGAAGGGAAGGAGAGTATAGTTTTTATTTTTGCATTCTGGCACCTTCCTTGCTCATAGTAATTGCTTGAAATTAAGTCTTCAAGTATTTATTGAGCACCTGCTATGATCTAGGTGTGAAGCTGGGGCCCATGGGTACAAAAACAAAAATTAAAATACTACCTGCCTTCAAGGAATTTCCATTCAACATTTTAAAAATTGTATTATATTGAGACCTTAAAGGAAATCTACTGATTGAAATCAAACTAATGTGATAGGGGAGAACTTTACCATGTGAGCTTCCAAATACTATGATTTTTTTTCTATTCCTTCACTTTGTACTGAAGTGATACTTAATGAATAATAAATAAAGGAATTGTTTTTGGCTGGATTGATAATTAAAATTGTTCCCAAATCACCTCCCATTTTACTTCCTGAATAGTAATTCTCAGGGGTGTGTGAGTGCTATTTTTCTACTAAAATTCCAAATATAAAATTAGGTATGCATCTGAAATTCCTATTTGTGATTTTTGCATCTTCACCCTTTTCCTCTCTGTCTACCAAGAGTCCAGTGTGTCCTTATACTCTCGAGGGATTATAGACTTACATGAGGAAGGCAAGTAAGAGGTCATCTAGACCATTAGTGTGGTTTCTATTTGAGTATGACACATTAACATTATTTATGTTCTATTATACACACACACACACACACACACACACACACACACACAATTGTTATTGTTGTTGTTAAATAGTTCCCAATAACATTTTGATTTGATGGGCTATGCTGTAGCCAGATGTCAGACTCTTCTGATTAATCCCAATCCTTCATTTTACAGATGAAGAAACTGAGACTAGATAATTTGCTCAAGGTCACATTAATAAGTAGTAAATAGCAGGGCTGAGATTCCAATCCACATCTCCAATTCTAAATATAGCATTCTAGTTATTTCATGGGGGTTCAAACTAGATGAATTCTCAATTTTGCTCCAAAATTTTCCTTATCAAATTACCCAAACCAGCATTTATGGATTTCTATTGATATGTTTCAAATGCCAGAATGTTTTATTAAATACTGGATTAGATAGGCTCCTTTCTGGCTTTAAAATTCTATGGTGATTTGCAACCAATAGCAAGAAAACTATTAGTAATCCTGAGTCAGTAATTACTGGAAACGTGTTTAGTTACCTTTCCTGACACCCAGATCATCTGCTTCTTATAACCCCATCCATTCTGCATATAAGCAGTAATTCTTAACCAGGTTCTGAAACATCTCTAAAACCTGCTCTGCAATATATGTTTTGTCATGATTTCCTTTTAATCATAAAATAAGAATAGATTAAGATCATAGTATTTAGAGCTGGAAGGGACTTTGGCCATCTGGTCCATTGGTATCAAAGTCAAATAGAAACAGATCCCTGTGGGTCATATATTGACAACTAACTAACCAAGTAACATTATCTATATTGCATTGTGTGTTTATTTGTTTTGCAAAATACTTTCCAATCTGAAGTTTTGCATAGCTTGTAACATGTAGGTAGTGAGTTTGACATTTCTGTCTAATCCAACATCCCCCTCCCTTTTTAAAACAGAACAGGAATCTGAGAGGTCAGAAAAATTAAATATTAGAGTAAATAGAGGGTGAAAAATATTAACACCACAGGGGGAGAAAGGGTGGGCAAAGATAAATATAGAATCACATTTACCTAAGAGACAAAAATGTAACCACATCTGTAGGGGACAAGAAGAATCCAAGACTTGGAGATTAAGAAAGGGGGAGGTAGGGATAAAATGGCAAGGACCTTTAAAGATTCTAATCCAACTCCTTTGATTTACAAATTTCCAAAGATATTAAATGATGTGCCTAATGTAGGAAGTCTGTGGCTAGGTTTCATAATTTCTCAGACCAGGCCAACAAAAACAAGCATTTAAAAAAATATTATGTGCCAGATGTTGTCCTAAATACTGAAACTACAAAGAGACACAAAAATGCCCCTGCTCTCAAGGAGATCTCAGTCTAATGGGAATAAGATTTTTACTAAGTGCCTACTATGTGCCAAGTACAACACTTAACTCTGCCTGATTTTAGGCCTGGCCTGGAGACACTTCACAATATGCTGGCTAGGTTTGTTATTATTATAATAGATTATACATATAACTATATAAGTCATATATAGACATTTATGTACGTAAAATTTACATATAAATATTATATCATATCATATATAAATATTATATATTATATTATAAATGTATAGACATAAAGAACTATCTGTAAAATATTCTTAAATGTTTTCATTGTGTGGAATATTGCAAAGATAACATCATTAATTAAGTGATGTGTCATTGAGCCATTCTGCCACACAGAGCCCTCATTTAGCTACATGGTCAAAGTGGAAGAAAGGTTTTGTAAATTGGGCACTATATAGTAGGGAAGCCTTTTGATGAAGTGCCAGGAGTACTGGACTTGGAATCAGAAGAGAGAAAATCCTTCTGTTTTGTTATGGGCCAAAACTCTGAACTTGAAACATAGGATTCTTAAGAGGTACTAAGTCAGTGGAATTGAGAGAGACAATAATTATCTAATTTAGCATGGTTCAGTATGATAGATTTAATCCTAAAACAAATAATGGTTTCCTAGTGATATAATGATTGGTTTATACTCAGCGTAGAGCTTATAAGCTAGAAGCTTCAGCTAGGTTGCTTCGGAGAGATTCAGAGGCAGAGAAGACAGTCAAGGGCTCAAGCTCACAGAACCAAGGAGAGAGATAGAACTATGAAAACTAGCCAAGCCCCAAGTGAAGAAGATAGGACTTTGAAAGAGATAATAAAGGATTTGGACTTTAACTCCTGGCTACTGTCATGGTGATTTCTGAACTGAAACGAAGGCTGCTCCCAGAGACTCCAAAAAACTGAACCAAAGAAAACATTACACTCTTTATTAGATATGTGAACATGGAACAATTGCTTAGTCTTTCTGACCCTCAGTTTGCTCATCTTTAAAATGGTAGGATTAATACCAATAACACAATACTATGTACTTTATAACTATTACCACGTTTGAGGTAATAGGTGAGATTATTGTCCCTATTTGACATGAGGAAACTGAGGCAGACTGTAAGTGACTTGCCCAGTTAGTATAGTTAGTGTCTGAAGCCAGATTTTGGACTCGGACCTTCCTAAATCCTGACCCAGGCTCTATTGACAATGTCATCTACCTAGTGCTAATGGGGAAAGCATGTAAAGTACTAAGTACATAAAAAACCTATACAGTGTAAATGAGAAGAAATCTCAGAGAGAAGGCACTGTGTGTGGTTGGGGGAGAGAAAGTGGAACAAGGCTGGAACTGTTGTAGAAGGTAGGATTTGAACTGAGTATAAACATACTGTGTAAGACACTACCTACTATGTGTCAAGTGCTGTGCTAAATCCTGAGATGCAATGAAAATCAATAAGAAGACAATCCCTATTCTCAAGTTACTCCCAGTGTACCATGCTTCCCTCCCCACTCACACTTGCCTAATTCTGCCATGGAACACCCAGGAATGAGCTATTTGTATACTGTCACAGGGCTGGAGAGAATTGTTCTCATGCAGCTGGTGGGAGCTGCTCCCAGGACCTAGCTCAGGTTGCCTACTGTACTGACATGAAAACCACGCTGGACTGGGCACAGAGAGGTCTGGTGTCCGGTCCTGGCTCTGCTGAGAACCTTGGACACCGCTTTTCTCCCAGCCTCAGGTTCCTCATCAAATAAAGGGGTTAGATGAGATGATCCCACAGGGATATTCTGCCAACACTAATAATCTCTGATTCTATAAAGCCAAATAGAGACAAAGCCAGTATTAAAATTTAGTTCTTTTGTCTCGGAATTTAATACTGAGGAGGTTCAAGAAGTCAAGATTGCAGAGTCAATTGTAATGAATTCACAACTTACAACTGCCTTCCATTCAAGGAGAGTAGCTTTATTGTGATGTCATAAGGAAGATAAAGTTCTTAATGAACTTATAATTATCAAGGAATAAGGGAGGTCTTTTATAGGAAAGGGCCCAAAGCAGGTTTGGTACTATACTAGCTGCTTGCCTCAGAAACTTAACCAAAATAATCTCAGTGTTGATATCTATAGCTTGACCACCTGATTGTATGTAATAATTGTGGGGAGAAGATAATTCTGTCAATGTCCCTCTAGATATTGGGTTGTTAGTGGAAACGTGACCTTTTCCTGGGGTCTTATTCATCCAATCAATACTATTCCTATTTTATTCCTTTATGAAGATTTGTCTATGACAACTTGCTGTTGGGGGGACATTGTATTGTCTTTAAGTGATTTTGATTTAAAGTGCACATGCCCTGCAGTGCTTGTGATATGTCACTAGCAACTCTTATTTCATGGAAGCTTTATAGTATTTAAGTAAAACAATGACAAATTGTGCTGTGATTTGTCCCAACAGCTCAGAACCTTAACTCAACGCCGATGTTCTGCACCTTCCCTTGGGTTGGGCAAGACCTTATATAATCCATGGTCATCAACCAGGTATGTGAGTAAATTACAAATATTGTATACTGAAGAGAATACAAAGATTCCTGCTGTAGAATAGTCTTTTTTTTTTTTTTACCAATGCCACTGGGTCACTCCCCCCACCCTCATTGTTAATTGTTCCAATGCTCCTGGCATCTACTTTCCCAATTGTGAGTAATTATTATTAAAAACCAATATTTTGGAGAGATTCATATCTCTTCCATTCTTCCAAAGTCCTCAAAGTTCTTGGGTGGAGACAGATTTTTTTTTTGTCCCGATAGCCCAAGGCTGCAGGTGGTCTGATAAAGATATTTTCAACAGGTTTTCACTCTCAGCCTCTCACTGAACACATAAGGTATATAAAGTGTCAGCCCACCACCATGATTGTCTTTGGTTTAAAGGACATGGATAAATGGTCATTCTTTTATTAATAACTGCTGGTTTCATTAATAACATAATTAAATTACCCAGAAACTATATATTTTGAAAGTTCTTAATCATCATATAATTCATACTTTGGAAATTCAGACAGAACTAATAGAAAATGTGACTCTTTAATTTCAGAAAGCAAGCCATCACCAGTATCATAAGTTTTAGAAGCAAACAATAAACATTTGTTATTATTATGTGCTACGTGTGGTATTAAGCAATGGGGATACAAAGAAAGACAAAAAGAAATCAACCCCTGATGTCAAGAAGTTTATGTTATATTGGATGAAAGCTTAGAGAGCACTAAAGCTGACTTTTTTTTTAAAGGAACCACATTCTCATATGCAAATGCTAGGAGAGTAAATATAATAACTGATCTAAACCCCTATGTAGATGTGAGTTCCTTGAGGATAGAGACTATTGTGATCTTTTATCTCTAGTGTTTAGCACATTGACTGGCATACAGTAAGTGCTTAATAAATGCTTGTTGATTGACATGCTAGATTCTAGAGCAAATGCCTATAAAATAGATACATATGTTTTTGATACCCTACCTCAGCACTCATTTCCTAGTGTGCCAAATAAAAGTTAACTCTAGTCCAGTTATTGACTGGGCTTCCTTTAATTAAATATAATGTCCTTAAGCTCCTGGTTGCTTTAGTCATCGTTTTATGGTAAAAATAAAAGAAATGCATCAAAAACGTCTGTGCTGAACTTCTAAATCAGTACCTTTGAGTCATCAGGTGGAGATGTCATGACACTATTTTCATAATTCTTTAGTTCTTGGGCTGACACTGTGGATTATAGAATACTTCCACTGTTAGTGTGAGCCAGCTAACAAATAGGAGAAAGGGAAAAGGGAAGGGCGTCCCACAGCTAATGTATGCATAACTGGGATTAAAAAAGCTATATGTGCAAGTGATATAGACCTTCCTTAATGCCCCACAAGCTAACATTAATTTAGCTCTTAAAGGAAGATGAACATCTTTGTGTTCATACTCTTGGGGTAATCATAAGCTGTGATGGCACATTATTTATTTTTATAATATTCTTGTTGGCAGTATTTCTAACTGAAGCATCAGAATTCAGAATTTCCTTATTCACCTGGCATCACTTTAGAATAAAAATAATTCAGATAATTCAAAAAGTTCTTTCTGAACTTTTAAAATAACATCTTTGAGTCAGCAAGTTGTGATATTATTGTGATACTAACTTTGTAATTTCGTAGTTCATGAATTGACTTTGGGGATTTCTAGACCACAACATCTGAACAGTACTAATTGGTTAGAGAAATGCATGGTGCTAAAGTGGAGGGACTGGGAGCAGGGAGGAAATGAGAAGAGAAGTAAGGAGATAGAAAAGAGGGAAGGAAGAAAGAAAGGAAAAGAGGGATAAAGAAGCAAAGGAAAGAAGGAAGGGAGGGAGGAAGAAAGGAGTGAAGGAATTAAGGAAGGGATAGAGGAAAGAGTGAAAAAGGGAGGGAGGAAGAAGTGAAGGAATCAAGGAAAGAGTAAAAGAAAGAAGAGAGGAGTGAAGAAAGGAAGGGAAGGAGGATGGAGTGAAGGAAGGGAGGAAGGGAGGAAGGGAAAGAGAGAATGAGGGAAGAAGGAAGAAAGAGAGAGAAGAAAAAAGGAAGAAAAAGAGGAACAAATAAAGGAAGGAAAGCGGGGAAGAAGGAAAAGAAAAAGGAAAAAAAGAAAAGGAAATAAAAGATTAGTTTTTAGCACATTGCCTTAAAATTTACCCAGGGAAAAAAAAACCTTGTCTGAGAAGCAGCTTGGTGTAGCAAATGGTGGGGTGACTTCAGCGGCAGGACAATTTGGGCTTTAGGAGAGTCTGAATCAAAAACTCACATTTGTTTAAAAAAAAATAGAGAGCCTTACGTTAGAGGCTTCCATTGATGGGCATCTGTTTGCCCATTCCTGGTATCTTGTCCTTCACATCTGAAGAGCACTCAGGTGGAATTAAATGGGAGCGTGTTGAATTCTCAGGTTCAGTCAGGACTCCCACCTGTTTTGTTTTGGTTTTTTGAAACAAGATTTCTCTATCTCACCCTGGGTGGAGCTGCAATAGCCTCTCATGGACCCAATCCCATTACTGATTGGCACTCATTTTATTTCAAGACTGGAACAGGTCACCCACACACAGCTTTGTGGCTCATCCTCCCAGAGTCTCACCATCTTGATACCAACCTGCAGATAGCCCACTTAATCAAAACTCCTGACCTCTAGCTATCCACTGGCTTCAGCTTCCCTAGTAGCCAGAATTATGGGAATGAGCCATCCTGCCATCACACCCAAATTTCTGGCCTTTGTTCTTTCAAATTTTCACCCTTAGTACATCCCCATGAAGTTCCCTTACTTATTAAGTGCTAAGTTTATATAACTAACTTCCTACCAACAAACTCCCAGTAAACATCGCAAAAACTAATCCCTTCTATGAAGCTTTATGTTCTTGTCAATATACCTCATGCTGAGTGAGTGACTGACCAGAGAGCCATTATAATCTTAAAGTAGCTTCTATAGGTTAAAAAAAAAAACCTTCCCCAACCCACCACATCTTCCTTAGTATGTCTATATTGGAAAGTGTGTCTGACATTTCAGTTTCAGTGTTAGCTATAGATCAGGACTTTCCCTCACAACATGATTCTTGTTTTCAACTAGGCTCTGTCTATTCATGGTCAGGCTGGTCTGACTATAAATGGGCACCCTCTGTATCCCTGGATTTATTTCTAATGAGGCAGATAACTTCATAAAGCAAATCAATCCTGAAAAGCTAGATGTGCTGAGTTATTATGGGCAGTCTTAGTCATGCCGTAATTAGTTTTACTATTTATAGGTATGTCTGTAGTGTTGCTGGAGGTTACTGCTCTAACAATTCAAAACACAGGATTCATGGCTAGCATATGAAAAATGGTGCATTGACTCTGAGACCATGAAGAAAATGTAGTTGACTTATTCTGCATAATTTGTTTATGAAACTTAATCCACAGGTGGGTCATCAAAGAGAACCAGTCATAAAAGAGAGGTCCCTAATAAATCTGATCAAATTACTGTTTTCTTTTTTGGTTCTTATCTAAGTTCTCTGTAAAGCATAGTTGACTTTTATCATGTTTCTATTGATTTCTTAAGTATAATCTCAGTAGATTGGTTTTAAGTAGCTAAAATAAATGTCATGCTTACATGGAAGTGTGTTTTGCATAACAACACATATATAACCTATGATTCATTGAGAAATGAGGGAAAGATGGAGAGAATTTGGAACTCAAAATTTTTTAAAAAGAATATTAAAATTGGTTTTATATGTAGTTGAGAAAAAATAAAATATAAATATTTAAAATAAATGTCATGACTCCAGAACCTATATATATATATGTGTGTGTGTGTGTGTGTGTGTGTGTGTATACATAAATTTAAATAGTTGATATAGTACTGTGGAATAGCTTCGGATTTAGTCAAAGTATCGGTTCAAACATGCAGCTAAGTTGTGCAGTGGATAGAGCATTAAGCCTGGAGTGAAGAAGATATGTCTTCCTGAGTTCAAATATGACTTTTGAACTATATGACCCTAGGCAAGTCACTTAACCCCAACTGCCTCAGTTTCCTCATCTGTAAAAATGAATTGGAGAAGGAAATGGCAAACCACTTTGGTATTTTTGTCAAGAAAACCCCAAATGGGGTCACAAAGACATGAGTCCTACAACTAAACAACAACCAATTGATCAACAAGAGCTTCTAGGTTCAAATCTTAGATCTTCCACTGCTAATGTGTACAATAAGCAAATCTCTTACCTCTTTTGGCCTCTTTTGTGTGTAGGCAGAATAACAAAAAATGAATGTAGAAACTTAATGAAGTTAAAAAGATGAGACCATTTCAAATAAAAATAGCAGAATTTATATAGCACTTGCTATGTTCCAGGCACCGTGCTAAGTGCTTTAGAAATATTTTCTCATTTTGATCCTTATAATAACCATGGGAAGGGGGTGATATTATTATTCCCATTTTATAGATGAGGAAATTAAGGCAGACAGAGGTTAGCTGATTTGTCCAAAATCATCCAAGTAGTATATATTAGAGGCCATCTTTTTGGCCCATGATCTGATTGTATCAGGTCTGCTGTTGATTTGAGCCACATTCTGCTCTTAGCTCTATAATGGAGAGCAGATAAAATTGTGAGAGGAATAGGAGAGAGATGAGCATAGATATAGACCTGGGTCCTTGGAGAGGAGGAATTTACTGCTCCATTAAGTAACTGGATTATTAGATTTCTAAAGAATACTTCAGTCTAGAAATCTGTGCTTATTTAGAAGAAAGTCAAAGGAATTAAAGACTCTTCTATTTTGACATGTTCTTTGAAGTAGCTAGTATAAGATGAGTGCTTTATAAATACAGATAATGAAAACAGAGCAAAAAGCACTAGTCTCTAATACAAGTGAGCATCATTTTCCTTAATTTTTATAATAGCTTTTTTAATTTTCAAAATACATGCAAAGATAGTTTTCAACATTCACCCTTGCAAAACCTTGTGTTCTATATTTTTCTCTCTCCCTCCCTATTCTCCCCCTCCCCTAGACAGCAAGTAATCCAATATAAGTGAACATGTGCAATTCTTCTAAACATATCTCCACCTTTATCATGCTGCACAAGAAAAATCAAATCAAAAAAAAAAATGCTGGATCAAAGAGTATGCACACTTGATAGTCCTTTAAGCATAGTTCCATATTGCTCTGCAGAATGGTTGGATCAGTTCACAAGTCCACCAGCAATGTATTGGTGTCCCAATTTTTTCACATCCCTTCCAGCATTTATCATTAGTGTTTCCTGTCATCTTAGTCAGTCTGAGAAGTGTGAAGTGGTACCTCAGAGTTGTTTTAATTTGCATTTCTAATTTCTTCTTCTGAAAATTGTCTGTTTATATCTTTTGATCAATTGGAGAATTTGAGTCAATTCTCTACATATTTAAAAAATGAAGTCTTTATCAGAACCCTTGGATGTAAAATTTTCCCCTAGTTTTCTGATTTTCTTCTAATTTTGACAGCATTGGTTTTGTTTGTACAAAAACTTTAATTTGATGTAATCAAAATTATCCACTTTGCATTTCATAATGTTTTCTAGTTCTTTTTTGGCCATAAATTCCTTCTTTCTCCACAGATCTGATAGGTAGACTATCTCTTGTTCTCCTAATTTGCTTATAGTATCACTCTTTATGTTTAAATCATAAACCCATTTTGACCTTATTTTGGTATAGGTTATTAGGTGTTAGTCAATAGGGCTATAGTTCTTTCTCTTTTTTTGTATAATAGACCTCCTTAGGCAATCTCATGAAGCTTATGGATCTATTCTTCCAATAAGTTTTTAAATGTTTAAAATAAAATGCATAGGTTTATAATGGAAATCCACTATTAAAATATATTTATCTATCTGTATGTATGTATGTATGTATATTTCTATCTTTCTATATACATATATGTATATGTATATACTTAATATATCTATATGTTCATAGACCTGAGGTGAAGATTTAAGGTTATTTTATTACTCTTTTCTGTTTTGTAATTATTTTAATCAAAAAATCTTAGAAAAAGAAAGAAATTTAGAAATTATTCTTCTACTCCAATCTAGTTTAACTTGAAAGGCAGTATTTTACATGGTCTCCACTATTGGAATATATGATTTGAACAAAAACTTTGGGAGAGGATATGGGAAACAAATGGTTGGGCATTCATGGAGAATGGTTGAGTCATTATAAAACTGAGACTTCAGCTATTATCCAGAACCGTCATATTAGAAACCTAGGGCTAGAGAATGTGGGTAGGTTCTTGATCATGGCAGAATAAAAAACATAAGAACTGAACTTAGAGTATATATGATGCATATCTGACACAAGAAACTAAATGCCAATTGATAAACCACAGCAGGGATTAAATTTATGAACTGGGATCTAGCTTTTAGTTAGGTTTGGTGGTGGTGGTATTCAACTGTCCAACTTGTATTCAACTCTTTGTGACCTCATTTGGGATTTTATTGGCAAAGATACTGAACTGTTTTGCCATTTACTTCTCCAGCTCATTTTACAGATAAGAAAACTGAGTCAAATAGGATTAAATGATTTGCCCAGAATCGCATGACTAGCAAATGTCTGAAACCAGATTTGAACTCCGGGAGGTGATTTTTCTTAATTCCATGCACTACGGCACCACTTGGCTGCATACAATACTTTAAGGTTTTCAAGACTCTTATAAATACTAATTCTTTTGACTACCACAACAATCCTCTGAGATGGATGTTATTATCAACTCCATTTTAAAGATAAGGGCACAAAATCCACAGGAAGGTAAACGATTTATTCTGTGTCTTACAAGTAGTAAGTGTCTGAGGTGGAATCCAAACTTATATATTCTGACTCCAAGACCTATCCACCATACCATACTTCTTTACGCAAGTTTTCTGGAAACAAACTGAATTTAATTATGCATGATGTTCCATTTCTCCTGCTACATTTATTTCTCTTGAAAATCATGCAAGTGATTCTTAAAGAGAGGTGTTAAATGCTATACAATCCTCAAGGACCTAACTGTTAAGATTATTACCCACCCAGAAGAGACTAAAGCAGAAAACTCTGCTTCAACAACTTGTGAAGGTTTACAATGAGTAATTATATACATGTACACCAGCTTCCTTCCTGTCTACTAATGGAAATGTGTCTACCAGACCAATCTTCCCAACCGGTGCTTCCCCTGGATGTAAACCATTTCGTTAGCGGTGTGTACCCAGAATATTCCACCCACACACAGGAAAACACAAGATGAATGAGAAACGTGAGGTGGAGATTTGGTCAGTTATCATTTTGCTGGTTTATGGAGAGACCGCAATATATAAATTGAATTTGAACTGTCTCAATTGCCCATTTAAGAATAAAGAGCTAAAAAAAAGAAAACCTGCCAGGGAAAGTGTGGCAGCTTCAGAGAAACAATGTGCCAGTGCCATTTTACATATTGAGATTAACTATGAAGAAAACATTAGTTATCTCTCATTAATGTTATTTTTCAATTGTGTTTGACTGCTCATGACCACATGGAGCATGAAGTATACCAGACTCTTCTACCCTCCACTATCTTCCATAGTCTGTCCAAGTTCATCTTCATTTTCCTGTGATCCTATCTACTCATCTCACCTTCAGCTATCTCTTTTTTTCCTTTTGCCATCAATCTTTCTCAATATCTGGATCTTTACCAATGAGTACCATCTTCTCATTATGTGACCGAAGTATTTAAACTTTAGTTTCAGCATTTGACCTTTCAGTCCATAGACTGAATTAATTTCTTTTCATATATTGAGAAATTTGATTCTTAAACATTTTCTCCAACACCACAATTTGAAAGCATCAATTCTGGGGTGCTCAGCTTTTCTTTAGTCCAATTCTCACAGCCACACATTGCTACTGGAGAAATCATAGATTTGACTATGCAGATCTTTGTCAGCAAGGTGATGTCTCTGGTTTTTAGTCTATTCCTCCAAATTTGGCTTAGTTTTCCTTCCAAGCAGCAAGCATCTTTTAATTCCATGGATGCAGTTGCTATCTGTAGTGATTTTTGAGTCTAAGAATATATGATCAAATTCTACTTCATTTCTTCTTCCTCTATTTGCCCAGAAATTGATAGAGCCAGTTGTGACGATCTTAATGTTGTCTTTTTTAATGTTAAACTTCAAGTCAGCTTTGACACTTCCTTCTTTCACTCTCATCAAGAGGCTTCTTAATTCCTCCTTACTTTGTACCATTAGAGTGGTAGTGTCTAAATATAATCTTATTCATGCCACATAACTATTTCCCACTTATGCTCTTCCTTAAATTTAACACATTAATGGAAATATACTTGCTTACTTGTATCTCTTATTTCTTTACTGTCCTTTGAATTATGCATAATTTTAATTCCTTGGAAACTATCCTCTTCCAAAATTCACTTCTTTTTGACTTCAGGGCCAGTGCTCTATCCACTGTACCATCTAGCTTCCCCATCAAAATTCACTTCCATAGAGCATCAGTGATGAGTATTTTAGGTTGAAAAGATGCAACAGAAAACATATTGAGATTATCAAAAGCACTGAGTGTGCCATTTCCTGAATGGAATATATTCCATCCTTACTATTCAATAAGCACTGGAACAATGGGTGATATCTATTCTCAATAAAGGACCAGAGCCTGTCCCCTCCCACCTCCCAATTGCAATTCTACAAATGGCACACAGCTAAGTTAAAGAAACAAAATTAAGAATATTTGTGCTGAAAGTAGGTATGATTCATGTCTACACAGGTTGTCTAAATGAAGCTCACAAAAATGATGAAGAAGAAGGAAGAACTCTACAACACAGCTCCATTACAAATATCCAGATGCAGTCCCTAAGCTAGAAATCCAAAAAAAAATCATAGTGAGTCATTTTCCAGCCCAGGCCAGGATGAGGAAGCTATGGTCAAACTCTAGCCAGTGTTGGCCATGTAGAGCATGCCATCAAAGTGAGAGTCTGAGCATCAGGGCAAGAAGGGGTCCCAAATCCAGAATGGAGGGGAGAAAAGAAAATGAGGAATAAGAGGCTAGATTAAGGGACAGATTACTTATAAACAAAATAAACTCTAAAGATGTAAAATATATGTATGTATGTGTATTATGTATGTATAGCAGCTCTTTTTGCAATGGAAAAGAATTAGAAACTGAGGGGGTACCTGCCATCTACCACCAATTTCCCAAAGGGAATCATTGAACAAGTTATGGTATTTAAATGTGATGGAATACTATTGTACTAAAAGAAATAACGAGGCGAATGATTTCAGAGGAACTTGGGAAGACTTATGAACTGACATAGAATGGGGTGAGCAGAATCAGAAGAACAGTTTATACAGTGGCAATTATATCATGAAAACAATCGAGTTTGAGAGACTCTGATCAAAGCAATGACCAATGATGGAGGTATTGAGATAACCCAATTCAAATAAGAGACATCTCCATATCATCCAAAGAGAATTTCTGCAAAATCTCCAAGGAGGCAAGCTAGAAATTAGGGACATATAGGGAAGCTTTCCCCTATATGCATGCTCTCCAAAGAGTTCTCTTTTTCTCTCAGTTTCTCTTCTAAGAGATTTAAGAGTCATTTGTGTTCTTTCTCCAACACTTCCTTCTCATATACCTCTCAATGTAGCCATAAAGTATCAAATCAAATAATCCAAGACTTGTTCCTCAAGTCATACACAGATAGACACACATACATCCTCCCACACACAAATACTAAGCACTTATATAGACGAACACTAAAGGTCTACAGAGCCATTATTCTTACCTCATTATTGTATACCTATGAAACCTGGATGGTTTAATATAATGATCATTTTGTTCCTCTTTGAGAACGAAGGACAAGAAACCAATTGATTCTTAATTCTTATCATCGTGATATGGGCAATGTTTGAATGGGAAGGAGTGAAGACAAAAATAAGGCTCTATTTTACTTTTTTTTCCTGGAAATCATTCTCATCATCTTTTAGTAGATTTGCCTAAAAAAATCTGCTATTTGACCTTCTTGATTTCTTCCAATGCCACGATATACTAAATATTTTTTTCTTTCTAGTTCCACACATAATATTTAAATAATTTAACTAGCTTGACAATGAACTAATAGTATTGTCTTACTGTAAGAGCAGTCATATTGCACTGGAATACTACTAGGCAACTAGATAGACACCAAATTATGGTGTAAAATTTAACAATTACTCTCCCCAGAAAGACATAGTTATTTTCTTTCAGTTAGGTACTTTAATATATCACTTCTTCTCTATTTCTGTGGGTTAAAAAAATAAAGGTTTGAATATCAGAAAGAAAACAAATATTTAACAATAAGATCCACATTTTTTCTTTACCCAACACACATCATAGCTTTTTATCAGAGCAACAATAGCAGCACAATTAAAGTGTATTATGCTCTGGTAATGTCAAGGGATCAATAAAAAGAAACTAATAATTGGGGAAGGGGTTTGAAAAGGAAAAAAAATACTCTAGAGCTTTGAAGGAAGTAAGACGGGAGGTGATTTGAAAATAATTTTAACTATCAATCCAGTCAGAAAAAGAAGGAATATTCAAAAAAGTCATGTCTTGACTTTATGGTAAGACTATTGTGCTTCTTGACTACATCAATGAACTTGTACTGGTTTTACATAGAACTTCAAAAGCAAAGATTTTTTTAAAATGAGCCATTACCTTGCCAACTGGTAAAGTATGGATCATTTTCCATTGCTATTATTTGAGTAGCACATTAAAAAAGAAAAAAAAATCTCAAACTTTGAGCATCCCAGAGTCCTTATAGGGTGAATTCAATAACATAAACTGTGTGTCATGTACTTTGAATCTGAAAATAATCATGAAGGAGTGGGAAGCCTACTAAGAATTATTAAGAACAACCGAATATACTTATTCTGGTACACTGCTATTAGTCATCTGGCATATTCCAAACAATTTGAAAATGCAGCTAGGAATTGTCTTTTCCAATTAATGATTCTTATGATCTGTCTTTCCTTTATCATTTCTACTTCTTTTCTCTTTGCTTTAGCTAATAGGATAGGGGGAAAACACTGCCTGAAACACAAACATTTATTTCATGCCTTCGTTAAGTTGATCTTTTTTAGATTGCTGACATTTAATTGATTTCATCTCTACTTTAGAGAAATAAAACCATTAAATCCAGTAAGTGAATTGTGTGCTGAAGGTTGTATGCTCTGTTCTCATGCAGAGCTTGAAGCAATGAAGGATGGTGGAAAGAGCATTAAATTGGAAATCAGAAGCCTGAGGTTTGAATTCCTGTCTTCAACAGTGGTAGTTGGTTCTACTTGACTTCCAGTAGCCCCAACTACGTCTTATACAGGCTTAACCCATTGAGATTCCAAAGGTGGGCATACTTACTAAGCTTTTCAGACCAGGAATTAAGGAATTTGTGGCATAATTGCATAAAGATGTCTTTTCTACAAAACTTTTTAAGCACCCTCTATATATCAGGTATTGCTCTAGATGCTAGTTGAAAATACAACAGTATCTGCCATCAAGAAGCTCACATTTTACTTGGGAAAAACAACATGTATATGAGCAAATAAATACAAATTTGGCATAGAACCTTTTCAGGGAGATGTTTTTAAAAAGAAGCAAGGATATAGAAGTAAAAGTGGGAAAATGGTGGACAGGATTGAGAAACCTGAGCTAGTTATTCCTAAGGGAGGCCCATAACACTCACATTAGCTGGTTTAAAATAGAACTCTCTGGCTTCACGTCCCAGAAAAAATTCTATCTTCTACAGAAAATCTTTCCTCATCCTCCTTTAATTCTAGTGCCTTCCTTCTGTTGATTATCTTCAATATGTCCCATATTTAGCTTATTGTATATAGTTGTTTGCATGTGATCTCCTCAATTGAACTTTGTCATTTCTTTGTATCCCAAGTGCTTAACACAGTGCCTGGTACATAAAGTGCTTAATAAATATTTATTAACTGACTAATTGATTGAAGCAAAAAGTACTATTATGAGTCAAGAAAGATCTAGAACACTCAAGCATCTGAAAACAAAATTGAATGGCTAACCTGGTTCCTTCTGAAATATCAGCAAGGGGAAGGAGGGGTCTGAACCAAAGTACCTAAACTGTGTATCTTTAAACCTCTGGGTTTGGGAGAATCTATAAATTCACTGCCTTCACAGTATTTATTTAAGCATATTTTTTTTTAATTTCTTTCGCTTGTATGGTTATGATTCAAGAAATGTATAAAGTTAAGTCATACTTTTGTGGTCTATTCCATTATTCCATGTTCATGTGATTCATTCCCATTGAAATTCAGCAGAGAAGAGAGAAGGGACCTAGAGGGTGGGAGCATGAGCCAGTCTATATATAACCACACCTTAAAGCCAGTAAGATGAAAAATACTTCTCTAAAAAGGGTCAAAGGTAAAATATAAAAATAAGACTTGCAAAATTAAAAAAAATTGATAACTATATTTCATATACTTGATTTCCTTTTTAATCTTATGTATTTGATTTTATACATTTAAAAAGAAGTTTTGAAGAAGGGGTCCATAGTCTTCACCAGACTGTTAAATGGATCCATGACACACAGAAAAAGTTAAGAATACTTAATATAAAGTAGCCACCTCTCTGGAAATGATGGAGAGTCTGTCAATTCTTCAGAGCATTCTCTGCTTATCGAATGAAGCATGTACATACTAGACTGAGTGTGAGAGTGCTAACCCTTGACCGTCATGAATGAATAAGGCCAGGTGGCTAAACAGCAGCAGCCTCAAGTAAACACAATTTAAATATATTAGAAAAACACAACTTTTCTGACCTTAATTTTATAACTGGTAAAATGAGTCTAATAATTCTCAGACTAATCCACTCACAAGATTGTTTGTAAGGAAAGTAATTTTAAAACATAGTGCTATAAATCTTATTAAATATTTTAAATGCTAAAAAAATTTAAATGGACATTTTTCAAATGACAAAAACAATCTCTCATAGAGTCTGATTTCATTGAGCTAGATTTGAGTTTATAGTCTCCTTTTATTCTTATTTCATTAATTTTGGTTATTATTTATTTTATTATTATTAATGCTAGAATTTCTATATCACTTTATAAAGAGGAGAGAGAGAGAGAGGAGAGAGAGAAAGAGGGAGGGAAGGAGAGAGGGGAAGAAGGAAACAAGGAGACAAGGAGAGGAAGAAGGAGCAAGGGAGAGAAGGAGAAGGAGCGGGAAAGGAAGAGGGATAGGGAAAGGGAAAGAGGGAGAGAGAGGGAGAGAAGGAGAGGAATAAAAAGGGAAAAGAAGTGAAAGAGGGAGAGAGAGAAAAGGAGAGGGAGAGAAGAGAGGGAAAGGGAGAGAAAGAGGAAGAGGGAGAAGGAGAGAGAGAACAGGAGAGGGAGAGAGGGAGAGGGAGGAGAGAGGAAAAGGAATAGGGAAAGGGAGAGGAGAGGGAGAAGAAATCTATTAGTACCTAGGGAAGCTATGGCCAGAATAAAGGATAACAAAAGGAAGGTGGTAATAATATAATGGCTAATATTTACATAGTTCCTAGTATATACCAGGCATTGGACTAAGTACTTTACATATATTATCTCATTTTATCCTCAAAAAATCTCTGAAAGATGGGTGCTATTATTATCCACATTTTACAGTTGAGGAAACTAAGGCAAATAGAGTTTAGGTGCCCAGAATCACAAAGATAAGGTGTGTTTGAGGAAGGATTTGAACTCGGGTCTGATGCTCTATCCACTGTGCCAACTAACTGCCCCACAGAATATAAAAAGATCCTCCAAATTTCCAGGGGATAAGGTTCTAGAAAAGAGTGGAAGAGAGTTTCCTTTTAGTAAATTTTTTCTTTTTTCTTTTTCAGAGGCAGCCTGGCCCATGCCATATCTGTTGTACAAGATCCATCACAGAACAATGCAGAGCCAATCCTCAGGGATGAAGTGCTGCTGACTCGGGGTACAAAGACCAAGCAGAGGCACCTTTTTCTTTTCAAAGATGGTCTGGTCATTGCCAAGTTAAAGTAAGATTTGACCTTATCAACTACTTTCTGCTAACAAACCAACCCTTTTTATATTGCAAGTACATGAGGCCATAGGGATAGGAAATGACTAAAGAGATTCAAAAAAGAAAAGGCAAGGGTCATTAGAAATCATTAACATTTCCCTCATTTTATAGGTGAAGAAAAAGAAGCCCAGGGAGAGAAGCACAAGGAAAGTGGTGAAGAAAATATTAATAATGCAAATTATGTTTAAAAGTTTATAGTGCTTTTCAGAGAGCTAGTTGTTAAAAATTTGCCAGCACATTCCTCCATAGGTAGCAAGTAACAGAGCTAAAACTGGAACCCAGATTCTCTGATTCAATGCTTTTTCCACTGTTACAAAGCTGGGAATTATATTCTTCATTTACCATTTAATCACTGCATGCTCATGATAATGCTTTTGTTTTCAGTTGAATTTGATCACTTCCACCAATATTTGTTTAAGATTGAGGGAAAAAAAGGTAAAGAGGAGGAGTAAATGCAGAAATGCCTAAAGTTTTCCCTAGGAAAAGTCCTGGACTTGCCTGTAATGTTTTAAATTCGTCTGACCTTCCCCACCTCCCCACTTTCTTCCTGTAATGTGCAGGATATGTAAAATACTCAGGGCTATTTATGCTAATTAATTCCAATTACTTAAAACAAGAATCTCTGTTTTAGGTCATGAAGCTTAATATGTAGGGTAGATATGAAAGCCAGTGGCCAACATCTCACCCACCTTTCCACCGAACTCCTTCTCAGAAGTTCTTAAGGATTCTCAGCAGAGAGAGGAAGAAGCATTATTGGGAAGGAAGACAAATAACAATGTTGACTCTTTTTCTGCCCTATTCAGAAATTTACTATTGGTCCAAAAGTCTTGGGACAGTAATAAAAAAGGAGAGGAAAAGTAACATTTTATACAAAAATATTAGAGCCCTCAACCCTAAAATATAGAAAAGTGAATGAATAACTAACTTTGTGTAGATTAGATCTATGGCTTAGTTGGGGATACAGAGATAATTTTGGAATATGGATTTATTTTAGAAAGGGGCAGGCAGGGATACAGTGAGGGACTTACTTCTAGAAGACAACCTGTGATGTAAACTAAAACCCAGAAGTTTTACTTCTAAGAGAATGTATCCTAGAACATCTGTTCTTGGGTTTCAGTCACCACTGAGAAACCTAGGGATGGAAAGGCTCTGGGTTAAAATGTAGAAAATTTGTTTTTCTTGACTGTACAAGTTTCTAACAGAGATATTTTTTATTCTTTGTGAATTAAAAGGGAAAGGCAGAAGAGAGAGAAGGCATATTTTCATTCATTAAAAAATGAAATATCAAAAGAAATAAGAAAGTTAAGCAGAAAGAGAAGGGGGAGAAAGAAAGAAAAAGGGAAAGAGGAAGAAAAAAGGGGGAAAAGGGGAAAAGGAAAGAAAGAAAAAGGAAGAAAGGAAGAAAGAAAAAAGAAAAAGAGAGAGAAAGAAAAAGAGAAAGAAAGAAAGAAAGAAAGAAAGAAAGAAAGAAAGAAAGAAAGAAAGAAAGAAAGAAAGAAAGAAAGAAAGAAAGAAAGAAAATAAATTAGGTTGTCTTCCAGAAGCAGGTTCCTCACTGTATAAGTCTATATCCCTAATACTGTACCCCAACTAAGCTATAGACCTATACAATCTATACAATCTATACAAAGCTGCTGCTTATAAATTTACTTTCATTATTTTATGGTTGGGGGTTCCAAAATTTTTGTGTGAGATGTTACTTTTCATCTTTCTTTTAAATGACTAGCTAGGAGACTTTTGGACCAATTTCATCATTAGATAATGAGGATATTAAGAGAAGCCTCCCTGATCTGTGGGACTAATGTCTTCAGCAGTCATCCCATGGAGCATATGTAGAGATGGAGCTGTGAACTGGGTCACTTCTAGAGAAACATTTGCTTTGGTTCAGTACTGAAAGATTTTCTCTTTGGGATGATACAACTTTCCTTATTGGTCTCTATGGAGCTGTACTTTGGGATGACACTACAATCCCTACTTACATCAATTTCATGATGGGGACTTATAAGAGACAGATGTGTCAACAGCAAGCATAAGTCCAGGGGAGGGATTAAGAGATTTCTGAGTCATCCCAAAGCACACATCCTATTACAATAAGCCAAAACACATCTTTCCAGAAATGGCATGGGACCCAGTCCAACACTATGCATGCTTCTTGGGATGGCTCCCACAGGTCCCAATCCAGCAGATGGAGGGATTCCCCTGATTACTCCCAATATACTATAAAGGTGAGTTCTCTGATACTGACTTGAGGACCTTACAATAGATGAGATCACCATTATAGTGTGGAAGGGATGCATTAGACTTGAAGCCTTCTCCATGGTTCAAGGATATAGTTCTCTAAACTTTATTTGTAATGCATGACACAGTTATTTGGATTATATGACTGTCTGCAACAGATTCTAAAGAAGGGAAACAGAGAAAGTTTAGCTTGATGATAAAAATCAAAGGAAAAGGACAATGGACAAAGGGATATTAGTAAAGATGGCAAGTTAATGCCATCGAAAATACTAGAAGAAAATCATGAGATGGTTGATGTTGGCGGAAGAAAAAGAGTTCCATTGATTTTATTTGTTCAGCAAATAATCTATTGAATATACTATATAAAGAGCATTGTAGCTAGCTGACCCAGTACATACTTGTCCTCAAGGAGTTTACACCTTAGTTGGGGCTGTCAGGAAGGGGGAGGAGAGGAGAAAGACACAAACATAAATAAATAGCTAAAGAGGAAAGTGAGAAGGAAGCCAGAAGTAGGTGATTTTTTTAATTTATCAGCATGAGCCACCAGTTCCTTCAAAATATTTTTGAGTTGTTTTCATTAAATTTCCCTTTTAAAGAAAAGATATTTTAAGTCTTAAAGGAAAATATTTCACTATATTTTTCAAGAACTTCTCACACCCACCCTACTTTTTTTTTTAAGTTGGAGATTAAGGTTTAAGAGATTTCAAAGAATTCAAAATATACTTGACTTCCTCTATCCCTTATCCAAATCAAGGAATTTGTTGTTTTTAAAGACATAAGGAAAGCCCCTGAAGAGTTATCGACAGGTGGGGAAATCCTACACTGTTCATTGTGAAGCTTTGTTTCATTCATGACACAAAGTGGGGATTTCTCAAACTCTCCACTCATAATCTCATCCTAAATGAAAGTGAAACTGCCTCCTTCCCATGCTTGATTCTTTAGTGTGAACAGCCTGTTGGTATGTGGGCTAAACCACCTCACTTTTCATTAAACCAAACAATCCCATTGCAGCTAAATTTACTCTGTAAATGGGAGGGCATTAAACATAAATTGAAGTCCTGGTTAGGACTTGTGGGATAACTTAGGGCTACCTTTATCATTTGCCTGGGAAGATTATTTTGGCTTCCCTATTACAGATGTTGCTGCCACCAGATATCCCTAGGAGACTTATGAGCTCACAAAGAGACCAAAATGTCTCCTTTTCCTTCAGAGTATGCATGTATGTATATATATGTATGTATGCATGCATGTGCATGTGTGTGTATATATACATACTCACCTAACATTTTAATAAATAATATACCTGAGCTCCTAGCTGCCCAGTTTTTAGGGGCATCAGTTGGGCAGTTAGGAGCTCACGTTACAAAATCTATGAGTCATACATATTACCCAAAACTGCTGACTTTGGTCATTCTTCTGCTTTCAGTGCTATATTTGGACTAGGATTGTGCCTTCTGGTCTTTGTTGCCTTAAAAAATAATAACACTAGGGACTAAGGAAAACCCTTAGTTCAAATCCGGCCTTTACTAGTTATGATCTGAGCAAGTCACTTAACTCAGTCTCACTTTGCTCATCTGTAAAATGGGGATAAAAACTGTACCTATTGCACAGATTTGTTGTGATTAAGCAAGTTAAGGTTTAGTGAGTTGAAGTACTTTGCAAACCTTAAATTAAAATATCTATTATTGTTGTCACTATTAATAACAAAACAATTGTTCTTTAAAGTTTGCCAAATTCCTAAGAGACAAACTTTTTCCTAGATTTTCTGGACATTGTTTTGATCCATAGCTGTATTTCTATCCCTTTTGGATAAAAGTTCTTCCCAGTAGTGGATTCCCCCAGCAAGTGAGAAGGCTGGCTAGAAAAAGATCCTCTGGGTAAAATAAAGCCACCTTTATTCATTATGATTCTAGAAAATTAACAGTCTGTGTTTGGATCAGGGAATGGGGGTTGAGGTTAAGCAACTTGTTCAGAGTCACAAAGCTGGAAAATGTCAAGTGTTTGAGGTTAAATTTGAACTCAGGTTTTCTTGACTCTGGGTCACCTATTTGTTCCATTAACAGTCTTTTAGGTCAGAATGCTCCTCTGCAATTAAACCACATTATAAATAGCAATGTTATTTTTCTTTTAAATTGTACTATGATAATTTATTTTTCCTCATCCTGTTCCCATCATCACAGGTGAAGTCCATTAAAACAAAAGTCCAGTTGCCAGCACTCACTGGCCATAGGCAACTTCCTAGGCTGGGCCTTGTACCAGCTAAGATGCTCATAAAGAATTTGGCTGGAGATACTGCACATGGAAGCTTGGTCATCATAATGGCAGGGCCAAGAGTGTTGGAGAGGAGAATAATAGACTTTCCCTTGGCATTGATTCAGACCCTTGAATAAGACCAGGAGAAGGCCTGCTGACTGAGAGCAGGGAAAGAAAGTTTATTATTTCATTCTAACTCACAAGTGGCAAATTGGAGCAAAAACGTTTACTTCCATGTCAAAAATTGCTCATAAACTGAAATGGTGAAATTCCTTCATTAGATCAGGATGGTATTAGACATAAATCATAGGTCTAGAGTTGAGAATTAGAGGCATTGAATCCATTCCAAACCTGAGCCCCACAAGTGAGTTAAGTGATTTGTCCATGTAGGCTAGCTTATGTTACATGTTATGTTAAGTTTCTTCTGTTGTTAAGGTTTGGGGGATACCTTCCATCCTATGTTTGTCCAAGGCTGTCTAATAACAAATCATGTAGAAGAGTTCTACTGTGTTCATTTAAATACTATATTTATTACATGCCCAGAACATCTCTATGATAGCTGCTTGGGAATGTCACAAAAATGACATCTTTCCTGTATATTTGCTCTCTTTTAGATTTGAGATCTGATCATTTAAAAACAAAGTGCTATATGAAATTCCAAAACAGCCTTGGACAATGGAATTTAGCAAGATGTGTCTTCCTGACTCCAGGCCCAGCATTCTATCTAGTATACCATCAAGTTGCCTATTATACATATAATGTTAAATTAATAATGATAATTTATTATAATAAGTATATATTACAACCAAATCTCAGTATAAAGTTCTAAAACCCCAACAAAACCTCAATCAGGCAATTATCCATCATTATTGTAATTAATCTATTGTGAATGAGACTCTGTTAAGCATGGCAAATTCTCCTTAAAGGGATAAAATATCTAACACATTCTTGGAAGACAGGAGATCTTCAAGTATATTTTATTTATAAGTAATATGACATATTCAGTATTATCAATATACCAGAAACAGTTCTGAAATGACCCTCTTGCCCTTCAATCTTGTTGTAGTAATGAGGTAAGGAAATTAATTGCAAACTCTCAGGGTTCACATTGTCCCAAAAGTTTAAATGTAGTTTTAGGACATTTCAGCCATTAAAGACTTTTGACCAACACAGAACAGTTCAGTTTCATCTACTTTAAAATATGGTATGTCCCCAAAATCTTAAGGTGGTTTTAAGTCACCAAGTCTAAAACTGTTGTAAGACTTTTGTTCAGTCTTAACTGTCCTAAGATTTGGGTGACATACCTTAATTCAAAGTAGATCAGGACAACCTGTGTAAGGAACTTCAAAGATCTAACCAGTTTTAGTCAACTAAAATTCTAGTCCAAAGTTGTCTGCATAATACCTATTTCACTCCTTGCCAGAAATTAAAGCTAAGTAATTCTATTCATTAAAGTTAAAGAGGCATGTTTTCCGGAAATGTGTTTCTGACTTTTCTGAGATTTAGGATGCAAAGGCAAAGTCAGCATCTGTCACTTACATGGTAGACTCAGATCTATTATTCTTTATCTGTTATTTTTTATTAAATGCTACTAATTATTTCTAATTGTACCTTGCAAATCATAAAGCAGTTTTAGGTTTATCTTACAGCAAATCTGTGAGATAAAGATAAAACAATAAAGGATTGTTTTTCTACATGAAAAATCTGAAACTCAGAGGGATTAAGTGATTATTCCAAAATTGCACAGTTAAGTGAGATGCAGAAATAGATTGTACTCAAGTAATCAGTCTCCCAATCTAGCATATTTTTAAATGGGTGTCACTGGAACATAAAGACATGGCATGACTACTGATGAAGATAATGTTAAGAAAAAACACAAATAACTCCATTTCCCACACCGTTGCCCAAGGGGAGAGTTGCCAAGGGGAAAGTTTATGATCAAGTCTTAATCTTAATCTAAATCAAATCTTAATCTAAAAAACATCACCCTGATTTATCCCTGACCCACATCTCTTGCTTCTCTGCTTCCTTCTCTCCTAGAAAAATAAGACCAGTTTGACTAAGGAGACAAATGGAGATTCTTAGAAAATGATGCATCTAGCAAGTAAAAAGGGTCTACAGAAATGCGTTGCACAAGTTTGCTGCAATAGCACTATTTCACAATGACGTCTTGAATAAATGATAGATGCCCTTGAATGAATGGAGCAATGGGCCTAGGGTCAAGAAGCCCCCAATTTTAATTTAATTTAATTCAGACACTTAGTGGACATTTCCCTGAGCAAGTCACTTAATTGCCATCTGTTTCTGTAAATGTAAAATCGGAATAATAATAGCCATCTATCCCAACCTCCATGGTGGTTGTGAGAATAAAGTAAGGTAATATTTATAAAAGACTTTGACAACCTTAAAATGATACACAGATGCTAGCTATTACTATACTTGTTATGTTATTGTTGTTTAGTTGTTTTTCAGTTATGTCTGATTCATTGTGGCCCCATTTAGGATTTTCTTGGCAAAAATACTAGAGTGATTTGCCATTTCCTTTTCCAAATCATTTTACAGATAAGGAAACTAAGACAAACAGGGTTAAATAACTTGTATAAACTCACACAGCTAGTAAGTTTCCTAGGATGAATTTGAACTTAGCAAGATATGTCTTCTTGACTCCAGGTCCAGCATTCTATCTACCGCACTACCTAGCTGCCTATTTATCATACATAAATTATATGTATGTTAAATGTTTAATGATAATTTATTATAATAAGTATGTATTACAATCAAACTTCGGTATAAAGGTACAAAACCGCAATCAGGCAATTATCCATCTATAACATTACTCTTGAGCCAATTCTCTATCCTTAATTATTTAAAAAGACCTTTCTGCTATCCCCGTCCTGTGAGCATTTCCTTTGATTTGCATGTATTCTTTAGGTATACTCAATAAACTTTCCCTTAAAAGTACCTATTTCCCTGCAAGTTTTAAAAGCTAATTTTTGATTCACAATAATTCCTGAAAGAGTTTGAAGTTATGAAATTTTATCTATATCAGAATATAACTTGGAAAAACCCCAACCATCTAAAAATAACAATCCTTAAAGGCAACAGATTTAAGTTTCAAAATGTTTCCATTACTACACACACACACATACACACATATACACACACCATATTATCTGACCCTGAGATTTCTCTGAGCCTCAGCTTCTCCATGTGTTAAATGGAGAGATTGTAAGCAAAATTTTATACTTGTCAGGATTCAAATATAGTTATATAGAAATATATATGTGATGTGATGTGTGTGTGTGTGTGTGTGTGTGTGTGTGTGTGTGTATTCCTCTGGATAAGATTTTTAGTATTCTTAAATTCTTATGAAAATGTTCAGATATCATCAATTTATTTTATCATTCCGTTTTTTTCCTTAATAACAATCTATAGTAGCTGCAGGAAGTGATGAGAATATAAAGGTACTAAAAATAATTATTATAATTCAGAATAACCTGGTACCTGCATCCCAATTGGTGGGATCAGAGATCCTGGTGTTAGGGGTTGTTGGATTACTTTTTCCTTCTTTTTCTCCTACAATTACTTTATTATTAATGTGTTAATAATAACTACTCACATTTGAAATTATAAAGTATTTTCCTCAAATAACTGTGAATTAAGTGCTGCTGATGATAATGTTAATGGTGATGATAGCTAACATTTTTAAATGATTTAAGGTTTACAAAATTCTTTACATGTTATTTATATGTTCTCTCATTTGATTATAACAACAATCCTTTGAAGTTGGTAGATGAATAAAGATATGCACTAAGGAACTTACATGGTCAGGTCATATACATAGAAGGCACCATTAGCAGGGACATGTATGATTTTGGTATATCCTTGACTGAAGAAACTTAATACCTCTGATCCTGCAAAGCTGGTGATGTCATTGTGCTACTCTCTCTTAACCGATCTTCTCTGTGCTGGGGTCCCCTCTGGTCTTATGGTCACCAAGCTGTTCTTTGCTACCATCTGCTGGGTTTATACTATCTAAGAGCCCTTGGTCTTTATTTTTCTTTTCAGAATATAGTAACTAGAAAACATTTTTCCTAACAGTTACTATCTAACTGAATATTTATATCTAACTGAAATATATTTATTTCTTTGGTGTATGCTAATGATTTTAAGTCTACATTCCCAGACAATTATCTCACTTAGGGTTAGGAAATTCTTTTTAATACCTCTTATCTCTGTGGTTGGTATATTTTGTCCCCCAATTTTTTTAAGTCTCTATCAAATTTCCCATTATTACCACCAAGATCCTCTTTGAATGTTACTCAAATGTAGCTGAACAAAAGCAAAAAGTGAAGACAAGATCATCATTCTCCATGCATTTGGGACATATTTCTGCCTTTATGTATAATAGCCAATAACAATAATAACCCTAATTTTAGAACTCTCCTAACTAGTGCTCAATATGTCCCTATTTTACAGATGGAGAAGGTGAACCTCAGAGAAGTCTTAGAGTCAGATAATATGGTATAAAGAGCCTATTAAAAATAGTCTTAAGAGACTTTCTTACACATAAGGGATGAGACTGTACCAATTACTTCTGGTCAAGAGACCAGGGAAAGGGAAAGTCTTCTCTCTTCTCCCCCAGGGTTCAAAATATGTGAGATCAAAAGCCCTTTCCTGTAGAGGGGGAAATTCTCTGTGGCCATATTTCTCTGCCTGGACTGGTTTCCCCTTGTTTTCGGATGTGGCAACATTAATAAAAGCCACAAAGAGAATTTCTTCATTTCTGGGAGTAGTTCCTTGAGCATCTTAATCTCTTTCTCATACTTAGCAGAATGGGATTAAAAGGAAGTCATTTTCAACCATGAATCCTAACCCATGGGGAATCATAGGCTATATGGCACTGCTATAACAAGAACACATATTCTATATTACACTTTGATTCTCAGCTTTTATTTCTGTGAGGGTCTTGGTTCTTTAAAAGGCATTCTAAGAATGATTTATACAATTATAATAACATGGAGAAAAACATCCTTGAAAGTCTGTTAGCAGAATGACCAACTATGATTCCAGAGGATTAATGATGAAACATACTACCCTGTCCTTATATAGAAGTGAAAGACCTAGACAGCAGAATAAGACATTTCTTTTAGGCATGGCTAATGTGAAAATCTGTTTTGCTTGAATATATGTATTTGTAATGAGTTTTTTTTTCCTTTTCATTTGAGGGTTAAGGTGAGAAGAAAAGATAGATTTTTGCTAATTGAAAAAAATTTTACTTTAGAAAAGGTATGCTATAAAGTGCCTTAGTCAATTCTATATAGCTTCTTCAAAGGCATAAACAACTATTTCACTCTGATTTATAAATGGGTTAACTTTTGTCTCTTTAGCTAAACAAAACTATATACACTGAATACTTAAGATCAGTAAATATTTAGGATTATAAGATTTATTTCAAACAATCAAATAAACATGTAAGACAAGAGGGAAAAAATCTTGTCCAAATTCCCTAGCCTGTAACAAGGCAGAATCCAAAAGATGCTTTTATTTTGTGCTTCTTTCTAGGCCTATCCAAAATTCTACTACATTTGAGTCCATTGACATTCTTTGTTTTCTCCTTTAAAAAAATTAATCAATATATTTTTGTCCTGTTTCACTCTTGATTCATCTATATCTTTCTACATTTCTTTGTATGTTTTACATATTGTAATATATTTGTATCCAATTGTATCCGTTGTATCCAACTCTCCATGAATCCCATTAGAAGTTTACTTGACAAAGATACTGGAGTGGTTTGCTATTTGTTTCTCCAGCTCATTTTACAGATAGGAAACTGAGGCAAACAGGATGAAGTGACTTGTCCAGGATCACACAGCTTAGTAAGTGTCAGAGGTCTTCCTGACTCCAGGCCTAACACTATGCACTGCATCACCTAACTGAACAGCAAAATCTATTAAACCATTTAGATTGTTTCTAATTATTTTATTTCTCCATTGTTTCTAACATTTCATCATTATAAATAACGTCTCTGTGTAACTAAAAAAGACCTTAGAACCATCTAATCCAAGCTTTTTCTTTTACCATGGGCTCAAAGGTTTTATATATATAGGAAGTGGGAAAGGTGAGATTTGACCCCAAACCCCAGATGACTTTCCATTGTACAATGCTGCCTCCAGTTATATATGTTTTCATAAACCCAGGTCCTTTTTATTTTCTTTTTAAAAATGGATCAGACCACAGAAGGCAGCAGAGTAAGCCTGAGATGAGAGGGCCTGGAAAACCCATGATTTACAGTGGAAATCCTGACAGACCCTTCACCCTAACACCCTTGGGCCTACTGCAGCCCCAGATATGTCAAGAGCAGAGATCGGTTTCTTCAGCAGTCAGGAAGCCCACTCTTTGGTTTGACTTTTGCTTTCCTCCCACATATCACAGAGTGGGCTGAATTACTTACTATTAGTCATGTGCAGCTTCTGCAACTTTGTTCACTACATATAGGTTGACCTAAGGAAATCACAAGTTCTGCATCTAGTTGCCTGAACCCTGCTGGGCTGTTTGCATTAGTAAAAAATGAAGTTAGCCTCTTTCCCATCAACTCTGTTTATTTCTTCTCTGAATACCCAGGGTCTTCTTGATATGACTTTAAAAAAAAGTCCTGGGGGACAGCATCTATCATCCTTTTCTCCTCAGTCAAGAAGTTCTTGTGTTTTTTCTTGTTGGTCTAATTGTTGGAGCTTGGATAAATACTTTTTAGATCAGTTCATGAATTAAGTTGTGACCCTCTGCTCAGATCTTAGCGTTTTACATTTATTTACATAGTAGACATTCTTGCCAGCCCCCAAATCAATTCACAAGACTATTATCTCATGTATCTTCACCAAACCTTAAGGGGGATGACTCCATGGCTTCTCCTCTATCTCTCCTCTTTTCGTTTTCATGCTCATCCCAGAGTTGGAAATCTGTGATCAATCAATCAATAAGTATTTATTAAGTGCTAACTATATGCCAGTGCTAAGTGCCAAGGAAACAAAGAAAAAACAAAATAGTCCCTGCCCTTAGTAAGTTTGCATTCTAACAAGGGAGACGAATATCTTTAAATATATAGCTACATCTTAGATAAATGATTGGTTTTTGTTCTTCCTTCTCAAAAGGACCCTAACATCACCATGTTGAAGTAAGGATGCTGATGCAAGTTTGGAAGGCTCTACCATAGGTTGAGTACAAATAGTCCACATGGAACATTTGGAGCTGAAATGTCTCTCAATTTGTGCATCTCATTTCTTTTGAACTACAATTCTGCTTTGCTCATAAATGACCTTTCATGTGGGTATGTCATGCTGGGTGGTCCTTTGCCAATCCTTCCCATGTCATGCAATCAATTCCAAAGTTCTTCAGAAAGATCTTGAGAGTCACAGATATGTCATAGATATATAGAAAATTTATACAGACATATATCTTTAAATATATATCGATATATGTTATATCCCCTCAAGATTACATATATGTTTGTATATATATGTATATATATATAAATCATTTTATATATATATATACATATATACAGAAATATGGGAGATATATATTAAAATAAATAAGATTAAATATAGAGTGGATAGAAAGTAACTTTTGTCAAAAGGATGAAACTAGTAGCTGAATGTGGACTTAAAAAAGCTTCCTGAAAGTGTTACTTGAGCTGAGTTTTATAGGAAGCCAAAGATTTTAAGAGTTGGATTTTGGGAAGGAAAGCATCCCAAGCATGGGGGGCAGTCAAAGAAAAGGCACATAGAATAAAAGACAGAACTAATGCTAAGTAAAGTGAGTAGAACCAAGAGAACATTGTACACAGCAACAAGATTATGTAATGATCAACTCTGATGGATTTGTCTCTTGTCAACAATGAGGTGATTCAGGCCAAGTCAAATAGATTTGGGATATAGAGAGCCATCTGCATTCAAAAAGAGATCTTTGGAGACTGAATTTGGGTTACAACATAGTATTTTCACCTTTTTCAATTTAAAAAAAAAATTTGTTTTTATTTCGTTGTTTGCTTGTTTCATTTTCCCTCATTTTTTTTCCTTTTTGATCTGATTTTCTTGGGCAATATGATAAATATGGAAATACATTTAGAATAATTGCACATGCTTAACCTATATTGGATTACCTGTTGTCTAGGGAAGAGGATTAGAGGAAAGTAAGAAGAAAAATTTGCAACACAAGGTTTTGCACGGGTGAATGTTGAAAACTATCTTTGCATGTATTTTGAAAATTTTAAAAAAACTATTATTTAAAAAAGGAATAGAAGATAGAGTGTTAAGCATGGGATAGTGAGTATTCCAGAATGACTGGAAAATAGAAATTATAGAAGTAAATAGAATGTAGCAAAACTGGGACCAGATTGTGAAGAACTCAACAAAGGAATATTTGATCGGGTCAGTAAGAGGAAGCCCCGAAAAGCAATTAGGAAGGGGGAGGTGACATGGTTTAGAAAAATTACTTTGCCAGCTGAGTGGAGAATGGATTAGAGTGAGGAGAGACTTGAGGAAGCTAAATTAATCAGAAGACTACTGCAATAGGCATGGGATAGTGAGATCTTAAAGTAGGATGGTGTCTATATGAATGAAGAGGACTAGGTGAGAGATGTTACAAAGAAAGAAATTATAAGATTTGGCAACTGATCTGAAGGGATGAGCAAGAAAGAGGGAGTCATAAAAGCCAACAAGGACTGGACAAGAGACATTCACTTCATCTCACACCACTGTGGTGGCTGGCCTGTCCTCCTGCATTTCCTCCACTGAGACCAAGGCCTATCTTAAGGGCCTCCAGAAAGCTAGCCCAGGTCCTAGTCAAGGAGACAGACTTTATCCCTGGCCATTTTTGTGGTGATTACTCAGCTGAAATGAAGGCTGGTCCAAAAACTTACAGAAAGCTAAACCAGAACATTACAAGTTGGTGATGTGAGATTGGAGTTTAGGAGAAAGACAATATTGAGAGTCTGTGAAATGTGAAGTTCTGAGTGCAAATCCTGGCTTCTCGTCCTTACCAATTGTAATTTGGGTCAAGTTCTTTCATTTCTTTGGGCCTCAATTTCCTCATCTGTAAAATGAAGAGGTTGGACTACTGTTCTTTTGAGAAACTGGATTGTAGTCTAATTCCTAGACTATTTCTAGATTATAATCCAATTCCCAGAAAAGGTGTTTCATGGAGCCAAAGTCTATCCTATTATTCTAGTTTCCTCCAATGACTATTTTTGCATTCAATCAATGGGATCATAGGATTTTGAGCTCAAATAATACAGATAACTCAATCCATTTCAACGAAAAAATTCAATTAAACTCAACAAACATTTATTTAAACACTGTAATAGGCACTAGGAATATGAAGCCTAAAGTGAAGTCCTTTGAGGAATTATCATTCTATGGGAGGATAAAAACAACAATCACAACAAATATTTATTAAGCAGTTACTGTACATTGATGTGCTAGGATTGGTGGGCAATATCCAAAAATAGCAGACATATTCCTGCTCTGAAAGAGGTAATAGTTAATCAGAAACAAAGGGAGAACAGCAATATAAAGTAGTGATGAATAATTGTATAGATGGTAAAAGTTCATCAAAGGGAATGATGACAGAAACACATGTATATATATATGTGTGTGTATGTGTGTGTGTGTGTGTGTGTGTGTGTGTGTATCATAACAAGTAAGCTGTAGAGCAGACAGAAAGTAAAATAAGAAGAGGGAATGGCACCAGTAACTGAATATGGTCCAGGAAAGGTTTCCTGGAAGTATTGCTTCAGCTGAATTTTACAGAAAGCTAAGATTCTAAAAGAGTTCATGAAGTATATAGGGCTGGAAAGTACTCTGGACTTTGATCCACGATTCAGATGCTAACTCAACACCAACTCTGCCATTTTGGTCAAATTTTGTTTTATTTCTCCAGGCTTCAGTTCTTTCATCCATAAAATGGGAGATGATGATACTTGCATTGCCTAATTCAAAACACTGTCAGAAGAGATCTCCCTAGGTCTTAAAGAATTAATTATTAAGTCTGCAGTTTTAAGCTATTAAAGCATAAAGCAGCATCAAGAATTTGGGATATATTATGTGTCCCAAATAAAAATTATTGTTTTTTTATTATTATTATTATAGTGAATTATATTTTATATTTATGGTGTAGTGTTTATATTATGTTAATATGCTATATGTGATTATAAGTGATTCTTATAATAGATGTGATTAATATTGTATTTATAACATATTTACACCATAAGCAATTATTTAAGTACTTCATATTTATATTTATATTATATTATGTTAAATCAATTATTTCAGTACTTTATATTTATAATATTTATATTATATTATTTTAAATATGTGATGATATTATATATTTTATTTTACATTTATATTATATTAATGTTTCTGTTATAATGTTATATTTATAAGTTATTATTATTACCTTGACTTTGAATAATTCAGTCAATTAATCGATTAATTATTAAGGTACAGGGCTAGGCACTGGGATACAAATACCAAAAGTGAACTAGCAACTGTTCACAATGAGTTTTTATTATTGCAATGGCCTCTTCATTGATTTCTTTTTTGCCTCAAGTCTCTCCCCACTCCAGTCTGTAAAATACGCTACTGCCCAAATAACTGTCCTTAAGCTCATTTCTGCCTATATAACTCCTCTACTCAGGAAATCATTGGTAACTTGAGAGAAAGAAAAGGCTTGGTTCAATTATAAGTTAGGAGCAAGATTGCAAAGAGGAAAGGAAATGGAGGCAGCAAATGCAGACAACTTTTAAAAGAAGTTTAACTGAGAAAGAGAGAAGAGGGAAAACTTTAAAATATGATAGTTTAAGGAGGTGGTAGGGTCTAGTGAAGATTTTATTTTCAAAGAATGATGAAAACAAGCATGTTTGAAGGAAGTGGGTAAGAAAACAATGGAGTTTTGATAAAGAGGTGGGGATGATTGCGGGTGCAATTTGCTGGAAAAGATTGAAGGGGAAGAGATCAAAGGCACCTGAAGATGGGTTATCCTTGATCTTCGTAAAGAGAAGGATCTTGGCAAGGAAGTAGAGTGAAGAAACCATTGAAGGGAAGAGATTCAAAAAGAGTGAAATTTGTAAGTCAGAATAACACAGCACCCCAAGTCAGAGATTTCTCTTTTTTCTTTGATCTAGTTTGTCATGGTCCCATCTTTCAATTATCTTCAGCCAGTTTGAAAACAAAATAAGGAATGAAAATGAGGAACAGATGTTAAAAGAAAAAATAAAATTCCCTTCGGTTTTAACCTGTTTTGAAGGACCTGTGAATAAAAGCACAAAATAGAGGTCATTACAATTGGAAAAACAACCCTTCTTCCCTTTCCTCTTCAGTTTATTGAGTGTCTAGAAATTCTTCTTACCTAGTACAACTTTTCTGAAACAATACAGTCTTAGATAAAAAATGCATTATTGGAATATAAAGGCAGTACCTAGACCAATCTAGTCCAGTCCCATTTAGTCCTAACCAATTTAATCTAGTTCAGTTCTAATGAGATCCAATCCAATTTATTCCCATCTAGTCTTATTCTAATCTAGTCCAATCTGGTTCAATCCATCTGGTCCAGACCAATATATAGTCTAAACCAATCTAACTGGTCCAGTCTAATCCCACCAATTCAATCTAACCTCCAGCCCAATAAAAGAGTATTAATCCTACTATCTATAAAGCACTGTTAGAAGGATTCAAAAGATACATTTCCTCAAGAAGCTAACATTTTATGCTAGGGAGGGGAATGCAGGGACAGAGTAACACGATATTCAAAATGTATAATTCAAGATGGAATTTGGCAGGGAAGTAAAGGAGTGAATCAGAAAAAAATGATTTATTCACAAAATTTGAGGAGAAGCAACATTTCTAAGCTGAGAGGATCAGGGAAGGCTTCACAGAGGAAAGAAGTTATTTATACCTGAACTGAAGAGAAAGATTCTGAAAAGTACCCATGTATATAGTATGGAAGTAAAGAGGCAGAGATACCAAGCCTATAAAAACTGAATTATATTCAAATGACTGTTGGTCCTGTTGTCATATCAGGCCTCTCAGATGGTATTAAAGAACAAAATAGAGATTATTACAATTGGAGAAACAACCCTCCTTTCCCCTGGATAGGGAACTAATAATGCAGTGATTAAACGAAGAAAACATGAATTCAGATGGGCAAATATATAAAGCATTTATGGCATGTTGGAACTTAAATGGAAATTTTTCATGAAATACAACATCAATAGCTAGCATTTATATAATATTTTAGGGCATATGTTAGCATACGATATGGTACTTATTACATGTGGACACTGTCATTGATCATGCTTGCATTATTTATACTATGTCGTTATACAAAATATATTATAATTACATATGCATACTGTAGCTTATAAAAATGTCACAAATGCAACATATGGTTTTACCCTGCAGTATACATGTAATATATGTTATGACACACACATATCTAGTAAATAAATAGATGCAGAGGTACATACAAGGATTGGTTCTCAGATCTCATTAGGATACTTTGATCCAAATGAAGGGCTGAGGGTAGAATAAAAAAGTTCTTCCAAAGCTTCCATTTAAAAAAGACTCATAGGAAAGCAATCTCTCCATTTCTCACCAGGTCCACTCCTTTTATTTGAGTACAAAATTCCCCTCATCATCAGGAAAATCATCATTCTTCCATAGTACAGCAGCTTTGGTACTCAAAATCCATTAGCACCTTCAAGATTGTCTGCAATGCCAAGTGAATAACTCTTTTATAAGCTGGTATTTTTAAAGGATTCCCAAGCCAGTCATTTTTTCAGTTCATTAAACTATATTGGACAATTCAAAACTTACTTTTTTTTTTCCTGACGGGGCAGGCATTGCCCTGAAGGGAAAAATGAAAGTTGTTTTAATTTAATTTTTAAGCAACTTAGTAAATGTTTTTAGTGTCACATGTAGGTGATATATTCAGATATTAAGGACACAATCATAAAACCAAAGAAAAGTGTGCACAATGAGCAAAAATGGTACTTTTGCCCCCATCAAAAAAGTCCCTCTCTTTTGCCTGTGGGAGGTAAGTGAAAAGTCAAACCACAGTGGACTTGTCACAAATTGAAGCTAAATGAATATAAAAAATTTGCCTAAATCTTCTTCTGGAAGTTAAGTTCATTTCTCATCCTCTGTCAGACCTAAAAAACAGTGAAAAAGCAAAACTTGCCATGGTATTTGATGTGAGATTGGGATCTGGTGAGACTTGGAATCACACAGTGTTAGAACTGGAAGAGTCTACCATAACATTCTTTCATATCTTCCACCTCTTTTCAATTTACACCACCATAGTGGTTTGTTTTTGTTTTTGTTTTTTTTGGTATTTTTACTGCTAGGTTTTGATTAGTACAAACTAGGAATTTCCCCTAAACTAGCCACATTAATTGAATTCAATGTATATTTCCATTTGGGCTAGAACCAATGACCATATTTTACATAATTATAACTTCAAATGGTATAAATTCAAAATGAATTGCACTACTTCAAGGAATTCATTATCTGCACTAATCATATCTTGGCTGTGTCTTTCAACTGAACTATCAAAATAGCCTCCAAACTCTTCTCTTTGTCTTCCTCTCCTATCCATCCTATATATGGCTGCCAGATATTGTTGTAGTTCAACCATTCAGCTGTTATACTCTTTGTGACCCTATATGGGTTAATTTTTGGCAAAGATACTGGAATGATTTGCTATTTCCTTCTCTAGTAGATTAGGCAAACAGAAATTACTTTAATTGCTCAAGATCACACAGCTAGTAAATGTCTGAGGCCATATTTGAACTCAGGTTTTCTTGGCTTCAAGTCCTGTATTCCATCCATTGAGCCCTCTAGCTGCCTCTCCTAAAGCATAGCTATATTCTTACATCTAATTTCAGCGAAACAAAGGACAAGGAGTATAGTCTTACATAGATGTACGAATATATATATATATATATATATATATGAAGGTAATAAATATCTATGTGTATGTGAATATATATCTTTGAGGGAAGTGAGAAGGGGGGAATAAAGAACAAAGTAAATGCACAGCAGAGAACAAAAGAAAATCTATAAGAAAGCAAAGGAAAGATGGACAGCTCTAAACAAAACGTATATTGTTATATATATATATATATATATATATATATATATAGGCTTCCTTAAAATGGAAATTTTTTGCTTTATATTTTGAATCCTCTCATGTTCTTTGTATACATGGCAATATTTTTTCTATTTTCTATTTTAGTTTTACATAAATTAATTTTTTATTAAAGCTTTTTATTTACAAAACATGTGCATGGGTAATTTTTCCAACATTGACCCTTGCAAAATCTTTTGTTCCAAATTTTTCCCTCCTTCCCCCCATCCCCTCCCCTAGCTGGCAGGTAGTCCAATACATATTAAATATGTTAAAATACATTTTAAATCCAATATATGTATACATATTTATACAGTTATCTTGCTGCACAAGAAAAATCAGATCAAGAAGTATAATGTTCAGGCTAGCTTTCTGGGGGTTCTTCAGACAAGCCTTGATCTCAGTAGGATAAACACCAAGGAGGGAGGAGAGCCACCAGGAGGATGGTCAAAAATGGAATGTCTCATTTACAGTCCTTTCAGCCCTTCAGTACCTCAGTATGATTACATCATTGCAACACACTATGTATGTGTGAACTAGAGAATCATTACATCACCAAACTAAGTACTAAGTATATATGTGAACTAGAGAACCATCATCTCTTCAATCACACTGAGTTTAACACCTTGTTGTAAGTATCCTTGTTTCAAGTATACTTCTCCAGAATTCTGGCCCTCTACAAAGAAGAAATAAAAAGAAAAACTGAGAAAGAAAACAAAATGCAAGCATATAACAACAGAGAGAGTAAGAATGCTATGTTGTAGTCCACACTCAGTTCCCATAATTCTCTCTCTGAGTGTAGCTGGCTCTCTTCGTCACTGAGCAAGTGGCACTGGTTTAATCATCTTATTCTTGAAGACAACCACATCCATTAGAATTGATGGTCATATAGTCTTCTTGTTGCCATGTATAATGATTTGGTTCTACTCATTTCACTTAGCATCAGTTCATGTGGGTTTCTCCAAGCCTCTCTGAAACCATCCAGAGAGTTTTACAAAAAAATAATATTACATAGCATTCATATGCCATAACTTATTCAGCCATTCTCCAATTGATGGGCATCCACTCAGTTTCCAGTTTCTTGCCACTACAAAGAGGGCTGCCACAAACATTTTTATGGGTCCCTTTCCCTTTAAGATCTCTTTGGGATATAATCCCAGTAGAGACACTGCTGGATCAAAGGGTATGCAGTTTAATAACTTTTTGAGCATAATTCCAAACTCCTCTCCAAAATGGTTGGATCCATTCACAGGTCCACCAACAATGTATCAGTGCCCGGTTTTCCCATATTCCCTCCAACATTGGTCATTATCGTTTCTTGTCATCTTAGTCAACCTGACAGGTGTGTAGTGGTACCTCAGAGTTGTCTAAAGAGTTTGCATTTCTCTGATCAATAGTGATTTGGAGCACCTTTTCACTGACTACAAATTTCAATTTCTTCATCTGAAAATTGTCAGTTCATATCCTTAACCATTTATCTATTGGAAAATGATCTGAATTATTATAAATTTGAGTCAATTCTCTATATATTTTAGAAAGGAGGCCTTTATCAGATCCTTTGGATGTAAAACTGTTTTCCCAATTTATTGCTTTCCTTCTAATCTTATCTGAAAGTTTGTACAAAAACTTTTTTTTAACTTAATATAATCAAAATTATCTATTTTATGACCAATAATCATCTCTAATTCTTCTTTGGTCACAAATTCCTTCCTCCTCCACAAATCTGAGAGGTAAACTATATTATGTTCTTCTAATTTGCTTATAATATCATTCTTTAAGTCTAAATTATGAACCCATTTTGACCTGATCTTGGTATACAGTGTTAGGGGTGGTTCTATGCCTACATTCTGCCATACTAGTTTCCAATTTTCCCAGCAGTTTTCATCAAATAGTGAATTCTTATCCCAAAATCTGGGGTCTTTGAGTTTGTCAAATACTAGATTGCTATAGTCATTGGCCTAAACTATTCCACTGATCAACTTCTCTTTTTCTTAGGCAGTAACAAATGGTTTTGATGACTGCTGCTTTATAATATAGTTTTACTTTTCTTTTGATGAATTCCTTTGAAATTCTTAACCTTTTGTTCTTCCAGATGAATTTTGTTATTTTTTCTAGTTCAATAAAATAGTTTCTTGGGAGTTAGATTGGAATAGCACTAAATAAATACATTAATTTAGGGAGCATTATCATCTTTATTATATTCATTCAATCTATCCATGAGCACTTAATATTTTTCCAATTGCTTAGATCTGACTTTATTCATGTGAAAAGTGTTTTGCTTATATAGTTCCTGACTTTCTCTTGGCAGATAGATTCCCAAATATTTTATACTATGGACAGTTACTTTAAATGGAATTTCTCTTTGTATCTCTTGCTGTTGAATTTTGTTAGTGATGTATAAGAATGCTGATGATTTATGTGGCTTTATTTTGTATCCTACAACTTTTCTTAAGTTGTGGATTATTTCTAATAGTTTTTTAGTTGATTATCTAGAGTTCTCTAAGCATACCATCATATCATCTACAAAGAGTGATAATTTGGTTTCTTCTACCTACTCTAAATCCTTTCATCTCTTTTTCTTCTCTTATTGCCAAAGCTAGCATTTCTAATACAATATTGAATAGTAATGGTGATAGTGGGCAACCTTGTTTCATTCCTGATTGTATTGGGAATGGTTCCAGTTTATCCCCATTACATATGATGCTTGCTGATGGTTTTAAATAGATGTTACTGACTGTTTTAAGGAAAAGTCCATTTATTCCTATACTCTCTAATGTTTTTAATAGGAATAGGTGTTAGATTTTATCAAATGATTTTTCTGCATTTATTGAGATAATTATATGGTGTTTGTTAATTTGATTACTGATATAGCCAATTATGCTAATAGTTTTCCTAATATTGAACCAGCCCTGAATTCCTGGTATAAATCCTACTTGGTTGTGGGGTATATTACCCTGGGGTTGATTTTCTGTAATCTCTTTGCTAATATTTTATTTTAAGATTTTTGCTTCAATATTCATTAGACCACTATAGATTGGTCTATAATTTTCTTTCTCTGTTTTCATCCTACCTGGTTTAGGTATCTGTACCATATCTTTGTCATAAAAGGAATTTGGTAGGAGTCTTTCATTCTCTATTTTTTCAAATAGTTTATATAATATTGGAATTAATTGTTTTTTAAATGTTTGGTAGAATTCACATGCAAATCCATCTGGTACTAGGGATTTTTTTTCTTGGGTAGTTAATTAATAGCTTGTTCTATTTCTTTTTCTAAAATGGGACTATTAAGTAATTTATTTCCTCTTCTGTTAATGTGGGCAATCTATATTTTTGTAGATATTCCTCCATTTCACTTAGGTTGTCAAATTTATTGGCATAAAGTTGGGCAAAATAATTCCTAATTATTGCTCTAATTTCCTCTTTATTGGTGGATAGTTTTCCCTTTTCATTTTTGAGACTAACAATTTGATTTTCCTCTTTCCTTTTTCTAATCAAATTAACTAAAAGTTTATCTATTTTGTTGTTTTTTTTAATAAAACCAACTCTTAGGTATATTAATTCAATAGTTTTTTTTTATTTCAATTTTATTGATCTCTCCTTTTATTTTTAGAATTTCAAGTTTGGTATTTGATTGGGGGTTTAATTTGTTCTTTTCCTAGCTCTTTTAGTTGCAAGTCCAATTCACTGATCTTCTGTTTCTCTATTTTATGCAAGTAAGCCTCTAGAGATATAAAATTTCCCCTTATTCCCACTTTGGCTGCATCCCACAAATTTTGATATGTTGTCTCATTATTGTCATTCTCTTGGATGAAATTATTGATTGTGTCTATGATTTTCTGTTTCACTCATTCATTCTTTAGGCTGAGATTATTTAGATTCCAATTTCTTTTTGGTCTATTTTCCCCTGGCCTTTTATTGAATATGATTTTCATTACACTGTGATCTGAAAAAAATACATTTGCTATTTCTGCATTTCTGATTTTGATTCTGAGGTTTTTATGTCCTAATATATGGTTACTTTTTGTATAAGTTCCATGAACTGCTGAGAAGAAAGTATACTCCTTTCTGTCTCTATTCAATTTTCTCCAAAGATCTATCATATCTAGCTTTTCTAGTATTCTATTTTGGAGTTTGATTTATCTAGTTCTGAGAGAGCAAGGTTGAGATCTCCCACTTTTATAGTTTTGGCTTTTATTTCTTTTTGTAACTCTCTTAATGTCTCCTTTAGGAATTTAGATGCTATACCACTTGGTGCATTTTTGTTTAATACTGATATTGCTTCATTATCTATGGTACCCTTTAGCAAGATATAGTTTCCTTCCTTATCTCTTTTAATTAGATCAATTTTTGTTTTTGCTTGATCTGAGATCAGGATGGCTACCCCTGCTTTTTTTTTTTTTTTACTTCACTTGAAGCATAATAGATTCTGCTCCAGCCTTTTACCTTTACTCTGTATATATTGCTCTACTTTAAATGTGCTTCTTCTAGACAACATATTGTAGGATTCTGGCTTTTAATCCAGTCTGCTATCCTCTTATGCTTTATGGGAGCGTTCAACCCATTCACATTTACAGCTAAAACTACTAATTCTATATTTCCAGCCATATTATTAACCTCAAATTATACTTTTCTCTTTCCTTTCCCCCTTTCCCTCCTCCCCAGTATTTTACTTATGAGCACTACTTGCCTCAAGCAATCCTCCCCCTTTAGAGACCCTACTCTTTTCTTCTACCTTTTCCCTACTATTTCCGTTTTCCCTTCTATTTAGCCTACCCCTTCCCTTCTTCCCCTTTCCCCTCCCACTTTTCTATATGGTAAGAGAAGTTTTTCAGTGAAACCAAATATATCTAATATTCTTTTTGAGTCAAATCTGATGAGAATAAGATTCACACAATATTCGTCACCTTCCCTTCTTTCCCTCAGTTATAATAGATTTTCTTTGCCTCTTCCTGAGATGTAATTTCCCTCATTTTACCACCATTTTCTCCTTTTTTCTGTTACAATCTCCTTTCCACCTCTAGTGTATTTTTTTATATTATAATAAAATCAGATTATACATGTACTCTCTATGTATACTCATAACAGAAATACAGTTCTCAAGAGTTTTCTTTTTACTTTTTTAAGCTTCTCTTGAATTCTATATTTGGAGGTCAAAATTTTTGTTTTGCTCTGGTCTTTTCATCAAAAATAAATGGAATTCACACGTTTCATTGAATGTCCATTTTCTTCCCTGAAAGAAAATGCTCAGTCTAGCAGGGTAATTTATTCTTGGCTACATTCCAAGTTCCTTTGCCTTTTGGAATATCAGATTCCAGGCCTTTCGATCCTTTAAAGTGGGAGTTGCCAGGACCTGAGTAATCCTTATTGTGGCTCATTGGTATTTGAACTGTTTATTTCTGGCTGGTTGTAATATTTTTATCTTGGTCCAATAGTTCTGAAATTTAACCATAATATTCCTTGGGGTTTTAATTTTGAGGTCTCTTTCAGGTGGTGTTTAATCAATTCTTTTAATTATTATTTTACGTTCTGGTTCTATGACATCTAAGCATTAGAATCTTTGATTATTTCCTGCAAAATAGTATCTAGACTTTTTTTTCATCATTGATTTCAGGGAGTCCAATAATTCTTAGATGTCTCTCCTAGATCTATTTTCCAGGTCAATTGTTTTCCCAATTAGGTATTTTACATTTTTTTCTATTTTTTCCTTTTTTTTTTTTGTTTTTGTTTTTGTTTTTGTTTTGCTTGACTGATTATTGTTTTATTGATTCATTCATTTCCATTTGTTCAGTTCTGAATTTTAGTGAATTATTTTCTTCATTTACTTTTTTTTACTTCTTTTTGTATTTGTCCAATTGAATTTTTAAATGAGTTGTTTTATTCTATGTAAATTTTTTTCCATTTCACAAATTCTGTTTTTTAAGGAGTTGTTTTCTTTTTCCATTTCACAAATTCTGTTGTTAAAGGAGTAATTTTCTTTTTCTATTTCACAAATTCTGTTTTTTCTGGGAATTGTTTTCTTTTTCCATTTTATCAAATCTATCTTTTAATGAGTTATATGCTTTTTCCAAACCCTCTTGCAAAGTTTTCATTTCATTTCCTTTGCTCATTTATTTCATTTCCTTTGCTCATTTTTCTTCTAGCTCTCTTTTAAGATCCTTTTTAATTTCTTCTAGGAGAGCCTTGTATGATGGGAACCAGTTATATCACCTTTTGGGGCTTCATCTGGAAACAATCTGCCTTTAGTCTCCTCAGGATTTGAAATCTGTTCTTCTCTCTCACCATAAAAACTGTCTATCATCAGAGTTCTCTTTTCTTTTTTAATTATTTTTAAAATATTTTTAAATTAAATTTAATAATTTAATTTCTTTTTTAATTAATTTAAATTATTCCCCTGCTTTTAGGCAGGGGAAGTTTTCCAAGCTTCCTTTACAAGCAGCAGCTTCCTGTATAAGCAGCCGTGGCTGTGCTGGGTCAGTGCTGACTTCCTCCCGGTGCTGGGTGGGCTTGGCCAGGTCCTGTGAGATTCTGGCATTTTGAGTTCACTATTTACCTTTTGTGTTTGTGTTGGATGTTTTATAACTTGTCTGCTGATCTACTGGCTTGAAACCAGGGCAGAATGGTCAATGCTGCTGTAGATTCCTATACATTCCTCCCCATAGATTCTCCACTACATGCATTCCACACTCCCCCAGGACTCTGAACTATCTAGGCTGGTATCTGTACTCACCCTGCTTGTGCTTGGCTGCCTCCCTTCCATTTCCAATTGAAACAGACCTTTTCTGGTGACCTTCGAAATTATCTTCTGCTGGTAATTTGCTGTACTCCCAATATTTGTGGATTCTGCCATTCCAGAGCTAATTGAGAGGCTGGATTTGCTAATTAGAATGAGCATTGTAAGAGAAGGTCAGAAAGAAATGTGTGGCCTCTTCACCATCGTGGCTCCACCCCAGAAGTGGCCTAAATTAATTTTTTTAAATGTATCTTAAAATTGGAATGGGACTAATTTAATCATACCTATATCTCACTAAGAACCCCAGATACAAGCTTATAATAGCAGAGTATAGCAGAACTATTACTTCACTCATTCTGGATGCAATGATTCTCTTTAATTATATGACTTCTGAGGTCTCTTCCATTTCTAGGTCTATAATAAATGATTTGTGATCTTCATCAATTGCAAGATAGCATTCACATTTCAAGCATAACATTTATGTCCCCATCAAAGTCCTTAATTTAAAGAAAAGGAGGTAAAAGGGAAGAGAACTTAGAATAGAAATTTTCAGAACAATACCTAGAGAATAAAGGCTAAATTCTTATACTAAATTCTTATCTTGTACAGGACCTCCACAATACTGCTCCCAGTCAGCCTTTTCAACATCCTATCATACTATTTTTCACATGCTAATTTCTACTCCAGACATTTACACTTGACAAAATAAATTTCAGTAACATATTCACAGCTGCAAGCTTGAAAAGTTTAAGTTATATGTAATATTTTAAAATAGATAACATCTTATAAAAATATCTTACAAATACAAATGGATGCTAACCTATAATTTCACAAAAACTGTACATATTTTGTACACACATGTCAGTCCTCTCTTAGGCAAAATACTCCTTAGATAACACATAAATTAATGATTAAATAACTAGAACAATCTATACAGACAATTGAATTTTTCTTTTTGTAGATGTGGGTTTTTTTTAAAGGATGAATCAATAAAATATCTTTAAGGCCAGTGATACATATGTACCTAGGCAGCAAAATGATTTCAAGGATGCTTAGGATGCTAAATAAAATAATTTTAATTAATATTTTTATAATATTTAATGTACCATAAATTACCTCAGTTTATATCATTTAAAAAAGGTGTGATCTATCAAAAACTAGATCTTTGTTCTAGAAATATTAAATAGCTATGTGAATGATAAATTACAAAGGGAAGGGATTGGAAAAGGCAGAGGTATCAAATAAAAAGTTATTAGAAAAATCCAGGCAAGATCATTAAAGGTGGGGGAGACACTCCTAAATATTTCTACTTCTCTGTCTTTGTCCTTTTAATTTTCCCCCATATGTGACAGTTCATTTGCTGAGTATGAGCCTTTGTATAGGTATAGAAGGCTTCTTATATGGACTACTTTCATAGAATCACTAGCTTCCCTCAAAGCATACTGGGCATCCTACATAAAGTCTTTCTTGATCTCTCCACAGGCCAGGTGTTAGTACTACTATCCCAGTCTTTTAAAATGACTAAATTTGTCTACTTCTGTGTAGAACTGAGGGCAGATATTGTGTTGTTTTTGCCTAGCACTGCAACATAATGTTTATAAAATGTGATTAACAAACGTTTGTTGAATTGCATTAATAGAATTTGAAGGTGTCCTGAAACAAAGCAGGGATCATGCAAATAAAGATAAATTGATGGATTAAGAGATGTTGTAGGATATAGAATAATAATAATTTCAAAAAAAGCAATTACTTCCATGTCAGGAGTAAGGAAGAAGATTGAAGTAACTAGAATAATATAAATACCCTTAACAGAAAGAAAAGCTTAGATGATAAAAAAAAAAGTTTTCAGGGAAATGCAGTGAGTTCATTTTAAACATGTTGTGTTTTAAATGTCAATGAAATATCCTAGTAATGATATCCAGGAGGCAGTTAATGATACAGGCTTAAAATTCAAGAGAGAAGTGAGAGATGGACATTTTAATGTAGGAGTCATCTGTCCAGAGATGATCATTTCATTCTCTAGGATTTATGAAATTGATGGAGAGACACACAGAGAGAAGCAGAGACAGAGACAAGGACTTGAGACACTCAGTAGGCAAAAGATGGATGATGATTCAGCAAAGAGGACTGAGGAGCAGTTGACAGGTATGAGAACCAAAGAAGTGTTATTCCGTAAAAGCCAGGAAGGAGAGGGAAAGAGACTGGCCAACAATGACCACAAAAGCTTTAGAAAAACAAAATGGAATGAGAAATGAGGAATCCAAAGAGATCACTGGATTAGCCTCTTCAAGAAAGAGGAGCCAGATTGCACGATATTTAGAAGTGAATGAAATGGAGAGGAGTGTGTAGACCACTATTTTACAATGTGGCTGAAAAAACAAGTAGATAAGATGTACATATAAGTAGATAGGATGATAACTTGATAATAAAGCAGGGTCAAATTACAGTGATCCTTGGGGTCATTATGTTATCCTTGTGTCTGAATAGGCAGATTTTTTTTTAAGTTCCAAGTTCATAACAATTTGGCCCTTGGAAGTGTGATTATGAAGTACAAATGGCTCATGAAAGTTCTTTAACAATGGATTAGAGAAGATATGTTTAGAGAGAGGTGAAAATCACAATCTCGCTCTTAAAAGTCACTTTGTGTGGTAGAGCTATCCTACACCTTCATGTAGCAAACAGATACAAGAAAATGCAATGAATAGATTGTAACGTATTTATGGGAAATAAGATCAGTCAGCTACAATCTTTAACACAATAAAATATTTAGGAATGGTTATCAGTGAAAACCCATCTAAAGGAAAAGGGGAAGGAAGTAAGGACTTTGTTGCTTGTGTCTTTTTTTTTTTCTTGAGCACTCCACTCAACTGAGAAAAACACTCAGGATAAAAATAAGAACAATTTCTTTAGTCTTCTCCTCCTTTGGTCTTGTCTGAAAGTTTTGATTTGAGGAAGGGAACTGAAGATATCTCTGCTACCAAACATTGTGGTCCCACTGCTGCTTCCTCTGAGAGATGTTTAAAAACTCCCACTATAGGGGAAAAACCCCATACTCCAGTTTCAATACTATGGTAGCTTCTTCTCCTCTTCCCAATACAATTTCTGGTTTCTTCAGCAACTTAGATCCTCTTGCAGGTGTCCAACCAAATCTTCACCAGAGACTGGCTATATTCAAATAAGAACTAGGCGTATAAAGCAACAGGAACATAAAGGATAAGAAGAGGGGATTCAAGATGTGTGTGTGTGTGTGTGTGTGTGTGTGAGAGAGAGAGAGAGAGAGAGATGGAATATCTCAGTGTGCACGCTCCCATGGAGAATGTAGATGAAGTCAAGAGCCCAAATAGAGGATTTGGGCTTAACAAAGAGAAAAATCCAGCCCCAGTTTGGAGACTGGAAGAAAAGATAGACCATGGATGAAGCAGAAGAGTTCTGAGGAATAAAGGAAAAGAGATCCTATTTCAAATAGCCTCTATTTCCTCAGAAAATTGCTGGGAAGGAAAAAATAAATTTTGCAGGAGGTCTGAGAAGAAAAAAAGCTTGAAATAAATACTTTGGGAAGGATGGTAGCCAATAACTGGTTTGCAGTAGAAGGTGCCATGTGCATTTGGAATGCACGTAATTCCACTTTGCAGTAGGAATGGAGAGAAAAAAAGACAAGAATCACACAGTGTTGTGGTTTGAACAGGCAGAGGACAGGGGCAAGAAATAAGAGAGAAGAGGATATAGTATACTTGAACTGGTCAGTCATAAAGTCAAGACATGGAAAGGAGGGAAGTGAAACCAGAGCTTGTAGTGGCTGGGACTGAAAAAACATCAAGAGAAACAGAAACTTAAGGTTTCAAAAGGAGGAAGGTTTCAAAAGGAAGACATCATGGAGCAGAGGGAGAGATGGAAGAATAAGAGATTAAAGAAGGAAATATCAGAGTTCCAGGATCATAAAGATAGCATAGTTATTGATGACAGTGAGACCTAAAAAATCAGTAGAGTGGACCAAACCTGTGATTAGCTGAGGGAATAAGCCATGAAAAGAAACAAAGAAACATTTTATTCAGCATCTACCATGTGCTAGGTGCTGCATGCTAAGCATTTTATAAATATTTGATTCTCATTTCATACTCACAGCAACCCTGGGAGGTAGGTGCTACTATTAAGCCCATTCCACAGTTGGGGAAACTGAGGCAAATAAAGTGACAAACCCAGGGTCATATAGCTAGTAGGTATCTGAAGATATACTTTTCCACCTAGCTTTCTTTATGGGAGACCTTTCATGGGAATTTTGAAGATTGATGAATTGCAAGGAAGTGGTGTTTGAGGAGACATCAACATGTATTTGAAATTCCCAAAAATGAATAATTGGGAGTGAAGAAGAAAATTGCGGTTCAGGTACTAAAAACTCTTTGAGAAAGGAAGAAAAATGACTTAAAGACAGGCAGATAATTGTTACAAGGAACTATACAAAATGAAATATATGAATGTGATATAACAGATGATGGAATGGAGTTCAAAGGAGAATAGATTGCCTTATGATGGTAGCAAAGGGTTGCTCTAGAAGTGACAGTAAAGAGGATGACAATTCCTTCTTTAGTCCATTTTGTTGGGGGCATGGAAGAAGCAGCATCCAATTTCTAAAAATATAACCAGGGATTCCGTGACAGCCAGGTTACCATTAACATCAGAAGATGGAAATAGTGAGAAGAAAATGGGTATATAATAGATATATAATAACCTCATTAAAAATACAATAAGATTTTCTAGGATCTACAAGAGTGCAGAGGTAAAAGAAGAAACAGAACCAAAGTACCTAAGAATGAGAATTCACAGAGAGATGAGAGAGAAAAGATTTTCACCCCCAGAAATGATGATTAAGAACCACAGGAATCAGGAATGGGTAGTTTGTGCCCCATAGGATTAGGGAAACGTCAGCTGGCTGGATGTTCTACCTCTCCAGGGTCCTATGACAAATAAACGAATCATAAGTGCCTAAGTTTGGTAATATTCCACAGCTAGTCTCTCCAAATTTAGGAAAACCGCACACGTAAATGACAGCTGTAGGTATTTGGTAGTTCTGAGTAAATAAAGATCAAGTCTAGACTGCACCCATACTTGATACCAATCCTTTAGCATCTAAGATGGCAAAGTATGAGACCCAAGCAGAAGATATCCTGGGCTCTCTTGAATCTCTGGAAGGACAGACCTCCATTACTTCTAGGTCAGGGTCTGAGATAGATGTGGATCCCCTTCAATGAAGGTTATTTGCTACTTCTAGTTTTTAGAGTCCATGATCTCTTATGAAAAGTGAATAAACCCATGCAAGTTATTCACTGGAACATTGAAGCATACAGAATGAAAGCCATTCTACTCAAAAACCTCTCCCAAAGAGACACCAACTCATTATTATCTAATAAACATAGCTCATTTTAATCAAATATAAACTACTCTGGCATTAACATTTTTCCAATCTGGCTCCTGCTACATTTCATACACATCTGTTTACATATTCTATGGTTCAGTCATATGGGATTACTTGCTGTTCCATCCACATGGCAAAAGTCCATCTGCTGTCCATATCCATAACTTTGTTCTAGCAGTCTCCCAGGCTTTGAATGCCATCCCTCCTTAATTCTGCCTCTTGGAAACTGGTTTTCCATCACAATCAGCTTAAACATCAACTTCAACATGAGGCCTTTCCCACTAGCATTCTCCCTCCCTAAATTACCTTTTATGTATTTTGTGTTCATTTTGCATACATTTTTATAAATCCATCTATGATGGATTACCCATTAGAATGTCATTCCCTTGTGACAGGGACTATTCACTTCATCGTTGTATCCCTAAAATTTATTACATATTAGGTATTTAATAAGTATAGTTTATTGATTGATTGATCGTGTGTATAATATTATAAATGATCCTAAACATAATGGATTATTTTTCTAGTGACTACCAAACTCCTGTGGATCCTTTCCCTTCTATAAAACAAATGATTACCATTTCTACTCTTAATTTCTTTTTCTTCCCCAGAGTTACCTCCTTAAAACTTTGTTTCATTGGTACTTTTTTTTTCCTTGGTACTTTTAAAAAAAAAAAACCTCAATTTCACAATAATTCCTCACCCAAAAAAAAACTTTCTCTACTAACAAAAAGTATGTTAATTAAGCTAAATTAACAAATTAACCATGTTTGATGGTATACATGACTTCTTCACCTCTCTAGCAAGAGGACAAAAATATATTTTAATATCAGTCCTCTGGAATTAAGATAATTTATTATGTTGATTTGATTCATCTGATGTCTTTTAGTGTTATTTTCTTTTTGTTACTAAGGTCATTTAATATATTTTTCTCTCAGCTCTGCTTACTTTATTCTGCATCATTTTACACAAATTTTCCCAAGTCTCTCTGAATTCTTCATACTTATCACTTCATATAAAGCAATACTGTTCCCTTCCATTTATATGCTATAATTTGTTCAGTCATTCCTGTCACTGAGGACCCAGTTGTCTGTTGAACAGACTATTCATCTCACCACATCTTAGCCTTGCTGGTTTTAGTTCATCTTCCTCTTATTAGTAGGAGTTCCCATCACTTCCTCCACTTCCTAACATCATGACATTGGCTGGGAAACAAACTCAGTTCAGATATTTGGAAGGCAGCTGTCTTAACCACTAGACCACAATAGGCCCACAGCATCATCCAACAAATTTCATGTGGGTGGATGTTAATAATGCATTCAGTTGAGATGGTGACTGGATTTGTCTAGAGTATGGAGAGAGCAAAGCATGTAGGTTATTTGAAGGATTTTCTTTCTCAGGCTAAATGGTTGCAAGGAAATTCCCATGATCAGGGGGACACAAAGGCTATGTTCAAAGGCTTTCGGGAAAGAGGGGGAGAGTGTGAGAGTGAGAGAGAATTATTTCTGCTAAAAATAAGTGCAAAATTTTCTGTAATGATTAATATTATATTAATAGTATAGTTACTGTTTTGTGGCTACTATAGGTTGCCATACTGTTTTATTTGCAACTATAGGTTCTCTGGCAATTAACAACACATTTTTACTATATGTTATTAAAGATGTCAAATCATAGTCAAATCAATACTTAAAGCACATTCAAGGGTTCTTCGACATTTAAGATTTAAAAGGCAGTTTTTTTGGAAAACCAAAGATAAAAGCCTGGCAAAGATGAAACACAGAAATTTAGTGATAGGAAAACAGGAGATATCAAAGAAGGGATGATTTGGTAGACCCAAAAGTAAATACACCATAAATAAGAAATGATAGAAGTCCTTTCATCAGTGAACATTTATGAAGCACTTAATAATAACTACAATGATGAGGTAGAAAGAGTGGAGTTCAGAATTTATCCCTAGATCTTAGCATAGTGCCTGACATATAGAGGTGCTTAATAAATGTTTATTAACATTTATTCCATTGATTAATTGATTGGTTGGCACTAACAAATCCCTAGCTGTGTGATTTTAACATCTCAGAAGTCGTTTTAACTTCTCAGATCCTTAGTTTCTTAATCTGTAGAATGAAGAGGATAACACTTGGAAAGCACTCAAATGCTTATTAACTCATATGCTGCCATAAGTACATTGCATATTGAAATGTTGAAAATACATTGCATATATATATATACTGAAGTTTAAATGTTAGATATTTATTATTCCCCGCATACAGGAAAGGGGAAACAGTGCAGAAGCTCAAGAAGGCTCTCTGAATACAGACTGTTATATTTTTTGTTTTTGTATACCTAGCACCTAGCACAGTATCTTGCACATAACAAATTATTTAATAAATGTATGCTCAAATGTTTTACTGTGAAGATCAAATTGGATGGAAAGGAGGAAACTAAGGGTCAAGAAACTCTGATGGCTAGGAATAAATTAGCACAAGCAATAGGATAGAAGGTCTTAGGACTTAGAAGAAAGGAGAGGAAGTCAGAAGCACACACAATAATGAAGGTGAGATATTAAGCTTCTAAAATATCTTTCAATATTGTTTTGTAGTTTTCCATTTCCAGACAAGATGTCAGACATCTGGATGAAAAATAAATGAAACATGTTGCAGGATATCCAGATGTTTTAACATCATGTGGACTTAAAAACTGTGATATCTGCCACAATTTTCCATTTTATCAGAAATTTTATTAAAACAGTTAAATTTGGTTTATTTTAGTTTCTGCTGCTATTTAAGAGGCAGTTAGCAACAGAATTATTGTTGCTGGAGTACACGTGTGTTTAGAGATTTAGTACCCAGATCTGGCACCAAGACATTATGTCCCTCACCCACTGTGAGATCAGGGATGAATCTCTATCAGTTAACAACCAAGTGCCTCTTCCATCTCTGCAAACTCCTCTCAAATCTTTAGAGGAGAGATAATGTCAATACTACCGTTAATATTGTATTTGTAATAAATTGGAACTATCAAAGAGCACTTTTATTTCATGTCATTTTCTTCCCTGAGAATTGTTTATGAACAATTTTATTAAAACTTAGTCATTGTGACTATTTTATTAAAACTTAGTATTGTGAAAGAAAAACAGAAATCACACAGAATAGGCTGCATGATGCTGCTATGCCCCCACACAACAAAAGCTGTCCTTTACTAAAATGTGAGACACTTCTCTAGTGCCCACAAATGGCATTTTGCTTCCTGGGAGGAGGGTTCTTCTTAAAATTTTATTTATGCGTTTCTCCCCTATCAAATTACTTGTTTTTTGTTTTCCTTTATTTTACTTCAATTTTTTCTTCATTCTCCAGTTCCCCTGTGAATTATTCTCTATTGCTTTACTAACTCTCAGTTTATTTCTGGATGATTTTAAAGCCTTTTGGATTCTGACCTGCTTGTGTTGGTTTCTACAATAATCATCCTCCTTAGTAATCTTCTGTATCCCATTATGCCTTTTCTGAATATAATGTGTGTTAAAGGTAAACTATATTTTATTCAGAGAGAATTGAAGCCATTTAAACAGGTCCACACAAATGATAAAGGGACTCATTCACCTCCTGATAGAAGATATAACTTAAAATGCAGAAAAAGACATAAATTTCAGGGCATGGATAATGTGAGGGTTTGTACTTATTTTGTTATTATTTTTTCTTTCCTAAATATTTACTGAATGAGATAGTAAAAGAGACAAATTAATTTTTAAAATACTTGTTTTTTAACAAATAAAAATGAGTCATTTTAAAATTAAGGGTAGGAAAAAAATTTAAATACCTAATTAAACATATAAGCTACAAAAATCTAACTTGTTCTTCCTCACAACAACCCTGTGAGGCAAGTACTATTATCTCCATTTTATAGATGAGAAAACAACCAATGAGAGATTAAATAACTTGCCCAGGGTCATAAAGCTAACAAGTGTGTGGAGCATATTTTGAATTCAGTTCTTCCTAGCTCCAAATACAGCACTCTTATCTATTACTTCTCCTAGATAGTTGTCACAGGACTATCTGAACTATGTCTGGAAATGAAATAAGGGATTCAGATTTCTGGGAAGAGGGATCTAGTTCATTCCAGGAGCATCTGAAAACTTTACTAGGTGCCTGATGATACTCTAACAGCAACCCAGGCCACACGGTGTTGAGTCAACTCTACGGAGTTTCATAATGGACTTCAGGGTGAGGCAAGAAGTCAGCCACTTCTACTAAGCCATGTGCTTTCCTTGAGTATCATATGAAGACGGCTCATGGGGAAAGGCCCAATGTTTGGTCTTTCACGTACACCAGCAACCTGAATCCTTCCCATTTTGCTTAATTTTGTCGTCCTACTCAACCCAATTCATCATTTATTCCATGCCTATTTTGAGCTCCTGTTCTCTGAGCCTTTTCCTAGTGCCTTGTCATGCATAAATAGGTGATCCTACTTTATCAAAGGCCCTCCCTGGGAAGCAAAGCTCTGGCAGACTCTGGACGCTTGGAGGGGCCAGACTGTATCCTGTCTGAAGTCCAGCCTGGTGCACAGAGAGACTCATTATCAGAAGGCTGGCCAGTAATTGATAAAATGTTTTAGTCGCAGCCACTCAAAGAAATAGTGGAGAGGCAGAGAGATCTGAATTCAAATTCTGCATCAGACAATTACTAGCATTGGTTAACCAACTTAACCTTTCAAAGACTCAGTTTTGATCTGCCTAAAGTTCAAATCTAACCGTGTCACCCTCCTATATGAGAGTCGACTAGATCCTTACTTTTTTTTACTTTAAAAACAGTTATTTTCTTCCAGTTACATGTAAGGACAATTTTTAATATTCATTAAAAAAAATTTTGAGCTCCAAATTTTCTCTCTCTTATATTTCCAAGAAATTTCCATTTTACTTCCTTCCAAATACTTTTTTATTTAAAATAAATTTCTTCCACCTACATGTAAAGACAATTTTTAATATTCATTTAAAATTTTTTTGAATTCCAAATTTCTGTCTCTCTCCATCAGCATCCCCTTCCTGAGGGAATAAGCTATTTGATAGGTTATACATGTTCAATCACCTTCCATACACTCTCTGATCCGAGATCATTGGCTTCCTTGATGCTTCCTTACACAAGATGCTTTATTTCCTGACTTCATGGCTGTCCCAGCCATTCATGGTACTCTCTCCTTCATCCTCTCCTGACTTCCCTGGCTTCCTACTTGTCTCAGGTAAAAGATCCCCCTTCTGCCAGAAACCTTTCCAATCTGAATGCTTTCCCTCTAGGACTATCTCCAATGTGTCCTGTTTGTATTTGACTTTTCTCATTAGACTCTGAGAGGCTGGGTTTGGGGTGATTTTGTGAGGAGGTGGGGTGAGGACGCATTATTTATTTTACCTTTGTTTCCACAGCACTTAGCATGTTTTTACACATGTGTTTGTTGGATTCCCTATTAGACTACTTGAAGCCAGGAGCCATTTTTGGTCTCCTTTTTGTATTCCCAATTCTTAGTCCAGCATGTAGTAGACACTTAATAAATGTTAATTGACTGACTGATTAGTACATTGTGTGATCCAAAGTAGGTATTAAATAAATGCTTATTGACTGAATGATTAGCATATTGTCTAATATATGGTAGGCACTTAATAAATGCTTATTGATTGACTGATTAGTACATTGTCTGGCCTATTAATAAATAAATGTTTATTGACTGATTGATTAGCAATTTACCCAGCATAATAATAAGTGCTTTAACAAATGATTTTGACTTGATTTTTGTCCTCAGTAAAATGAGGGATTCTGTCATAGGTGGTATCATACTGCACAGAACACCAGGTCTGGATTCAGAAAAAGCAGAGTTCAAATCCAGCCTCAGACACTTATTAGCTGTGTGATCCTTGGCAAGTCACTTGAGGCTGCTTGCCTCAGTTTCCTTATCAGGCTAGAGAAAGAAATGGTAAATCACTCCAGTATTTCTGCTATGAAAACCTCAAATGGGGTCAAGAAGAGGCAAATGTAACTGAAATGACTAAACAATAAAATGTGGATTTAGAATAACTTTCAGGTCCTCATCAACTCTTAAATTTGTGATCCTCTGATTTATATGCACAGTGCTCTCCTCCTCACAATCCTTTCAGATAAATAGTGTGGGAACTCTTTCTATTGGACTAGACGAGGAAGCAGAAATGGAGAGAAATTAAGTGACTTACATATTCATTGTCACACAACCAGAAGGTGTCAGGGCCTAGAACTGTTTACTAATTTGTACAGGGATTGCCACCTGTATCTGTGGAAAGAGAAGAAACTCTGGGCCACATTCTATCACTAAAAGACCACAAGGCCAGAGGCTCCCAGATGCCCAGAGATAGGAGGGACCTTAGTGGTCCCTAGTCCAATCCTATCATTTTAAAATTAAAGAAACTGAGACCCAGACACTCAAAACAATGTGTTCGTGTTACGCATGGAGCAAGAGGCTGAGCTGGGATCAGAACTCAAGCCAAATAACTACAAATTCCTGTGTTTTTCCCACTAAACCATGTTAATACTTCTCTTGAGACTGATTTCACGTAAAATTTGTGGAATCATTCATTATTTCATAATAAATACATTATATGATATTTCATTTTTATTTCTATTCTAATATTTCAAAGAGGAAAAAAGATTGATTGGGAAAAGATACACACAATAATAGTAATAATAATAATAATAACTAATATTTACCTAGTATCCACTATTTGCCAGGCACTGTGCTAAGCACTTTACAAATTTATTTTATTTTTCCAATAATCCTGGGAGATAAATTCCATTATTAGCCCCATTTTATAGATGAGAAAATTGGGGCAAACAGGAAGTAAAATGGCTTGCCCAGAGTCACATAACTAGGACTTTATGTCCCAGAAGGGTTATAACTGGACATTTCTTTATTTTTCCTTCATGTGAACAAAAAACATGGCATCTTGTCAGATCCAAGTCTCTGCTTGGCTGTTCTGCTTTCTACTGAGTTTGTATAAAATGGGAACAGTCATGCTCTGGGCCAAACATGTCATTTGTGCAGCTTCCCACAGGACCCCAAAATAACATTTCACAGCCTAACCCTCCCCTCCCCTTGAGAAAATGGATGAGAAAAAAGTCCCCCAAGAAGGAACTTATAAAACTTAGTATGGGAGTGGGGAGGAGGACAAGAAGAGAGGGGACGAGAAGCAAGAGCATCACGAAACTTTTTTAAAAATCAGTTTAAAAGTATAAAAGATAACTGACAAAGCTATCTTTGGAGCCAGAGTAAAAAAAGACAAGCCCAGAGGCTTCTTTATTGCTTTTGACGGCCCACAGGCAGCATGAGGGAGATGTGTTATTTAGAGTGGGTGTGATGTGCCAAATCTCATTCTCCCCCTACTTAGAAACAAAAATATGCTTGGAGAGAATGGCACTGGAAGACGAGCACTGTGGAAAAGCTCGAATCACTGCCCCAAGCAATCATCTGAAAAATAAGATTCAGGGAAAGAACATAGGAATTAGGTTTCCTTCCAAAGAGCAGTCCCTGATAACACTCTATCAGTGACCTCTTTAGGGAGGAGGAATTTGTAAGATGTAGTGAACCATAAGAAAAATGGCCCCACATAAGCAGCAATCCTAACCAAAGGGAATGCCTGGCTCTAGCTATCTGTGATCGGCTCTTAGATTAGGCTGAAGGATAAGGCTTAGAGGGAGCAAACCTAGCATTCCCCAGCTATTTGAAACATGTTCTTCTTGTGAGAAAAAAAAGTAAAATTGGAGGGGAGGAGAGGAAGTATGGTCTGGACCCATGATTTCATCAATATAAGGAACTCCTAATGTAGAAACACCTTCTGCCAATGCAGATCAGCAACTAGTCCGCAGTTTAGAGTCCTAATAAGCTTCTCCTTATGTCGAATCTGTCTCTGTAGTTTCCAACCAGTTGTTCTACCTCTGCTCTCTCTGGGGTCAAATAGGACAGGTGGAATCCCTTTTCTAGGAACTAAGAGGATGGATACAGTGCTTAGTCAGGGAGACGGACCTCAGACACTTATTAGCTGTGTGACACTTTTTTGCCTTAATCCACTAGAGAAGTTAATGGCAAGCAACTTTATTATCTTTGCCAAGTAAACCCTATAAAGGGTCACAAAGAGTTGGATCTAACTGAATGCCTAAATAATGACAGTCCCTTTTTCACATGATAGTCTCTCAAATATTAAAAGAAAATTATCTCTATAGTATCTCTTCTTTAGGCTAAAAAACCCTCAATTTCTTCTAACTAACTCTTTTATTCCATAGTCTCCAGGCACCTCATCATCCTTGCCACATTCTTCTGTATTCCCATCAGTTTTTCAGTGTCCTTCCTAAAATAAAGCACCAAGAAATGAGTATAGTGTAATTCCTAACTACTCTTATCCTGGACCCTAGTTCTCTAATTACAGAAACGAAGGGTGAATTAGAGCTAACTTTTATGGCTTTGAGCTCAGTGTCAAATTTTCAGTGTGAGCACTTACACCTTAAGAGATCAGCAAAAGTTACAAATCAAGGCTTGATTTGTTCTTTGGCTGATTTTCTTGATTTTAAGAAGTGATAGAGAACACATTAATAATGCCAATGAAAATTTAAAACACATCATGTTTTTCAGAGAGACAGTTATTAAATGTTTACCAGCACCACACTGAATAAAGTCTAATGTATAAGTGGCTTCTGGATTACATTGTTGGGCTTACAATTAAGCCCAAACCTTTCCATTCTCTTCCCTCTATGAACTGATGATGCTTCTAGTACTTATAGAATTAACATTTTGAAACTAAGTCTAATACTCCTACATTTCTAGTGTAGGACATTACAATTCTATTTTAACATTTCACCTTATTAAAATTCTCATCAATCAAACCTGTTGAGGAGAAAAAAAACCTTCATATTTTAAATAGAATTCTTGCCCTCAAGAAGGGTCACATTTCAACATAATGTTTCACATTCCAGGGGAAGCCTTTCCCATTCTCCTTAATTGTTAGTGTTCTTTCCCTCCTCAAATTATCCTATTATGTTATATACTTACCAGTGTCCATGATGTATCTTCCCTTCCCCATCTCCAATAATAGTGGAAGCTCCTTGAGGACATACATAATTTTGTTTTGTCTTTGTATTGTCAGCACACCATAGTGACTTGGGCATAGTAGGAGTTGAATAAATACTTCTTGGATTAGATTGGATTGAATAAGTGATCTAACATTTTTGAGCCTCAATTTCCTCTTCTCATGATCTAATGATCTCAAAACCCTTTCCAACTATAAATCTTAGAATCCTAAAACCTTGTATGACAAAATGGAACAAATGTATTTTCAGTGTTTTTAATACTTCTAAGAGCTGGTCGTTCCACAATTACAAAGCCCATGATTCATACTACATAGCACTTCCTCTACATGTTGCTAGATTTGATATAACACTTAGAAATTTATGGATCCTCCTTTATGGTAAAATGGAAAGAATGGCAGATTTTGGAGGTAGAGGATCTGGCCTTGAATTCTACTTATTCCCCTTACTAGCTGTCTGAATTTGAACAAGTTACTTAATCTCTCTGGGCCTTAATTTCCTGATTTATTAAAAAGTAGTCAACTAAATGGTAGTTTTCAATTTTGAATTTCCAATGAATTCTAATAATGATATTTGACAATCCTAAGCCAGGTCTTCTCACATCCAACTTTTTTTAACTATGGATTTTAGTCTTCAAACAAATGCAGATATTAAATAGCATGTTGAGTCAAAACAAGCCTCAGGATTGTTTGTCATATCACACAATTACACATATAATCCACAGAGTCATAAATATTTCACTGTCCTAACCCTCTGATTTTTTGTATCATGAAAAACCCAGAAAGATAGCAAATTGCCTGATTCAAAAAGGAGAAAGATTGAAAGATGTCAAATTTGGGAGATTTGGGTATCTTATGGGGCCACTTGCTGAAAGCAGATTTTTTTTTCCTTCATGCTTCAGAGGAGGATGAGGAAAACAACCCTTTTTATTTCCTTTTCAGATCTGGCATGAGCTTTAGCTTGAAGCATAAGCTGTCTCTCCATGACCTCTGGGTGATGTCCTACAAAAACAAAGAGGAGGAAAGGCAAAAAGAACGGGATGGCTATTATGAGCTCAAATCCAAATCAGAAAATTCTCTCATCTTCATCTGGCCTACTGGCAACTACATTGCTGGGTTTCGGTGAGTTGACAGCAATGTCAGTTGCATGTCTACAATACAAAACCCCTCAAAATGAGCCAACTTATCCTTTTTTTAGGAAACAGGATGTGAAAACACATCAGAAAATTAACAGTGGAGCCCCCATAATGTCACTAGGAAATATCAACTCACTAATCCCCTCAAGACTGTCCTAAGTTTTATCCACCTATGATAAGAAGTAGAAACAGATTCTTACTTTAATAATAATAATAATATTAAATGATAATTTAATCATAAAAACATAAAAAGCTTATTTTTAAATTTTGGGTCTTTATTAAGATTAAATCTTTATTAAGTATTAAATCTTTAAAGAACCTTGGAAATCCCACAAACTTACTAGCATCATCCCATAAATCTCAAGGCTTGGGACGGGAAAAATAAGAATGTGGGGAGTTACATTAACTATGTTGTTGTTTTTTTTTTTCTTTTAAAAAAAATCAAGGCATTGTGACTAGACTAATCCTAGAGAAAAAAGGTTTGAAATTCAAACATTAGTTGGTGAGAATTAATTAAGGGTATAAAGGAAAACAAAAATTAGTTCTGTTCTTGAAGAACTCTCTAATAGGAGAGCCTGCATAAAAAATTATGCAAATAAGATGAATACAAAATGAAGATAATAAACAAAAGGAAGCTACTAGAATTAAGGGGGACTGGGAATAGATTCTTGTAGAAAGTGGGATTGTAGCTGAAGATTTGGAGATGAGATTGGGATGCTTCTTTGGCTGATAAACCTAGATCATATTTAATCATAAATGCACAGAACGTTAGCATTGTAAAGAATAAGCATGTTCTTCTAGTTATCTAGTCTTCTCTCTTAATAGATAAGAAAACTGAGAAAAAAGCTGTGATTTGGCCAAGTCATATTCTAACACTGGAGCCAGGACTAGTATCTAGGTCTCTGGGTAAAGGTTCAGAACCTGCACAATAAAGGTGTAATAGCACTGGCAAAAGTTTGGTGTTAGCAGCCCTTCTCTCTGCCTCTTCTTCCATTTCACAATGCATATGTAGGAGACAAATACTCTCTGCCTTCTAGCTAACTCATAATTGCCATCACAGTGCCACAATCAGGCCTATCAGATTGACCAGCACACATTCTTGACTTTTTCTGGTTTTTTTCTCTTCATATCTTAATCTCTTGGGCCCTAATCTCCAATATCTAAAGGGGGCCAATTACATAAATCCACATTAAAGTGTGCACCTCTTAAGGCAATTTTTGCTAATAAACAGTCTTCCCCCAAGACTGACTCAAAAAGTGGGAATTTCAGACTCTGATGGAGAATGGGGAGGAGGGGAAGAAGTAATTTAGTGTTTTTTTTTAGTATTTGAGTTTCTGTCATGTTTTGGGGCACCTGTCCAAACTAACTCTGCACAGTAACAGCCCTACATTTTTGGCGGGAAATGGAATCCATTTCCGTTGCTAGATTCAATGAGGGGCATTGTAGAAAGGGGAAGGAGAGATTATAGATGGGGAAGAGAAAGAAGAATGAGGAAGATCAGCTTAGAAGTATCCTCTGTTTGTTAGAAATGTCATTGTATATATACTACAATAAAACTAGAACTATACAGCACCCTGAACAATGAATCATTCTGGATAATCAAGTCTCCTAGAGGGTATATAGATTACCCTGTTTTCCCCCTTTCTCTTCTATATCTATATATAATCTAGATATTTCTTTACAGATCTAGCTATATCTACAGAGATTTATATATAATATATATGTACATTTAGATTAACCACTTTCAGTGAAAGTCTTTCTACAATGGATTATATACTTCATAGACAATTCCTAAATTGAACATATTTTAACTTTTTTTGTTAACTTGGTATCATCATCATGAGCACAAAATTATTATACAGTGCTGTAAAAAAATAGTAATAAAGGACATTTATGTAGCATTTGAAGGTTTGCAAAGAGCTTCACATACATGATCTGGTTAACTGTCCATGACTGATCTAGGAGATACTAGACTCAGGGAGGCTTCAGTGACTTGTTATATGGTCAAATAACTAAAATCAGAGCATTTCAATTAGATCCAAAACCAGAGCAAGATAGTAAATTTGAGTGAATCTCTTGATACCTTGAATGGGCCAAAAAATATCAAGATCTCTGTCATTTAAAACTCTTTAACGAATGAGTATTAGCTGAACAGTAAAGCATTGTATGAAGCAATATTCTTTGGAAATTAGGCCTGAGAGGGTGGATGTGACCACAGGCTGATTTAGGTTATGCGCAGGAAATGGTTGGCATTGTGTCACCTTCCTTTCCCTGCTGTAACAGTCGAGAAAAACAACATTGATTTTATCCTTAAAATACATAAATATGCTCTACTAAACTTTATGGGGCTAGCCTAAAACTAAAAAGCCAGAATTCAGCTTCACCATGTCATTTCCTTGTAAGAGACGGAATAGACACAAATTATTTTTCATTAGTTTACTTTTAGAGGCCAGTTTCTCACAGTTGATCTATTAACATTCTGATTTCTGGTAAAGCCATGGGTCTAGAAATTAAAACCTGAATTTCACAGGAAAGATATGCCCACTTATATGTAGATTTTACTCAATGAATATAGGAAATCCCTATCTTGTGGACAGATCTTGTGACCAAATTCTTCTGCACTAATATTCAGTTCTCATGAGTCATAGAAGGGTTGTGTCCTTTTGACCAGTTCTTCAAGCTATTAAGACATTCAAGCGAATATCATATCATTATCATCAAAATAAAGGCTTTTCTCTTTCTACTCTAATGCAATCAGCATGGAGCCTAAAAGAACTTGTCAGTTGTAAGTATAGTCAGTATGGCTAATTGTTTTCTAGTCATTTCCAGGGAAAGAATGGAAAGAATGGGAAGACAGACAAGATAAATAGATTAGATAGATAGATGGATAGATAGATGAATGGTTAGATAGATAGATAGATAGACAGACCAATAGATCAGTAGATAGCCACCTAGCTATCTAGATGTAGCATTTATTAAGTATTTACTATATATGAGGCACTCTGTTGAGTTCTGGACAAAAAACAAAATCATGTTTCTTTTCTTTTCTTTGCTGAGGCAATTGGAGTTAAGTGACTTGCCCAGGGTCACACAGCCAGGAAGTGTTTAGTGTCTGAGATCAGATTTGAACTCGGGTCCTCCTGACTACAGGGCTGGTGCTCTTCCATTGCAGTAACTAGCTGCCCCTAATGTTTCCTATTTTCAAGAAGCTTTATTCTAATACAGAAAGACAAAACAAAAAGGAGCACTAAAAAGGGGGTAGTAGTGGTGGAGGAGGATCTAAAGTGAATAAAGTTGAGTTGCATGTCTGGGGCTCCTCATGATATGGAGGTTTCAGGAAGATAATCATCAACAACTGAGCTGACCTCAGGGATGGAAGGAAGTTTTAAATTAAGAAACTCAAAACCAAAAGAAAATATATGAATTTCTCTGTTCTCTTCAAGATCTGATTCAGTATTATTGATGCCATTCATAAAACATACACACAAGACTGAGGGTGTCTCTTTACAAATGTCTAATACATGGAAATCTGGATTTCCAGAATAGTCATGATACAAGGTAACTCTTCCCTCTATAAATTAATTCTTCACAAATCAGAGAAGTCAGCATTTGGAAGAAATAGCAAACATGTAGTCCAACCCATACATGAAAAAGCATCCCCACTATAAAATAAACAGACAAGTGGGCATTAAGCCTTTGCCCGAATATCTTCAATGATAGAAAACCATAATCTCCCAAAGTAACCCATTATGTTTTCAGATAGCACTACTGATTTGGAAGTTTTTCCTGAAATCAAGTCTAAATTCACCTCTTTGCAACTTTTGACCATTAATATTGGTTCTGTTCTCTAGAGTTAAACATAATGAAAATATTCCCTCTTCTATAGGACAGCCCTTCAAATGTTTGAAGACAGGTATCACATTCTGAGTCTCTCTCCTCTGTGACAAACATCCCCAGTTCCTTTAGCCAATCTTCATATCACATGTGGTCAAGCCCCTTCCTTCTGTTCCCTTCTTCTGGTTCAATGGTTCTCAAAGTTTGATTCAGAGACCCCAAGTCTCCAGAACTCTGTCAAAAAAAATTGTGAAGTCAAAACTATTTTCATAATGATAGTAGAATATTTACATTTCTAATATGGTAAAAAAAATTTGTTATTGTTTTCAGTCACGTCTGACATTTTGTGAACCCTTATTGGGTTTTCTAGGCAAAGATACTGGAATGGTTTGCCATTTTCTTCTCCAGCTCATTTTACAGATGAGAAAACTGAGGCAAACTGGATTAAATGAGTTTCCCAGGGTCACACAACTAGTGTCTGAGGGTAGATTTGAATTCAGGAAGATGAGTCTTGCTGATTCTAGGCCTGAGATATTATCCACTATACCACTTAGTTGCCCCAGTGAAGTAAATGCCAATAACTATAATATTTTTATGAGCAAAAATTCTTGGAGGGGGTAAGGGAAAATATCATCTAATTTTTTAGAGAGCAAATGGATCCTACAACCAAAAAGTTTTCTCTGAACAATCTCCAGCTTATCAATGTCCTTCCCAAATTATAATGCCCAGAACTGAACACAAACTCCAAAGGTTGTTTTAATTAGGACAGAGTAACAGCCCACAATCATACTATTTTGTTTTACTGTAATATTCCAAGATTGCTGCTGACTCCACTAGTCCATTAAAAGCTGTAATTTTTGTTTCATCAAACTGCTAGATCTAATAAGGCCTTCTCTGTCTTATACTTGCAAAGTTAATTGTTTAGAAGCAAAAGCAAAACATTGGCATTTAATCCTATTGAATTCAAGTTTATTAGAGTCAGGTCAATATTCTCACCTGTCAAGACTTTTCTGAATCCTATCTTCCAATGTATTTTAGCTATCATATTTAACCTTGAGTCATCTGTAGATTTGATGAGTATCCCATCTCTGCCTTTACAAAAATCACTGATAAAATTTTAAACAGCACAGGACCAAGCACAGACTCCTAGGGAATATTCAAATTTAAACTTCTGAGTCATTCATTTAACTAATTCTGAATCCATCTAATGATATTATAATTTAATCAACCTGTCTTCACCTTATTTCATATTCATTTTTGTTTCATTTTCATAGATCATGGAATAGTGTCAAATTCTTTGCTAAACAATCCAAGCAAACTATATCTATAGTAACCCTGTCAGAAAAAAAGCAGTCTGAAAGTTTAGATATGTCTAAAAAAAAGAAGGAATAAGTTGATTAGTGTGACATTCTTAATGGAGACCCTTACTTTGCTATTTATTCACTAAGCAACTCTGAAATTAGAGAAAAGTTTATAAATGTAAAGTTTATAGACTCTTAGTCTCTGCCTTTTTTCTCACTTTTTTCCTTCCTTTTTTGGAAAATTTGAAATTGATCCTGTTCTTTTTCCCAATCTAGTCATGCACACACACACACACACACACACACACACACACACCCCTTTTTTAATGTCTTCAGCTTTCAACTAGCTTCAACTTATTCTGAGCTATAGAATACTTGAATTTAAAGGGTGAAACCATGTTTTTATATCCCTCTTCAGCCACTTGACCATGCTTCCTTCTTCTGTTGCCTGGTCTTGCTTTATCCACTATGTACACATCTTTTTAAAATTTTTAAAATCTGGGGATTAGTAAATTTCCTGTGCAGCCATATAATTTTCTCCAGAAAACAACCTTTTATCCTTTTCAGAGGATCTGTTTTCTTTCCCTTCTTCATAATTTCATTCTTGAGAATTTTTTCATTCCTACTAAGGTAATGATCTCTCTTGTAGAGTTTGATTCCATGGGGAAGTTAGCCTTCTTCTGAACCCTTCAAAATTTCCTGTCCAAAATCGACATTGCATGTCAGATTGTCTCCATCTTTCCTCTCCTCTGTCAAAAACTCTACAAGGAAGTGGTCACTTCTTAACCAAGGTTTCCATCATTTCTACCACAATAGCTAGTTATTCTTTGCTAGTAAAAATCATACAAAGAATAGAAATTATCATTAAGACAAGTTAAGAAGTTATTTAATCTTCTGTTTTTGATAGCAACAGAGAGAATGATACCTATGCAACTAAAGTACCTCATGAGTATACTATCCCTGTGGGCCAGGATTGTAATCTTTTTCCTGAATTCATTCTCTACTTCCTTTCTCTCTGGGTACACTCTGATAAAAAAAAATCTTCTATTTTTCCCTCCACTTATCTTCATCCAAATGCTTTTTCTACCAAGTTTTCCCCCACCCCCTCTAGTTTCTCAGTTTACTGATATGTATAATGATATACCACCATTGCCACCACAACCCCTTTATCCATCCTGTTTCTTTTGACAAGCACATATTTAAGGAGGCAGCTGGTAATTCAGTGAATATAGCATTGGGCCTAGAATCAGGAAGAACTAAATTCAAATGCAGCCTCAGATACTTCCTAGCTATGTGATCCTGAGCAAGTCACTAAACCTCTGAGCCCATGCAAAATGGATCCAATGGAACCACTAGAAAAGGAAATGGAAAAACACTCCAGTATCTTTGCCAAGAAAACCCCAAATGGGGTCATGAAAGATTGGATATGACTGAAGCAACCAAAGGGCAATGTATAATTAGTGATATATCAGTCATGGGTTCTGCCCTACTAAGTCTGAGAGATGCATATGAGTTTAAAATTGTTTCTTGACAATATAACATTTAATTTATCTTGCCTATTGCTTAAACTTTTTAAAATCATTTTTGGATAGACATTTAAGGCTGTGTAGTTTTTATTACTAGTTCCTTTCTTAGATTTTTGTTTCCTCTGTACTTTGGGTGATTCAGTTGCTATCCTTTGGCCTTTATTGTAGGTACCCTCTATGACAGTGGTTCTCAAGCAGTGAGTTGCAAGTTTCACGAGGCGTAAAATTGGGGTCTTCAGGTTTTTGCCCAAATTTTCTTCATCTTTGGCAATATTTTCTAGGCTCCCTTTGACAGAATCATATGCAAAGATATGAATCACCAGAAGTGGGTAGTAGTCATTCACATCACAAATTTTCCTTAAATAATTATCTCCCTTAGTTTTCATTTAGAATTATGACTCAGTTTTAGATGTTATTTAAATAAGCATATCAACAATGTAGCAGGATACATCTTAAATGAAAAAGACCTGTGACTTTTGTTAGTAAAAGAAACTCATCCCACCATGTAGGTTCCAACTATCTATGACTCAGCTGATGAATCTTAGGGACTATCTGAGGCATAAGGCATATAGAAATTAAATGTCAATATTTTTACCTTTGTTGTTGTTGTTGTTTGCTTGTTTTTTTCCTCTTGTTTTTTTCCCTTTTTGATATAATTTTACTTGTGCAATATGACAAATGCGGAAATATATTTAGAAGAATCGCACATGTTTAACCTATATTGGATTGCTTGTTGTCTAGGGGAGGGGGAAGGTGAGGATGTAGGGAGAAAAATATGGAACACAAGTGCTGCAAGAGTAAATGTTGAAAACTATCTTTGCATACATTTTTAAAAATAAAAGCTATTATAAAAAAAGAAATTAAATATCTTGCCTGGGATCATAAAGCTATTAACTACCAGAGGCACAATTTGAATCCAGATCTTCCTGGATCTAATCCTCACACACTCTACTGTGCCACATTGCCTCAGACTTACCTCTGTTAATTCTTAAATCACCATACTAATATTGAATTTGATAAACAGCCATATAGCTAGAAAGAAAAAAGACTGAAAGTTATAACTAAAAACCAAGATATTAGGTAGCTAAAAGGTCCAATACAAGAATACAAAGCTCAAAGCCAGAAGATCAAACTGAAATAATGGAGCAAGACTTAAAATTTGTCAAGCAGCTGTTGCAAAACCAGAGCTAGGCAGTTAACCTACTTAGCATCAAAATCAGGATCAGTAAGATCAATCCAGGCAATATTAACAAAGAAATGAACAATATTGATGAGCTAATGTTGAATAACTTTTCTGTCTTCTTTTTTGAAACATACTGGTCATCACCTCCATTAAATTTCTGTCACTATGCAAGAGATGGTAATGTCAGTAAAATAAAAGCTCTAGCAGGTACTACCAAACTGGAAAGGCTTCTAGTAGAGTCCAGCAAAACACTGTATCTATAATAATAGTAGTAGTAGTAATAGGAGGAGGAGGAGGAGGAAGAAGAGTAGACAATTACTTTTATTGTACTTTAAAGTTTACAAAATGTTTTATCTATCTTATCTCATTTGATCCTCCTCAAAACCAATGTAAGGAAGGTGCTATAAATATATCATTTTACAGATAAGGTAACTGAGACTAGAGGGGGAGATTAAGTCATTTGTCCAGAGTCACAAGGCTAGAAAGTGCCTGACTCAAAAGGTCTCAAGTTCAACATTCTATCCAAGACATTACCTCACTATTATCCATAGATTAGTTTAAGTTTGAAGAGATTCATTATCATAAGATTGTCCATGTAGTGGTAAATTCTTTTTCCACAGAAACTCACAAAGACCATTCATTAAGATGTGTAGGGTTTATAATCTTCATGCATATAGAGCTTCCAAAACTGATGAAGCTATGAATTTTATTCAGTATTTAAAGTCCTAATCATTCCTCCAGTTCCCTTGACATGTGAAACTTGCCAAAAAGACAAGGTCAAGGCCTTCATAACTATATCTTGAACTCACCAGCAATTCCCCTAGAAAGCAAGATTGAGGCCCAAATTCTACCTCAGAAATTTAATAGTACCTAAATTATCACCTTTCAGTGATCCATTGTCTTTTCTTGGTAGTCCCAGGTTCACCTTAGATGAGGAGAGGGCATCTGCTTCATTGGTTCTCATGATCTGGTCTGAGAAGCTCTTGACAGGTAAAAGGGAAAATTCTCCACCTAGAAGAGCTGAGACTTAATGCTTTGGATTATAGATATTTTTGCTAATCTCAGGACAACACTCCTACACACACACACACACACACACACACACACACATACTCTACCCCACAAGTGCCCAGAACAGAAGATGATGTGGTTGGTTTAAGCTAGAACACAGTGAGGAATCCATTGTATAGAATAGAGTATTTACAATACATATTTACTGAGTTAAGTTGAACCCTGTAAAGTCTGGCCTTTCCCCAAGGACACAAGAAATAACAGTTCAGTTCTTAGTTCACTCAGAGGGGTGGATCAGAAATTTAGTTCAACTGGAATACTTGGATCCATCTAGTCTCTGTCCTACACACAAACCAAATCCTTGTAAATTATTGTTAATTGTTAATATTTATTAATAATTTGTTAATGAGGTTAATCCTTGTAACAACCTAATTATTCTCAGAGTTCATAGGATTGCCTGGGACAGGGAGCAATCTCTTGAAGCTACTGAGAACTAAAGAAGAACTCCTCAGGAATGAGCCAAAACTGAACTGGTCTCCAGTTGTTCAAAGAATTTAAGTAATATCAGCTTAAAATTTCTCCTACTGTTTTATAGGAAAAGAGAGGTTTCTAGTAAATAGTTATCTATTGTTGTCATTGTCAGTCATGTCCCATTCTTAGTTACTTCATGGACTATAGCAAACCTGGCCCTTCTTTTCTCCACTATCTCCCAAAGTCAAGTCCAAGCTCACTTCTTCCATGACACTATCTACCCATCTCATCTTCTCTTTTGCTCTTCTTCTTTTGCCTTTAATCTTTCCCATCTTCAGAGCCTTTTCCTGTCTAACCCTGTGAGTGTGTGTGTGTGTGTGTTGGTGGGTGGGAGAATCAAGAAATTTCACAGAGAAGTTGTACTTGAGCAAAGCCTTGAAGGAAACCAAGGATTTTAATCAGCTCCTTACAGTCTAATGAGAGAAGTAATATTCAACCAGTCAAATAGAAGCAGGATACATTGGGAATAGTCCTAGAGGGAAAGCATTCAGATTAAATAGGACTCGGAAAGGCTTCTGGTAGAAGGAAGGCCTTTTAGCTGAGACAAACAGGAAACCAGGGAGATCAGGAGGAGATAAAGGAGAGAGTCCTGTCTTTATTAGGTGGCCAAAGTATTTAAGCTTTCTGTTTCATTATTTTTCTTTCCAATGGATACTCTGAACTAATATCTTTAAACACTGATTCATTTGATCTCCTTGCTATTCAAGGATCTCTCAAAAGTCTTCTCCAAAACCCCAGTCTCACACAGATATTAAACTAGCCAATTATGATTTTTGTGTGACTACCAGAATAAAATAAAGCACAATTAACAAATACTTGGTGAACTTAAGTAATATTAGGAGCTAATTTTTTGAGACCTCTTTTTTTTTTCTCTATGTGTGAATAATCAAATCCTAAAGTGTTTTGGCTTGGTTTGGTTTTTTGCCTCAATTTTCTTGCTAATTGTTTGTGAAGAATAGCATTATTTCAATGTACTTTATAAACATTAAAGCATTATATACTTATGAATTATTAATATAATCATTTTCAGTATTTTTATTAATAAATCTGAGAGAAAGGCAACATTATATAGAAAGTAGAGAGTCACCTTTGGACTTAGGAAGATTTGGATTCCATTTTGGCCTCTGACATATTGATTACATAACCATGGAATAGGTCACAAACCATCAGGGCCCAAGAAAATACTTAAAAATTAAGTTATAGAGTAGGTACAGACTTATATTGGCACAATGCATTTCTTCAAATCTTGATACCCATGAAATCATAGGACCAGTTAAAAAAAGTCCCAAAGAAAAAGTTGATACAGTTTTTTAAAAGTCATGCTTGAATGATAGGCAATTTACTTCAGCTAAAGAACAGATCTATTTCTACTAGTCATTTAGCTATTTATCATGTTGCCACCCACTTGTGTTATTACTGTAGAGAATCTTTCCATTTCTCCTTTAAAATCCATGTTTAACTGAGTCAGAATGTTATTCAGTCATTGTCATTTACATCATTTAATAGCAAGTTTCCTAGCACAGCTGAAGGCAGGATTTTTTTTCTTTTTTGACGAATTATATTTATCTACCTTTGAAATGAAAATTTGTGAATAAATTAAAATGAAATTTTTCATTTTTTAAAGAAAGCATTTAAAAATAATAACAATCTGAATGTTTCTAATAATCATGGCTTTACAGAAAACTATTACTTTTAATTTGACTGTTCTTGTAATTATTTTCAGTTTCTTTCTGTATTTTTTTTAATAAAGAAATTCTGTTAAGAAGGAATCCCTTTAATAGTCTTTGATTTATGAGAATTTTTAAAACATATGGATTATTCAATTTTAAAAGAAAATGATGACCTTATTTTTCACTGCTGATTCCGTACATGAGGATTAAATATTGAATTTATAAAGGGGAAAGTCAGACATACTTTAAACTAATGGGAATCTCAGCATTATATTTCATAAAAAGGCACTAATTAATTATTAATAAGAATAACTTTCAGAAATTGCCAAAATGTATGATATATTTTTTAAAATCTGAAATATGTACTCCAGTATTTCAGACAGTGCTGAGCATATAGTAGGTGCTTAATAAATAAGAATGGAAAATAGACAAGGAAAAAAATGTTAACATGGGTTATCTTCATTTGCTAAGGAATTTTAAGCAATGTAAAGAAAATATCACTATAATGAAGTCAAAAAAATTTTAAAAAGAAAGAAAACCAATATATTACACAGAAATACTTTCTCTGCTACCTCTAAATCTATACTCCTCATGTGCTCAATTTTAACATGGGAATAATAGCATCCACTTCGCAGAGTAGTTGGAAGAATCAAATGAGATATTTGTAAAAAACTTAGCATTGTGTCTGGCATACATTAAGCACTTCCTAAATGCTTGCTTCTTTCTCTACCTACTTTCTTCCTATAACCTTTGATGCCTTGTAAGTAGAGACATATGAAGTCAAAAGCTAGAATACAAATTCGTTTCTGAAATCTTATGGAATTTAATGGAGAGAGATTATGAGCAGTGATGTTTCATAAAAAGAATTTTTTTTTTACAAATAGCTTAACATAATACAAAATTGTCATCCTAAAATCATTCTAATACTTTAAAACTATCAGACCGACCCAAAATAGGAGAAATCTGAATCAGTCAAGATTTCTAAAAAAAAACTTTTCTCTATTAGTGACAGAGAAGCTATTATATAAGGTCTAATATTATAGTCTCTAATGTGCAGCATGAGGAATAAAAAATGGTCCTAAAAAAAATTGTCAGAGTAATTGGATATGACCAAGTTTATACTAGAAAAATAAATGCTAAAGACAATACATTTTTGAAGGAAGTAAGGAAAGAGGGAGAAATGGAAACTAAGTTTAAAAAAACATTACAGACATTATTATTCTCCTCCCAAAATATGATCAAGAAGATATCAATAAGTACTAATCCATATACTTTTCTTTTGTATAAGATGCAGGCTTTCATGACTATGTCATATAAGGACCTTCATTTTTATAGTCACATAAATGACTTGAATTGATTTGAAAGATATAGAGAATTACATTTTACTATGCTTATTTTTGTTGACTACCACAATGTATTTGGTTGAATTGAGCAAGATGTAGTATTCAAAGATTTTCTCCAGTATGATGTCTCCCATGTTCGCACATGAACTATATGACTACCTGATAGATATAACTACAGAAAAACTTTGTTTAATGATCCTTTGATAATACTGAATGAGGTTTAAAAAGGGGGGGGAAGTTAATCAGCACCAGTGTTTGTCAGTGTCACGAAGGATGTCCAATGCAATTTACAAAACAAATAAATATTCCCTAGAAATGAAGAATTCCTTAGGATGTTACTTTTCCAGATATTCTTGTTTTGATTGCATTAAGTTCTAGAATGTTGTATCACCTTCAAAATGGATTCACTCAAAAAGATTTGGTCCAACTATCCACATAAAAACAAATATAGAACTAACTTGATGAAGAATAACTGTTGCCCAGACTGTGATATACAATTGGATGAAAAACCCACAGAGATGATCAGTCATGTAGCATTTATTAAGTGAATACTTTGTTCTAGTTACTATGTGAAAGATTGAAGATAGAAAGAAAGGCAAAAGACTATTCATAAAAATTCATAAAAAATAAAAAAGACAATTCATAATGTCAAGGACCTTTCAATCTAATGAAAACAATTAAGTACAAACAATAAACTGGAGATAATCAAACTTTTTTGTAATTATATGTTGTGATCCTCTGTATCTTTCAAATCAATTCAAGTCAGTTTTGTGACTATAAAAATGAAGGTATGAAGGTCATTGTATAACATACTTCATAAAAGCCTGCCTGTTCTCTTCTCATATTCATTGACTGTGCCTTTCATATGCTTGTAAATCGTCAGAAATATATAAAAATGTTTCAGAGGTTGAAAACATTAGCAGTAAGGAATTGGAGATGGTGTCAGGAAAATTTCTTGTAGAAGATGGGGAAACAGTAAATTTAACTGGAGTCAAGAGATAAAAGAAAAGAAACATATTTTATTAAGCATCTGCTATGTGCCAGGAACTTTGCTAAGTGTTTAACGATTGTTAAACTCATTTGATCCTCACAACCCAGGAAGGGATATGCTATTATTCCCACTTTTATATATTGAATATATTTTATATTTGAAATTGAGGTAAATAGAGGTTAAATCACTGGGCCAGGCTAGTAAAATGTCTGAGACTGGATTTATACACAGGATCTCTATAGCCAGTGCTATTTCCTCTATGCCATTCTAGTTGAAGTGTATTGTGTGAGAAATAGCAAGGCGATCAATTGTCATTTGATGATAGAGTGAAATAAGATGTAAGAAAAGGGAAAAGGTAGGAAGCGGCAAGGATTTTGAATGTCAAATAGAGGATATTATGGTTTATTCTGGAGATGATAAGGAACCACAAAATTGAATGGGAAGCAGTATGTGGTATGGACAGAATTGTGCTTTAGGAAGATTGATTTGACAGCTGCTTAGATAATGGATTGGTGGAGTGGATAGAGTGTTGAAACAAGAGAATCAATCTGAAGGTTACTGATAGGGTCAAAATGTGAGGTGATGAGGGCCTGCACCAGAGTGATTGCAGTGTCAGAGGAGAGAAGGAGGTTACAGATGAAAGGTTTTATAAAGGTAAAATTGACAGGAATTGGCAACATACTGAATATGGGGAGTGAATGAGATTGAACGTAAAAAATGACATGTAGGCTGTGAGCTTGTCTGACTGGGAAGATGATGGTATCCTTGGCAGTTAGAGGAAAATTAGGAAGAAGGGAAGGTTGGGAGTGGGGTGGAAGTTCAGCTTTATACATGTTGAGTTTAAGATGTCTATTGGATAGACAATTTGAGATGTCCAATGAATAGTTAGAGATATGTCTGGACTAGATAAGTATATCTGAGAATTATTAGCACAGTAATCATTGAATATATGGGAGCTAGTGAAATCACCAAGAGAAATAATATAGATGGAGAAGAGAGCCCAGAACAGATGCCAGGGAGACAACCCATTATTAGGAGGCAAAACCTGAATAAAGATCCAGCAGAGGAAACTGAGTAGGAATGATCAGACATAGGTAGGAGAACCAGGATAGAGTGATATTACTAACACTGAGAGAGAAGAAAATAAAAGAGGGTGGAAAGATATTAGATTTGGCAATTAAGAGATAGTAACGTAAATTAATATTGTTGATACATGTCTTATGTGAAGAGGTATATATAATCACACATATAATATATATATGTGTGTTGTATATGAATGTATATACACACACACATATATATATATATATGCATGTATGTATGTATTCAACTGGGCTCAGAATTTCATAGGATAAAATGAAAAGGCTAGATTATTTTGGAGAAATTGTTTGTGGCATTTTCAGTGAGCCCAAGCTTCCCTTTGGAAAAAAAAATGTTTTTTTTATTAAAGCTTTTATTTTTCAAAACATATGCATAGATAATTCTGTGACATTAACCCCTGGAAAATCTCGTTTTCCAATTCCTCCCCCCTTTGCCCATTCCCTTCTCTAGATGGAAGTAGTCCAATAATATCTATCTTCTTAACAAAGATATTCCTCCAATGATTCTAAAAATCTTGAATATCACAATCTCCAAGTAATCAGAATTGGGGGTTGCTCAAAAGTCAATGGAAAGAGCCATAGTGGGAATAAATGGGTTGCCTGCAGCTTTCTCTAATGGAAAATAAAAACAAAAATAGTATAAAAGATATAATCAGAAAGATTTATGTCTGGAAAAAGAGATGGGACAATCATAAAATAAGAGCAAAGATAAAGAATGAACAATCTACAAATTGCATTGGCAACTATGTAATGGTAAACAACATAGAAGAATTCCCCAGACCCCAGAATGTTGAGTAAACTGTGGAGCATTTACAAAAGGATATGGACCAGGGTTACAAAAAATGAGAAGACACTGTTGGGTTGAAATTTGCACCACTGAAGGAAATGTTATTATTGATGAAATCATAAATCAATTGACATATTCTGCATCTTCCATCCTATTCTCTAGAAGGAATTTCCTTGAACCCCTTCAAAGAAATCCTGAAAAACTCTTACAAAGATTAGGAGAAAATATATTCCTTTGCCCAAGGGTAGAAAAGAAGACTCCTGAATCTTATTCACACCAGAGGAACAAATCCCAGGAATGAAGAGTAGAATCTAATTCATTATTTATTAAGTAAGGGATTTGATTCTTCCCTCCATATCCAGGATAGGACAAGCAAAATATGATCTTTCTAAAGGGAAACACTAACTTCCTTACATCTCACTATTGATTCTAGCAGTAGAAGCTGGTAACTACTTGAAGCTACAGAATGGCTAATTATTCTTTTTAAAAAAATCACAGGTGCCTCCTCAAAGGATGTGGAAATATTAGTACAGAAGGCCCCAGGAAATTATAAATCATCGATTATTAAAGTTGGACATGATCTTAGAAATTATCTGGTCTACCAGTTCTGATGGATCAGGCCATCCTCAGCAACAAGATCAACCAAATCATTTCTAATGGAGCAGTAATGAACTGAACCAGCTATACCCAGAAAAAGAACTCTGGGAGATGACTAAAAACCATTACATTGAATTCCCAATCCCTATATTTATGCCCACCTGCATTTTTGATTTCCTTCACAAGCTAATTGTACAATAATTCAGAGTCTGATTCTTTTTGTACAGCAAAATAATGTTTTGGTCATGTATACTTATTATGTATCTAAGTTATATTTTAATATATTTAACATCTACTGGTCATCCTGCCATTTAGGGGAGGGGGTGGGGGGGTAAGAGGTGAAAAATTGGAACAAGAGGTTTGGCAATTGTTAATGCTGTAAAGTTACCCATGTATATATCCTGTAAATAAAAGGCTATTAAATTAAACTAAAAAAAAAAAAAAGCAATGATATATTCATAAAAAGATTTTCTGCCACTTAAATAAGCAGCTATTAGCCACCAAAAACTTTTAAGATGAAAAAGGAAGACAATTCCTTATTTGAAAATTTGTAGGTGCCCATTAAAATGATTATTTTTCATTGAGTATTGATGTTGCCTAAATGAAGATTATATATAAAAGGTCAAAAAAAAAAAAAAAAAAAAGAAATTATCTGGTCTAATCCCATGATCCCGCAGAGAAATTGTTTTTCTGAAGTCAAATTATCAGCAGAATCAAGTCTAGAATCCACTGGTCTTAGTTCAGCCTTTTGCATCCAAGAATAATAAGTTTAATACGTCTTCCATATGACAACCCAACAAATATTGAAGACCATAATTATGTCTCTCTTAATCATACTCTCCTTTTTACCAAGGAGCTAATATCTTTAGGAATGTGGTGGTTACTCCCACATTTAGCAATTCCTTCTAGGAACGTCCATATTCCTGTGTAGCAGTGCTATTCCCAAACTTGATTTCCCTTCTCCTTAGTAAGCTCTGAGAGTTTTCTATGTGTGCATAAGAAATTATCATATATGATAATAAATGCATGTTCTGTTAGCTTCAGAATAGAATTTCTGAATTTTTATATAAGAAACATGTTATTTTGCCAATTTGCTAGTGGCTAAAAATTTTATTTTAATCTTAGACTGTATAAATTTCAAAAGAAAAAAAATCACCTAAGAGCTTAAATACTACAATATAAAAATATATTTCAATATGAATATTGAAAAGAGCAGAGACAAAGGCTGACAACCGAGAAACCTTTCTAAAGAATATAAACTTATCAATGCAATTACAATACACCTTAGTTATGTTTTGCCTATGCAGGCCAATATCTACTTGAAAAGTATATATTGAGGGAATATGTTTCACTCTGACCTATTTTGTCGGCATCTCTAGACTTCAGAATGCAATGTTAACATTGCCACCCTCTTTGTTTCAACTTAAATGTTTATATATTAAGTTTTTTATACTTTCTTTTGAAACTAACTTCTCTCGTCCCACAATGAACAGAAGAGTAAGCCCTCCCTGCTGTGATGGCTCTGGGCTTGCCTAGGGAAGGGTATGAGAACTCTGTAGGCATACATTGCCTAACTTCATGAGAAGAGTGTTTTCTGAGTATTTTTAGAAGTCTGGCTTACTTTTACATTATTTAGACTAATCTACAAAAACATGCACCAAGTTGCATAGATACATTTTCCATAACAGAGTCTGATGAGTTGGTTTCCACATGAGATTTATCTATGTACTGAATACCCTCATCAACTCTCTTCAGGAATCTCCTTCATATGGACATTAGAGGAAGAGGAAGGGGGAAAAATTAAACATGAGTATCTGCAAATCTTTTTACCTTGGATTTCTTTTATTCTAAATGCCCCTGATTCAAGAAAATAGGAAGTAGGAAGTTTTGCTTTAAGGAAACAAAACTCAGGTCTACATATCAAAGTTAAGAAAAAAATGAGAAGGAAGAAGAGAAAACCACCAAAAATGTAATTTCCTCACAGACAATTATTTCTGAATAGGAACTTGAGCAATCTTTTAAAATAACCAGGGGGTTTTGCCTCAAGTAACCAAAAAATGGAGGGAAAATTAATATTTCTCAAGTGAATTTTCAGTCTTATTAAATGTCAGAAAAATGTTAAGAGTACTATGGGGATGGGTATTAAATAACATGATGCCTCTACTTCATTTAGAATTTAGGCAATTAATATCAAACATTTCTTTTATCCTCCACAAAGTTTTTCTCCTTATGCTGCCTCTTGGAAATCATAATTGGTTGCATTTTGGGTTTTTTTTTTTCAAATCTCGTCTCTTTTCTCAATTTTTCTCAACCCCAGCTGCAGCTATCCTCCCTCTCCCCAATTTTTTATATGCCTATACAGATATACTTTGATTCCCATGTTAGAATATAAAATCCTTGAGAGCAGAGACTTTTGTATCCTCATAGATTAACAGTGTCTGCCTAAAGAGCGGGCTTAAGAAATGCTTATTGAGAACAACAGGATGATTTCAGAGTCCTGGAGAGACTTACATGAATTGGTGCTAAGTGAAATGAGCAGAAGAAGGAGATCACTGTACACAGCAACAACAACACTATACAATGAACAATTCTGATGGACATGGGTCTCTTCAACAATGAGAGGATTCAAACCAGTTCCAGTTGTTCAGTAATGAAGAGAGAAGACTACATGCAGAGAGAGGACTGTGGGAACTGAGTGTGGACCATAACATAGCATTCTCACTCTATTGTTTGCTTGCATTTTTGTTTTCCTCCTCAGATTTTTTTCCTTCTTTCTAGATCCGATTTTTCTTATGCAGCAAGATAACTGTGTAAATAAATATATATATATATATATATATACATATATTGGATTTAACATAAAATTTAACATATTTAACATTTTTGGACTACCTGCCGTCTAGGGGAGGGATGAGGGGAAGGAGGAGAAAATTTGGAACAGAAGGTTTTGCAAGGATCAATGTTGAAAAATTACCCATGCACATGTTTTGTAAATAAAAAGTTATAATAAAAAACAAAAACAATAAAGAAATGTTTTAGATCGACCAATTGATTGCAACTTAACAGTGGAGAAGTTGAATAATTGAAATTAATATTATTCAATAAGAGACAGGAATATAACATAGGAAGAACACTGGTCTTAGAATGAGGAAAACCTGGGTGGAAGTCTTTGATACGATACACTGTAACCCAAGTTAAGTAAATGTCTTGAGACTCAGCTTTGTTTTCTGTAAAGCAGAAATAATATTTATAAGAGAAAAGGACTTTGTAAACCTAAAAATCTTTTTTTAATTTTAATTTTTTATATTATCGTATTTTTTCCAGTTACATGTAGAGGTACTTTTCAATATTCTTTTTTTTTAAAGCTTTTTATTTTCAAAATATATGCATAGATAGTTTTCAACATTCACCTTTGCAAAATCTTGTGTTTCAAATTTTTTTCTGCCTCACTTCTTCCCACCTGTTCCCCTAGACAGTAAATAATCCTTTATTGGATTAAGCTCTGAAGGGTTTTCTATGTGTGCATAGGAAATCAGTATGTATGATAATAAATGCATGTTCTGTTAGCGTCAGAATAGAATTTCTAAATTTTTGTATAAGGAACATGTTATTCAATTTGTTAATGACTAAAACTTTATTTTAATGTTATACTGTATAAATTTCAAAAAAAATAATCCAAGAGCTGAAATATTATAATATAAAATATATTTCATTATGAATTGTTGGAGTCCAGTTCCTGTGGTGAATTAAAGGTATGAATTTTACCTGGCCCAGGTGGAGGTCTCGAATATGAACTCTTCAAAGTTTATTGATCATAGAGACAAATATATATGGTTCAAATGCTCATATACTTGCTACAAAGTATACTCTTTGAAATTCCTATACTTTTCTCTACAAACAAGATCTACTGAGATGTAAATGATTAAGATCCAGATCTTGGTTAATTAGACAGAGATGCAAATAGTTGAAATACACATCAGAGTAAAGTTTATCATACCATTGTCTCAAGTATCTTTCTCCCAAATGCCTTTGGTCTCTATTGTAGGCTCTTTTTCCTGACCTAAATTCAAAGGTTTGTCTTTAATTCAAAAAGCTGTGTTCACATTTTGCTACAGTCTCTAGATTATTAATTTATTATACTGGCAAGCAGTCTCTGCCATTTCAATAAGAAAAGGGAGTTTTGGTGAGCCAATTTACTGTAAGATTCAAGACTTGGAATGGATTTTTATCTCCTGGCCCTCTTCAGTGAATATTGAAAAGACCAGAGGCTGACAACCTGAGAAACCTTTCTAAAAAATATGTACTTATAATCAATGCAATTATAATATGTCTTAATTATGTTTTGCCTATCCAAGCCAATGTCTACTTGAAAAGTATATAGTGAGGGAATATGTTTCACTTCATGTTAAACATGTGCAATTCTTCTATATATATATATACATATATATTTCCACAATTATAATGCTGCACAAGAAAAATCAGATCAAAAAAGGAAAAAAATAAGAATAAAAAAAAGCAAGCAAACAACAACAAAAAAGGGAAAATACTATGTTGTTGTCCACACTCAGTTCCCACGGTCCTCATGCTGATTGCAGATGGCTTTCTTCATCACAAGATCATTAGAACTGGCCTGAATCACCTCATTATTGAAAAGAGCCCCATCCATCAGAATTGATCATCATATAATCTTGCTGTTGCCATGTACAGTGATCTCCTGGTTCTCACTTAGCATCAGTTCGTGTAAGTCTCTTCAGGCATCTCTAAAATCATCCTGTTTATTGTTTCTTATAGAACAGTAATATTCCATAACATTCACATATCATAACTTATTCAACCATTCTCCAATTGATGGGCATTCATTCAGTTTCAGTTCCTTGCCACTACAAAAAGGGCTACTACAAACATTTTTGCACATGTGGGTCCTTTTCCCTTTTTTATGATCTCTTTGGGATACAAACCCAGTAGAGACATTGCTAGATCAAAGGGTATGCATAGTTTGATAGCCCTCAGGGGATAGTTACAAATAGCTTTCCAGAATGGTTGGATCAGTTCACAACTCCACCAATGTTCCAGTTTTCCCACATCCCTTCCAGAACTTATCATTAGTTTTTCTTGTCTACTTAGTAAATCTGAGAAATGTGTAATGATACCTCAGAGTTGTCCTGCATTTCTCTAATCAATAGTGATTTGGAGCATTTTTTCATATGACTAGAAATGATTTTAATTTCTTTGTCTGAAAATTGTTCATATCCTTTAACCATTTATTAATTGGAGAATGGCTTGCATCCTTATAAATTTGAGTCAATTCTCTCTATATTTTAGAAATGGGGCCTTTATCAGAATCCTTGGATGTAAAATTTTTTTCCCCAGTTTTCTGCTTCCCTTCTAATCTTGGCTGCATTGGTTTTGTTTGTACAAAAACTTTTTAATTTTTTGCATTTCATAATGTTCTCTAGTTCTCCTTTGGCCATAAATTCCTTTCTTTTCCACAGCCCTGAGAGGTAAACTATCCCTTGTTCTCTAATTTGCTTATAGTATCATTCTTTATGTATAAATCATTAACTCATTTAGACCTTATCTGGATATAGGGTGTTAAATGTTGGTCAATGTCTAGCTTCTGCCATACTAATTTCAAATTTTCCCAAAAATTTTTGTCAAGTAGTGAGTTCTTATCCCAGAAACTGGAATCTTTGGGTTTATCAAATACTAGATTACTATATTTATTGACTATTGTATCTTGTGAACCTAACCTATTCTACTGACTAATTATTGTTAGCCAGTACCAAATGATTTTGATGACCGCTACTTTATAATATAGTTTTGGATCTGGTACAGCTAGACTACTTTCATTCAATTTCCTAATCTATAAAATGGGACTAAATAACCCAACTCCAAATCTACTATCTCATGACAAGCAATACAATTCCTTTTTTAAACTTTTTCCTATTCTTGCTATTTTTATCCACATTTAATGAATGTGTAATAAATGTCAGGTGGCTATTAGGAATGTTACTCCATCATTTCTCTGAAATACAATATTTTAAAATAGCTCCATCAGGCTTTTACCAATGAGATTGTCACAGCTTCCACTGGTAGCCAGTGATGCACATGTTATAACCTACACACAGCATCTATAAAATCATCAGGATAGTGGGTGGCAGTTATTTTTATGACAGATACAGAAACTCCGCCCAAAGATCTTGCTGTACAGAAGGAGATAGAAAGCTGTTCATTCACACTGTCACATTCCATGTTCTAACTTGATAAGATCTTAGCTAAAGAGCAGAGTGGAAGGACTGGAGGAATTCAGGAGGAAAACCTAACCATTCTATTGATAAGTCAGAAAGCAATTGTTTTTCTATCCAATGTTTTTCTATTTTAAGATAGATCCACCAAATGCCTTTTTATCTAACCTTCTTGATTGTTAAATTGACATGGCACAAATGGCTGGTTCAAACCATTCCTATTCCACCATATTCTAGCATGCCAACCTCCACTTCCTACCTAACACTCAAACTCCTACCCTGGAAACCTGGGTTTCTGATTCGGTGAGGACTCTATATCTCACCTTGCAGACCCATCATGATTCTGTTCCCCAGCCACCTTTATGTCATGTTGCTAAGGAGTATCCTCTCCACTTCAATGTCTCAACCCCCAACCACAATGCTTTCTACCTTTCCCTCTAGGATTCATAGAGCTCCCACCCCTACCTCAAAGGTCCTTAGAAAAATTTCAGGAGGTCCATTAACTTGCATAGGAAAAAAACCCAAATCTTTCATTTTTACTAATATTGAACTGAAATTTGGCATTTCCCATCAAGTATTTTAAAATATTATTCTTGAGAATGTGTCCATGGGTTTCAGCAGATTTCCAAAGGAGTCTATGGCCCAAAAATGGTTAATCCACAAATCAGATCAATAATATCTTTCCTAGAAAGAACAGGGCAATTAGTTGCCCTATAGATCCATTCACTATACCTATGACTTCTCAAACCAAAACAACACTCGCTAACCACCATCCCTCTATTCTGCTTTCCCTATTAGAATGTAAACTCTTTGAGGGCACGATGGTCTTCTTTTTATACATGTCCTTGGGATAATTATGTAAGCACTTAACAAATGTTAAGTTTTCATGCCTTATAGATAAGACTGTAGTATTTACCTGACGTGACATTCAAAGAGTGGGAGGAAAAGTAGGGAAAGAAGAATTAAATTCTATTGATAGGTGTGGGCTTGACAGTGCTGCAAAAATAAAGCAGACTTCAGGTACTTGGTTACTAGTACAAAATATAGTTGATTCAATTTTCTTAACCTCACACCAGGGGAAATGAGTCATAGATATCAAGAGGAATACCACATCTCTTTGAAAAAAAAAAAAGAAAGAATGTTCTGATAGTGTCCTGAATGTCTACTTAGGCCACTGACTAAACTGGCCACAGGAAATAATCTTCATCTCCATTTTGATTAACTGACAAAAGTGTTTGGGGTTAAATCTTAATGTCAAATGTAATGGAACATTGGAACAATCCCTGTCATTGAAAATGGAACACCCCAACAAAAATGAGACTCTATCTGGCAGTAATGGAAGTAAAGCTAGAATTGAAGAAACTACCTTTGTTATTATCACTAGGACCTTTTCCCACAGTAGACATTTAGTATCATAGATTAAATCCAGAGATGAGGTCGGAAGCCAATAATGCAACACCTTAATTTTTTATACTTGATGAAATTGAAGTCCAGGGAGATTCACTGATATACTGGAGGTCACACAGGTAGGAAGTCCTCTTCTCCCAGACTAATAATGTTCTTTCCATTTTCTAATAATCCATCCCATTCATAATGATTTATTAATTTCCAATTAATAAATCATGTTGAAGTAAACTGAATCATTGAAAACCTCCTCAGTGTGCTGGGAATTATGGGAACACAAAGCTAAATTAGACTTCATTCCTTTGTCTCAAGGACTTATGAGATCTAGTTGAAGACCTATATGTAATAGCTAATATATATATTAACCAGCTAATATCTGGTTAATACCAGAGCCAAAGCTACAATGTCACGCATGTGATTTAGGTTTGATGCATTAAAACTATATATAGTTTTGATGATATAGTTGATATAGAGCAATGGCTGATGAATAATGAGATAGACTATAGCAGAGGCTTTGTGTTAAAAGTGTTAAGAAATGCTGTGAAGACCCGAATATGAGCAAGATGTGATATCACATAATGATATAATTTTTTTAATTTAATAGCCTTTTATTTACAGGTTATATGTATGGGTAACTTTACAGCATTAACAATTGCCAAATCTCTTGTTCCAATTTTTCACCTCTTACCCTCCCACCCCCTCCCCCAGATGGCAGGATGACCAGTAGATGTTAAATATATTAAAATACAAATTAGATAAACAATAAGTATACATGACCAAACCGTTATTTTGCTGTACAAAAAGAATCAGACTCTGAAATATTGTACAATTAGCTTGTGAAGGAAATCAAAAATGCAGGTGGGCATAAATATAGGGATTGGGAATTCAATGTAATGGTTTTTAGTCATCTCCCAGAGTTCTTTCTCTGGGCGTAGCTGGTTCAGTTCATTACTGCTCCACTGGAAATGATTTGGTTGATCTCGTTGCTGAGTATGGCCAGGTCCATTAGAATTGATCATCATATAGTATTGTTGTTGAAGTATATAATGATCTCCTGGTCCTGCTCATTTCACTCAGCATCAGTTCCTGTAAGTCAATGATATAATTGTTAATAAGAAAAGTTACCTGTTATATATGATTCAGCATGCAATGATAACTAAGCAAATGGATTTAGGATCAGACAGACCTAAGTTGAAATCTTGCCTCCAAGACTTATTGACTGTGTGACTATGAGCCTCAGTTTTCCTTATCTTTAAAATGGGAAAATTAATGCTTTCAATACCTCTCTCACAAAGGTCAAATAAGATGTATAAGTAGCATTTTGGAAACTTTAAAACACTGGATTGACATCAGTTATCATTATTATTGTTATGGATTTTCTGTGTATGGCATAAAGAACTTACAAATTAAGAAAATGGGATGACTTATAGCAGAGACCCTAAATCACAAGAAACACAGATCAGCAATCATTCATGAATGAAGGAGCCCTTTTTTCCGATTTTTCATTAGCCTACTTTTCTCTCAGCTTAGGGGAAAGAGTCTGGTTAACTAACTGTACGTTCATTTTTGCTATAATGTTTATTTTGAACATGCAAATTTGTTCCAATTTGATATTTTAGGAAACAATTTGAGCATAACATGAAATTTGTGTTTGCTTATGAATGAATTCACCCTCACATAGCCACAAGGATACAGAATATCCTTTATATTTTACAAGGCAGGTGGCATTAAATTAGCCCTCAATTAATTAAGGAGACAGGAAAAGGGCAGAGACCCCAGAACAATACAAGGCTGAACTTACTGCGACTTTGGAGATAGTAGAAAGTCTGCAGGGTGAAAACAGGCAGGAAGGAGCTTGTCTCCCTCCATACCACGGCAACAGGGGTTTGGAGGAGGAAGTATCACTCTCTGATAACTTTTTATCATAGCTAATTATTCTTGATTGCTCAATGTTAAGATCAGTAGTTTCTTGCTTCTGAAAGACCACAAGTATTATGAGCACCCTCTAAATTTTTGATGCCTTGAAAGAAAAACCAAACCCTTTTTATTCTGTCCTAATTCTAGATCCATTGGCTCCATTTTTTCCTTCCCCTACCCCCTAAATATGAGCGTACCTCAATCTCAGCTTTAAAATGTTATTCTCCTTTTCTCCTCCATTTATGAGCTCATCTAGGGTAATATTTCATCTATGACTTCTGTCCTCCTAATTTCCACATCTATATCTCTGGCACTCGCTGCTTTCCTGAGCTACAAGTCCACTAACTGAAACCTGGCATTTGCACTTGGATGCTCCACCTTCACTTCAGATTCAATCTATCAAAAACAGAACTCATCATCCTTTATCCAAAACCAGTTCTCCCTACCTCTGGAATAATCAATTTCTGTCATCCAGAAAAATAGCAAGAAAATAAAGTTATAGCAGCTAGATGGCATGGTGAATAGAATGTTGGAATCAGTCAGGAAAACCTGAGTTCATATGTACCTGAAACACTTACTGGCTGAATGATTTTGGACAAATCACTTAAATTTTCTCTGTGCCTCAATTTCCTAATCTATAAAATGGAGACAATGATAGTACTTATTCCCCCCACACACTTCCCCAAGGAAACATTGAATGAGATAACATGCAAAGATTTCACAAGTCTCAAAATGCCATTTAAATGATAGCTATTATTATTATATTACCAAATCACTGAAGAATTATTTCAAATTAGAGTCTAATGAATAAAGTTGAAGTTCTTTAGCCTACCACATATTTGAAGCCTTCCACCATCTTTTCTGCTAACTTCACACTATATTCAACCAATCACCCCACTGCATTCCTGCCTTTATGCTTTTACTTATATTATTTCCAATGCTTGAATGTTCTTTTCCTTAGTTACTGCTTAAAATACCTTTCCTATCCTTCAGAGCCCAGTTCAAATGTTACCTAACCTGTTTCATGGAGGATCTTTATCTGATCCTCCCAAATTAAAAAGTATTTTCCCCCAAATACCAAGCAACACTCTGATACCCTTAATATGTTCTAATTAATATTAGAGTTATTTATGAGTAAATTGTACCTTTACTTAACTGTAAACTCCTTGAGGGCAATGATTGTTTGTTATTTTCTACTCAAATACCTTTAGTCTTACAAGTCTCTAAAAGACATTTTTCATCCATTTAGTTTTTCCTCTATGGATTGTTAGGTCAATCTCTTGAATAATTATAGATATCAATGAGGAGGACTTGAAATGTTCTGAGACATGACACAGTCAAGCAAATTTTCTATGTTAAAGCTCCTGAAACTGGACAAAGAGTTGGACATAGCTTTGAGGATGAAAAAAGAAAGAGTAGATTAGATTACATTTGTGAAATTGTTCAGTGTTTTTATCAGCCAAGAGTTGCCCCAATACAAAAGCCCATTTTTTAATAACAATAGCTTTTTTACTTTTCAAAATACATGGAAAGATGGTTTTCAACATCCACCTTGTAAAATCTTGTGTTCCAAATTTTTCTCCCTCCCCACCACCCACCTTCCCTAGGCAGCAAGTAATCCAATATAAGTTAAACATGTGCAATTCTTCTAACCATATTTCCACATTTATCATTCTGTGCAAGAAAAATCAGGTCAAAAGGGAAAAAATATGAAGAAAAACAAGCAAACAAACAACAATAATAAAAAAGGTCTCCACAGTACTTTCAATAACTCTCTCACAAAGGTTAAATAAGATGTATGTGCAATATTTTGAAAACTTTAAAACACTAGATTAACATTGGTTATCATTATTATTGTTATGGATTTTCTGTGTATGGCATGAAGAACATACACCGTTTCCACAGTCCTCTCTCTGGATGTGGATAGCTCTTTCCTCACAAGTCTATTGGAACTACCTTGAATCATCTCATTGTTGAAAAGAGCTATGTAGTTGATCATGGCATAATCTTATTGCTGTGTACAATATTCTCTTGGTTCTACTTAATTTACTCAGTATTGGTTCATGTAAGTCTTTCCAAGTGACAAAAACTCATTTAAAAATATTATGTGGATGCAAATTTTACAGCAACACTACCTCCAAAGAATCAAAATTGTAGGTGACCCTCCCCACAAAAAATGGAAAGAAAAATGGTAGGTTCAAAGGCTGCAGCATATTTCCAATGATAACCAATATTCAAAAAGTTACTCAAAAGAGATTATTAAGGAACTATATGATCTGCTAGGAGATATATCATCTATAGAGCAAAAATCAAAAGAAAACAAATGGACCCACAAACTGTGAAGGTCTCTGTTGAGCAGATCCTCATTGAGGGAAACATGGACACAGGTCATACAAGGTAAGAAGGCATGGATCGGCTCTGATTCTCCATGGAGAAAGGGCATACCCACATGGAGGCAATCACGGATTCTTTGAAATAGTACTGTAACCTTCAGCCCCCAGCACACAGAGGAGTAGTCTATATGAAGCAGGTGTTTAAGCAAAGTTTGTGAAATGAGTTTGGAGTTTGGGGAGGTAATTTAAAAAATGTTTGTTTTTCAACACAGATCTTGCTTGCCTACCCTGAAGTTCATCCCTTTACAGTAGAAGTTGCTTTTGGAAACCAGAAAAGATATTCCTCAACAGATGCCAAATAAGGCACAGTATCTGGGAAGGAGACCACACACATTCAAAATAACAAGTGTCTTTTTTTTTTCTTTTCTTTAAACAGGGAGGCACAAGTCCTTGATAATTTTTTTCATATGACAAATCAGATGACTACAAAGTTAGAAAGTCAAAGCAAGCAAAGTAAAAACATTTTGGAAAGACAGTCAGTCCTAGAAGAATTGTACTAACCAAACATTTTTCCATGACTTTCGTTGTTTTGGGTTTTTTGCTCATATTTTACTCATGCTGAAGATGTAATTCACATACCCTTAAGGATAACCATAATTTGCATTTTTCCCACTGAAAAACAACTTATTTGACAATATTGTGGTTAGCTATTGGGTAGACACTATGGTCAATTTTCCTTCTGCTAACATATACAAACACACACGCAAGCACAAAGGATTAGATCATAGATTTAGAGGTGGAAGGGACCCTAGAGATCATCTAATCCAATGTTTTCATTTTATAAACTGAGCCTCAGAGACATTGTGTTTTACCCAAGGTCATACTACTAGAAAGAATGAAAAGTAGAATTTGAATCCAGGACATCTACACTCCACCTCCAAACATAATGTTGGTTTTTTTTTCCTGGAGCTAATATCCTGCAGGGAAATCATTTTTTTAAAAAAGGATCAGAAATGAGGATGTTTGAAATTATATTTGCAACACCAGCTTAAGGCAGCCCGCAGGAACCAACTGGTGGCAATATTTCAGCCCAGCAGCTCACAGATGATAATCAGCTAATCTTAGAATGTTTCATTTATAATTATTCATCTTTGTGTGGTGAAGGCACTTTAAGGAAGAACATTTTGTCCTCTTGCTCTTTCCCCTTTTTTTCAGGCCACTGGTTTAAAGATACTAGGTTCATCAAAAATTACTTTATTCAAAGAGTATTTTACCACACCACAAACATAAATTAATCAAGTCTCATAAAGTTCTGAAGTCAGTTTAAAATGATTATAAAAAGGTAGTCATTTCTTGGGGCAGTAGATCTTCCTGCAAAGGGAGACCTCTTCGTGGTATATGTTAGATGGGGTTCTGGCCTTCAAGTCAGAGAAAATGAGTCTGTTGCTGCTTCATTACTTGTATGGTCTTGGAAAAGTCACAGTTTCCTCTAGCACTATCAATCCTTGTATACCATACAGAGTTTTAAGATACCTGAGCTGTTTTCTAAACTGAAAATCTTCATGACTATCTATGTATGTTGGACGTCAATATAGGATTTGTTGTGAGAGCTTCTTCATCTTTGTGAGGCAATTAGAATTATGTGACTATTTACACAGCTAGTAAGTATTAAGTGTCTGAGGCTGGATTTGAACTCAGGATCTCCTGACTCAGGGCCAGTGCTCTATCTATTGTGCCAGCCATCTAGCTGCCCCAAGAGCTTGAATTTTCTAAATTCATGTTGTTTAGTAGAGGCCTCTGATCCTTGAGTTAAAAGACCTTTAAATTTGGATTCACAGTCTGACAACTGTTTGCTGTGACTTTGGACACACAGTTCAGCCCTTCTTAGGCACTCAGGGAGTAGGTTCCCAGATCCCAGTGGTTCCCAAATGATGTCAGATACTTCATCTTAGGCACTGAACAACAGAACTCCAGAGGTCAAGAAATCTGCTGGCCTGAACCTCAGGCAATTCTCTGAGAATTTCATTTGAGGCAGGCTTGCAGACATCAGGCTTACTTGTTAGGTTGTTAGGATGATCCAAGAAGCAGCCACCAATATGTACAAAAGAAAGAGGGGGCTCTTGCTCAATGGTAGTGGTGGAACATGGTTGTTATATTCTAAGCTTTGTGAAACAAATCTGAAATGAAGGAAACGGAACCAGCATCCATTGTGAGACACCATTTATAGATGGTCAGATGGGCTAGTTCTGCTTCTGCTTTGTTTCACTGCACTCATGATCAGATTTAGTCAATTAGAGCTAGTGTTCTATAGTGTTCTATACACAGTTTTGAAGGAGTAATTGTGTGTGTGTGTGTGTGTGTGTGTGTGTGCGCACGCGCGCAATGTGTGCATAGTCTGGATATAGGAGAAGGAAGAAGTTGAATCCATGGTACCAAATTCTAAATTAAGTAGCCCTTTCAGTGTGAGACCTGGTACACATAGAATTGAAGAAGCCAGCCTAGGCAGGGAAATATTTGAGAAAAGTTCAAGGAAGAGTATGAAGGGCTTATGAATATGGCTTCTCAAGGGCACGTCCCAGATCTTTATTTTAATTAACAAGGAGACCTTGTTCTTCTGAAATATTTGGAACATATTGATTAGAATATTGTGTTTAGTCTTTATTCTGTTCAAATTGCTTTCAATATCATAGTTTTGATTTAAGGCTTCCAGCTACCCATTCCTTTATCCATCAACAAACATGATTATAGAAGAGAATATATTTGAGAATTTTCACTAAGTATCAGGGTATAATAGACACTTCTAGAGTGGGGAAAAAGTAATAACTGAAAAGATTCTAAAAAACATAGGCATAGAAGGGCCAGTGTTACCATGATTAAAGAACAAGTTGTTTTCAGATAAAATCAAAAGCTAGAATTGTTTTCAATAAAATAACACTAGAAGTTTTCCCAGTAACTGAAAGGGCAAAGCAGAAAAGTTCCCTTTCCCCATTATTATTTGACCATTATAAAAATGAAAGGAAAAGCAATAAGTAAAAGAAATAAAGGCATAAACATCAGTAAAGAAGCAACAAAACAAAATAAAACTATCCCTATTAGGAAATGATATGATGATTTCTTAGAAAATCCTAAAGAATTAATTGACTTAAATTGAGAGGATTAATAGCTCTAATAAGTCATCAGGATATAAAATAAATCCACAGAAGTCTTCAGCATTTCTGTATAACAATAACAAAAATCTGGGAATGATAGATTGATAAATTATATCCAGAAAAAGTAGTAACTACTGTCTATCTTTCCCTCACCTCACTACTTCAACTCCCGCCTGGAAATGTCATCTATAACATGAGTTCTTAGCCTGGTATCTGTGAATTATTTTCTAATATTTTGATAACAATTTTAATACAATTGAATAATTTTATAGTCCTATATATTATGTCCTACGTATTTAGGAGCATGATTCTGAGAAGGGATCAATAGGCTTCTCCAGATTGCCCAAAGGGGTCTTTGACACAGAAAAGAATTCCTGAGTTATAAGTTCTTCCTCTGAATCCTTTATCCAAGTGTCCAATACTAATAAAATTCCTCCTTTCTCAATATCTTAATCATAACATCTAACATAAAGATATCCCTTTAAGTTTTAATCAAAACATTCCCATACCTATTAATTTCAGTTTTAATTTTTTTCTCACAAGAAGATAATTAAATAAGCATATTGGATATTAATAATCTTAACCATGAATGACAAATGAGAAAACTGAGGCACAAAAACATTGAATAACTAAAAGATGACAGAGCTAAATAATGGCAGAACTACCATTGTCTACTTTTTTGGACAAATGCCATAGTTTCCAATATAGGAAACACCTATAGCAATAGAAAGGGGGACCACAGATGAACTCATGCTTTAAAGATTGTAGATCTATCTCTAAAAGGAGGGCTCAAAAAGAAATAGGCATATCTTTGTACCAAATGAATCTAAATTGGAAACCGGAACTCTTTGAACTCAAATTTGTTTAGATACTCAATTTTTTAGACTTTTGAGTACCTAAGATATTGTTTATCTGTTTTACCTTCTGGATTATGATGCTTTCTCATTACTGATCCATTTTTCAGGCCTCTGGACATTTTATCTCTTTCTAACCCTCAAATGATCATTGCCTAATGATAACTTACTACTGAGTTCCAACAACCCACTACTTATTATATATATATATATATATATATATATATATATATATATATATATTAGAATCATTGTTTCTGTAGACTTCTCCACCCAGACCATGACAAACTGTCTTTTTGGCATCATACTAAATAAAAGGCTATCAGTCACAGCTTCTGGTTCAGGTTCAGTATAAAGAGAAGTTGTTCACTACAAAATAAGAATTCCAGAGGGTACAGTGAAATCGATTGGTAGGGCAAGAACAGAACCTAGATCAGGTAAGCTTGAAAAAAATAGAGAGTAGAAGTTAGGGTCCTTGTATACAGTCAGTAATTGATTAATATAGAGAGAGAAATAAGTGTAGAAAATTATTAGTTATTAATTATTGTTAACAATATAACAAACAGCATTTGATAGAAATCTTGCATTTGTTTAGCTGTTTTCAGTCATGTCTGACTCTTTATGACTTCTTTTGGGGTTTTCTTGGCAAAAATACTGGAGTGACTTAGTATTTCCTTCCTGCGCTCATTTTACAGATGAAGAAACTGAGTCACAGGGTTAAATGAATTGCCCAGGGTCACACAGCTAATAAGTGTATGAGACCAGTCAGGTCTTCCTGATGATAGGCTTGGTATTCTATTCACTGTAGCACCTAGCTGCCCCAAGAAATCCTGCCTGGGGATTCCCTTTCCATATTTTTGATACCATCTTCCCTCTACATGAAGAACTAAATTGTTGGGAGTTTACTTTCTTCCTTGGGCTTAACTAAGGAAAAAGTCCTTAGCCTAGAAGATCTGATTTGAAATCTAACTTCAATAGACAATTACTAGCTGTATGACACCCTGAGCAAATCACTTACCCCCTGTTTACCTCAGTTTCCTCAACTATAAAATGGGTATAATAACAGTACCTACTTTGAAGGGCTGTGAGAATTGGATGAGATAATATTTGTAACAAGTGTTTAGCATTGTGCCATATGAACTATATTAATGTTTATTCTCTTTCCTTCACCTTTGAAGTGGCTTTGGTTGATAAGTTTTTTCTTCCACTGAATCGAAATCTGCCTCTCTGAAATATGTTATAGAATTATAGAGCTAGAAATGGGAGGTACCTCATCTAGTTCGACCCCTTCATTTTACAAATGAGTAAACTGAGTGGAATGTATGTATATTTGTTCTTACTTATCTTTGAAGTAAATATTCCTTTGTAAAAGCTATGGTGCTAGTCATTAGCCTCTAATGTGAGGGCTGAATTGATGTACTAAAGAAGAAATATCCCCCCACATCTTTTCTGCATAACCTGAAACTATGAGGAGCAATATAGGAGACCTGACCAACTAATCTGAAACTGTGAGGAGCAATATAACAGACCTGAACAACTATATTGCATCTGTATAAGAAATGAATGCACCTAGAACTAGGGATGCATTGAATGGTTGAGAGAAAACAAATTTTTGTCATAATCCTTTTCCCTTTGTAAAATATGAAAAGAGTTTGCCCCCAAGGTGAAATAAAAACAAAACACAACAAAGAATTTAATTGTTAATCATTCTTTAATTCATTTCAATACTTTGTTTTGCTCAGCATCTAATAGATGCCCATTACTGTACAAATAAGGTAATACACTCAAGATTCAAAAGCAGTACAAAAGAATACACATATCCAGAAATGTTTCCTTGAGTTCCATGTAGTAATAAGAAAGATGTGCTGATGTGTGTAATATAGATTTATTAAAATAGACTGGAGTGATCAGAAAAAGTAATGTCCAGGAAGTAGATACTGAGCTGAGTCTTGTAGGGACAAAGAAGACTGATTAACATTCTGAGTGAAGATATATGCAGGAACTGTTCTCCTAAAGACTTCTGAAGATGGGAGGGAAAAATCCACACTCTACAATGACAACCCTTTTTTTGCCTCTGAAGAGCAGGAAGAGAACTGGTTAAGAGTTCTAAGGGAGTTCTAAGGGAGTAACTAAGGCCTTAATTATCTCAGCTCTGCTACTGCCTACCTTTTATGACATAGAGCAAGTTATTTATCCTTCTGGGCCAGAGTGTGAAATGAGGTGGGGGAGGTGGAAGGGGATGATTAGACTAGGATTATCAACCTCAAAGGTCCTGTCAGCTTCTTGATCCTCTCTTTCCAAAGGGTCCACATCCTATTTCAAAGAAAAAAAAAAAAAGATGCAAATTGACTATTGGGTGGGGTAGGGAGAGGAGAATCACTTGACTCCAATTTATGAGATGGTCACCCAGTGTGTGTCAAGGTCATCAAAATGTGCTAGAGTGATAAACAGCTTCACAGGTTAAAAGCCTCATTACTTTTCCATCCATCTAGATTCTCATGGTCTTGTACATCTCTGACTACTTGCAGAAGTCAGTGGTCCTTTAAACCCCAAGATCTGAAGAACTTTCTAGGCAGAGAAGGCTCATGTTTTTCAAAAGAAGGATCATGTTTTTCAAAAGAAAATAGGAGTAGGACAATTAGATAGATATGGAAAGAGTAGAAGTAAAATCCCCATCTGTTTTATGTTGAGTTTCTTTTTTTCCCATAACTGTTCCCAAATACAGTACTCTGTTTATAAATGTTTCTATTGTTGCTCAGAGGATTGTAATCATGCCAACCAAAATGAATCTAGAAATCAGCCAGTGTGGAATATTCAGAAGCACTGGTGCAGAACCTGTCTTCCGCTAGATTATATCCAGGGCAGGGAGCCATATTGCTGGGTGGCTGTCCCCATTAAACCTCTGTGGGATTTTCTCCTTAGCCAGTCATTGGAACAAAGAATCTATTTTTTGAACATGCACAAAGACCAACAGGCAAAATAGATGATGGCTGCCAAATCTCGTGGAAATGATGTGAGGGAGGTCTTGCTAACTATCAGTATTGATGGACAGCTGAAGAATAACTTTGCTAAAAGTATTTATAGCGAATTACCTGGACTTCTTGTTTCCAATATTTATTAATATTCTCATTGTACTTGGTAATTCTTTCTATTCTCACATTATGCTTTTTTATATCTATCTTAGCTCCTCCATTAGAAGTTTGAAGGCAGAAAAAAATTGAGATATAGTAGAAATAGAAGTGCTCTTCTTCTTTCTTCATATGCATTAAATTGCCAAGTCCTGTCCATTCTATGACAGAGATACATCTCACATTGTACTTTCTCCACCCAGTGAGCCAGCACTCTAGTTCAGGCTTTCATCATATATCACCTGATTGATTTTTGGACACCTAACCTCTTCCCTGTCCAAGTCATCCTCTATACATTTGCTAACTTTATTATTCTGAAAGTCTGACTATGTCTATCCCTTGTTCTAGAAGTTTTTAGTGGCTTATTTATTTGCTTTCCAGATCGCTCAAGTATTGCTCTGATAGCTCTGCATTTATACAAAGGTTCAAGCACCATAGCACTTCATTATCATCTAGGGATCCACATCAGCCATGATAACAGTAATCTCCAACATCAACAAGATGATGATAAATAATAATAATAAAAGTAACGAGAATTTTTATTGTGCATTATGGTTGGTAAAGTATTTTTACAACTACAATCTTTTATCCTTCTCCCAAAGACCTTGGGAGATAATTGTTATTATTATTCCTATTTTACAGATGATGAAACTGAGGTAGATGGAGGTTTAATGACTTACTCAGGTAAATTCAACTAACAAATGTCTAAGCTGGATTGAAACCTGAATCCACACCTGGTGATCTATTCACTATACAATCTAGCTTCCAAGAGATAGTAAAAAAAAAGTTTTTCCTGGAAGTGCAGGAAAAGATGTTCAGTAGGACAAGGTCAACTCAACTTGGGGGCTCTAGAAAGCAGGACACAATATTTTAATCATCCTGGTGTGGGGGCTCTAGAAAACATGGTACATTTTGTCACCCCAATTTGAAAGCTCTTGAAAGCAGGACACAACAAACAATTACTCTGAATTTAGGAGTAAGGAAATGGCTTGAGTACAAGAATTGCATAATTTATATTTTTAAATAAAGTTTAGTTGTTGATTTAAAAAAAAAGTTTAAGTTCTAGTTGCTTTAGTTTGATGAATAATAAGAAGGTCCTCTGTGACTGTGTATTAAATAATTCTTTGCCTTCAAAAAATTTCCTGGGTACAGAGAAAGTGCTACATGTGTCTATAGTGATGATTGAAGTGAAAACTTCAGGTGGATAGAGGAAATTCAGTTACAGAGAAGTTAGTTAATTATCAATTGGTAAGTATTCATTAAGTACCATGTGCTAGGCACTGTGCTGAGTGCTAGGGATACAAAATAAAACAAAGCTAGCTATTTCATTCTGAAAGCAATGTGCACATTAGGGAAAAAAAGAGGAGAAACAAAAGAAGAAAGCATTAAAAATGAGTTCATAAAATAATGCTCACAATAACATGAATATTTGCACATGAACTGGATGTTTGTGCTGTCATAAAGCAAACCAGAGTTATAAAAAGTAATATATATATATATATATATATATATATATATATATATATAAGCATTTTTCAGGGGAAACTTCTTTGTGAACTTATTTTTTTTTCTTTTGATGCCTTTTTCAATCAAGAACAAAGCCTGTCAAGTTCTTTAAAAAGAAGCTAGACCCTCATTAGACTGGAATCATATAGGTGCAGCCAGGCTTTCAGATGGGAACAGAATGGCCTTCCCAACCCAGGATAGGAAGCCCATCAGTAGATACCTTTGATGTACCAGACACTGTGCTAAGTATCAAAGGATATCAAATCAGGACAGGAATATCAAAGTGATAAAAGATAGTCTGCTCTCATGGATCTCAGCAGTATTATCTAACAAACAAGTCAAGCTGCAGATCAGGAATGGGGAGGTTCATGTATCAGTTCATCAATTGACTTAATTTCAAGACTTTAGACAAGTCTCTTTTCTCTCTGTCTCTGATTCTTCATGTGCATAAGGAAGATGACCAAAACAATTACTTCTGAGAAAAATATGAATGATTGGGATAGTGTCTTTGAATTAAACGTTCCGCATGAAACTTGAAGGACCCAAGATTTCATCATGTTCCCTTCCACCACCAACACATATCATAATTCCTCTACAAATTGCTATGATTCCCCTCAAAAAATTCATCACTTGTTGACTATAAGCTTATGACAACAAGCCTCTCTGACCTTAATTAGGTGATCCTTCAAATGACAGACAGAGCCCCTTATTAGCTCCTATTTGAAACTCTCCCAGACAGTTAGGACCTAGAAACACTTTTCTTTTGACCTGACTTTAAACAATCTGGACTTAACTTCTCACCATTATAAGACATTAGAGTAAATTTGGAAGGAGAGAGCTACAGCATTAAGCACTCTTGGGTCAGATGTCATATATCATAAGTATAAGAATTTTAGATCACTTTGGTATTAGACTTGCTCAGCTTGACTGCCCTAGAGGGCAAAACCATGAGCAATAGGGGAAAGCTATAAAGAAGCCAGTTTAGGCTTAGGAGAATTTCCTACCTGGAGAAGAAAAAAAAAAAAAAACAAACTTTATAACCATTAGAGTTGTACCTAAATGGAATGGTATACTTGGAGAGGGTCTCCTCCACAGAATTCTTTAAGCAAGGACTAAATAACCATTTATTGTATATTTTAAAATGGTGATTCCTTTCATGTGTTAATGGACTGTATCAGTCTCTAATTTGTAGGTGGTAGGAGCCAAAATGAGCAGGCTAGAGACAGAAATCAAATAGAAGTTTAATTTCAAAGTGAGAGAAATGGTTTGCAAGCAAGAAGAGTATCTAGACACTTGTACTGGAGCCTATCCCTAGTGGGGGAACCCGAGGTAGTGTGGGGAGATTTCAGTACTTATATCAATGGCTACACAGTGAGCTGCAGCCAATGAGGGGTAACATAAATGAGATTTTGTAGCAGAGCTTCATGACCAGAACATGGGTACTTGTCTGAGCTTGTCCAGTGCTTGTCCAAGCTCAGAGAACACCAGGTGCTGGTCAAAGTAATACAATAGTTACCTAATTTTACCAAAGGGTAAAGGATCCTTTACAAAGGATTATTGTTATGCCAAACTCGGGCTTTTTCATAAAAAAGAAACTGAGAACCAAAATTGAATTTGCTCAGAAAAAGCAACTACATTTTTATCAACAGATTCTCATCCTCTCTTTCCTGGATTGTTGTAATAATCTGATAATTGATAACTTTGCTTCAAGTCTCTCTCTTCTCCAATCTATAATTCACATAAATGCCAAAGTGATACCCTTAAAGGTCTGAACATGTCACTCCACTGTCATAGATTCCAATGCACCTCTAGGAGACTATATCTCCATACTCATAGCATCTCTAGTATCAAAAATGAAATAATTTGTTTGATCACATAATAAATAATAGAGTTTCGACAAACTCCCAATCTAGAATCCTATGCTACAAAGAATGTCTCTAAACAGTATCAAATATGGTAGTAAGTACCCAGGAAACACACACACACACACACACAGCCTCCACTGAATGTTATACAGGATAGTGGGTGGTCTGGAGGAGAGTAACACAAACGAGAATGGTCATTTGAAGCTAAGAAACATATCACCTAAAATACTCCCTCTTTAAAAAAAAAAAAAAAAAAAAAAGACCAGAATGTTTACCTATAATATAGCGTCAGTCTAATTCACACATCCCACCTGTGACATTATGGGGAACCTTTACCTGTAGGCTATCTTTATTCATCTTTTCCACTCAGGGCAGCTCACAGATTTTGTTTGCTTCTCATTGAAAAAAAAGAAAAAAGAAAAGAAAAAAGTACCCTGTGCCATATAAGGCAAGAGGAAGTTTCAAGCTCTAGAGTGTTTGGCTGGCTATGTCTGTGTGTGACAGCCCCATGATGCTTCTTCCTGTCTCCGTTACATTGTGAATTTCCACCTGCCCCCACTCTCTGCTTATAATGCACAACATATGAGCTTAGAACTGTTCAGTCTCCTTCTTCAGCAGTGGATTAGTTGTGGCAGAGTGTCATGCTGTTTCTCCCATTTTGTACAGTTCATCAGAGGTGAAAGAACTCTGGCTGAAGACCCTCCAAGGGTAAGTACTTTGGATTACCACTAAGTAATAAATATGAAGTCTCGCCTAATCATGGATAATTGACAGTACCATCTAAGTGAACAGCTGCATATCTCAAAGATTCTGAGTGCCGAAATGTGCTATCTCTACTATTACATCTGCTGGATTTGTTCTCTTTGCCTCTACAAGTAGCTAAATTCCTGAAAAAGGCAAAAATCTTGATCATTTAAAAGCTGTTTTGACATCAGTTGGCATTGAATGATGGATGAAAAATCATTCGTTCAAAAATTAAACTCGAATTTGAAAGTAAACAATAATGTATTTTGGAATGATAAAGTTCTCAAACAAATAATTTAGGAAATAAATGAGATAGATCCTCTCTTCAGAGCATCTGGCAACAGATTTTTTATTTTTATTTTTTAAATCATTTTCTCTCAAAATAATTTTTAAAGTCTGCAATTGACTTGGAGTGAGCTTAACTCTCCTGCCTGTTCCTTTATTCCAGGCAGAGTCAAGAGAAGAGAGGAATAAAGTTCATCACCATTCAATCAGTCCAAGCTCTGATGAAGGTGTTAAGTGGCTGCAATGCTGTAAGTATCCCCACTGTTTTTAAAAATTCGTGTTTCTTTACAGTTTAGAACCCCAAGACCATTCATCACTCTCATGTTCTGTTCTCTTTTCTTTTTCTTACAGTCCAAAACACTAAATGCCAATGACATGGAAACTTTAATTGAGTGTCAGTCAGAGGTAAGAAGTAAATTAAATATTTGATCTTGGATCAGAATTTCAATTCATTTGAGCCTTGTTTGGGATAGATATATAAACATACAAAAGTGAAACAAGCTAGCATGAAAAAAAACCCTGATTTTGGTGTTTGAACGCCCAGGGTCAAATCCTAGTTGTAGTACTTATGTTATATGGTCCTTTGGGCATCATTTAGTCTGTCTGAACCTCAATTTCTTTCTCTATAAAATCTAGTTTATAGACTAGACTAGATTTTCTCTAAAGTCTCATCCAGTCTAAAGCTATCATTCCATAATGTAGCAATTTAAATTTCCACTGAAGCCAGAATCTGCTACATATTATTTCTTAGAGTCATATTAATTAATTCTAGAGAATTATATAATTATTATATAATGTCTCAATATCAGAAGCAATGAGTTATATAATTAATTCTAGAGAAGCAGAAGAGAATTAATATACAGAACAAGACATTTTGGGATATAGTTAATATAGGAATTTGTTTTGCTCTACTGTGCATATTTGTTATGAGGGTTTGAGTTGTTTGGGTTTGTTTGTTTTCATCTAGGGGAGAGAAGAGAAGGGGAGAAAATGCGTGTTTGTTCATTTAAAATTTTTAATTTTAAAAATGATTAATTTTAGACTCCAGGAATTGACTTAATATATTCTAATTTCTTTTAAAATAAGTAAAACATTCTCAGTGTCATATGCAGAGTTGATTTAGATACAGGATGGCTTTAATGAAGGATTTCTAACGGAGATAAATATCTTTTTAGGGTGATGTCAAAGAACACCACTTGCTGCCACAAAGTGATAGTGAAGATGGGATTTGCCACCTGATTGGTGAGTTTCAAAAATAAACTCATATCTTATATAAATGTTCTTGGTTTGCAAAACCACAAAGGCTTCAGTACTAGGAATTTCTGTTTTATAAGTGCTCTGTTAACCACTAGAGAACATTAACACTTAAATGACTTTAACCTGTGGGCTCAGGAACAGATGGCTCAGAAAAAGGCGGCACTGTGTTCTCTTCTCTCTAGAACCTTCTCTTAAAAGCTCTGGATCAGTTTAATGACTACCTCTTACACTTCTGATGATATCATTCCAGGGCTGAGGGAACAATGTGCATGTAAATACTACAAATATGACATATTCTCCATCTCTCTTTCCCTTCTCTCTTTTAGTGCCTTGGACCTTAGATTTTTTAGTAATTTTTGCTTTTACGTTAAAAACCTTTGGTAATTGTACCACCACCAACATTCTTTAACTCAATTTTTATAAAGTTTCTTCAGTATATTTCACCCAAATGAAGTCCTAATGGCTCTCCTGAGCTTTAACAGGCATTGTATATGGAAACTAGTCAGTATGTTTTTATATTAACTAAGAAGTAGCATGGATAGAAAACTGTCTTCAGAACTAGGAAGACTTGGTCCAAATTGATACACACTAGTTACATAACCTAGGCTTAATCACTCAACCTCTAAGTGCTCTGAGAAACTCAAAAGACGGTAAATTACAAAGAAGGTATTGACATGTATTGATAAAGGAAATTTCTTTGCCAGAGAGCACTATATGCTATTGTAATATCCTATTTAGGAACTAAAATATAAAGTTGCTAAAATGAGAACTTGTCAAATAAAAGCTCAATTTCTAGTTTGTGAGGAAAAGAATAAAACTCCATGGCTAAGAGTTGCACTGAAAATTCCCAAGTGCAAGGTTTGGCTATGGGCATTTTCCCCATTTAGTAATAATAGGAAGACACAGCCCAAGCTGGCTGCTAAAGAAAGCACCAACAGAGATGGCCCTCTCGTGGCCAGCTAATGCCATTGTGTCTCCAAAGAATTACGGCTGGTTTTACTCTCTCATCTTTATGACACTAACTTCCTCTCAGAGAGTTTCATTTTCTTCATCTGCATAATAGAGAAATAAGAATACAGAGTCATTTCACCAAAGCATAAAACACATGGATAAGTGTCCGGCCAGAAATGGCCAGTGTGGTTATTAAAACCACCATTTTCAGACTTGAGTGTTGGTGATCCACATGTTGTTTCACTGACCTTCTAGAGAAAATTCTTGCCTCAGCATAAAAACAGGAAAGGTGGAGACTTGTAGTTGTCTTGTGTTGGTGTTTAGGGCTCAGTTGCCTTGGTGATAATATGGTTGCTTTCAGTCAGGGTTTTCTTGATCATCTCTTTTACCTTCTCTGTTCCACGTTACATATATTTATTTATGTCCCATTAGCTACCCGGCAATTCGGTCTAAGTTGTCTCTTGCTTGCTGTTATTTGGCACAGAAAATAAGAAGAGAAAGGTGATACCGTGGCCTTTCCCCATGAGAAGGACAGCTTCTTCATCAGACTCTTCTGGACCTTTAGCACCAGAATGGAAACCTTCCCTATTTGACCAGCCCTTGTCAAAAATCTGCAATGACGATGATGTCCTTCCCCAGCCCATTCAGGTAGACTGGGTTCCAAACCCACTTGGGTTATGTCTTCCTGTTGAATGTCAGCTCTTGCTGAGACTATTGAAGTAAAGTTATTCCCTAGTGGTCCTTTCCTTTTTGGAACAGAATTTGCAATCATGAGCACATCAGGGAAATGCACGCTCTCTTCCCTCCTTCCCAAGGGAATACTCAACATCCCCAGTATTGCAGACTTACTTTCTATAAGATAATGTATCTATGTATCTATAAGAGATATAGAATATTGTGAACACACAATGTTCAACACTCAATATATTTCTATCAGGGCTTTTCAACCTGGGGCCCATAAACTTTGAGGTTTTGGGGGTTTTTTTCAACATTTTGGTAACTATATTGCAATATAATTGGTTTCCTTTGTTGCGCTATATATTTCACATTCTGAGAAGGGGTCCACCAGACTACCAAAGCGGGGATCATGACACCAAAAAGGGGTAAAGAAGCCCTGATATATGAGACAGGCTTATAACAAAGAGAGCTAGAGGTGAATCTGAGTAAATTCAAATTACATTACAATACAAATTGCTATGTAAAGTAACTACAGCATTTCCCATGAGTACCTTTCCTTGTAAGCTGGGCAATGCTGAAGAGAATAGTGAGTGAAAAAAGTTGAAGAAAAAGACCTATGTATAAAAGCTGCTAGCTTGAGGTTTCTGACATTTCTGGCACAAAACTTGAAAAAGGAACAACTTGATGCAAAAGGCATTGTGATGCTAGGATTGGTCCTGAATTTGAGACAAAAATAATCTCTCCCCAATCTTGATATGATCTTAGGCCCATGAACCTCAGCAAATTAGGGCTATAGGATTTGCTTCAGCCAATCCAATAAATGTAATCATTTTTCATTTCTATACGTGTTTCCTCTAGGAAATTCTTAATATTCTTCGGAACAAAGGCCCCTCAACAGAAGGAATATTTAGAAAGGCTGCCAATGAAAAGGCCCGAAAAGAGCTTAAAGAAGAGCTCAACTCTGGAGGAATGGTCAATTTGGATACCAGACCTGTGCACCTACTGGCTGCAGTTTTTAAGGTAAATTTATATCATGAGTTATAAATCACAGATCTAGAACTGGAAGGGATCTCTGGTGCCCATCTAATCCCACTCCTTCATTTTATAGATAAGGAAATTGAGGTATAAATTGCCCAAGTCACATAGATAGCAAGTACATAGGCTAATATTCAAATCAGGGCTGAAATGATAGATATAGATTGGAGATTATAATGAATTTATGACTGATTATTTTAACAAAATAAGTACTTACATAATTCTAAGATTCAGAAAACTTTCTTTTAAAAGCTGACATTTCAGTGAACTTCTCCTTATTCAGCCTCTTAATTATCCCAGATTCTTGTAGGAATAGGAAATACCAAAATTGATTTTTAACCAGTCTCATTTAGAATACACTTCTGTTTTTGGTTCATACCTGGAAATGTAATTTTATACTTGCCAGCAGCTGATCATTGAAGAGCAAGCAATGTGAAATAGAATAGTTTCCCCAATGAGATCAAAGGAATAAGATAAATGTATTAAGGTAGGAACTGGTTTCCTGGGAAGGAATCTTGTCAAAGATATTGGCATGTTCCACAACAGAGAGTTGTTAAGCTACATACCTTTTCTTCAAATAGGATTTCCTCAGGAGTATCCCCCTGAAACTTCTTTCATCAGATCTATTTGAAGAATGGATGACAGCCCTAGAGAAGCCAAATGAGGAGGACAAAATTGAGAGCCTGAAACAGTAAGTAATAAAAGCAATTGATTTCTGGAATCAATTCTCTACAACAAAAGACATAGGATCAGAAATTGAGAGAAGCAAGGGGTTTCATAAGTCTAACCTTAGGCAATAAGCTAGAATATTTTGTGGCTGAATTTTATAAGATCATAGAGTTGTTAAGACTTGGATAACTTGTTCACCAAATGCCAGAATGTGAAAACTAGGCAGCACTGAAAGCTTGAAAGGCATAGGTTGTTGTGAATCCAATAAAAGGAAATAAAAGGAACTTTTACAAAGCAGGCAATAAATGGATAGAATTCATTACACCAAATATTTCATTATATTTTGAATAAAAATATAGTTTTGAGGAACTTTTAACTAAATTCATCAATGATAAATCCATTAAAATTTATTAAACAAAACTAAAGGTTTCTAGGGACACCTCTTACCTTCTGAATTTGAGGTCACATAGAATGAATGAGCTAGCCTACAAAATATTCCCCCCATGATCCTTCCAGATACAGAATATGGAATGGAACAATAAAACAGTCATCTTCCTCAGGCTAGCATTCTTATGGAAATTATCTAGAATTAAATAAGTTTATCAATATAAACATTTAATATTCAATGTATTCAATATTAAATATAACAATTGAATTTAGTATGTTCATTATTCAATTTAAGTACATCTTTCAAGGCACTATGTATTTGAATAACTAATAAAAGCTAGATCTGTTAGTGAAAAGATAATCCTAAAATCGCCAGGAACGTGCTGTGCAGATAAAGATAAATCTGCTGTGCAGATTATGTAAACATCATATTTTCTGCACATGACTGGATAGCTAAAGGACAACTTAGCATAAAAGACACTGAAGTCTTGTGTTGTTTTTTTTTTTCTTCAAAAGAAGAATTTTAAGATTATCTCAATAGAAGAATTCAAAATACTTTTCAAACACCGATTCTTTTTCTGTGAGAAAGGAAACAAGAAATACCATCCTTCCATTTCACAAACAAAAAGATTGAGATACCAACATAATTTATAGTTCTTACTAAATATGGTTACCACATTGATTATCTTCATGAGCACGGCTTGGAAGGTTGTTTTTCTCAATCTTTGATATGTTTGCTGCCTTTCTTTGGTGATGGCTGCAGCTCAAAGAAATGCCCAAGATCATATACTATGAAAACAGGTACCGCAGTGTCCAAAAATGAGGAAAAATCACTCTCAGCTAACAGGTAGTTCATACAAGATGACTTTCAAGTACAAAACAAGACTACAGAGCTTTCTTGAATCATAAAATTATGGTGTTAGAAGGAATTTCATTTGCAGTCATGCTTGAAAATTACATCTAGTAGTATTTAAGTGTGATGATATTAGTGTTTTTGTTTATAAAGGCCTTACTTATTAAGTCTTCACAGCCCTTTGGTGAATCAGTTTCAGGGGTATACTCAGCTAGCTGCCACTGGACATTTCTGAATGGAAGTTTCTCAATGCTAAGTTTTGTCTGATCTGTACATGTATGCTTTGCTCTTCTAATTATCCTCATTTTAAAAGGAAGTGCTAGTTAATACAAGGCAAGGAGGATCACTTGAATATTCTGCAGGTTACCATCATCATATTAGTTTTATTTTAAGTCTTTTTTACCTTTTATTTTAGGGTTGCAAAGAAATTACCAAGAGCAAATCTCCTTCTGCTAAAGAATTTGATATGTGTGCTTTACTACATCAGCAAGAATTCAGATGTCAGCAAGATGGACTCAAGCAATCTTGCCATTTGTATCGGACCCAACATGTTGACCCTCAAAACTGACCAAAACCTGTCTTTTGATGCTCAGAAAGAGTTAAACAACAAGGTTTGTTCCTCCCCATCTTTGGGAACTTTCTCCTTTTTAAATTTCCTTCTATTACTATTTGATGCAGAAAAAAAATCAGGATTGCTAAGTTGCCTTATTTGGGTCAAAATTCTAATGAAAAGAAGAAAATTCAATATGAATTTATTTTTATTAAAGTCTCTTATCATTTAACATCGATCCACGTTCCATCCAAAAGTTTATAACTTATAATATGCATTATTATTCCAATCATGCTGTCAACCAGCAAAAGCCAGAAATTATGACATTAGTCATATTACACACACACACACACACACAGCTTTTCATTTTAGTGCACTATCCCTTATAGTAGCTGATTATATAAAGTATGGGAAAGGAATCTAAGAAATACAAAATGGGCAATTTTTAGAAAAAGATTTAAAAAGAAGAAAATGCAATTTTCTTTGATGTAACCAATCCCTATAATTTTAATAGTATTGACTAGAAATTAATGACTAGGTCTTTCATTTTCTTGTGTGTTACTTCAAATGAACCCATAAATACTTAGTTAACAACAAAATAATTTTTTTAAAGAAGCTGCTGGGTTCCATATAAATCTGTCAACATTTGCTCTTGTGTTTTTCTCACAGGTTAAGACATTGGTGGAATTTCTCATTGATAACTGCTCTGAAATATTTGGAGAGGACATCCCAGGGCATTCCCCTAGCATCACTTCTGAGGACTCATTGGAGCACATTGACTGTTCAGGTACTGTCTGGACTATGTATTAACTGCCATTACAATGAAGTCTATACCTAGGCAGAAAGAAATGATTACAATTGCCAAATACATTAAATAGTTACAGCATTCCTTTTTAATCAATATTTTGATAGATTTTTTTTGTACATTTCTGTTACTTCCCAATGATTCCTTCCTATTCCATTACTACTAATGGAATCCAGAGACATCATATCACTTCATATCCAGTTTCTTAGTGTGATAATTAGGAAAAGCCATTTTGGTAGCCCTTGAATTATCCAACTTTCAATTCTTAATATTAATTTAATTAATATCCAACTTTAATTCTGGGTCATTTCTTAAGAACCACTTGTCCTTTTTAATTTACATCATGGAAAGCTGCACTGTTAAATATGAGAGGCAGTAGGTTATAGCTAGAATACTGAATTCATACTCAGAGAACCTGTGTTCCAAACATAGGCTCTGTCATGCCTTGTACAACTTTGAGTCCATTACTTAACCTCTCTGGGCCTCAGCTTCCCATCTCTAAAATTAAAAGGTTAAACTAAGTGGCCTTTAACATCTTTACCATCTCCAAAGCTATGTTCCAACAATCTTCAGCTACAGGATTACAGTTACAAAATCTATTCTTCCAGATGTAAAAATTCTAATCTAGGCAAGTCAGCAAACAATAAGCACTTACTATGGACCAGACATTGTATTATATTCTATGGATATAAAGAAAGGCAAAAACATTATCCTTGCCTTCAAGGAGCTCGATAAAGATGAACCTTTCAATGGAATATTATTTTCTTTCTTTGCGGAATTTCTTGTTATATTCATTTCTTCTAGTACTTTTCTTTTTCTCTGTCATCTCCCTCCCAAAATAGCAAGTCCTAAAACACATAAAAGTTCCATTTTTGCAAAAAGCAAATTTCCTATTAGCCCAAACTTCCAGGAATCCAACAGGATTTTACAGAGCTATAGTTGGGATTTAAAAGGATCAGCCACAGCAATGCATTTTTCTGAAGTCAAATTTGCACACCATGAAGTCTAAATGTTGTTTAATTTAATTTCTCCCCAGATACATCAACTTTGCAAAATGACTCAGCTTATGAGAGTACAGATGCTGATGCAGAAGGCAGCAACAGCACTGGCTGTCAAAACAAGCAGTCCCCAAGCACCAAAGGACCAGTCAGTGACTTGGACGATGGAAAATCTCTACATGGGTCAAGGCCAGGGTCTGTTGTCTCTTATGCCAATTTACTAAAAAGCTCACTCAGCACTCAAGAAAGGAGGTATTCAGAGCCCAGCAAGCCATCCTCTAAAGACTGTCTTGAAAGCAGGATCACAAGCCAGAAACTGACTAAGAGTGAGGATAATTTCAGCATCCCTAAGGCAAGCTCCTGCTTTGAGAAACAAGAAGCTAAAGACTCATTTCCAGAGAAGTGTTTCCCTACTCCACAGCGCAGGAAACAAAAATCATTGGGTCTTCAAATAAAGGAAGGAACTTTATGTTCAGAATCATCCGTTGAACCTTTCCCCCAAGCCTCCTCCTGTGGTTCCCTGGATAGTTCCTCCGATAGCTCCATCTTTGCCAACTCACCGGTGGTTTCTCCGTCCAGTCCAAAAAGGAACTTTTTCACTAGACATCAGTCCTTTACAACAAAAGCTGCTGAAGCAAACTGTGAGCCTACTAGGGAGAGAAAAAAGCACTCGATGTCATTCTCTTTTGCTACTCCCAAGAAGGTGCCAAACAAAACTCCAACTTGGAGCTCTGTCAGAGACCAGAGGAAAAAGGACCTCAAAAAAGAGAGCCAACTTATTGGCAGAATTGTCCAGAAAAACTGTGCCAAAGCTATGGTTGACTACCAGCTGGCTCCAGAATGTGGGGATTCAAGGTCACATCTTCTTTCATATAAAGAGGTGGGTCAGAACATCCCTGGAAGCCCCCCCTCTTATGAGGAAGCAGTCCAATACTGTCGTATTTCCAAAATTCCTCCCTATGGGAGCTGGACAATCCAAAGTATGAAAAAACATGATGGGCACATCAAAAATACAAATGACAGAGAAATACTCAACAGAGACAGTATATCATCTGTGGGTGAATCTTGTGCACTGAGTGGGGATTACAGTGAATCTGGGGAAAGGAAAGGACAAATACCACGGTCTGAATTTCACCGATTAAGGGTCTTGTCCCAATCTATGCTAAAGAACAAACAGGATTATCTCATTGGAAGGTGTAGTCAACCAGTCTTTGAGGTTGACCAGGTTCAATATGCCAAGGAATCCTATGTTTAGGGAGCCAGGTTATATACCACAAAAAACCCTCGGTGACTTCTGGAAATATATGGGCTCCCTATAAAGAACTGCTTCCAAAAACCTTCTTTCCTGAAGGTAAAGAATAAGCTCCTTCTGGAAGTCCACATATGGTCCTCCTCAAAGAGAATGTTTACCCCCCAAAATTGTTATTCATGTCTGTATAAATCTGAGTATGTGCAATATGTAATAAATGTATAAACAGACTGTCCATAAAGTAAATACACTGAAGGAATAGTTATATATTGAGTGTTTGTGTTGTGTGTACAAATATTATGCCCAAAATGGCACTAAACTCTCCTTTTGGTTAGGAAGTTTGAAAAAAAAAATCTTGCCTTTTCTTTATGCATGCCTTGGAGGAAATGCAAATTTTCTTATTTTCCTATTTCACCTGGAGAAAAAAATCCATTCCCCTGTTGGAAGTTCAACCCAAAAAAGAAATTTTACAATAACTAATCACTTGGGAAGATGAAGAGGACAGCTGATAAAAATTTATTTTCAATGGGCCATTAAAATTGGAAAAAAATTTTAATCTATGGAAAATAATTAAATGTTATCCTTTTAACTATCTCGTTGATTTTGGGGAAATGGATGGAAGTGTGTTAATGTTGCCACTGGCTCCCTGGTAGCACTTTTGAGTTTCTTTTTATTACCATGTTGTTTCCTACTGTTGGATGTCAATATTTTGAAATTTTAAAATACTTGTTGAAGATTGTTTGAATTGTCAATGAAATGACACTACAATAAATCACCTTTTTCCTTTGAAAGCATCAAGTGCTCACTCATTCTTTAGTGACAAGGTTGTATTCTTCCCTGTGGCCAATGGAAAATACCCCAAGCAAATGAGAAGAAATATTGGCCTATGAAACTTAATTTCTGACAGTCATTCTGAGGCCAGAACTTCAAAGCCTGAGAAAAGGATACAAAAAGGCAAAGACATTTGTATTTGTTGAATGTTTTAAACTTTTCCAAAAAGTTCTCACATAAATTGTCTCATGCTGGCTTATCTATTGCAATCATTATAATTGAATAATATTATATAGCACTTTAAATTTTGAAAAGCACCTCACACACATTATTTCATTTGAGCCTCACAAAATCCTGTGAATATGTGCTACAGATGAAAAACTAGAAATTTTAGCTGTTTAAGCCTAAGATGATCACCAAGCTAGTAAGTATTTGAGGTAAGATTCAAAACCCACATCTTGACTCTTAAGGAAGGCACTCAATCCATTAAGCCATGCTGCTTGTAACATATGACCATTTCAAAAATGAAAAATCTTCCATGCCTTATAGATAGTTTCATGATTTGTTATGGCTAAAATGATTTCATCACTTGGAACCCATCCTTCTACACATGGACTTGTCTATATCTGGCTCATCTGATTGTTTAATGACAGACATGTAGTATATACTACATGGCCCATATTTAAAATCAATACTTTAAGGCCTGTTAAGACTTGCCTCAAAGCTCTTTAATTAACATATATACCCAAAGGACTTGTTTTCACTCATTTGAGCCACTATTTTGCTGGAACCAACTTCAACTGGCTCATGCAAACTTTGTTAAATTTTCAGTGTGAGCATTTATATCTTGGAAATTGACGACTACAAACAAAGATGGTCTTGATTTTTATTTTTTATTGCTTGTTAATATTTTTTTAAATGATGGAGAAAATGTTAATAATTTTATACAGATAATTAAACATTTACTCACACACCCCGATTAAGTCATTTTTCTCTCTGTCCATTACTTGGGTATACTTTCTTTTTTTTAAAGTTTTTTTTATTTTCAAAACATATGCATAGATAATTTTCAACATTCACCCTTGCAAAATCTAATGTTCCAAGTTTTTTTTTCCTCCCTCCCTTTCCCCCTATCTCATCCCCTAGATGAGATATATGTTAAACAATCCAATATATGTTAAACATGTGCAATTCTTCTATACATATTTCCGCAATTATCAAGCTACTCAAAAAAATCAGATAAAAAAGGAAAAAACGAGAAAGAAAACAAAAAGCAAGCAAACAACAAATGTGGTAAAAATACTGTTTTATAATGTTGTGATCCACATTTAGTCCCCATAGGCCCTTCTCGGGATGCAGATGGCTATCTCCATCACAAGCTTTTTGGAATTGGCCTGAATCACCTCAGTGTTTAAAAGAGTCAAGTCAATGAGAGTTGATAATCATATAATCTTCTTGTTACTGTGTACAATGAAATTCTGATTCTGCTCATTTCACTTAGCATCAGTTCATGTAAGTCCCTCCAGGCCTCTCTGAAATCATCCTGCTGACTGTTTCTTATAGAAAAATAATATTTATGGGTATACTTTTAATACTTCTTAAAGATTATTCCTGCTGAAAATAATATCAAACAGTTAAGATTCACTCATTTACATAATCAGTTTAATTTTACAAACATTTTAAAGCACTTATCATTGTAAAAGACATGGACAGCTAGTAGCACAGTACATAGAACCTTGGGCCTGAAGTCAAGAAGACTGATCATCCTGGTTTAAATCTGACTTCAGCCATTTACTAACTGTGTGAGCCTGCATGTCACTTAACTCTGTTTGCTTTTTAGTTTCTTCATAGGTAAAATGAACTAAAGAAGGAAATGGCAAGCCCCTCCAGCATCTCTGCCAAAAAAAAATTCAAATGAGGTCACAAAGAGTTAGACACTATTGAAAAATAACAACAACGAGGAGTTCCAATAAATCTGTTGGTTGTTTAGGTATACTATTAGGGTAAAAAAAGACACACCTTTAAATGATCCTACAGTTAACAAAAGGAGATTTACTTAGTCATAGTGGAAGTATTTTCAACAAAGAAAAGTGTTGCAGTGAATTCCGCTGGGTAAAGTCCCCTTGCCCAAGTTATCCATTATGATCAACTAACTAAACCTTAGTACTTTTAGGGCAAAACAAAATCTTTTGCCTTGTAATTAAAATATTCTATAACCTGTCTCCCATCTATTTTTTCATCCAACATCCCTTCACAAACTCTATGTGCTAGCTAAGATAAACTACTAGTGATCTCCCAAACTCAATATCCCATCTCCTGATCCCATGAATTCACAAAGTCCATGCTTTGAATGTATTCCTTCCTCATCTCCACCTCTCCAAATTTTCCTTTCAAGACTCAGCTCAATGTTTATCACCTCGATGATGCTTTCCCTTAAACTCCCATTTGTAGTGCTCTTCATCTATCTTAAACTAGGCTTATTTGTTTAGGTGGTATATTCTCCCAATAGAATGTAAGTTGCTTGAGAGCAGGGTCTTTTTTGAGGTTTTGTATCCCCAGTCCTTAATACAATGCCTTACATAGAGTAGTTACTAAATAAATGTTCATTGAATTGAATTAAATAAGCTACAGGCTATCTAAAGAACAGGATGGTTTCAAGATCATTCCCAGAAGAAACTGAGGATATTTAAGCTGGAATAATATTAGGAAGGATGAGAGAGAGAAAAAGACGGAATATAACTCATAATAACTGCCTCCAAGTTTTTGAAGTTCAGGTTATTGAGTAGAAAAGAAATCAAATTACCTAACAATTATAGAGCTATCAAAAATAGAATGGACTACCTCAGGAGACAGTAATTTATTTCCTCTTTTTTCAGGGACATTATAGAGAAGATTCTAGGAGAGGTAAAGTTTGAACTAGAAGACTTCTAAAGTTCCAACTATGAGATTCTGTGGTTCTGTAATTCTGCCATCTCTAAGGTCCCATTCCAACATTCTATGATTCTATATGCTGTGGGCCACCTGACCTGTATAAGGAGCCTGGACAGAAAATGTTAAAAATGTAAAATGAATCAGCAAAATTAGGTCAGGTAACAATAATGGAAGAGCTTAAATTATCCATACATATATAAGATTGCTGAAATACATACTTCATTCACTGGAACAAGATGTGGAGGTAAGGGTTTTGGATAAAATCATTAAATCAATAAATATTTCTTGGGTATTCGATATCATACTCAATATAGTAAGGCATTGGGAATTAGGAAGGAGAGGATATAAGGATTCTGTTTAATTCAACAAATATTTCTTGAGAGATTTTTCAAGTTTGAATTAGGCAAAGTCTCATTTCATGGTGCTTCAATCCAGCAGGAGATAAGGTACACAGGTACGAAATGCTAATTAACAATAGGAGACTATAAATGGATATCCCCAAATAGCTAGGAGAATCAAAATGTATTCCAGAAGAGATAAATAATTGCTTTCTAGTACCGGTATCTTGAGAACCCAGAAGAAACAAGTCTGACTTGGGAAGGAGGAGCCTGAGCAGTGACTAAGCACTCATTTTCTGTCTTCCACCACAACAGTTAATTTCGTCAGACTTGGATGACTATGAGAAATTATAGCAAAACTGATATAAACTAGAAATTAAGTAGAATTTTAAAAGTTATTCACTGGAAGCACCATATAAGGAACTTCAAAATCAGTAATGATGGATGTTAACTTTAAGCACAACAGGAAGTCAGTTAAGGAGTCAGCAAGACCATTTGATCTAATGAAATGATCTCAAAGTTGTATTCAGAGATGAAGGAAGTTGACACTTAACTGATTTTCTTTTTGTCTGTCTACTGAGGAAGATATTATGGACTCTCCCACTCCAAGACTGGTTTTGAAGCCAAAATTTTACAAGGGAAATTGACAAACTCTCTAGCTCATCTAGAGAAGAGGAACTAGGATAATAAGCCAGGAATCCTGATCAAATGTTACACTATCGAAAAAGCTAGAAATGTTTAGCCTGGAGGAGAGAATATTTAGGAGATATAGCTGTCATCATGTATTTAAAGAACTATTTGATCCCAGAGGTCAGAACTAGAAATAAGAGGTGGAAATTAAGGAGAAGCAAAAATCAACTTGATGTAAGAAGCTTCTTGATAATTAGAGTTCTCCAAAAATGAAACATAACAGTCACAGTCCCTACTCTGAAAGAGCTTATATACTACATTTATCTTCAGATCACCTCTTGACAGAGGTGTTTTCAGGACTATTATTATTCAGACTGGACCAATTAACCTCTTCCAATTTATTGAATTTATGATTCTTTTGAGTTATTTGTTCTAATAATTAGATGAATTAGATTTTTTTAAATGATTGTCATTACATTACTATACTCCATTTCAAGAATATATAATCACTCTCTATTTCCTAGTGCATCAAGTGGGTGAAGTCCAGGAGTGAAGTAAGCTTCCCGGGTAAAAAGGTTTCTACAAGATTATTGTAGAGAAAGGTCCAAGAGAGTCAGGAGTGCAGTCTAGAGAGGAATAAGTTACTTTAGAGTTTACTTCATATACACAAATAAATTCAAACAAATACTAAATATGTTAAATAGATTTTGCATACAAAAACATACTAAATACATTTAGTATCCAAAAAAAGCCTTACCATTCTCATCTACCTTCCTTTTTTACTTTCAAATGTCTTTCTGTTTTCCCCCATTCTCTTTTTAGCCTTTTAGACTCACAAGAGAGAAAATGCCTGTTTCTTTCTAAGACTATGTTTCTTTCTAAGGCTAATTCTATCACATTTCCTAATTATTATCTCATTATCTTCTGCCAAGATAGGTTCTCCAATAATTCCATCTCCCCAACATCTCCAATATCTTTTCCCTCTCTAGTGGCTTCTAAGTCTTTATCCTATTTTTCTCCTTTCTTTCCCTGACAAATGCCATCATCATCATCATCATCATCATCATCATCATCATCATTGACTAGCTTCTCTGTCTCTATAGCTTCATCACATGTTCAATCAACCCCTCTAAAATGCAGCTTCTGATCTGCCACTCAAATATAACTGCACTTTTGAAGGTAACCAATGACTTCATGATTTTGAAATCAGCATTTTTTTCCCTTAACTTTCATTCTCCTTTATCTTTCTTCATCATCTCATTATCATAGTGTTAATCCTTGTTTTTCAAATCCTTCTTATTTCTATAATACCTCCCTATCTTAACTTTTCTCTTAACTCTGATTGATCCCTTTTTCTTTCACTGCATTTTATATTTTATCCCCTAAATATGTGTCCATCAAAGCTCTGCCCATGGAATTCTGCTCTTCCCTCTCCACTACATTTTTTTTTATAATTGTAACTTTTTATTGACAGAACATATGCCTGGGTAATTTTTTACATTATCCCTTGTATTCACTTCTGTTCCGACTTTTCCCTTCCCTCCCTCCACCCTTTCCCCGAGATGGCAAGCAGTCCTATACATGTTAAATAGGTTACAGTAGATCTTAGATACAATATATGTGTGCAGAACTCAACAGTTCTGTTGTTGCACAGGAAGAATTGGATTCAGAAGGTAAAAATAATCTCTCTCCACTACAGTTTCTCACAAGTATCTCATCCGCTTCTGTGCAGACTGAATGAATGAATGAAAGAGCATTTATTAAGTGCTTACTATGTGCAAGGCACTGACCAAGGGCTGGAGATGCACATGAAAAAGCAAATATAGTTCTTGTCCTTATGGAACTTACAGTCTAATGTAGGAAGCAATATACATAAGGGAATGAATACCAGAGAGGATTATGTTAATTTGAAAAGTTACAGGAATAGTGAGTGAAGTTAATAAAAAGGTAGATTAAACACATCCCATCCAGTAGCAATGGTGGTATTGATTTGATTATGAATCCAGAACTGGAAAGAGGGAAAGAAGGGTACTCACCAATAGGATAGCAGAGCCTAAAGGCAAAAATCCTAGAGGTGAAAGGGTTAATTTCTCTAGGTCATAGTTTTTGGTCCTGACAACAAGAAAACTGGTCATAAATCTCCAGCCCTAATCTTTCTCCTAAACATCTCTTCAAATGCATTGTAGGTTAATTCACTTGAATGTCCTGCCAAGTTACCTCAGACTTACAGATCTTAAATTTCATTTATCATCTTCTTTCCCCATTTCCCCCAAACTTTTTCTTCTTCTTGACATTTTGTTTTTATTAATACTATCATTCTCCTTGTCATCCTGTCTCAGAACATCAAAAGTAGCTTTGATTCCTTCCCTTATCCAATCAGTCAGAAGGATCTATTAATTTTATTTTTCTAATGTATCTCACTTCAAACATTATCTGTCAACTACTTAAATTAACTTAATTCAAGCATTAATTTTTATCATATCTAAACAATTAATACATGACCATGGCTTGATTCCATACCACTCCTAACCTATTCTACAGGCCATCATTAGATCAGATAAAAAGACATTTGAAAGTAAAAAGGAGGGTAAACAAAAGAGTTAAGGCCTTTTTTTTAAGAACTAAATTAAATTAGAATCATTAGAATTATATTTTGATATGTTTTACATTCCACTGGCACCTTGTAGGGCATCCATAGTTAGTAGGCATGACCTAGATGAAGAATCAGCAAAAGAAATAGACAGAAAGAAGAAGAACCAGGAGAGAGCTAATTAGAAAAACCTAATGAGACGAAAGGATCTCCAAAAAAGGGGTTATCAACCTTATCAAATGCTACAAAAGGAGAAAGGATCAGAAGTGAGAAAAGACCATTACATTTGACAATCAATTTGCAGACTTAGTTAAATAAGAGTCAGAAGCCAGACTGCAGAATTTAGAAGAGATTGAGAGAACAAGAGGTACTAATTGCAGATGTCTTTTCCCAAGGAGTTTATCCATAAAAAAGGGAGAGGTATAGGACCAAAGTTAATGGGAATGGTAGAATCAAATGAAGATTTGGTTTTGTTTTCTAATTATGGGAGAAAAATAGGTGTGTTTATAGGTAGCAGCAGATTAAGGGAGATTGAAGATGAAAGAGTAAACATAATATAAGGAGGGGAAAATATGCTGAAAATGCCAAGAGGAAATGGGATCAAAGATCCAAATAGAACTGGTTTTAGCAGAGAGAAGGGCCACCTCTCCATTTAAGACAGGAGATAATTAAAGAAAAACCTGAGTCAGGCTGAGAAAGTGGGGCAAGACATGTTATAGGAAGTTTGAGAAGAGACAAAAAAAGTTTGTAAACAGCTTCTGTGGGAGTGAGATAATGAATCAATTAATGAGGAATAGAACAACAATGTATCAGCTTATCTTCTCATAACCCCTTTGGTGTTGGTTGTTCTCATTTTTGGTTATGCTTATAACTTTGCAAAAGTAATTTGAATCTAAATTTATCTTATAATTTCATTAATGTCTTTTAAATTTATTAGAATCTCAAGATTCAATTTTGAAAAGGAACATCTAATCCAACCACTACCCTTTCTCTACAGTTTTCAAGATGTTGAGTATGATACTCTGGAACTGTAAGTGATTCTCAGTTTTATAGCAATATCTGGAAAATTCTAGTGTTAACAAAAGATGGGTCTTTGAAGCAATGAGTAGTTTGAGATTAGTAAAACCCGCTGTATTTTTCTAAATTGTTTTAACCTGATCAGTTTCTCTTCTTGAAAATAGGATCCATCTTACTATCTAAAAGTTAGGTTTATCTATGACATTCACATTGACAAACCAACTCAATGAGCTACATATGTAAAATCTGTCAGGAAACCATCCTAAGTGAAACAGCAAGGAAGCCTAAGGTAAAAATAGGGAGCAACATGTGCAGAACTCATTACTCACAATTACTACAATAACAATCATCTCTTCTGAAACCCTAATGTTTACGAGCCTACCAGCATTAGGAATAGCAAAGACTTTCTCTCTGTTCCAAGCCTCCAGATCTGCTTTCAAGTACCAGAGCCATCACTGAAGGGACAAATAATTGTGAAATGGTGAGTGCACCTTCTTCATCACCACCAGTAACAACTGCCAACTAACTGCCATCAGGCAGACAGACACAAGATTTCCACTCCAGACTACCAGTCCTGTTTCTATCCAGTCCTCACAACCATCAGCCCAGGAAGCAATGAACCAATGGCCAATCAAATACTACCAATGGGCAAGCAAACCAGCCTAGCCAAAGCAGTAAAGTACCCCAGTAGAGAGGACACAGCATGGACCAGGCAAGTCAAATAACTAACCCTGCTGAATCTCCCCAGACACTTTGATAGAAGAAGGCACTAGTCCTCCATGAATTTCTGTGGAGATGCAGTCTGATAATTGCTCCTGTGAAAGATGCTACAGCCACAATTACAAAAGACTCAAAAAAGAAAGTTTTTGTCACTAAGGTCCTTATGCAGTCAAAATGTTCAGCATCAGAAATTAATAGGATTTTATTAGTATAAATGGCATTAAAGTAGAGGCATAAATAACCTATTTTGTCACTGAACCAAAGGATCATGGGACCTTTCCATTTGATTTATATATTTTTGTCTCCCTTATTAGAATGTGAACTTCTTTAGATCAGGGACTGTCTTATATTCTATATATAGTAAGAGCTTAATAAACACTTGATGATATCTCTTTTCGATCTGCTTTATTTTTTCAGGAAGAGGAATAACACTGATCTCTTTCACAGTACTATGAATAAAACTGATCAGAATTTTTCAATTTTTAAGACCCAATACTCTTCATAAAACACTATTTGTAAATAGTAGTATTTGGAGACTCTTACCACCAATAAGAAAGCCTGATTTTGTTTTGTAATATCTTCTATAACACTGGCAAGCATCCTCTGAAAATTGTGCCATCCTGTTTTGTACCTTACTTCATGCCAATACAAATACTCAGGAACTATTTAACACAATTATTTCTAAAAATCAAATATATTTTCATAATTTTAACGTATTCATGAGAGATGCATCGTCTGGAGGTAGGCTTCAAGACTGCACTTTTTTCTGTAAAGGCAAATATATGACTTTTTAAATACCATAAATAGTGACCATAACAGGATCCTTTCCACATATAGCTCTTGTGTCAGCCCACATCTCCCTCCCAACACACAGTGTATTTAGATACACTGTGATGACTTTCTTAGCTCTTGTGTGCTCATTGTTCCTATCTAAGTACTCTGGGAGAAACCTCTTAATCTGACATCCCTTGTCCCCGAGAGTAGTCACACAATATCTTTCAAAGCACATAGGATCTCAAGGACCAAAATATAAGCAACTTTGTTCAAAAGTCACCAAAAACAGATCTCACCTTTATAACTAATTTATAAATAGGAAGAAGAAATTGTGATTCAGATAATACTTGGGAAATTTCACAATGCTTCAAATGATACCAAGTTGTCCCTTACAGCCAAAACTCATCTTTTTTCATGACTCTACAAATCTACTAATTATGGAATATTTTAATTTAGGAAAAATCAAACATCAAGTTACTAAAAGTTAATTATAGCAATAGCATGTACACAGTTGCTTTAAGGTTTAAAAAGTGTTTTACAAATAATTGTTTCTTTATTATCCTCACCCACAACCTTGGGAGGCAGGTTGTACAATTATCTCATTTTTTAGATGAGAAGACTAAGACAGAAAGTAGTTAAGAGATTTGCCCAGTATCACACTGTTAATGCCTGAGGCAGGAGTTGAACTTAGGACTTCCTGAATCCAGAACCAGGATTCCATCCATTGTGTCACCCTAGCTACCACTAGAAAGACAGAAAATGAATGTAAGAAACCAGACAAGTTATTTGTGTATGAGATGACTATATGTGAGAAGTGGCATAAAAGGTATCAGCAAAGACATGGATCACTAAAAATGGAGTTGGGTTGATAAAAGCTAAGAATGATAGTTGATTATGTCAAATGTTGAACATTTATATTTCTCAAATGACCAAAAAATACTGAAGGAAAGCATCCAAGAACTGAGTGGGCACATTTTGATGGATTTACACAAAGATGAGAAATGCCAATATGAAAAACATTAATAGGCTCCTATAAAAACCTCTAGGGTATGCTTTCCATTTGGGATGTACATCAGTACCAACAACTATATAGCAGAAGTGTATCCATTGAAATCACAGCTTTATCAAAGAAAATAAAAGTAAAATATGAAAATAGAAAACTCATTTGTCTGCAGACAAGAGACAATTGTAGTCTTCCAGGCAAGAGGAAGAAAGGGTTATCTCCTTTTTTTTTTTTTTAATAGCCTTTTATTTACAGGATATATACATGGGTAACTTTACAGCATTAACAATTGCCAAACCTCTTGTTCCAATTTTTCCCCTTTTTCCCCCCACCCCCTCCCCCAGATGGCAGGATGACCAGTAGATGTTAAATATATTAAAATATAAATTAGGTACACAATAAGTATACATGACCAAACCGTTATTTTGCTGTACAAAAAGAATCGGACCCTGAAATATTGTACGATTAGCCTGTGAAGGAAATCCAAAATGCAGGTGGGCAAAATTATAGGGATTGGGAATTCAATGTAATGGTTCTTAGTCATCTCCCAGAGTTCTTTCTCTGGACGTAGCTGGTTCAGTTCATTACTGCTCCATTGGAACTGATTTGGTTCATCTCATTGCTGAGGATGGCTAGGTCCATCAGAATTGGTCATCATATAGTATTGTTGTTGAAGTATATAATGATCTCCTGGTCCTGCTCATTTCACTCAGCATCAGTTCGTGTAAGTCTCTCCAGGCCTTTCTGAAATCATCCTGTTGGTCATTTCTTACAGAACAGTAATATTCCATAATATTCATATACCACAATTTATTCAGCCATTCTCCAATTGATGGGCATCCACTCAGTTTCCAGTTTCTTGCCACTACAAAGAGGGCTGCCATAAACATTCATGCACATACAGGTCCCTTTCCCTTCTTTATGATCTCTTTGGGATATAAACCCAGTAGTAAAACTGCTGGATCAAAGGGTATGCACAGTTTGATAACTTTTTGGGCATAGTTCCAAATTGCTCTCCAGAATGGTTGGATGTATTCACAATTCCGCCAACAATGTATTAGTGTCCCTGTTTTCCCACATCCCCTCCAACATTCCACGTTATCTTTCCCTGTCATTCTAGCCAATCTGACAGGTGTGTAGTGGTATCTCAGAGTTGTCTTAATTTGCATTTCTCTGATTAATAATGACTTGGAGCATCTTTTCATATGGCTAGAAATAGAATTGTCTGTTCATATCCTTTGACCATTTATCAACTGGTGTCTACTCCTTTCTATTCATTCTTTTGCTTTCAAATATATCTAGATTTTCCCCATCCTTTAAAAACTTGCTTGACTCTACCAGGCCATCAAGGTTATGCTTTATATTTCATACTTTTCACAGCCAAATGCCTAGGAAAAAAAGCTGCCTTATAATTACTGCTTCCACTTTCTAACCTCCCATTCATTTCTCAAAACATTGCAAATCTAGCTTCTGACCTCATCACTCAAATGAAACTTCTCCCTCAGAGGTTACTGATGATCTTATTTACCAAATCCAAATGTCTTTTCTCAGTCCTCATTCATCTTGACTTCTCCAATTAATACTAATCAAGACCTGTTCCTTACAGATGCTTCCTTTTCTTTGGATTTTTGTGATATTGCTGTCCTGGTTCTGCTCTTACTTGTCTGATCACTGCTTTTCTGCTTCCTTTCCTAGATCATTCTCACCTGCAATATGGAGTGTAATGTCCTTGAGCTCTAATGAGTTCATCAATACATTACTATACATTAGGAATGTATTAGGAATGTATTATTCCAACATAGGGCTCACTAATTCAGAGAAGGAAATGTTTATTGTTTCCCCGAAACTGTTTTGTTTTCAGTTCCTTGACTCTGTATACTCTGGGCAAGTCATTTTATCTCTCATTACCCAAGGCAATTCTCTAAAACTATAAATTGCCTTCCTCCTGGATATCCCTAAGTTGTGAAATAACAGGTCCAGCCCCTAATTGTTTATATTTATGTGCTTTCCCCCACTAGTAGTACACGCAGTAGAGAACAATATACATAGTACACATTTGAGTAATAACTCTTACCTTCCCTCTCATAGTGTCTATAACAGAGATCAGCAGAATAAATACCCAAGATTGTAAATGTTGGCTGGATGCAGGAGTGTTGTGAGGTTCAAAATATACTTCTGTTTCTCTGAAGTATATTTATATATCAATACAGAGGTGTGCCAGTAAATGTTTAACAAATAGCCTTCCATTTGGGAGAAATGTGTATGTACATACTTTTAAGTTTAACCTGCATTATTAACACTTTCTTAAAAGTCCAGACAATCAGCAAAACAATAAAATTAAGTAATTGCTGATTTCTGAAGAGTAAATGCTCACATTGAAAATTTAACAATTGCTCTCCCAAGTCACTTAGAGCTAGCTTCTGCACACCTAAAACTGCATGATTATTATTAGACTCCACAAATTGAGGTTTTGTGCTAGGGGAAAAAACTCCTTCTTGTTGTATTGTATATATTTCATAGATGCAAAGGAGAAAAAAAAACACTGAATATTCAGCACTGGTAACCCTTTTTGGGTTTCAAAGATAAAAGCAAAAAAATAAACATGTAGACTCAAATGCAATCATACAAAATTGGATATCTTATAACTACAGTGTGGAGAGAATATTAGTTATTACCCAGAACTACTCTTTCCAACTGTCTCTGTTACCAGAAAGAGGAACATTTATAAATACATAAAGGAAGGGCAGCTGAGTAACTGCATCATAGAAGGAGTTTCAAAACAGCTCTAGCTCACTCATTCCTGAAAACATTCACTTATTCTCAGATCCTTTGGCTAGACCACTTCAAATTTTAAGATTTGTAAAGCATTAGGTGTTAATTTCCCTTATAGGAAACTTCCATCAATTGGCTGTTACATTTTAATTTATTTTTAAAAAATTAATATGTTAAAAAAAAAACTCTTAGGAACACTGTAACCTCTCCAAGTTTCTCATGGTCTCAATCTTAGTTATGTTCTGACTAGAAAGAATCTGAGCCCTGACTTCTAGAAGAATGAATCTCTGTAGCATTTTTTTTATCAAGAGGAAATTATTCAGTATAGCTTTAAAAGGACGTGCAAAAAATCACACATGCAAAAACTATCTGTGCAACTATGTTATAATAGCATTATAGATAATTTTCCCAAATTGGAAATAACCTAAATGTTCAATAAAAAGAAAAGGGGTTAAATAAATTGTGGAATTTAAGTCTGGTGGCACACACCTATAATCTCAGCTAATTAATAAATGGAAACTAATAGATCTCTTGAGTTCAGGAGTTTTAAGCAGCAGTGATTAATGCCTCCTGGATAGCCATAAATTTGGCATGAATATAGTGCGCTCCAGGGGAGGGGAGATCAACAAGTTGCTTAAGGTAGCAACTGGTCCAGGGTAGAAACAGAAAAGGTCAACACTTCTATGCCAATCAGAGTGAGATCAAATCTTCCCACCTGGGGAAGAGAGGACGACTGGCCTTAAAGAGATAGACAGACAGACAGACAGACAGATGGATAGAAAAGCAAAGAAACAGATAAATAAATTGCAGAACATTAATAAAATATAATACATTACTATAATGCAGTTGAAACCAACAAGTATGAGGGGAAAAATCTAGAAAAAAGTTTATGAAATAATGTAAAAAAAAGACAGAATCAGAGTAACAGACCACACAAGGACTGATTCTTGAAGAAGAAAAATGAATGAAAAAGAATTGACAAAAAAATCCCAAGGGGGGAACTAAAAAAGAATGACTGAAAAATTGTTTAAAGATGTTTTATTTTTTGAGATTATAGTCACGAATTAAGCTTAGGTGATTGTGAAACCGCTCAACATCAAATTGTTAGTAAAATATTTAATTTTAAAATGTCCAGTGAAGAGTACCTAAAGTTTAATTCTCTCCCCAGGAATAAGGGGGAAATGCCAGAAAGCTATATTTTAAAATGCTAGCACTGTAACTTATGAAATGATTATTAGCACAATCAAACTCAGTATGAACTATTGTAGGCTAGTTTTAAAAATCTTAGCCTACCATCACTCCAGTCATTTGAAAAAATAATCTCAGCATTTGAAACACTTAAGTCTTCTGTGGAACCCAAACCTTTCCTTTAGGCTGTTGTAAATCACACAGATTACTCCAAATCCAGCATTTTTTTTACTATGTGAGAATTTGTCTCAAGATGCACAAAACAAAGGCAAGTGGGACAGAAAATGTGGTCAGAAGCTCATAGATTTTGGAGTAGAAGAAACCCTAGTTTGTATTCAATCCTTCTTATTTCACAGATGAGGAAATTCCATTTCCTATTAGGTAATATACTATGTTTCCAAATGCAATTTACCAAAAAGGCTATTCCTTCTGCCTAGCTCTGTGGGAACCTGCTTACTAGTAAAAGGGGCTTCCCAGGAAACAGTTTATTGTACTTATGCAGAATTAACTTTGGGTTATCCCAGGCAACTGGCCTGGACTTTGGTATCAGTTTCTCCATTTATAAAATGAAAGAATTGCACTGGATGATAGCTCAGCTTTCTTTCATGATCCCATGGTGCTACACCATATCTGGGACTCCCTCTACTCTGAAGACTAAGTGTGGAAGCTAAAGATCTTACACTTGAACCCCAACTCCCCCACCAACCTCTCCAGTCAGCCCTAGTACTTAAAATACAATACATAGACTAGAGATTTTTTTGGTAACTTAAAACTGAAAATTGAAAAAGGAGACAGTTTGGTATGTTAATCAATCAGCATTTATCGAAATCCTACTAAGTACTAAGCTCTGTACTAGGTACTGGTAAAAACAAAAACAAAAACACCAGTCTTTTCTTATTTTTTTCCTACCCAAATAGCTTACATTCTATTGGAACAAGGGCTTTAAAGTTAAATGATCTAGAAGATCCTGGCTGTATTATTTACTGTGTGACTTTGACTTGTCATTTGACCTCAAAGGACTTTTGTTTCCTCATCTATAATAAGAAAGAATGAAGCAATGCTTTTGATAGATAGACTGCTAGACCTGGAGAAAAGAAGAGACCTTGCTCCAGCTCTTAGGACACCCCAATTTATAGTAGGGGCCTTCTAGATATCATTATACATTATCATGTAGTGTCTATTGTGATCCATTAGTTTTCATATATTATAATAAGATCATATAAATTTGTAAACCTGTATAAATGAAATGGTACAAAATCTAGTGTAAGGAGAAAAGTATGATCAAGGAGATCAAGGAGAATTAGGTTCAAGTCCCAGACTAATTATTGGCAAAGTAAACTAGTTCTCCTGTTTCTCAGAACCTCAGGTCAATCAATGATCTGCAAAATAGATTTGATAATAATACTTACTATAAGAGATAGCCTATAGTTATAGATAAAATACTCATGAAATTGGTCTACTAAGGTGTGGATAATGTTTTATTTTCTCACAGCTAACAGATGCCAATTCAAGCTTTATTCATTTATTTGGGGGGGATAGAACAGGAAAGGTCAGAGGGAAGATCCATTAAGAAATGGATCCTGTCCTTGAGTATGATTTTTTTTTAATCTGATATGAAGCCTCTGCTGGATTCAATTATGGAAGCCAACTGTTAAATTTTCAGGGTGACACAGTTGTCTTGGCATGGTGGAGAAAGTTGAGTGTCAGAAAAGGAGTTGGAAGGGAATTCATTAACAATTAAATTTTTTAAATTTGAGAAATTATATGCTATGAGGTTTGTAAATATGTGTACACATATATGCATGTGTGTATAGACATACATGCATACAAACATGCATACATACATGCAAACAAACATACAAACATATACATACATGTATGTATAGAAATATGGGAAATTCACTTTGGATCAGCGTTTGGTAGCATAATTTCTAGTTTCAGAAAGCCTGAATTTTCCTCCTGATTCTGCTTCTGACTCTTCAGACTTCTCCATCATTTCTGCCCTGGTCAAGATCTCCCTACCTGGTGGCTTCTTCTCTTTTTGTGTGTTCTCTCAGAGTCTCCACTGAAAGACAGTTCTAGCCTCCTACCTTATGGCTCTCTTTTGTGTTATCTTGGCTCATTAGAGTATAAACTCCTTGAGGGAAGAGACTATTTTTCCTTTTGCTTATATTTATATTCCAGATGATTATCACAGTGCCTGGCAAATAGTGAATATTTAATAAGCACTTGATTTCAGTCAAAATCCCGACTCTTCCATTTATTAAGTTTATAGCCTAGAACAAATAACTAATCTGGGACTGTTTTTTTCATTTATTAGTTGGAATGATTACCTACATCATAAGTTTATTTTGAGGAAAGTATTTTGTATACTCTACAAGGACAAGTTAATCTGTCTGCCTCAGTTTACTCAACTGTAAAATGGGGATACCAACCTCCCAGAATTGTTGTGATGCTAAAATGAGACAATATTTGTAAAAGTGTTTGAAGAAATATTTGGCACATAATAGAAGCTTAATAAATACATGTTCCCCTCTTCTCGTTACATGAGTAAGCCATTATTAGGCAATAATTTCCTAGAAAACTACAGAAATCTTTGTTATAAACCAAACTGTATTTTAAATGTAAGGAAGTTCCCTACTCCAAGAAATTCTATAATGAATCCTTCTACAAAACAAAATATAAACTAATACTAGCTCTTTTATAATTCCTGACCTTCAAATGTAGCTTTCTCAAAGTAATGTATACCTATAATTTTTAAAGTTATCTTTATTATAGGTAAATACATTCTGAATAATAATAATAGAGATACCAAAGAATGCAAAATGGAATATTCTTATTAGACAAAAAAAACTGTTTTCCAGATTTATACTCTTTTTTTAAAGGAAGGAAGAAAATAAGTATTTATCAAGAGCTTAATATATAGCAGTCTTATGCTATTTTTTAAAATATGTAAAAAATAATAATTCATAGTTTATTTTATAATGTTTCTGCCCAGCTCCCTATCCTTACTTTGTGTCAGCTTTTATAATTGTAACCATGCCTCTAGCTCCCATTAAATGCCATTGTTTTTGTTATTTAAAAAGTGATTTTGATAAACTCTGATAAATTTAGATGTTTTAATAAATTTGTATATTTTTGCAAACAATTTCCTTATCAAAAATTTAAAGAAATAATAAATTGTGTATGCTTCCAATCTTGCCTTCTTACCCTTTTGATAAACTAATGGTCTAAAATACATTACTATTAGAAATTGCATCAATATCCTGTATTTTCCAAAAAAGGAACTCATAGCATCATACATTTAGAGCTGGAAGGGACCTCAAAGCCCATCTGCTCCAACACTCTCATTTTATATAGGAACTCAGGAACTAAGACCTGAGAAAGTTAAATGATATGGATAGTCAGATATTAAGAAGGCAAAAGTAGGATTTGAATCCAAGTCTCCTGCAAAGATTGTTTATGCCTTTTCACTTTCAGTGCTAACTTTGTCTTGTGGTAAAATACAACAAAACAAAACAGTATGAGTAAAAAATGAAGCACTTAAGTAAAAGTTTTAATCATCTTTGATTTTCCCTTTTGTAGCAGTGGTAAAAGATAATTCTTTTGTGGTCAAAGGATATGAACAAGACAATTTTCAGATAAAAAAATTGAAACTATTTCTAGTCATATGAAAAGGTGCTCCAAATCATTATTAGAGAAATGCAAATTAAGACACAACCCTGAGAAAACCCTACACACCTCTCAGATTGGCTAAAATGACAGGAAAAGATAATGATGAATATTGGAGGGGATGTGGAAAAACTGGGACACTGATGCATTGGTGGTGGAGTTGTGAACAGATCAAACTGGACTACTGATTCATTTTTGGTGAAGTTGTGAATGGATCTAACCATTCTGGAGAGCAATTTGGAACTATACTCAAAAAGTTATCAAACTGTGCATATCTGCCTCGGCCCTCGAGGCAGAGTGTGTGGACCCTGGAAGAAAAGAGATAAGGGCAAGAGAGAGGGCAAAATGGAGGCAAGACAAATCCATCTGATCAAGCCTCATTTTAATAGGTGCAATAGTACAGATATATAAAGCAGTAGAAAAGAAGGCAGGGTTATTCAAACACAGTACAGGGTGAGGGTCCTAGACAAAGGGTTGGTATCCTGCCCAAGGATGAGCTGCTCAGATGTTTCTGGTGGCAGGAAGCTCTATGATGTGATTAGGGGATGCCTAGATATCTGCCTATTCAAAGTTAGGATGTGATTAGGAGATTTCCTATTCAGGAAGTCTTTGGTATGATGTGATTAGGAGATTCAACCTATTCAAGGTTGGCCTTATGTGGCTGTAAATTAGTGTCGGCTCCCCACACATATCCTTTGATCCAGCAGTGTTACAACTGGGCTTATATTCCAAAGAGATATTAAAGAAAGGAAAGAAACCTGTATATGCAAAAATGTTTGTGGCAGCCCTCTTTGTAGTGGCTAGAAACTGGAAAATGAATGGATGCCCATCAATTGGAGAATGGTTGGGTAAATTGTGGTATATGAATGTTATGGAATATTATTCTTCTGTAAGAAATGACCAGCAGGATGAATACAGAGAGTCTTGGAGAGACTTACATGAAATGATGCTAAGTGAAATGAGCAGAACCAGGAGATCATTATATTCTTCAACAACAATACTGTATGAGGATCAATTCTGATGGAAGTGGCAATCTTCAACAATGAGACGATCCAAATCAGGTCCAATTGATCAGTAATGAACAGAGCCAGCTACACCCAGTGAAAGAACATTGGGAAATGAGTATGGATAACAACAAAGCATTTCCATTCTTTCTGTTATTTTTGTTTTTCTTCTCAGGTTATTTTTACCTTCTTTCTAAATCTGATTTTTCTTATGCAGCTAGATAATTATATAAATATGTATATATATTTATATATATTGTATTTAACATATACTTTAACATAAAAAGATAATCCTTTTAGGGGGAGGTTAATTTTCCATGCACAAAGGGAAAAATTAACTAATAGCTTCCTAGACATATATGTGAGACCCTCACCCAATGAATCAGGTACCTTTGGGGTTGTCTAGCAACCCAGAAGTCCCTTTTGTTTTCCCCATTACTGTGTCAGGGCAGAGATATAGGCTTCTCTGAATACCATTCATCCCATTCCATTTAATTCCATTCAGATGACATCATACATTTAGTCACAGATCCACCATGTTCCCAAACTTACTATCATGCATCCATTTTCAAGTCCAGGGGTAGGGAATGTCCATCTAGTGAGTTCTATAAGACTTGTGAAATCATTTGCTAAGATTTCAGGCAATGATGAGCTAAAAGCTAGGTACAATAACTTCCCACTACTGGAATTGTTTAAGTTGATAAATTTGTATGGTCCACAAATGATGTTATAAATATCCAAATGGCCCTTAGCAGAAAAAAGGTTTCCCATCCCTGTAGTTTAGGGCAGATTACTGAGGATAATATTGGTTCTTAGTCAATATTTATGATTTTGAAGATTGACAAATCCTCCTCATATATTAAAATTTAACCTAGCTGTTGGGTTACTTACAACCAGTAAGGCTCTCTTATTAGACAGAGTGAATGCTCGGGTTTTCTGGTAGGGCAAGTTCCCACTGGAACTAAGAAAGCTCAATGTCATTAAATTTTATCTCACTATAGGTAGCACACATCAATGGCTCCTCCTTCCTATGTAGTCCCAGCTCCATATGTAAAAAATCATGTTGTAGATCCATTTGCCTTATACCATTCAATTAACAGTAATAAGAATAATTTTTTTTCATTTTTAATCTGTATTTGTTATGTCATTGGTGTGGGGATTGATTACAAGAATGTAAGTAAACTCCCTCTACACATAAATTCTAATCTTAGAGTTCTTTGGGAATGCTCAGATAAAATTAACTTACATCAGTTCACCAAAAAGTGATGTTGTCTAAGGAAAAGGATTTCTAGTTTTCCTAGAATTCTTTGGTGAGGAAACTCCATCCTTCAATGGAAACCGGCACTGCAGCCAGTAGTTTTAAAAGAGATGCCTAGAAAACTGAGATTAAGTGATTTGCCTAGGGCAGGGATCCTCAAACTATGGCCCCAGGGGCCAGATGTGGCAGCTAAGGACAATTATCCCCCTCCCCCAGGGGTATGAAGTTTCTTTATTTAAAGAAGTAAAGAAAGTAAAAACAAAAACTTTGTTTTGTGGGTCTTAGGCCCAAAACAAAGTTTTTGTTTTTACTATAGTCCGGCCCTCCAACAGTCTGAGGGACAGTGAACTGGCCCCCTGTTTAAAAAGTTTGAGGACTCCTGGCCTAAGGTAACACAGTCAATGTGTCAGACATAGGACTCCAAGGAAGGTCTTCTGATTCCTATTCTAGTACTCCTATCCACTATATTCATTCTGCAGTAAATGCAGAAAAGGAACTTGAACTAAAACCTTCTTAACCCTAAGAATGGTTCTTTAGTAGTAGTAATAATAATAAAATCTAAATGTTTATTGAGTTACCAGTTGGCATATTCCTAAAAAAGAGAAATATCAATTTAAAAAATATATATTTCAAATATACTAGGAACTGACTCTTTGAAGAGAAAATCTTTAAGAGTACATAATCACACTATAATTATATTCATAGAATGCATGCTTATTATGTGACAAATGGATGTAATTTACTTAATATAAAAATGTTTCATATGTCTAGATTTCCCGGCATCTGATTTTCTATACAGATATAAACTACTAAGTATTATTGTGTTTTAACAACAAAAACTTGACAATTTGTGGTGAAAGTTTATGAAATCATGCCTCATGGTCATTGGTTATAATTTGTGGTATTTCTTATGAAAGTAGGATTGATTAAAGCTACAAACAACCTTAAAGATTCATCTAGCATCCAATCCCTTCATTTTACAGATAAGCAAACTGAGGGACAGAAAGATGAAGAAACTAATTGATGATTACATAAGAGATAAAAATCAGGATTTCAAACCCAAGCTTCTGACTTCTAGTTCAACATTGTTTTACTACTTACTAACACATTGAATCCAGTCCAAACTACATCAATTCTAAAAAAAAAAATTAAAAATTAAAAAAAAACAGCAAACAAATATTATGCACCTACAGTATTTGCATTTTTTTCTTGCAAGGCAATATTTTGGCATTACAAAGAGGAATATTATGCAGACTTGGCTCTCAGGCTTTCAATCTTAGGAGGAGAACAAAAATTACATTAATAACTGATCCAAAGGAAAAGCAAATAAAATGATAAAAATAAAGAGGAAAATTGTTATGGGCTAGAGCTTGAAACAGGGTCCTAAGTCACTGGAATTGATAGGCACTTCAGAAGATTCACAAGCCCAGAAGATTCACAAGTTCAGTGGAGGAGATTCACAAGTCACAGCTCCCACGATCCCACTCTTGGAGGAGGAGTTCAACCTTTAAGTTCACACCTTTAAGCGATCATATATAAGGAGCTCCCATAAGCCAACTAGAGACTTCAGGAGATTGAGAAGCCAGGATTCAGTTGGGCAGAACAAAGGATTTAGAGGGTGCGAGAGGCTGAAGCTGGCAGAAGCAAAGGGATAGCAACAGGAGCTCTGTTGCTCCAAGGAGAAGAGATAGGCCTCTATGAAAACTATCCGGGATATTTTGAAGGAGACAATAAAGGACTGGACTTCAACTCCTGGCTGCATTTGAGGTGATTGTTATACTGAACTGAAACTAAGGCTGCTCCCAGAAGCCCACCAAGAAATCTGCTCACACAGAACTTTATAATTTAGAGAAGAGAAAATGAGAGGAAATAATAGGTTTCACAGAGAAGGCTGTGGAGAAAAGTTTGAGATGTGCCATAAAAGAAAAGAGAGAATGGGACATGAAGTGGCTATTTTGTTGTGAGAGGGAATAAGTGTAAAAGCACAGTAATGTGAAAGGAAAAATGAAAAATATGGAACCAAAAGTAGAACTCTTTGGCTAGAATAATATATTCATTTAGAAGACTAGCACAAGAATAGAAAGTAAGTTGGAATATAGTTGGAAAGGGCCTTCAAATTATACTACATTTTAAAACAAAAGAAGAAAACAAACATTTTAAAGAGCTTTACCATGAGCCAGATGCTTTGCTATTTAAATAATATATAGAATGATAATTCATAGTGATTGTAAACTGAACAAGACAGAGATTAGAGACCAATTCAATAATTTATTAAATGGAGAGAAATACTGGGATCCATGTTGATCCCAGGGCTAGATGAGACCATCATCTCAAAGAGTCTAGTATGGAGGCTAGGAGCCTTTTATGGAATAACAAGAACAATGACAGAATGGAGGGACCTAACCTCCAGGTTAACCTAATCTCCCTCCAGGAGGGACCTAACCTGATAGAGGGAGGTTACTGAAATTCTAATGACATTAAGGAATGTCTATAAAAACCTTTATCTCAACCATTAAGAGGGGACGGTCATAACCTAAGGCAGAATTACAAAATAGGACAATTGGAGGAACTGGTCACCCCATTAAAAGGGAACCATGGCATAACATGATTTTGATAAATTCTAAATATGGTGGTTTTTTTCTAAATTCATGTGTTTTTGCAAATTTTGTCAAAAAATTAAAAATACTTCATTATCTATATTTATAATCTTGTATTCTCACCCTCTTGGGTAAAGGACATTGTGATTAGAAGTTCCATCAATATTCAATTATGTCCCCAAATGTACTCAAGATCATGGAAAGGGCTTTCAATTCCACACTTATTCAATCCCTTTCTGTTCAGCATAGATGAGTTAATTTTACAATTTACCAAATACTTATTAAACATTGCATTTCAAGGTACCTGGGCGAGTTTAATAAATGTGGGTCAAATTTAAAGTCCTCTGTGTGGTCCAATTAGTTACTTTTCCGATTCTCTGCCAGGCACCCTGAATATGGGGTGATTGTTTCATCTTGGTTTAATTGGAAATCCGAAGGATATGCACAAAAATAAAAAGAAGACAATTAAAGCTCTTGCTCCCAAGAAGTTTACCTTGCATTAGGGGGAGCAGGGAGAAGTTAGAAGGGAGGAGAGCAGTGGGGATGGCGGCAGCCCTAAGCAGTTCCCTTATTAGAGGAAGAGACAGTACGCAGACGATATAAGTCCTTCAAGCTCGCACACTAGTTTATGGAGATGAGGATGCGACCTCCACTCACTACGCCTGCGCACAACCCCGAGGCGCAGAGGGGAGGCAAGAGGGGAGACTTAATAAGATTGGCTAAGCCACCCGGAACTGACGCAGGAAGGGCGCCCCACCCCTCTCCCCTGACTGCCCGAATTGCTTACCTTAGCGACGAGGGCAAAAAGACAGAACTCTCCGTTGCCGAGCAACCATGCCGGTAGCTACAGGCAAGCATTGTGCGGCATCCGCAAGGTCACTGGAGTGGAGCGGGTCCCAGACCACCTACCAGGGCTGCTGCCCGCTACGCCTGACCCACTTTGTGCCTCCGCTGAGCTACTGCTCGTGGCACCAGGTGTAGTTCCGCGGGCCGCGCAGCTCGATAGCCTCCTAGTGCTTCCCAGCCAAGCCCGCCGACCGGGCGGCGGCCTACCCCCGCCGCAATGACCTCCACCATAGCTGATTCCAGCCCCAGACCCCCCGGCACCTATACCTTCGCCAGCCGGCCCAGACCCCTGAACTGCCAGCGTCGCCGCTACCGGGACTACTACGGGTCGTCGTGAGTAACTGAGCCCTCGCCCCCCCACGCCTCCCCCACCCCCACCACCCCCTCTGCGGCTCTTCCCCCTTCCCCCTCCACATGCTTCCTTCCGAAATCTTTAGGAAACTTTGGCGAGTTGCAGGGAATACAAGTCCACAAGCGCCTACTGCGTGTGCTTGTCAGTAGGCTAGTTGTCGGGGATACAAAAGCAAACTCCCCGGAGTTCGCCGTCCGATGGAGAGACGGCTGGGGAACAACCATTAATAAACTATGTATGGGATAAATTGGAGATAAATCGGAGGAAAAACACTCAGATTAAGGAAGCTGGGAAAGGCTTATTTGTAGAAGAGGAAACTTAAGGAAAGCAAGAGATGGAAATGATGGAGCGCATTCCAGGCTCCGTAGACACCGGGTGAAAATGCAAAAACTGGGAAGATGATGAAGTATCTTACCAGAGGAAAGCAAGGAATCCAGTGCCATAGAATCGCGGAGTATCTCTGTATTAACCACCTAGTATTATTTATTGCAGCATAACAAAGCTAGGAACTAAAACTGAGGCTGGGGATTAAAGTCCAGTCTGTAACATATATTATCTGTGTGACTCTGGGCAAGTCACTAAAGACCTTTGTGCTCTAAACAACTCTAAGGCAGAGGTTCTGATCTTTTTAGTGTCATGAAACCTTTGGCAGAAGTGGACCACTTCTCAGAATGTTTTTCAAATTAATAAAATAATAGACCTAGTATTACCAATACAACAATACCAGTTGTATTGAAACATAGTTATCATTTAAAAAAAAAACACCCAAAGTCATAGACTGCAAGTTAAAAACATCTGCTGTAAGACTTTTAAGTTACAGGGGGAAAAGTGCTGAACTGTAAGAGTAGCATTTCCTACATTCATGAAATGTCAGGTCCATTCAGGGTAAGATATGTCAAAGCATTTGTATTCAAAAAGCTTACATTGTAATGGGAGAGAAACAATAAATATACAAATTGTTATATTATCAATCTCAGGTCCATTCAGGGTAAGATATGTCAAAGCATTTGTATTCAAAGAGCTTACATTGTAATGGGAGAGAAACAATAAATATTACAAATTGTTACATTATCAAAAGCTATGGAAGAGTTTAGAGAGATTCATTTTACCCAGCTTAATTTGGAGTAAGCTTCATCAGGGAGGCAATGGTACCCAAGTTGGAGCATAAAAGAAGCTAGGAATATCAACAAATTGAGTGGGTGGTGAGCCCTTCCTAAATGTTAACTGGTATGAGCCAAAGTGGAGGCAGAATGATAATGAGGAAACTTAGAGCATTTGTGCAGTTTGGCAAAAACTTGGAATATGCAAAGAGTTGGTTATACTGTTAAAGAGAGTTACTTAATGCTTAGTAGACATTAAGTAGCCTGCTAGGTAGGTGTCAGGCACTGTCGGGCACTGCAGATAGAAAGATAAAAACAAAATATTTCTGACCTCAAATGGTTTACAATTAGTGGTGAAGAATTACTTTTCTCTCTCTCTCTCTCTCTCTCTCTCTCTCTCTCTCTCTCTCTCTCTCTCTCTCTCTCTTTTTTTTTTTTATTTAATAGCCTTTTATTTACAGGATATATGCATGGGTAACTTTACAGCATTAACAATTGCCAAACCTCTTGTTCCAATTTTTCACCTCTTACCCCCCCCCCCCCTCCCCTAGATGGCAGGATGACCAGTAGATGTTAAATATATTAAAATATAAATTAGATACACAATAAGTATACATGACCAAAACGTTATTTTGCTGTACAAAAAGAATCAGACTCTGAAATATTGTACAATTAGCTTGTGAAGGAAATCAAAAATGCAGGTGTGCATAAATATAGGGATTGGGAATTCAATGTAATGGTTTTTTGTCATCTCCCAGAGTTCTTTTTCTGGGCGTAGCTGGTTCAGTTCATTACTGCTCCATTAGAAATGATTTGGTTGATCTCGTTGCTGAGGATGGCCTGATCCATCAGAACTGGTCATCATATAGTATTGTTGTTGAAGTATATAATGATCTCCTGGTCCTGCTCATTTCACTCAGCATCAGTTCGTGTAAGTCTCTCCAGGCCTTTCTGAAATCATCCTGTTGGTCATTTCTTACAGAACAGTAATATTCCATAATATTCATATAAGTGGTGAAGAATTACTTAATGCTTAGTAGACATTAAGTAGCCTGCTAGGTAGGTGTCAGGCACTGTCGGGCACTGCAGATAGAAAGATAAAAACAAAATATTTCTGACCTCAAATGGTTTACAATTAGTGGTGAAAACTTAGTTACATACACACACATATACACACATGTATGTATATACACCTGTAAATGAATGCAAAAGTCAGTCAAATATCACTTATTAAAAGCATATTATTGTTCCAGGCATTGTATTACGTCCCAGACACCTTCCCCCTTTCCAGTGTTCCTTCATATACTTCCTGCTACATAATCTTTGATCAAGTGACACTGGTCTCCTGGCTGTTTAATGCTCTCCAAGATATTCCATCTCTGAATACAGGACATTCTGTCTGGTTGTCCCCCATATTGTAATGTACTCTTTTCACTCCAACTACTGACCTTACTGGCTTCCTTAAAAGTCCCAAATAAAATTCTGCCTTCTACGGGAAGCCTTCCCCAACTCCATTTCATTGCCTTCCCTCTTTTATTAATTTCCTACCTATCCTTTATATGTATTTCTTTGCATGTCATCTCCCCCATTAGATTGTAAGCTCTTTGAGAGCAGGTACTGTCTTTTCCCTTTTTTTGTACACCCAGCTTTTAGCACAGGATCTGGCAAATAGTACATGTTTAATATTTTTTGTTGTTGAGTCATTTCAGTCACATCTGACTTTTTGTGAGCTCTTGGGGTTTTTCCTTAGCAAAGATATGGAAGTGGTTTGCCAATTCCTTCACCAGCTCATTTTACAGATGAGAAACTGAGGCAAACAGGGTTAAGGGACTTGCCCAGGGTCACACACTACACTAGTTAGTAAGTGTCTGAGGGCAAATTTGAACTCAGGAAGATGAGTCTTCCCGAGTCCAAGCTCAGAACTCTATCTACTGGGCCACCTAGCTGTCTCTTAATTAATGTTTATTGATTGATTATTCTTCAGGAGCTCATTGTCTAAGGGGAGAAACCATGCAGGCAACTATTTACAAACAAAATTTATGGAGATAATCAGCAGAGGGAAGGTGCTTGCAGGAAGGGGAATAGGAAGAGGCTTCTTGAAGAAAGTGGGACTTCAGCTGAGACTCAGACAACCAGGGAAATGAAGAACAAAGATGAGGAGAAAGAAAGTTGCAGGCATGGGAGGCAGCCAATGAAAATGCCAAGGGTGGAGAAGCAGAGTGTGGTGTACAAGGAATAGTAAGGTCAATGGGATCGGATCAAAGTATGTGAAGAGGAAGGTGAAAGAAGACTGAAAAGGTAGAGGGGCAAGTTTGTTTTGAACAGCAAACAAGATTTTATATTTGGTCCTAGAGCTAAGAAGGAACCCCCTGGAATTTATTTAACAAAAAGATAATATGAACAGATCTGCATTTTAGAAAGATCAGTTTGACACCTGAGTGGAGGATAAATTGGAGTGGAGGGAAACTTGGGGGGTAGGGGAATAGTAAAGTCAGAAAGGAGTGTAAGTTTAGGGGGCAAAGCTTGAACTTTAGACATCATTGACATGCTGGTCAGAAAACCAGCTCCATATTTGAAGGCAAGTTGGAATTTCTGGAGTTTGCTACTTTTAGGAGTCGTTAATGTTTTAGAACACTTCTTAAGTAAAAGAATCTTTTGTGATATGAGTAGTATCTGTTCTTGAAAATAAGTATTTTCTTAAGGTGGGACACATTTGTTTAGGAAGGTTTGTTTGGTTTAGTGTTTCTGCTCTTTGAAATGACATCAGGATATCTTTGGAATTTAGATTTTGAGCTGAAAGAAACTTTAAGTAATCTAATGCAGCCTTAGTTTATAGGAGATAGAATCAGAAATCATGGATAATGGAAAAGCAGGCCAAGTGCACCAGAATTCAGTATTTTGGACCTGAAAAAAGAATACTGTTAAGACTAGGGATCTTAAGCTAGATAGGGTTACTCACTCTCTGTCTCTCTTTCCCACTCCAATATCTAATTCATTGACAAATACTGTCAATTCTACCTCAGTTACTTCTTATATACACCCCCTTCTTTCTTCTCACATTGCCCTGGTACAAGCTTTCATCACTTTAGAATGCCAGAGCTATTGCAGTAGTTTGCTGCTTAATCTCCCCTGCCAGGGACAAGTTGCAGAATTTACATTTGATCCTAGAGGTAGTAGAAAACAACTGGAATTTATTAAATGAGTGATTACCTGTTATTCCTTCTGTTCAGTGTGCTTCTATTAATTCCAAGATCCAGTGCAAAATCATCTCTTTGGCTTTTAGAGCCCTTCACAATCTCGTACTTGCTACTTTTTTAGTCTTCTTATAATTTAATTCCCAGTAAATTACTGAGGCAGTTTGAGTAGTATAGTATTTGGAACATTAGATCTAGAGTCAAGACTACCTGCATTCACATTCTGCCTCAAGATATTTACTAGCTGTTCACCACTGGGCTAATCACTTAGCCTATTTGCCTTAATTTCTTCATCAATAAAATGGAGATAAAAACAGCACCTATATCTCCCAGTGTTGTTGTGAAAATATTTTTAAAGAGCTTAACACATAGCAGGTACTTAACAAATATTTATCAACTGACTATCTTGTGAGCAGGGACTGTTTTTTTTTTTTGCCATTCTTAGTATTAATAGTCCTTAGCTCAGTGCCTAGCAAATAATTTGCATCTGATTAATACTTGCTGAATAGACTATTTCTTAGAATAATATTTTTAAATTTGCAAAGTAAAATACATGGGATTACAAAGGAAACCAATGATATTAAAATACAATCATCAGAATTTAAAAAACAATTAGATTTATGGATCCAACATTAAGAATCCCTGCTTTACATTTGATAAAATCCAACATCCATTCCTATTAAAAACACTTGAGAGTATAGGAATAAATGGACTTTTCCTTAAAATAATCGGCAGCATCTATTTAAAACCATCAGTAAGCATCATATGTAATGGAGACAAACTGCAACCATTCCCAATAAGATCTGGAGTGAAACAAGGTTGCCCACTATCACCGTTACTATTTAATATTGTATTAGAAACGCTAGCTTTAGCAATAAGAGCTGAGAAAGAGATTAAAGGAATAAGAATAGGCAATGAGGAAACCAAATTATCACTCTTTGCCGATGACATGATGGTATACTTAGAGAACCCCAGAGATTCTGCTAAAAAGTTATTAGAAATAATCCACAATTTTAGCAAAGTTGCTGGTTATAAAATAAACCCACATAAGTCATCAGCATTCTTATATATCACTAACAAAATCCAACAGTCAGAGTTACAAAGAGAAATTCCATTTAAAGTAACTACTGATAATATAAAATATTTAGGAATCTATCTGCGAAGGGAAAATCAGAAACTTTATGAGCAAAATTACAGACCACTTTTCACACAAATTAAGTCTGATCTAACCAAATGGAAAAATATTAAATGCTTATGGATAGGGCGAGCAAATATAATAAAGATGACAATATTACCTAAACTAATCTATTTATTTAGCGCTATACCAGAGTCCCAAAAAACTATTTTAATGACCTAGAAAAAATAACAACAAAATTCATATGGAAAAACAAAAGGTCAAGAATTTCAAGGGAATTAATGAAAAAAAAAATCAAATGAAGGTGGCTTAGCTGTACCAGATCTAAAATTATATTACAGAGCAGCAGTTACCAAAACTATTTGGTATTGGCTAAGGAATAGATTAGTTGATCAGTGGAATAGATTAGGTTCAAGGGATAAAACAGTCAACAAATATAGCAACCTAGTCTTTGACAAACCCAAAGATCCCAGCTTTGGGGATAAGAACTTACTGTTTGATAAAAATTGCTGGGAAAATTGGAAACTAATATGGCAAAAACTAGGCATTGATCCATACTTAACGCCGTACACCAAGATAAGGTCAAAATGGGTTCATGACCTAGGCATAAAGAATGAAATTATTAATAAATTAGAGGAACACAGGATAGTTTACCTCTCAGACCTGTGGAAGGGGAAGGTCTTTATGACCAAAGCAGAACTAGAGATCATTACTGATCACAAAATAGAAAATTTCGATTATACCAAACTGAAAAGTTTTGTACAAACAAAACTAATGCAGACAAGATTAGAAGGAAGCAATAAACTGGGAAAATATTTTTACAGTCAAAGGTTCTGATAAAGGCCTCATTTCCAAAATATATAGAAATTAACTCTAATTTATAAAAATCAAGCCATTCTCCAGTTGAAAAATGGTCAAAGGATATGAACAGACAATTCTCAGATGAAGAAATTGAAACTATTTCTAGTCATATGAAAAGATGCTCCAAGTCATTATTAATCAGAGAAATACAAATTAAGACAACTCTAAGATACCACTACACACCTTTCAGATTGGCTAAGATGACAGGAAAAAATAATGATGATTGTTGGAGGGATGCGGGAAATCTAGGACATTGATGCATTGTTGGTGGAGTTGTGAAGCAATCCAACCATTTTGGAGAGTAGTTTGGAACTATGCTCAAAAGTTATCAAACTGTGCATACCCTTTGATCCAGCAGTGTTACTACTGGGATTATATCCCAAAGAGATTATAAAGAAGGAAAGGGACCTGTATGTGCACGAATGTTTGTGGCAGCCCTTTTGTAGTGGCTAAAAACTGGAAACTGAATGGATGTCCATCAGTTGGAGAATGGCTGAATAAATTGTGGTATATGAATATTATGGAATATTACTGTTCTGTAAGAAATGACCAACAGGATGATTTCAGAAAGGCCTGGAGAGACTTACACGAACTGATGCTGAGTGAAATGAGCAGGACCAGGAGATCATTATATACTTCAACAACAATACTATATGATGACCAGTTCTGATGGACCAGGCCATCCTCAGCAACGAGAGCAACCAAATCATTTCCAATGGAGCAGTAATTAACTGAACCAGCTATGCCCAGAAAAGAACTCTGGGAGATGACAAAAACCATTACATTGAATTCCCAATCCCTATATTTATGCATACCTGCATTTTTATTTCCTTCACAAGCTAATTGTACAATATTTCAGAGTCTGATTCTTTTGTACAGCAAAATAACGTTTTAGTCATGTATACTTATTGTGTATCTAATTTATATTTTAATATATTTAACATCTACTGGTCATCCTGCCATCTAGGGAGGGTGGGGGTAAGAGGTGAAAAATTGGAACAAGAGGTTTGGCAATTGTTAATGCTGTAAAGTTACCCATGCATATATCCTGTAAATAAAAGGCTATTAAATAAAAAAAAAAAAAAAAAAAAGAATCCCTGCTTTAAGAAATCTGTCATTTGAATTTCTTAGTAAGCTTTTTTAAAAAATGAAAATACATGTAACATTTATTTTATATGCTACATGATATAATTATACAATTAATATTATGTATATATAGTATATTCAGACCTACATTGTACCCAAATATAATTCACCATTCAATCAATAAGTATTTATCAAACTCATACTATATTCCAAGACATACTATTTTAGGTAACCTTAGTAAGAATAAAGACAAAAAGGTTCTTGCCCCTACAGAATTTGGGTTCTAAAGGGCAGACACAGTGTAAAAGCTCCATGACAGAAGAGATTATTTGATTTTTAGCTTTGAATCCCCAGAACTTATCCTAGCCCCAGCATATAATTGTGGCTTAATAAATATGCTTGTTGAGGAGGAACATGTGATATAAGTACATTCAAGGCCTCCTTGATGGAGCACTAAGTTGGCTCATGATGAGGAAAGGCCTCAATTGTGAGGTAGCATTTGAGCAATGCTTTGAAACAAGAGTTTGTCCTAGGGAACTTTTCTCAATACTAACAATTGATGATCTCATCATCTCCCTTGGGTTTAATAATCATCTCTAAACAGATGATTTCCAGATCAGTAAAACTAGCCCTAATCTCTCTCCTCAGTTCCAATCACCAATTACTTATGAAATAGTTTAAACTGAATATTCTGTAGACATTTCATACTTGATAAAATCCTAAACAGACTGATTATCCTTCCTCCCAACTCTTCCTCTATTCAGTCTCCCTTACTACCCACAGCACTACCATGGTGTAATTATAGACTCCTCACTTGCACTCATTTCACACATCCATTCTATAACTAAGTCCTATCATTTCTACCTTAGCAGTATCTCACATACACCCTTTTCTCTGCTGTTAGCCACAACCATGATACAGAACTATTAAAATAGCCTGCAGGTTTGGCTTCACTGCCCCAAAACACCATTCTCTACTACTAAAGTGATCTTCCTAAATCCAGAAGACTAATCATGCTACCATTCCCCTCACCTCTCCCTCCCATCCCCAACTCAACGAACTCTAGTGGTTCTATTGCCTCTAGCATCAGATATAAAACGACTTTCTTTTTTTTATTCCAGAATTATTTTCTTTTTTTGTAATACCTTTTTATTTTTCAAAATACATGCAAAGATAGTTTTCAGTATTCACCCTTGCAAAATCTTGTGTTCCAAATTTTTCTCTGTACCTCTCCCCCACTCCCTTCCCCTAGATATCAAATAATCCAGTATATGTTAAACATGTACAATTCTTCTGTACATATTTCCACACTTATCAAGCTGCACAAGAAAAATCAGATTCAAAAAAATAAGAAAAAAAAGCAATCAAACAACAACAAAGATAAAAATACTATGTTGTGATCCACATTCAGTCCCTATAGTCCTCTCTCTGGGTGCAGATTGCTCTCTCCATCACAAGTCTATTGGAATTGGTCTGAATCATTTCATTGTTGAAAAGAGCCCCATCCATCACAGTTGACCATCACATAATATTGCTGTTGCTGTGTATAATGCTCTCCTGGTTCTACTCACTTCATTCAGCATCAGTTCATGTAAGTCTCTCCACGCCTTTATGAAATCATCATATACTATAACTTATTCAGCCATTCCCCAACTGAGGGGCATCCATTCAGTTTCCAATTTCCAGTTCCTTGCCACTGCAAAAAGGGCTGCTACAAATATTTTTGTATATGTGGATCCTTTTCCCTTTTATATGGTCTCTTTGGGACACAGACTGTACTGTTTGATAGCCCTTTATAGAGCAGGACTTTTTTTTTTATTTAATATAAGCCTTTTATTTACAGGATATATGCATGGGTAACTTTACAGCATTAACAATTGCCAAACCTCTTGTTCCAATTTTTTACCTCTTACCCCCCCACCCCCTCCCCTAGATGGCAGGATGATCAGTAGATATTAAATATATTAAAATATAAATTAGATACACGATAAGTATACATGACCAAAATGTTATTTTGCTGTACAAAAAGAATCAGACTGAAATATTGTACAATTAGCTTGTGAAGGAAATTAAAAATGCAGGTGTGCATAAATATAGGGATTGGGGATTCAATGTAATGGTTTTTTGTCATCTCCCAGAGTTCTTTTTCTGGGCATAGCTGGTTCAGTTCATTACTGCTCCATTGGAAATGATTTGGTTGATCTCGTTGCTGAGGATGGCCTGGTCCATCAGAACTGGTCATCATATAGTATTGTTGTTGAAGTATATAATGATCTCCTGGTAGAACAGGACTTTTTAAACTTTTTCTCCTTGCAACTTCTTTTCACCAAATAATTTTGTGATCCTGGTTTTATATGTATACAATGTAGGTATACAAGTTGATCATTTATTGAAAATAAACCATAGTTTCATGACTCTCACATTTCAGTTACAAGATCCACGTGGGGTCACAAACTATAGTTTAAGAAACTGAGATTTAGAGAAAGTACCATAGGGATATTGGGTAGACATCTGTAGATTTACAAGAAGACATGGACAAGTGAATAAGAAAGTGTAGATGCTTCTTGGATGCTTTATCATGATGGATGATTTTGAGGTAGTTGATTTAGAGTGAGCCACATACCATAAAACTTCTTATACACCTTACCCCCCCTTTTCTTTCAGCTTGGTCTCTTAGTGAAAAAGTCATCTCCTCTGCCAGATTTTAAATGGCACTTATAGGATATTAGATTTTGAACTGAAAAGGACCTTATGGTTATTCAGTCATTTATTTCAATTGAGACTAACTTTTCATGACCCTAATTTGGGGTTTTCTTGGCAAAGATACTGCCATTTCTTTCTCCATCCAATTTTACAGATGAGGAACTGAGAATAAACAGTATTAAGTGACTTTCTTGGGGTTACGTGGCTAATAAGTATCTGAGGCCAAGATTTGTATTTAGGAAGATGAGTCTTCCTGACTCCAGACCCAGTCTTCTATCCACTGAGTCATCTAGCTACCCCAGAAAGTTAGGCTTCCATTTAGTACCTTGCCAAAGGTCAAAAAGAACAAGTACCAACCAGGAATTCTCTCTTCCATGACTTGGTTTATGTCCCATGACAGCTATGTCTTTATTCTTACTACTTTGTCTTGTAAATATCTGCGTGTGTGTGTGTGTGTGTATGTATGAGTGACATTTAGTAAGTGTTCTTTTGAAGTTGTTGATGTTTGTCCTTAGTGTCTTTTTAGTCATTCTCCTATCTCCCTGATCTTGATCTGGTTTAAAAAACCCACAAATTTTTTCCTATCCTTTTGTATTTTTCTCCTCAAATAGAGGCACCAAATTTAGAGTTGAAAGACATAGAAGCAGTCCTGAGTTAAGTGCTTATTAGCTGTGTGACTCAGGTCACCTGAACTTTAAGCAGTCTCTATTTGTCAGCTAATATCAAAGATACTTATGTTACCTATTTCAAAGAATTGTTGTGAGAATATTGTTTTATAAGCTCTAAAATGCTGTATAAAAATCATTATTTTCCTTTTTTGAAGTCTCTTGAGAAATTCATTTAAAATGTCATCTCCAGAGTAGGTTTCTTTTATATGAAATCATTTTATTTCTAGCCATCTTGAATATAACTTTAGTAATTTAACAGAATCTATGGTTCACATAGGAACATAAATTTACAGTCAGAAAGGAACTTAGAGATTGTTTGATCCATTTCCCTCATTTATGAATAAGGAAAATGCATCCTAGAGAGGTTGAGTAATTTGCCCACATTTTACCAGTGTTCTTACCTTATAGCCTCATTTTTTCCCCAAGTATATTTTACAAGTGATACATGAAATAAAAGTCTGCAAGGAAGTAAAACTGAATCACAATGACAGCAGTAGAGAGATGTGTAATAGGTAGTGTAATAGATATAACAGACTATGAGTTATCAGTGAGAAACCTCAAAAGAAATATCTGGTGACAAGAGAAGGTGGTCCAGATTAGGGATGAGGAATGTCAGATGAATAGCCAGTTTATTCCACTGGTACCCTTAAAATGTCTGGAGAAATCAAGGAAGGCCCTAAATATGTTGTGAACTTTAGCAGGACTTGAGTAAGATTCACATAGAATATGTAGGGGGCATGGATGTGCTATAATTTTCATTGTTAAAGGGAATACCAAATCAATGAGATCAGAGATCCATCCATTATTTGAGGTAATACCGCTCATAATATCGTTTCATCCTTGGAGTATCTTGCAGATATACTTGTACTCAAAACTGATGTCTTCCTGGGCTATCCACAAAATAGGTAGTTCAAGTTATCTTTAATGCTAGCTGGCAAATAAGGAGACTGAGCTCCTCAAAGTTACATTGATGCGCCCTTAGTCACACAGTTAATAAGCTCTTGACTCAAGACTAAAACCTTGGCCTTCTGCCTCTAACTCCAGTGCTTCTATTTGAGTGAAAGAATATTTATCATAGCCATAATAAGTTATGATACTTAGCAAAAATCAAATATCAAACTGTAAGAAAGGACTAAAATTCAAAGAAGGCTGGTACTTTCTGCGCAATTTATAGCAACTTTAAGCCAACCTTCTAAAACAAGGTGCTGTTGACTCTGAAAAATGAGACATACAAGAAAGAAGATAATAAGGATTATATTATTTTAGGGAGGGAATTTAGCTAATAGCAAAAATTTACCACATGATCCAGAGAATTCACAAACCATCTTTTCCAGGAAAGACAATCAGCTTGCTAAAATGAGGGATCCTTTTTAGTCTCTCTTGAGAATCAGTTCTTTGAAATGTGTCTAATTTATATCTTATCCTAATGCCAGAATAAAATGTTCTGGTCAGATCTATGCCTCAGGAAGATGATTTTATTAACATTGTGAAGAATATGCATTGTAAAGGGATAAAATTGTAAGAGCAGGAAGACCATTTATTTAGGAGAGGTTATTGCAGGTAAGAAGTGATAACGATTTGAACCTAGGAATAAATGATAGCTCTATGAGTGGAGAGAGGGGAGAATGAAGGCAAACAGTGTAGTTTTGGAAGTGTCAAGGGAAGATGGTCGCAAAGTTAATTGAATAATTATTATTAGTGCATAGCCCTAAGATTGTGGATCCTTAGCATTCTGTCAGTGCCCCTTCAGAAGCAGAGAGGGGCTGTAAAAGACTAAATGGTATATTTGTTTCAAGCATGGCCTTTACGAAAAAAAATCATTATTTGGTGGCTAATTTTTCAGTGATGGACCTATCTGCATTTAGGATTTGGAATCATGAATTTATATGAATCTTGTATCCTATTTGTAGATAAGTCCTTTAGGGACAAGAATTACTTTTTTTTTCTTTTTTTTTTCTTGTAGTACCAAGCACAGTTCCTTCTTATATATACATATGATAAAGACATATTTGTGGAATTGAAAGAGTCTGGCATTTTGTCACTGAACCCATATGCGAAGCCTTCTGCCTTTAAGAAGGCTCAGAGAGTTACTTCCGTTTTTCAATAATCTGAATAGAATTTTAGTAATTTAACAGATTGAGTTATAGCAGATTATCAAAATCATTTTTTAAAAATCTTAAGGACTAAAATATAGTGAGATACTTTACTAATTTACTTATTAAGCATAAAAGTGGTTCTTTTATTAATTTATCAAATCCCTGAATGAAGCAACTTATCATTAACGTAGCAAACTCTGTTTTTAAGTGGACCAGTTTTATGGTCTATGGGCTATATTGTAAGAAAAGTATTCTTTTTAAATATTCCTCCTGTGGAATAAATGCTATTAATATTTAATTCAGTTTTACAAAAAAACAGTTAATAATTAGTGATCATTTAAAATTTGACATTTTCTAGAGATGAAGAACCCATTCGTTATGGAAACATTATGTATGACAGAAGGGTTATACGAGGCAACACTTATGCTCTACATACATATCCACCGGTAAGTGCTTCGAATGATCTAATATTATTGTAATTTTAAAATGAGTCAGTATTTAACAATATTAGATTTGTTGCCATGACAAATAAAATATTACAAGTCATTCAAGAAATAGAATGTATAAATTAATCATTTAATTCATTTATAACTATTTTATATTTCTTATACCAAAATTAAATTTCACATTCTATAGCATTTTTTTTGAAACAGGTATAATATGTTCCCCAACCAAACAAATGCAGTTGTAGCATTATTCAACACAGGTTTCTCACCCCCCTAAAGATTAGTGAAAATTTACATTTTTATTGCATATACTTTTGATTACTTATCCATTCCTATGAATAGTTTATTCATTTTAGACTACAAATACTGAAGAAAAGGAACTATGTCGATATGTCACGGAACCACAGCATTTCAGAGTTTGAAGGGACCACAAAGAGTATAGTCCAATACTTATCAGAACAGTATCCCTCCAACATTATATTCAGCAAATGGTCATTCCCCATTCAACCTTCAAATAGTTTTGGTTGTTGGGAAGTTTTCACTTAGATGAAATCTAAATCTGACTTTCTAATTTCCCCAAAATTCTTTTAGTTCTACCATCAGTGGCCAAACTGAACAAAATTAATTCTTCTGTGAGATAGCCCTTCATATACTTGTCATGACAGCATGACAAATAGGGTGCTGGACTTAGACTCAGAAAGACCTGGATTTGATCCCTACCCCACTGCCTGTCTAAGCATTCTGCTTACCTCACTGGATCTCAGTTTTCTCATCCATAAGATGAGACTGAGGGGTTTGACCTATAAGGTGCTTTCCAGGTCTGTGATCCTGTCTTCTTTTCTCCCAATTAAAATATCTTTCAAAAGATTTTTAGCTAGCATGGCCTTTCACCTTCCTGGTCAGTCACTTTTTCTTAATATTACTTGGCTTATCAATCTCTTTTCTAACTTGTGTCACACAGAACTGAACCTAGTACTCCAAATGTGATCTGATTAGGGCAAGATACAGTAGAACTGTTAATTCTCAGGCCTTGGTGCCATGTTTCTCTCTCTCTCTCTCTTTCTCTCTCTCTGTAAATAATAGCTTTTTATTTTCAAAACACATGCATAGACAGTTTTCAGCATTCACCCTTGCAAAATCTTAGTGTTCCAGATTTTTTCCCTCTCTTCTCCCTTTCCTCCTCCTCTAGAAAGCAAGCAATCCAATATATGTTAAACATATGCAATTCTTCGATACATATTTCCATAATCACCATGCTGCACAAGAAACATCAGATTGGGGGAAAATAAGAAAGAAAACAAAATACAAATAACCAAAAAAGTGAAAATACTATATCGTGATACCTACTCAGTCCCCACATTCCTCTCTCTGGGTACAGATGGTTTTCTTCATCACAGAACTACCCTGAATCACTTCATTGCTGAAAAGAACCAAATCTATCAGAATTGTTCATCACATAATCTTGTTGCTGTGTACAATGTTCTCTTGGTTCTACTCATTTCACTTAGCATCAGTTCATGTAAGTCTCTCCAGGCCTTATATTATAAATAATATAGCATTCATATCCATAACTTATTTAGCCATTCTCCAACTGATGGGCATCTACTCAGTTTCCAGTTCCTTGCCATTACGAAAAGGGCTGCTTACAAACATTTTTGCACATGTGTATACTTTTCCCTTTTTTATGGTATCTTTAGGATACAGACCCAATAGATATACTGCTGGATTGAAGGGTACACACAGTTTGATAGTCCTTTGGGAATAGTTCCATATTGTTCTTCCGAATAGTTGGATCAGTTCACAACTCCACCAACAATGTATTAGTGTCCCAACTTTCCTACATCTCCTCCAATATTTATCATCTTTTTCTGTCATCTTAGCCAATCTGAGAGGTTAGAGGTACTTCAAAGTTATCTTAATCAAATTAAGATTATATTGGTATTTGGTATTTTTGACTCCCATATAATACTGTTTTATTAACACATGATACTTTTTATTAACATTGAGTTTATACTTTATTAAAATCCTCAAATCATTTCCTCAAATGCTTTTTCAAAAAAGCAATTTTTTTGAATTGGTGACTAGTCATACTTCCCTTATATTATATTTGTGTCATTGATTTTTTGAAGCGTAGTATAAAACTACATTTATCACTGTTAAATTTTCAGAGCCAGGAAGACCTGGGTTTGAATTCTGCTTCCTTCATATATTGCCTGTGTGACCTGGGAAAATCTCTTAAACCCTTAGTGCTTTAGACAACTCTCTTAAGACAATTAGTTGTAAAAAAAGGTACCTACCTGCATTAGTAGGGGGTAAGTAAGATTATTCAGTGCCAATAAAAATCACAAGCCTAGTTCCATATCCCAATCTTAAATTTCACCTTATAAGATTCATTCCAATATAGCTTGTCAAAAACTTTTTAGATACTGATGACCATTCTTCTTGTTATCTTTTTTTCTACCTTTGCATCATCTACAAAACTTGAAAAGCATTTGATTTGTGCTCTTAATCCATATCACTGATAAAAACTTAAAGTAATACAAGGCTAGATAGATATAGATCCCTAGAGCACAAATAACTTCCATTTGTTCAACTGTTCCTCACATGGTATGATTTTTGAGGCCCTTTAACCATTCTTTATAATATTTAACTCAAGTCAGGTTTTTTTTTCACTCACTTTCCAGCATGTGATTTTTTTTCCATTTCTAATGGTGATAATAAAAATATATTTTACAGACTTCAGTGATCATGCTAATTATAAACTCTCGTAACAATACTAAAATGTATTGTTTTTTCTAGTACAAAAGAAACAGCTTTGAAGTAAAACCACTTGTTTTTCTCTTATTATAATTTAGTTTTTTAAAAATCTCCTTTGGTATACTTCTTATTTTTCATCTTTGCCCTTTTAAACTCAATTGACACACAAGAAATTAGTGAAACAATCATGTGCAATGATTGTCATTAGAATACACTTACATTCTTAACTGGATCTCTGTTTTCATCAATGGTGATATTCCCTCCAATATTGCAGATCATGACTTATCCATACTTACCTGACTTATCCATGCTAACCCTACCTATACAATTCTTGTCAGTGTACTTAATTAAATTCGGCATGAGATCCAACCCCCTGTGGGGGTTGAAAACTTATCAACTATATTTTCAGAAAATCTATGATGAAACATGTCACTCATATGTTGAAGAGAAATAAAAGGTACAAAGTACAAAAACAGACATTTTTTAATGTTATCACCAAGAACATAGGGAGAGCAGTTTGTAGAGCACTGACTTCTACAAAGACCTGAGTGCCAATTTTGCCTGGGCAAGTCACTTAAACTTTCTGTACCTCTATTTCCTCATCTGCAAAATGGGGATGATAATAGTATCTACCTTGCAATGTTGTGAGGATTAGTTAAGATAACATTTGTCAAGTTCATTTCAAATCTTAACTCATTATATAAACTCTAGCTATCATTATTTTGTTTGAATATGCTTCATTGTTCCAGGGTTGGTTTTTTCCTCCTTTCTTTTGACTAATTGGGGATGCAGAGTAGGGGAAAGAAAAGAGTGATATCCCAAAAAAAAGAGGAACATTAAAGCATTTTTAAAGGCACAGAAAATCAGAGAAGGCAGTTCAAAAGGAAGCACAGACAAAGCAGCATTGAAGTAACATGAATTTATTACATACTTTTTGGGGAAAATGAGTTTTGAAATGGAGATTCATGGATTTATTTAGAATCCTTTTTTGTTTTCTGGTACATATAGATTTTTTTTGGTGTTTAAGTTCATAACAAAACGTATAAATTGTAAAATAAATAAAATTTAGCATATTGCCACCAAAAGAGACTATTTTAGTAATTCAAGTGTTAGGGTGGTGGACGCTTAAGGACTCAGAACTAGATCTAGGTGGCTGTTTGAATACAAAGAAGAAGATTTAGAGAATAGCAGACAAGATTTGACAGTGGACATTGATAGTTGAGGAATGGAAGATGACACTAAAGGAAAGCTGAGTGACTGAAAGAATGGTGGTACTCAAAACACTAGTACACTCAGCAGTAATAGGAAATTGAAAGAGGGTTTTGGTGGAGGAAGATCATGAGTTCTGTTTTGGATATAAATTCGAAATGTCTATAGGACAATCCAGTTTCAAAAGGTCTAGTAGGGTGATTTAAACTTGGGAGACTGATCCTATAGATTTGGGAATAATTTACATAGAGACAATAATTGAGCCCACTGGAGCTGTTAAGATAATCAAACCAGATAGTATGAAAAGAAAAGAGGGTCCAGGACATAACCCTGATGGAAACCACAATTAGTAGACATGATACGAAGTCAGCAAATGGTACAAAGGAGCAGTTGGACAGGTAGAATAAGAGCAGTGTCACAGAAATCTAGAAAGGAGAGTATATCCTACTTTAATAAAAAGCCTCAGAAAATGAAAGAATTATACTTGAAGGTTTCCGAGATTCCTTCCAGTTTCAAATATATGATCCAATGATTAATGAAAATAATTGCATGTTCAGCAGAAGGAAAGAATGCTAATCATCTCTTCAAAAAAGCACAGGTAAGCAGGGTTTCAAAATATAAATTAATAAACAAAAGAAAGTTAAGTGCTTCCAGATAACAAAGTAAAAGAAATGTGAGTAGGCTTTAAAAAAGCCTTATATATTTTTGTTTGATTTTCTTTAAAAAAAGAAAAAGACTCATACTTTGAGACATTTCAAGAAAACAAAGTATCAAAAGCTAAAGAATCTAAAAAGTAGAAGACATTAGAAGTGAATAATATTTCATGGAGGAAATTTTATTCCTTCATTATTATATCTGTATTGTTGGTGGCTAAATCATATAAAGGAACTATTGTCAGCTGGAGATAGAAGAGAAAAGCCAAGAAGACTAGTCATGATAGAAGAGGTCAAGAAGCTAATAATTTTTTCTTCTGCTTTTGAAGTATTGGAGGAACAATTGGAGGGAGATTATTAGGAGAAGGTCAGGATTACAAATTAGGTACTGCCAAAAGAAAGTGACAAAAAAAAAAAAGAAGGAAAAAAAGTGACATACTTTTAAGACTTGTCTATAATGTTCTTTTGGGTCTACACACTTCACTTAGCACCAAACTTTTCTGAAATCATCTTGCTGATCATTTCTTATAGAACAATAATATTCTATTACATTCACATACCATAACTCATTCAGCCATTCCCCAACTGATGGACATCCCCTCAGTTTCCAGTTACTACCAAAAAAAAAGAGTGCTACAAATGTTTTTTGCACGTCTAGGTTCTTTTCCCTTTTTTATTATCTCTTTGGGATACAAGCCCAATTGAGACCCTGCTAGATCAAAGTTTATGCCAACTTTTATAGTCATTTGGACATAGTTCCAAATTGCTGTCCAGAATGGTTGAATTAATTCACAACTCTACCAACAATGCATTAGTGTCCCATTTTTCCAGCATCCCTTCCAGTATATATCATTGTCTTTCCTTGTTGTCATCTTAGCCAATCTAGAGGTATGAAATGGTACCTCAGAATTGTCTTAATTTGCATTTCTCTAATCAGTAGTGATTTAGAGCATTTTTTCATATTTCTAGAAATGGCTTTTATTTTTTCATCTGAAAATTGAATGTTCATATCCTGTTCATATCCTTTGACCATTTATCAACTGGAGAATGGCTTGTATTCTTGTAAATTTGTGTCAGTTCTCTATATATTTTAGAAATGAGGCCTTTATCAAAACCCTTGAATGTAAAAAAATTTCCCCAGTTTTCTGGATTCATTTTTTTTGTCTTGGATGCATTAGTTTTGTTTGTACAAAAACTTTTAAATTTAATCAAAATTATCCATTTGCATTTCATAATGTTCTGTAGTTCTTCTTAATTCCTATCTTCTCCGTGGATCTGAGGGTAAATTATATCCTTCTCCTAATTTGCTTATAGTATCACCCTTTATTTTAAATCATGTGTTCGTTAATGCCTAGTTTCTGCCAAACTATTTTCCAATGTTTCCAGCAGTTTTTGTCAAATAATGAGTTTTTTATACCAGAAGTTGGAATCTTTGGGTTTATCAAACACTAGATTACTATAGTCATTTGTTATTGTGTCTTATGAACCTAATATTTCACTACTCTCACTACTATTATTTCTTAGCCATTTGGTATTGGCTTAACACTACTGCTATTATAATATAGTTTTAGGTCTGTTACAACTAGGCTACCTTCGTTTGCTTTTTTTTCCTCCATTAATTTCTTGAAATTCTTGACCTTTTATTCTTTCAGATGAATTTTGATATTATTTTTTCCAGCTCTATAAAATAATTTCTTGGCAGTTTGATTGGTATGTCACTTGAATAAATTAAGCTAGAATAATTAATTTAGGTAGAATTGTCATTTATATTATATTAGCTCATCCTAAAAGCAAAAATGTTTAATAAAAAAATCACAAACAAAATAGAGTTATATTTAGAAAAAAAATTTTCATTATGAGTAAGATAGGACAAATTACCAGGAATGAAAGAATTATTTGAGATTAAGCAAATAGTATATATATATATATGTGTGTGTGTGTGTGTGTGTGTGTGTGTGTGTATACATATATATATATACACATATACATATATAAATGAAAATCATGAGATTATATCAGTAGATATAGACAAGGAGGAGAAAGGAAAGGAAAGTATTATATACTTAGTGTGTGCCAGGAACTGGGCTAAATGTTATAGATGTCATTTCATTTGATCTCTTTACAGATATTCTCTCATTTAAGTAAGCCTTTAATATAATATTCATCAGATGATTTAGGTTGAAAAATATAACAAAAAGTAAAGAAAAAAAAGGCAGCATGGCCATATAAAGTGGACTTCAGAGTCAAGATGATCTAGAGTCAAAATCTTTCTTTGATAATGACTTTGTGCTACCTAAGCGAATTATGATCTCTTAGTGCTCTAGGCAACTCTGCTAAAATTTGGATGTCTGGCCCTTTTCTGCTTTGGTTGGAATTTCCTCATTGTTCCCTAATAGCAATGAAAACAAACAAAAATATAGAAATAGAAAGATTTTTTCTTCTTTACGTTCTCACTAAAAATAGTTATACAGATTGTCTTCACTGCCATCTGTCACCAGTGTAATTTGAGAATATTTTAGATATGTATTGTTTTAATTTCATCTTGTGCTTTAATTTTATATCTGAAGAATTTATAATTTTAATAAATATTAAATAAATTAAATATGTTTACATATTTAGAAAGGCCAATAAATTCAATGAAAAATTTGAGGTAATTTTAAAAATACAAAAAAATCTGCTTTTTAAAATAAAATGTTAAAAGAAAATAGGAGAAATTGATAGAAATAAAAATTCCATTTATGATCATTACATTGTTGTGCATTACTCTACCAAGGCATAAATTCCTGTATGTGGGCAACTCTACAGTTATTTTGATGAGTCATCAGAAGGATATACATATAAACATACATCTATAAAGATACAGGCAATGAGGGGGCACTTTTGTTACTATTGTTTCAAATTTAATATACATTGAAAAAATAGTATATAATTAAAGTTGACAGTTTCATATACTGTCTGTTTCTATTCTTTGTATATTGAAACATTCATGTTTATGTTTATTTCATTTAAAAAACAAACCTACCTCTCAAAGCAGCCCATTTCAGTTTTAGATATTTCCAGTTTTTAGGAAGTTTTTTTGTTTGTTTTTTTTACATCAAGCTTAAGTTTGCTTCTAACTTCCATCTATTTACTGCTCCTCATTCTTCTGAACAGAACAAGCCTAATACATCTTCTGCAAGACAGCCCTTCAAATACTTGAAGCCAGTGATCATGTTTCTCTCAAGTTCTCTCTTCCACAGGCTAAATATACCTATATCTTTAACTAAATTCCCAGATAGCATGATCACAAGGCGCTTCATTATCCTGATCAACTAGTAAGAATATTCTCCAACTTATAGTCTTTTTTAAATGTGGCACCAAGAAATGAACACAACACTGCAGATGTTGTTTTGTCCAGGGAAGACTATTACAGTACTGTTGCTATAGCAGTAAGATAATAGAAGGTAAAGAAGAGGAGGGAACTTCCAGGTAACATGATCACTGAGATGAAAGTTTAGACATTTTCTCGGATCCTCACTACCTCTCATACCTTTCCAAAACAGAAATTATACAAGAAAGATAAAGCAATTTCATCTGCTTCCATTATCTGAGATACTAAGAACTAAAAGAAGGTTAAAAAAAAATAAAGTGTCTACTTTGAGTTCAATTAGCACCCCCTCCCCTACAACCCACCATGAAATGAGGTTGCATTAGTCATCTGGATCCATGGACTTGTAACAAAACACAACCCATTCTTGCCTTCTTTCTAGTGCCATGGAGATCCAAGTGCCACACTGCAGAAATTTGCTGAGGTCCCAGCAACCAGCACCCTGGTAGCGCTCTGTACTGAAAAAGATCACTACAGGAGAGCAAGAAGAACAGAGAGACCAGACAGTACACATCTATGCTTGATACCCCACACCTGAACACCCCCTCCCTTACTCCCAGAACCTCAGAGATCCAAACTACAAAGGACAGAAATCAACCCCACAGCATGGCAGTATTCTTAATTGCCTGGGCAGGTAACTGAGGAACAGAGGGAACAAGGGGCTGTATAGGACTATGTGGCATTCCACTAAGCCTAAGGATAAGCACTAGTTCTGTACCCCTTAAAGTAACTCGAGACAGAGACCTAGACTAATGAATTTTGAATTACCCATTATGTTAGGAGAGTGACACTTTGAAATCCAGCCTCCAGAGAAACCACCATCAGAGAGAAGAAAGTCAGAAAGTGAACAGTAAGGGAAAATAAAGAAGGGAAAACACTGAAATTATCAAGCTTTTCAGGAGGATAAAAACTCAAAAGACCTCAAACATAGACAAATCTACAAAGAAATTATTAATAGCAGAAGAAAATATGGATTCAAGCTTTTGTAAGATGAGTCCAGACTTCTATGAATAAATACTGCAAAACAGGAGAAATTGCTGAACACTTGAAAACACAGAAGATCTTAAGAACATTGAATGACAGCACACTGTTCTTAAATGATTTAAAAAGAGAAATGAGAATGAGAGTGTGATTTATGGCTTACATAGCAAAAATAATGAGAAAAAAAAAACAAGTCTACGATGGCAAGTTTTATGGAAGAAACAAGAGAAGAAATAATTGATTGGGAATGCAAATATATGAAAGTGAAGGAAAATCTCGAAGAAAAACAAAAAGGCAAACTGTTCTCTGTTCAAGAAATATGTATTTATCTAGAAGACAAGATAGGCAGAAAAAGAATTAAAAAGAATATGTCCCTTAGAATAGTAAAATAAGTCAAAAAAAAAAAAAACCCTAAACCCATAATACAAGAAAAGTTCAGAACTTCTGAGCAGTAGCATTTGGAAGAATGAATAGATCACGTCTAGGAAATACTAAAGAACTAAAAAGAAAATAGATGACCTTTGATTGCAGATTGCAGCACTAAAAAGTGCTGGTATATTAATATACTGATGGATTAATATGGTATAAACCATGGATTTGAAGAAACCAAAGAAAGAAGCATGAAATAATTTTAAGTGAAAGAAGCAGAACCAGAAAAACAGAACACTTGATGATTATATGATTATATCAATCCTAAATGGAAAGAACAAGAAAATAATGCTGTGTAATTATCACAACTTCAAAGAAATAATTAGAAAATTTGCCTCCCTTCTTTGCAGATGCTGTGCATGTGCAACCTGAAACTAATACTGTCAGATTTGGTTGATTTGAAACAGATAAAAATGTAATAGAGAAAAATGAGAAAAAATTTTCTTTGAAATACATAAGAATTTCTTTTAGCACTCGGACTCAACATCTTTTAATCTTAACTGCTAGACTTTTATATCAGTTTTTTGGTGCTATGTGATGTAGAAACTAAGTCCCATTTTCCCCATCAGTTTTTATTGACTAATCCCCTTTTCTGTATTTAGTAATTTGGATTTATCAGAAGATAGTCTTTGTATTTGCTTCTGATTCTGGATTATATATTTTAATTACTTTTTAAAATCTCTTTTAAGATAGAATTATTCCAACTTGTTTTATAAAATCTTTGTAATTCAGGTCTGCTTTTCTTTTTTTTTCCCTTCCTCTATGAATAATTTTAATGTTGCATTAAATCTATAAAATAATTTGGATAATATTTCTATTTTTATTATACTATGCTTAATCTAAAAATGACTAAAAATCAAATGCAGAAGATAATGTTTAATACTAGATGAACCCCCAAATTGTAACTTTTGTTTTAGGGATTATCATGACATAAAGGGCCTGGGTAAACTTTAGGAAACTTATTCAATGATTTGTAACCCCTTCTCATGAAATCAGGAGAAAATTACTACCTGATTGGCTATAACTTAACTCTAGCTCTTCATAGGATTTAGAGCTAGAAAGAACTTTAGAATCATCTAATCTAAATAAGTCATTTTATAGATCAGGAAAGTATACTTCATGAGGTCCCGACTTGTCTCAGAATAGATGACAGCTTGTTTTCTAAACTCCATTCTTGGCTATGATATGTACTGTAAGACACTGAGAGAAAAGAAAATTTAAGAAAAATTTTTGTTATATTGAAGAAAACTTTTCAATAAACAATGAAATATCTTCCCCTTTTAGTTTCCTGAGTGTACCCAGAAATTTTCTATTGTGGTTTCTAAAGGTCCCCATGTCCCCAAGTGTCACTCCCCATGTCCCCAAGTGTCACTCTGATTCATCTAAAAAGTTGACATTTTAGCTTAAAAGCTTAAAAAGGCTTTTTAAAAAATTCTCTCTGTTGTTGGCTTGGCCATGCCACTAAGGGGAAGTCTTCAAGAGTTCCCCTATCTAGCAAAATATTCTTATTCTGCTCTTTTATCATCACAGTTTGAGTGACACCATGACACACTGATAACTTCTCTGGTAAAAATGTCACTACACATTGTGCTTGTAAACATAGATTAGCTTACCCTCTTATTCAGAATTGTAACAAAATTTTTTTGTTTTGTTTTGTTTTCTTAATACTATACCCAAGAAAATATATTAAAAATGGGATGATTATTTGTGGAAATATGTATAAAGAAATTGCCCATGTTTAACATATATTGGATCACTTGCCAACAAAGGAAAGAGAGGGAAAAATTAGAACACAAGGTTTTGTCAGGGTGAATGCTGAAAATTATCCATTTATATATTTAAATATATAATTTTAAAATGGGATGATTTGGAGAAAATTAGGAGACAGAGACCTCAAAATATCATATTGGGGTGGAAGGATTTCCACCCAGAAACTATAAATTACTTTTCAAAAATATCTTGTTAAGTGGGTGCTAAGCCCAAAATTTAGTACACTGACCCAAAGGCCTGGTTGTTCTATTCTAATCATAGCTCTGTTGTCATTGTTCTTTAGCTTCAGAGATATCCCCATCACAAACTTTAGACTTGAATATGTAGAGGACAAATGCTGAAATAGTTTCCCAATTAACCTTTGGAGAGACTATGTTCTGTATATGGACAGATAGATAATAGCTAACATTTATATAATGTTTAGTGTGTGCCAAGGCACTGTGCTAAACACTTTACAATTACTATCTCATTTGATCCCCCAGTAGACCTGAGGGTAAAGTGCTATCCTCATTTTATAGTTGAGGAAACAGAGGCAAAGAGATTAAATGACTTTCCCAAGGTCACACAGCTAGTAAGTATCAGATAGATAAGAGAAAGAGATTCACTTACTAAGTGTTTAGTATGTTCCAGATACTGAGGACACAAAACAAGCAAATGAGAATCCTTGCTTTCAAGGAATTTAATGGGTAAAAAGAGTGTAGAAAAGGAAGTTGCAAATGAATAGGAAACCACATGTGATGGGACTCCAGCATGGACTAGAAAGTATGAAGGAAGATTGGGCCCCAGCAACATCAGGGAATGTCTTGGGGTTAATAAAGCACTCTTGATTTTTTCCCTCATTAATTCTTACTGCTTGGATGTGACTATCAGTTTCCCCCAAAGTTTTAAAGAATTTGCTAGTTGTCAGACCTGCAGGTAGAAGCCGTGTTTCTTCAAGCTTGTATTCTTTCCACTGAATAACATGTAGGCTTCCAAATTAATCAGTCAAAGAAGGGAAGTGGGAGAATCCCAATAGGTACTAACCTATAATTTACCTTATTTTAATTCTAAACTAAGAAATATTTTACATCATTTCTCAGACTTCTCAACCTGATCCTGTTGAGCTCCAAAGACAGCAAGAGGCCAAGAGGAAAGCTCTTGCTAGAAAGCGAGCTAGAGAACATCTTCGACCAAGAAGTCCTGAACCTGTAGAGGGCAGGAAGCATGCTGATGTTCAGACAGGTATAAATTTCACACAAAATCATGGTTTTTGTCTTGTTTTTAGACTTCACAATTTTTTAAAAATATCTTCTGTGTGCAGAGATTACTGCACTGTGTTATAGCACCACCTATAGACTAGGGGAAGAAATTTCCTGCTGCCTTTCCATTATCGACTATCAAACTATTTCTGCATAGACCAAGGGAAAAAAACATTTCTGTCCTTAATTCTCTACCCTTTAGTATAAATCATCCAAACATCTCTTTGACATACATTGGAGCACAGTGCAACAATGTAGAATGGTATTCTGATTCTTTAATTTGTGCTAATTACAAATAGATGAAATCTCACTACTCTTCTGGCCTTCCCTCTTTCCATGGCCTGTTTGCCTCCTCTCTTTTCCCATCTCTTTCTGGGAAAAGCTATGACTAGTCAATCCTGTGTGCAGGAGACTTGCTGAGTGCCCCCAATTTAAGAATAGGATCAATGAGTGGGACATGACCCAGAAAGAACCAAAATGACTACCATTCCAAAAGACTACTCAGTTGAACATTTAAAGTAATAGGATAACAGATGAAAGAATTAGATAAATTTGGGAAATATTACAAACATGTCACAAAAGCATATTTTAGTGATGTGGAATTTCAGCTATCTAGACATCTATTGGAGCTCACTCTGCCTTAATAAAGCAGCTAATGAAGTCTTGATTTGCAAAAAGGAGAGGAAGTGAAAGAGGAAATGTTGTTCTAAGCCTGATTCTAATGAACAAGGAGAAACTGGTTGCCTAAGTAAAAATAATGAGAATCTTGGAGGAGAAGAATTTTGCTTTATATTAGATTTATAATAGAAGAAGGGAAATCCAGCCATATCATTTGGGGGGGAGAGAGGGAGAACCTTCAATTTTAGAGAAGCATATTTTTAAATGTTCAAAGGAAAGCGAAATAATAACTAAAATGGCTTGTGATTCTATAGAAAAAAGTTAGCTATAAACAGTTGAGGAAGCTTTTGAAAACAAAAGTGAAGGTGGGAGCAAAGCCAAGATGACAAGAGTAAAGGCAGGGATATGTCATTAATCTCCCAGATGCCCTTCTAAATAGCATTAAAATAATTCCTCCAAACAAATTCTGAAGTGGTCAGTACAAAGCACTTAAACAAAAACTGAGTACATTTTAGGACATTAAAAACCTCAAACCAGATGCAGAAAAGCAAAAATACAAAATACATCCTTTTTACATCATAATGCAGTAAAAAACTATATTCAATAAAGGGCCAGGGAAACAAAAATTAAAAATTAATTGGAAATTAAATAATCTGATCCTAAGAATGAGTGGGTCAAAAAACAAATCATAGAAACAGTCAATAATTTCATTAAAGAGAATGAAAATGAGACACCATATCCAAACTAATGGGATGTGGCCAAAGAGGTACTTGGGGAAAATTTTTTTAGGTAAATGCTTTTATCAATAAAATAGAGAAAGAGTAGATCAATGAATTGAGCATTTAAAAGAAAAGAGAAAAAACACTCCAATTAAATACCAAGTTGAAAATCTTGAAAATCAAAAAGAGAAATTAATAAAATTGAAAGTAAAAAAATAATTGAACTAGTAAATAACACTGAAATCTGGTTTTATGAAAAAAGAGTTTAACCACTGATTGTTCCAGACTACCAGTATCAAAATGCAAAAAGTTAATTCACCACCATTAAAAATGAAATTAAAGCACTTATTAGCATCTATTTTGCCTGGTTATATATGACTATATCAGACAATCTAAGTGAAATGGATAATATTTACAAAAATATAAAATTGTCCAGATTAACAGAAGAGGAAGTAGAATACTGAAATAACCACATCTTTGAAAAAGAAATTGAGCAGGCCATTAGTGAACCCCCTAAGAAAAAATCCCCAGGAACCAGATGACTTCACAAGTAAATTCTACTAAACATTTAACAAATAATTCATTCCAATGCTATCTATAAACTACTTGGAAAAATAGGCAAAGAAGTCTTACCAAATTACAAGTGTAATGATGATAACTAAACCAGGAAAAGCAAAAACAAAAAAAAAAAAAAGAAAAACTATAGACCATTTTCTCTAATAAATATTGATGCAAAAAATTTAAATAAAATATACACAAGGAGATTACAGGAATATAACACAAGGATCATGCGCTATGACCAGGTGAGATTATACCAGAAAAGCAGGACTAGTTCAGTATTAAGAAAACTATTGGTATAATTAACAAAAACAACAAAAATAACATCATTATTTTAATAGGTATACTCACTTTTTCATTAAAAACATAAAAATCATAGGAATCGTCAATGGATCTTCTTAAATGGATATTTATCTGAACCATCAGCAAGCATTTTCTGTAATGAAGATAAAACTAGAAGCTTTCTCAGTAAGATGAAGGTGAAGCAAGAATATCCATTATTACCACTTTTACTCAATATTGTATTAAAAATGCTGGCAGTAGCAATAAAAAAGAAAAATTGAATAGGAAATAAGGAAACAAAACTATTACTCTTTCTGGATGCTATGATGGTATACTTGGAAAATCCTAGACAATCAACTCTGAAAAAACTATTTGGAAATAATTAACAACTTTAGTAAAGTTATAAAATATAAAATAAATCTATATAAATCATCAGTACTTCTATATATTATTAACAGTCTAGTAACAAGAGAGAAATTTAAAATAATAATATAAAATACTTGGGCATCTGCCTGCCAACACAAGCCTAAGAAGTACACAACGAGTTATAAAACAATTTTTACACAAATAAAATCAGATCTAAAGAACTGGAAAATAATAGTTGCTCATGGGTAGGCTAAGTCAATATAATAAAAATGACAGTTCTAGCTAAATTTAATTTATTTATTCAATACCATCATAATTAAATCACCAAAATATTTTATAGAGCTAGAAAAAAATAACAAAAAAAATTTTATCTGGAAGATTAAAAGGTTAATAATACCAAGGGAATCAATGAAAAAAATGTGAAGGAAGGTGGCTTAATTATACCAGATCTCAAATAACTAGTGTTTAGGTGCTAAGATCCAAATGTGCTTTTGGAACAAAAATTCACTATTTGACAAAAACTGCTGAGATAACTGGAAAGCAATTTGGCAAATGCTAAATATAAATCAGCATTTCGCACTACATGCCAAGATAACGTCAAAATGATTTAGACATAAAAGGGTGATACCATAAAAAATTAACAGACCATGGAATAGTTTACCTTTCAGTTCTGTGAATAAGGAAAGAATTTATGACCAAATTTATGACAGTCTTATGGGATGTAAAATGGATAGTTTTGATTATAATTAAATGGAAGAGTTTTGCACAAACAAAACCAAAGAACCCTAATTAGAAAAAAAGCAGAAAACTGCAGGGAATTTTATAGCAGGTTTCTCTAATAAATGCCTCATTTCTCAAATATATATTCAAATTTAAAAGAATATGTCATTCCCCAATCAAATGGTCAAAGGATAGGAACAAGGAGTTTTCAGACAAAGAAATTAAAGCTATTGATAGTCACATGAAAAAATGCACTAAATAAATCACTTTTGATTATGGAAATATACAATAAAACAATTCTGCAGTACCATTTTATAGCTATTAGATTGACTCATATTTCAGGAAAAGAAATTGACAAATATTTAAAGGGTTGTGGGAAAATATGGATACTAATGTATTGTTGGTAAAGTTGTGAAATAATCCAGCCATTCTGGAGAGCAATCTGGAACTATGCTAAAAGAGCTACAAAATGGCATACCTTATGATCCAGCAACAGCACTCGACTGGGTCTGAATCAAAAGAGAGCAAAAAAGGAAAAATGACCAATAGGTACAAAAATATTGCAGTTCTTTTTGTGGTAGCAAAGTTTTAGAAATAGAAAGGATGACTATCAACTGGGGAATGGTTGAACAAGTTGTACTATGTGACTGTGATGGAATACTGTTCTGCTATAAACATAACAGAACACTTTCAGTAAAACCTGGAAAAACTTACATGAACTGATGCAAAATGAAGTGAACATAACCAAGAGAACATTGTACAGAGTAACAGCAATATTTTATGATGATCAACGGTTAGGATTCTTACAAGGTGCTATCAGTTATCTAATTTAGCATGGTACTTAACAGTTCTCTTGTTCACTAATGTACTTAGTACTTATTAGAGTTCTACAAGGTTCACACCTTTAAGAGAGCATATATAAGCTAAGAGGCTCAACCAGGATTCAGTTGGGGACATTCAAGGCCTAAAGGACAAGCCCACTCTCGGAGGTGGAGACAGATTCATTCCATTTTCCACCCCTGTGCTGGCTGGAGAGGGAGCTAGAGGCAGAAGCTGGAAGAGACAAAGGACTAGCGGGCAAGAGCTTTCAGAACCAAGGAGAGAGATAGGCCTCTAAGAAAACTAACCGGACTATTTTGAAGGAAACAATAAAGGATTTGGACTTTAACTCCTGGCTGCATTTGAGGTAATTATTACTTTGAGCTGAAACTAAGGCTGTTCCCAGAAGCCCCCCAAGAAACCTGCTCCCAGAGAACATTATATTTTAGAAGAACAACATTACAATCAACTGTAAATGTTTTAGGTATTTTCAGCAATTTAATTCCCTATGATATTTGCAAAGGACTCATGATGAAAAAGTCCATCCATCTCCAGAGAAGGAACTGGTGGAGTAAGAGTACAGATCAAAGCATACTTTTTTAAAAAAACTTTTGTTTTTCTTGGCTTTTGTTGGTTGGTTTTTTTGGTGGTGGTTTTCTTTCACAACATGAGTAATAAGGCAATATTGTTTTATATGCCTGAACATGTAAAACCAAAATCAGGGAGGGGAGAGGAAGAATTTGGTACTTAAATTTTTAAATAATGAATGTTAAAAATTTTTACATATAATTAGAATAAAAAAATAAAATATTTAACAGAAATAGTAAGGGCAGATACAAACAAATGATTCTTATCAAAGGTAAGAGAGGAAGTAGACTTCTTTGCCTATTTTCTAAGTAATTTATATACAAAAGTAATATACATATATAGAGGGGGGCATGAATTATTAATTTATTAATCAATTGGTAGAATTCAGTTGAGGATTTTTTCTTACAGAGTTCTTTGATGGCTTCTTCAATTTCTTTTTCAAAGATATGGTTATTTCAATATTCTATTTTCTCATCTGTTAATCTGAGCAATTTATATTTTTGTAAATATTCATCCATTTCACTTAGAGTATCTTATTTGCATGTAACTGGGCAAAATAGTTTCCAATAATTGCTTTAATTTCATCTTCATTGGTGGTGAATTTTTTTCATTTTTGATACTGGTAATCTGTTTTTCTTCTTTCCAAAAAAAAAAAAAAATTAACTAGTTATCAATCTATTGTATTGGTTTTCCCATAAAACCAGGTTCCAGCTTTACTTGCTAGTTCAGTAGTTTGTTTTGGGGTTTTTTTAACTTACAATTTTATTAATCTCTCCTTTGATTTTTAGGATTTTCAATTTGGTGTCTGGGGATTTTTAATTTATTCTTTTTCTAGTTTTTTTTTTTTTACATACCCAATTCATTGATCTGCTCTTTCTCTATTTTATTGATGTGTAGGTATTTAGATTAAAAAAAATTCTCCTAAGTATTTCTTTGGCCACATCCCATTAATTTGGATATGTTGTCTTGTTGCCATACTCGATGAAGTGATTTGCTGTTTTTATGATTTGTTCTTTGGTTGTGTCCTGCTTTCCATAGCCCCCAAGTTGGGGTGACAAATGTACCATTGCTTTCTAGAGCCCTCACACCGAGGTGATTAAAATATATCTTCCTGGTGAAAAAAATGATGAGGAAGGACTCCTGAGGATGCTGGAAAAATGGAGTCCCTTTATTTCAAGGGCTTTCCCCTTTTTATAATGAAACAAAAACAACACTGAACATGTGGGGCCACATAAACAACTTGACATTGTATGTAGTTTGCCACCTGTTATCACTCTTCCACCTGCTATCACTTTGCTTTAGTTACAACACAGGTTGTCACTGCCCCTTGACTTCTCAGGAAGGCCGAGAGCCCTTAGAGAAGATGGGGAGCTGAACCAGACATTGTTAGCAGATTCCCTCTAGGCTGAAGGGTCTTATACCTCATCCAGCATTCCCCCGTTGTCTGTGACCCTCTATATTCTTTGACCCACTTATTCTTTTTTTTTTCCTCTCTAGTATTTTATTAAAGATAGTTTTCAACATTCATTTTTTTGGGTCAGTCAATATACATTTATCTTTTTTTAACTAAGATAATTTGTTTTATTTTTTAAATTAAAGCTTTTTATTTTCAAAACATATGCATGGATAATTTTTCATCATTAACCCTTGCAAAACCTTGTGTTCCAATTTCCTCCCCATCCCCCATCCCCTTCTCCTAGATGGCAAGTAATCCAATATATGTTAAACATGGTAGAAATATGTTAAATTCAATATATGTATACATATTTATACAATCATCTTGCTGCACAAGAAAAATAAAATCAAACAGGAAAAAGAATGAGAAAGAAAATAAAATGCAAGAAAACAACAAAAAAAGAATGAAAATGCTATTCAGCATTCATTTCTGTAAGACTTTGTCTTCCATATTTTTTCTCCCTCCTTCCCTTACCTCTGCCCCAGATAGCAAGCAACCCATTGATTCTTTAGGATTAGGTTACTTAATTTCCAATTAATTTTTAATCTATGTTTTCATGGGTCTTTATTGAATATAATTTTTATTGCATTATTGAAAAGGATGTATTTACTATTTCTGCTTTTCTGCATTTGGTTTGAAGTTTTTAATGTCTTGGTCAGTTTTCTGATAAAATAATTTATGTTAAAACAGTACCATATTGTTTTTAAAAGGTACATTTTTAAATGGAGGAAATGAGAGGCTCTTTCAATAAAAATAGCTATCTGTAATGAGAAGATCTATCAGTTTAAAAAATAAGATAAAATTTTAATGAAAGCCAACAACATAGAGAAAGTGGTGGAAATTTTAGATACAAGCAGAGAATATATGAGAAATAAAATTTAAGTTCCAAAAAGCAAATCAAAAGAAACAGAATATGCAATAAAATGGAAAAATAATTAAGAACTTTATATCTTAGAAAGCTAATTTAAATCACAGTCTTAATCTGAAAAAAAAAAAAGGCACAGAAACCCTCTTTTTAAGGAAATTACACAAGATCATTCCAAAATAACTTTCTAGAATTGTAGCTCTATTGAAATTTATTCTACAGTCCCTCTCCTTTGCTTCTTCCCATTGAGACAATTGATTCTGTACCCTAAGTTTTACTGTGCTGTACTGAGTCTTGCGGTACAGTTATATTTTTCCAGAAACAGAAAAGATTTCCAGCTTAATATCACAGGCAGCATAGCTAGTTAAAATTTATTGCTCTTCAAATTATGGAATATTACTGTTCTGTAAGAAATGACCAACAGGATGATTTCAGAAAGGCCTGGAGAGACTTACACGAACTGATGCTGAGTGAAATGAGCAGGACCAGGAGATCATTATATACTTCAACAACAATATTAGATGATGACCAGTTCTGATGGATCAGGCCATCCTCAGCAACGAGATCAACCAAATCATTTCTAATGGAGCAGTAATGAACTGAACTAGCTATGCCCAGAAAAATAACTCTGGGAGATGACTAAAAACCATTACATTAAATTCCCAATCCCTATATTTATGCACACATGCATTTTTGATTTCCTTCACAAGCTAATTGTACAATAATTCAGAGTCTGATTCTTTTTGTACAGCAAAATAATGTTTTGGTCATGTATACTTATTGTGTATCTAAGTTATATTTTAATATATTTAACATCTACTGGTCATCCTGCCATCTAGGGGAGGGGGTGGGGGGGGGGTTAAGAGGTGAAAAATTGGAACAAGAGGTTTGGCAATTGTTAATGCTGTAAAGTTACCCATGTATATATCCTGTAAATAAAAGGCTATTAAATAAAAATTTAAAAAAAAAATTAATTGCTCTTCAAACAAGGAATGCAGCAAATATATTGCTAGGATGTGATAAAGACAAGCCAGTGTCTTGTCCTGAATCATGGATGGCCATGGCACATGTGAACAGGAGCTAACCATTTCCACCAGGACTATAAATTGACTTTAGTGGTCTCTAAACACTGGGCCTTTCACTATTTTTTAACTAAATAACCTTACACTTTTTTGCAAACACATCATTTTAGACTAAGTAGAATTCAGGTACTTTTTAACACACCAATGCTAATAAATTTCCTTTGTAGTCAATAAGTCACTTTCTCTGATTCATCAGCCATTAAATAATTATATATAGCATTCTCCTTCCTTTGGAGAAAGACTCCCTTCTGAACAGACTGCCTGATTTCAAAGCAGGTCTTATATCACGTAATTCAAAAATCAGAGAATCACTCAGTATACTCACCTCATCTCTGTGCTTATAATTTTGCCAGGATAATTTATTGACAATTTCATCCTATGAAAGCTGAATTCTAGGAAGTTATTCACATTATGAGAACCATATACCAGAATGAACTATAGATCTCTTTAAGGTAAGATTTTGACCGAATTTATATATTTAAAGACCAGCAAGAAAAGATATCATCAGGTAACATAATGAGTGATAATTCTTTTAAAAGTTTTGAAAATTTTTCATAATTTTATACATTAGACCTCCTAGTTCTTTATTCTCACATGTTTATTTGGCTAATTTTCCATCCTCAATTATACAATAGGCTTTTTCACTACTACCGTTAACTATCTACTACTATATCCTACCTTATTACAATCCCTTTAATAGTACACAGCACATACAACTTAATAAATATTATAAACTAAGTATGTTTTTCCTCAAGAATATATATGAAACCTAATTGCGTCTTTAAGCTGGATCTCACATTTGATCATTTTGATTTTAGAGAATAATATTCTTACTCCTAAATATTTCAAATAATGCATGTAATGCCAAAAATTTAAACAATACTTGTGGTATTTCTTCTTAGAGTTATATCTAGAAGAGCTTGCTGACCGAATAATAGAAGTTGATATGGAATGTCAAACTGATGCGTTTTTGGATAGACCACCATCTCCACTCTTTATCCCAGCCAAAACTGGCAGAGATGTAGCCACTCAAATATTAGAAGGCGAGGTATGGAAAACTTGTTTTTCTTTTCATAAAGTGTATTTATATTGAATGAGAGTTTGTCGGTCAACAGGCATTTATTTTCAGGGCTTACTACATGCTTGAGATATAAAGAAAGCCAAAACAATTCTTATTGAAGAAGCTTGCAAATAAATAAGCATTTATAAACTATATACAGAATAGATGGAATGTAGTTTCAAAGCGAACACCTGCAGGAAGTGACATTTCAGTGAAGTTTTGAAAGAAGCCAGAAATTCTAAGTAGTGGGATAGGAAGGGAGAGCATGCCAGGCCTAGAGGACAATGCAGTGCTATAGCGATGATAAATAAATACTTGGCACCGATACAGAACTTCTGTCATCCTCATTTTATTCTCACAATAACCCTATGAGAAAAGTGATGTTAGTATCTCCATTTTATAGATGAGAAAATTCAGACAGAAAAAAGATAAATGACTTGTCTAAAGTTACCCAAGTAGTAAATGTCTGAGGCAGGATTAGAACTCAGATTTCCCTAACCCCAAATCCAGTGCTCTTAGCTACTATGCTTTCTGCCTGTCTCTGTCTGTGTCCAAAGATGTAAGTCTGGCTTGGAGAGGGAATGTCTGTGAGAGATTGAGAGTAAGTCAGGTGGCTGGATCATAAGCCCCAAAGAGGCAGGGTATAAGAAGGTGGGAAAATTAGCAATAGACCAAGCTTGTCAGGATCAACCAAAGGCTTTTATGTTTTTGATCCTGGTGCTGATAGATGATCCCTAGAGTACTCAATAGAAGAGAAGGGGCAGGGAACCACATAGTCAGACCTTCACTTGAGAAAAATCAATTTTAGCAGCTAAATGAAGTGGATATGTGAGGTGAGCCAAAGGAGTTAGGAACATCCTGCACTAAAGACACAAATGAAGCTAGGTTTGCAATTAGGATAATCTAGTTTTCATATGCTTTTGTAATGCATATATTGACTTAGAAAGGATTGAATGTATACTTAAAGAAATCTCAAAAAACTGCTATTAAGGAAATAGAAGAAATGAAGCTAAGATTTTTTCAACCCTTGCTACTAGAAAATGTGAGAATCTTTCAGGGAGAACAATAGTAAAACAAGAAAGTTTGTCCTTGAATGCATAATTGGATTTTAAAGGTTTTAAATCTTGAAGGTTTGTTATTTTGTCTTCATGGATCCCTATTTGGATTTAATTTACCTGTGGTAGGCTCATACCTCAAGTATCTGCAAATAAAATACTCTTCTGCTCTGTAATGATTGAAACGTGTGAAGGTAATAGCTAATTTCTTTTGGCTTCCTAAGCTGTTTGACTTTGACATTGAAGTCAAACCAATGTTAGAGGTTTTGGTGGGAAAGACCATTGAACAGTCTTTGCTGGAAGTGATGGAGGAAGAAGAATTGGCTGAACTACAAATGCAACAACAACAGTTTGAAGAATTGCGGAATCTGGAACTTGCAGAAGTACAGAGACTTGAAGAGCAAGAGAGGCGCCACCAGGAGGAGAAGGTACAGCAGTGTTAGGTTTTCTCTTTGTTGTTCCCATTATTGATATTATGCATTCAGTTACTTTGGGAATCTCCTATTAACTGGAAATAAGACTTAATGAAAAAAAAAAAAGAATTCAGAATACTTAATTGGCCAGCTCACACCTCTACACGAGACCACAGGGTCCTTCATAAATTACTTTCTTTATAAAAGAACTTCTTAGTTCAGGTTTCTGAACTGAGTAGTTCAAATTTAGTAGTTCTTTGTAGTTCTAATTTAGCCTTGGATTTCTCAAAAAGAAAATCCAAGATACTGAATCTATAATAGTGTCTCCTTTTAATCAGAGCCTAGAGACTCATAACATTATTAAATATGGACTCCTATAAGTTTTCATTTTAAAATAGTATTTATTAAACAATCTATTATGTATTCTATGATTGGTTATAACTTGAACTTAATATTTTTTGTTAGGTATTTAAAAATGAATCCTATTCTTCTCTGGTTAAGCATGATATGTGGTAGCTTGATATTACCTCTTTCAGACCACCAGAAACTATAGCTTACTTAATAAGTATACTTAATAAGTGTAAATTGCTAACTTATTGAATAGCACTCTTTTATTTAACCATTATGTATGTTGTCAGATAGCTTAACATTGAGGTAAAAACCCCGGTTACAAACCTTAAAATGAGGCAGGCATAGAGAATAGAATATTATTTCGACCTGTGATTATTTGATTTATGTTTCCCATATTCCTTATATCTTTGTAGGACCTTTTTTATGCACACAGAAAACATATGTAATGACTATTTTACTGACACCATTGAATATAAGTAGAACATATACATATCCTAGGAGTGGAGATACAGGAAGCACCACTCAAATAACTAATAGAACTATTTCTTTAGTCTTTGTGATAACTAGGAAATGGAAATGGAAATATTAGATTTTTTCCCTTCTACTGAATAAAGCTTGTTACCAGTGTTCTATATGCATAAAGGAGAATAGTATCCAATATGCATGAGGGCTGCATGGGTAATGAGTCTCATTTCAACATTTTATATTGCATGCTTGTGTAAAGTAGGCAGGGTTGAGAGAAGATTAAATATGACATACATGATAAGAAATATGAACATTCAACAAGCATATTTTACTTTGTATTTTGATAAAAGTGGGGCTACAATAACTTCAGTGCATTTTCTTCATTGAGTTCTATATTTGGAGCAGCAATACAAGAGAATAAATTACATGATAGTCTTATTATTGTTCCTTAGAAATACTACATAAACATGACTTTTCATCATCTTTATTTTTTTTTTTTGGCAGGAACATCGCAGACAGCAACAACTAGAAGTACTACATAAACAGAATGAGACTTCAAAGAAAATTGCAGCTCGAGCATATGCTAAGATGTACCTGGCTGACCTCCTTCCCTCTGTCTTTAGTAATCTCAGGGATAAGGGTTACTTCTATGATCCTGTAGAAAGAGGTTTGTGGCAATTCTTTGTTTTGATATGTTAACTCCCAAATAGCACTAATTTTCAGTAATATTCTGTAATAATTTGCATATAGTACTTTGGTATAACAAAGAATTTTAATATCCTTTTCATTTTGAAAAAAAAAAAAAAAGGATTGTTTTAACTAAGTATTCTGGTCTCCAGGCTAACATGTCCCCTGTTAACATGTCCCCTGTTTCTTTAATGATATGGAATGATATTAAGTTCCTTCACCATTCTTGTTGTTTCCCTCTTAACTGCCCCCAGCTTATCAATGACTTTCAAAAAAATAGGTTACCTAGCTAAAAGTCAAAATTTCAGATGTCTTGTGATCAGGGTAGGAAGACAATAATTTCCCTAGTATTGTACCCTATACCTCTCTCAATACAGACTTTTTATCTACCATCTCATACTGGCTTATAGAGCCAGTTACAACTCCAGATCTTTTATAGACTAATCTGTAGTTGTGTTTCCCTGTACTTGGAAAATAGTAAGTTTTCATTTATCCATATTGAATTTCATCTTAATAAATTTTGTTCACTTTTCTAGCCTGTCAAGGTCTTTGTTAATCCTTATGCTATCATCCACTGAATTAATTATTCCTCTCAATTTTGACTCATCTACAAATATATAAAAATGTGAAGGGTAGTGTGATGGTAGGAAATTACTAGTCAATTTAATTGGAACATAAAATGTGTCAAGGGAAATAATGTGAAAAAAGCCAGTAATACACATGGATGACAATCCATGAAGGCCTTTAAATGGTACCTTACAAAGTTTATATTTTATCCTGGAGAGCATTGCGACTCTAAAGTATATTCAGTAGGACAGGGAAATAACCAGACTTGGACTTTTAAAAAGATTTTAACTGTTGAATGAGGACAAGATTACAAAGACAGTAGAGTCTAGAGAAAGACAAAGATTTAACAGAAAGGTTATAGGGATCTTTATGAACTAAAGTGGAAAAAAAAAAAGAAGGATACAAAAGATGTGATGGAAATAGAATTGACAGGACATGGCAACTAATTGTATATAGAAGATGAGAAAGAGGAGGGAAGAGTAAAATGTGACTTATCTCAAATAAAAAGAAGACTAAGAATATTCACTTGAGAAACACTTCCGCATTAACCTATCCATAGATGAGACAGAAGGAGAGAGCTTAAGGAAAATGGAAAATAAAGGAAAAGTGATACAATAAAGGAAGAGTGATGCTATGAAGCTAAGAGAGGAGAGAATATCGAGTTTTGAAGTGATGAAATGACAAACAGCTGCTCAGAGAGGATGATTGCTGAAACTATTAGATTTGATAATGATGCAGTTATTACTGATATACAAAAATAGTTTCAATACAGGGTTTGAGTGTCAAAGCCCAAGTACAAGGGATTGAAGAGGCAGGGGATATGAATTCTGGTTCTATCATCTGTTATTAGCTATTCCTCTCAGCCTTGGGTTTTTCAGTTCATCTTTAATTGACTTAAATTACAGGGGTCCTCAAACTATGGCCCTTGGGCCAGATGCGGCAACTGAGGATGTTTATCCCCCTCACCCAGGGCTATGAAGTTTCTTTCTTTCTTTATTTTTTTTTGAAGTTTCTTTATTTAAAGGCCCACAAAACAAAGCTTTTGTTTTTACTCTAGCCCGGCCCTCCAGTAGTCTGAGGGACAGTGAACTGGTCCCTTATTTAAAAAGTTTGACAACCCCTGACTTAAAAGATTGAACCAGACAGGAAAAATACAAGAACCTTGAAGACCAAAGATGGGTATAATTCAGGATATCCTATTTAGGAAAGAAACATTTGGCTACTTTTTGATTAGTTCCTTAAGTCTTCTGGGTTTTGTTTTTGTTTTTTATTGTGGAAGAGACCTTAAGTTTGCCCTCCCCTCTGATTTTACATATGAGAAAAATAAAGATGCATTTGAGTCAGCGATTTCCTCAAGGTATCATTCATCTGGTCTGTCCATTGCTGGGACTAGAGCCCAAGTCCTTTCATTCTTGCCATGGTGCTCTCTACTGAAGCACACTCCTTTCAGTCTATAAAACTATTTATTAGCCTATAAAAAACTTGTCATTTTTTTTTTACAAAATACTTGTCATCTAGGAAATGCCAAGGCAGAGGACTGGAAGAATACAATAAATCCTCAATTAACTTCATCAGAATTAGCTAGATTCTTCTCCCACTCCCTCACATATATATTGCATATATATTGGGAAAATTCCTTTTCCATGTGCTTTAAAGAACTAGAGAGATATGGATATTTGTCCTTCTGTCCCAAGACAACAGAGTTGTTCAGTGTTCTCTTTGTGGTCAACTCTTTTTTTATTATTGTGTTAGTTTTTTACTACTACTGCTGCTGCTTATTTCAGACATGGCTGCCAGTATTTCTAACCTTAAATGTTTTCTTCCTCTTCTCTCTACTTTTCCTTTTTTCTTTTGTTAATTCTCCCATATTTCTCAACTTTCGGGGAAAAGACTAGCAAAAGCTTTCTTTCTAATTGGTGAGTTTAGCATTTATACCATTTATGAGATGTAAGATAGAATCTTTTGGTCTTCAATTCTTTGATGATTTCTTTATCGGCTCTTCAGTATCTACTTTGCTACCAAAATTTCCTTCCCTTCCCTCCCCCCACTTCCCAATGCCAACTTCCACTGCCTATGACCTATTTCAAGATTTAGAGCTGTTTTAAGCACTTGAGAGTGCTAGAAGACTGATCTTCTTAAGAGTTCAGGTTTTATGTGATTAAAAAGCTTTTAACTGAAACAGATTTCTTATCTATATAAATTCTTCCTTGCCAAGCCCTCTGGTGTTCTGGTGTTCATTCATAAAAGTATAGGAAATTACATCAGTGGCATAGACCTGTAAGGAATACTTCCTCCTTGCCTTTTTACTAAGTCAGGTCCTAACTCCAGAACCAGTTAGCTAGATGATCAAAGCCAAGGCATTTAATATCTTTGGGCCTATTTCCTCATCTATAAAATAGGAGAGGGCTGATGGTCTGGCTCTGCCATTCTATGATTTTGTGACCTAGTTTTAAAACAAAAGTCAATTGATTATTGACTGTTTTAATATTGCTCTTTTTCCATACATCTGTGTCTCTCTCTTTTTTTTTTAACCTCCACTTTCAGATCTAGGTCAGGAGGCTAGTTAGATAGGTACCACATGTACTTAGAGCTCAGAAAAACTACCCTTTCAGTCTAGTATGGACAATGACAAATAAGTCTAAAAAAAATTATATTCTTTCATTGTCATCTTTTCCTGATTCATTTGTGTTTAACATAACTGAATTTTAATTAGTAGCTTTGCATATTAGACTGACAGGGCTAAGAGAGTAAAAGCATCATGATTTCTTAGTAAAAATAGATACACCAAAAAATCATAGGACAGGTTTTTGTATGACTTCTAGTTCATGTTTGTTACCCTTCTTGGAAAATTAGCTCTACTATTCTGTTGTTGTTAGTTTTGTTTTTGTTTAACCATACTTTGTATAAAGCTCTTTTGAGTGAAATAAGGGGTGGGAAATTTCTGGGAAATAACAGGTTATTTTGTTGTTGTTGTTGTTTGCTTTTTAAGAATCAACAAAAAAACACTTTAGGCATAAATATGGTAACGAAAATTTTTTAATGGTCTTTCTTTGTGTCTGTTTATTTATCTATAAAGTAAGAATAGGATAGTTCAGTATAGATTGAATACCAGACCTGGAGTCAAGAAAACCTAAATTCAAATCTGGCCTCAGGTACTTTCTAGATGTGTGACCCTGGGCAAGCCACTTAATCCTTTTTGCCTCAGTTTCTTCATCTGGAAAATGAGCTGGAAAAGGAAATAGCAAACCATTCTAGTATCTTTGCCAAGAAAACCCCAAATGATCAAAAAGAATCAAACACAACTGAAAAACAACTAAACAACAACAACAACAAAGAGTGTCAAGCTGGATCCGGGATTTCTTAACCAAGGGTGCATTAACATCCCATGAACATAGATAGGAAAATATTTTAATAGCTGTTTTTTAAACATAGTTTATTTCCTTTGTAATCTTGTTATTCTGAAGAAATGTTATTTTGAGAAAAGGTCTATAAGCTTTAAAAAAAAAAAAAACACCCTCCTATTAGATGTCTGTTAAAAATCCCTGATAGTTTTAATCTGTATTCTTTAAGTCTCATTTCATATTTGAGAAAATTTATATAAGAAGGAAAAAAAAACAAGTGATTAGCTCCTTCACTTATAAAACAGAAAGTATTTATATTATCTCTAGTTGCTTAACCTTACAATCTAAAGGAAATTTCTATTATTGTAGTATATACTCATATATGAGAAAAAACACAATTTCCTTTTTTCTAGGAATGATTTTTAAAATTTCATTTTTAGAATTTTTTTTCTTATTTTATAGATATTGAAGTTGGATTCCTACCATGGTTGATGCATGAAGTAGATAAGACAATAGAATACAACATGCTGGGGAGAATAGTACTTGACAGTAAGTTATGTTTTTTATGCTTTCATTAAGTCCTTTTCAGAATGACACTACTATCAATTGGTTTTGCTTCAACTGTAATTTTTATATTGTAAGGATAAGATCAACTTATATCAATCAGCTAGTATTTAAGTACTTACTAGGTACCACACTTTGGACTTAAGTGATGGAGATACACAGAAAATGTAAAAATGGTCTCTGCTCTCGAAGAGCTTACAATCCAACAGAGATCATAGTTCAAATAATGTGCGTGTGTATACACACACACCCTTATACTACATACAAAGGAAGAATTAACTTATGGAGTGAGAGCCAGTTGAGATATTAGATAAGAAGATGGTCCAAGTTCTGATGGATCAGGCCATCCTCAGCAACGAGATCAACCAAATTATTTCTAATGGAGCAGTAATGAACTGAACTAGCTATACCCAGAAAAAGAACTCTGGGAGATGACTAAAAACCATTACATTGAATTCCCAATCCCTATATTTACACACATGCATTTTTGATTTCCTTCACAAGCTAATTGTATAATAATTCAGAGTCTGATTCTTTTTGTACAGCAAAATAATGTTTTGGTCATGTATACTTATTGTGTATCTAAGTTATATTTTAATATATTTAACATCTACTGGTCATCCTGCCATTTAGGGGAGGGGGTGGGGGGGGTAAGAGGTGAAAAATTGGAACAAGAGGTTTGGCAATTGTTAATGCTGTAAAGTTACCCATGTATATATCCTGTAAATAAAAGGCTATTAAAATAAAAAAAAAATAAAATAAAAAAAAAATAAAGTTTTCATACAGAAACAAAAAAAAAAAAAAAAAAAGAAGATGGTCCAGAGGCAATCAGGCAGGATGTATGGGGAGTGATGGTTTGAAAAATGGCTGTAATATAAAAAGCAAAAATCATCAAGAAAAAATTTGTAAGAAAAAATTTAATAAAGCTAATAAAAATAATCTAACAAAATACATGATATGGCATTCTTAACTAGATCATACCAATATATAAGAAATGATGGTCCTATATAAGTTAAATTACAGATTTAATATTATTCAATCAAACCAAGGCGGGGGGGGTGGTGTGGTATTTTATAAAGCAAGATATAAAACAAGTCATTTGAAAGAGTAAAAGAGGAATAATGAAAAAAGTTCAAATAAAAGAAAAATAATACTACTGGATCTGAAATTATACTATGTAGCTATAATTATCAAACCTATTAGGTTATACTATGTAGCTATAATTATCAAACCTATTAGGTATGGATTAAAAAAAATAGAAGAGTAAGTCAGTAGGATAGACCAGATAAGGATAAATAAAAATGGTTAAACTCAAAAACCTGGTGTTGAACCCAGTTCAATATAACCTGGAAATTATCCATAAATTACCTGGAAATGTTTTCCTTTTTGACAATAATTTACAGGGAAAATTGGAAAGTATTTTGTCAAAAATTAGGTTTGTACCAGATATCACAGTAAGTTCAAAATGAATATGTAACCTGAATATTAAAGGTTATGCCATAAAAATGTAGTGGAAACCAGATCATCTACTCATCACAGATTTGGCGAGGAAGAATATTCTTAGCAATAGATGGAAGTAATCATAAATAAAAGATATATTTAGGGAATTTTAAAGATAAATAATTTTGATTCCATGAAATTTAAAAGCTTTTGCATTAACAAAATCTAGACAGCTAGGATAAGAAGAGAAGTAATTGACTAGGGGAAATTTTTGAGCAAATTTTTGCATCAAATATCTTCAATGAGAATCTAATGGCCAAGAAATATAGAAGCTTATAAAATCAAAAGCCATTCTCATATGAATAAATGGTTAAAAAAAAAGAGAACAAAATAATTTTGAAGAAAAGAACTGTGGATATGTGCTTACCCAAATTGTTCACCACTGTGATAGAAGATACCCAGCACAGAGCTCAAATCAAAAAGAGGGATCCTTATAGATGGTGAAAGTCCCTCCAGTGCTTCAGTTTGTGGACCACATTGCACTGTTTGGATTGAGCCTGAAACAGTATTATAGAACCTCCTAAATGAATATTTGGCTTAACCATTTGTTAGAATCCTAGTGTTAACTCAATGGAATTGATAAGATGCTTATTGGTTCACACATTAGAATTAGAGCAAATCCTTGCAAGGTGTTAAGTCACTAGTATTGATAGAAACAATGCTTAAATTAACACCTTACATTAGAGCTCACACCTTTGAGAGTTCACACATTAGCTCACACATTGGAGTTCACAAGTTTGGGGGATTCACAAGTCAGAAACCCACAATCCCACTCTCTCAGAGGAGGAGTCAATCTTTGGGTTCACACCTTTAAGAGATCATATATATGAAGCTCTTAGAGCTTCAGTCAGTCAGTCAGTTGAAAAGATTGAGAGGGGAGCTTCAGTTGGAGATCGAGAAGCCATCAGTTGGAGTTAAGGGAGAGACAGAAGCAAAGGACTAGCAACAAGTGCTCTCGCAACCAAGAAAGGAGATAGGTCTCTAAGAAAACTAACCAGGCAATTTTGGAGGAAGCAATAAAAGATCTAAACTTTTTAACATCTGGCTGCATTTGAAGTGATTATTGATTGGAACTGAAACTAAGGTTGCCTCTAGAAAACCTCCCCAAGAAACCTGCTCCCAGAGAGAACCATTTTATATTTATACAAAAGAACACCACAATCATTCACATTAAAAAAAAAAAAAAAAAAAAAAACCTTGAGTAGATTAAGAATGTCTGTTTTCCAAACATATGTGATTATATGAACAACCCACACATGGTAAGTCATCCATCAGTACAATAAATCTTGGATGGGTCTAGAGGTAAGCAAATAAAAAAGAATCAACAGAATTATTTTTGGGAAATTATAGAGTTCTTATAACCTTCCCAACCTGTGCATCATAACAAATGCCTGTGCTTTTAATATGGCTGTTGTTCCGATATTTTTATGTCAGCTAAGTAATAGGTTGTTATATAGTCTTTGAAGAAGTGAAGTGGATGCATACCTCCCTCCACACAGAAGAGAGCAGCAAAATTGTGAGAGCAGGCTATTGTCACTAGTGCTTTTACTTTGTTTTCCTTTGTTACAAGGGGGGAAGAGTTCACTAAATATAACTGGAAATCCAGAAAATGACTATAATATAATACAAGAAGAGACAAGGAGAAAAGGGGAGCAGCAGATACAAACCTAAATCTCATTCGAACTGGTCAAAGAAGGGAAGAACACACTCTCTCTCTCTTTCTCTCTCTCTCTCTCTCTCTCATACACACACACTCTCACACATTCCTCTCCATAAATAAAGGGAAGGATAGAGGGAGATAGTAGTCCTAAGCAAAATAAATTCATAATTTCCTCTAGAAAAAAATAGATTCATCTTAATAAAATTCAATATTATATTTAGGTCCAAACACTTTTATATATAATTGCTTATGGTCTCTGAGGTCCCTTCTAGGTAAAATTCTATGATCTTATTGATGAGGTATAGGAGTACAGAAGCCCTGAATCCCTCAGAAGAATATTTTGGTTTGGGACTAGTGTCGTAAGTTGCCTCAAAAGAATTTATAGGTTTAGACCATTTTCCAAATCAAAGAGGCAAAGATTTTATTACACTGTTGTCAGAAGCTAAGGTTCAAAAGAGAGTTTAGCAGTTAACAGGGAAAGAGACACCATAACAAAGGGAAGAGACTATAAGGCAGGCAGAATTCCTGAAGAACTAGCTACTATGACTGTAAAGTTTCTAAAGAACTTACCATTGTGATGCTTAGTAAGTAGGCTAAATTCCTAAAAATGAGTTAACGGGTAATTATGCCAGTGGCAGACTAATTTCTCACAAAGGAGTTAACAGAAAAAGTAGGGTAGAAGTAGATTCTTTAATAGGAGAAAATAATAACCTTGGAGGTTGACATCTATAGCTTGGCCTTCTGATTGGATACAATGACTGTGGGGTCATGATAATTTTGTCAGTGCAAGGAATTTGACAAGAAATTCAATCAGTACCTACTGCAATCAAGGCACACTTAAGGAGAAGATAATCCTGTCAATGCCCTTCCCTGATTGCTACAGAAGAGAGCAGTTTGGCCTCCTGGTTTTTTTACAGTAAATTCAAGAAAAGGCCTAGTTAAAGGCAAGAAATAATGACTCTTCCTTTGGTCCATATAGACATTGGGTTGCGAGCAGGTACATGGTCTTTTAAGCCTGAGGTCTTATTCACCCCACAATTATGATTTAGATTAGTTAGGGCCTCTGGTAAGAAATGCTGTTTTTATTTAAAATTCTTATGATAGACTTTTTAATAAAAGAGTAAAGTGCATCGAAATTGGAGGAGAGAGGTACTGGTAAACTTTTTGTTTATTAATATTGAAAATGCAAAATTGTAGTTGTGTCTACTTATAGTATTTTTCATCCATATTTTTCTTTGTAGTGTTGATTCGTGAAGTGGTTGAAACTAGGTTGAATATGTTTGAACAACTTGGAGCTAAACAGTCAGAGGTTTTACCTGATGAGAATGACAAAGAAAGGGAAGAATCATTGACAACAGGAGCTGAACAATTCATAGAGGGTTCACAACGGAGTTCACAACGGGATTCACAATGGGATTCACAAGGGGGTTCATTAAGATATGATTCTTTGGATTCAGCATTTACCAATCAAAGGGAATCCTTTGAGAGAGGTGCATCTTTTGATCCATGAAACCAAGTGACAGCCAAACCATCAAATAATCAGGTAAGGTCATCTAGTGTTTCTCTTCCCCTAAATTAATAGAAGTTATGTTCCATTACGTTAGTGTTTTCTTACCTTAAAATTGAGCAGACTGTCTCATTTTCAGGATGCCAATATAATTTGGAAGAGTCCTAAGAGACTATCTACTACACTACATTTTTAAGCAATCTCTTTTATAAATTTAAATGCTTCAGATACAGAATAGTATGAACTGTATTTTTTCCCAAAATAGGTCCTTTTAACTGATAAATGCAAAAAAATCATTACAAATGCTTTTTGTTGGACATTTAGTAGATACTTTATTATATTGACATAGATACATGGTGTACCAACCAAATATTTCAACATTATCCATCCTGTGGATTAAGGCATGGAAATTCAGTGAAAGAAATTTAACTTTCCAGTTACATAATATAGTTTCTTGCTACGTAGTATAGTTTACTTCTACATGAGAATGCATGCATGTGATATAAGAGCTCTTCATATAGGGATCCTGAGAGCTATTAGACAAATGACATGAGGTTTAAGGGAAGCAATAACATGTGGATTCAGAAAATTCACTTTTGACTTTTCTTCTCTGGCCTTAACTTCTCTAGAAACTGTGCCTCTAGAAACCACCTCATATTAAAAGCCTTAGAAAAAATCATCCTTAGAACAAAGTTAATTTCAAGAGATAGCTGAAGTGTTCTGATAACTTCCACATCTCCCAAAGAAAATTACTATAATGTGGTAGTGATCGATGAATGTGCTTAAATGATCTTTTCCTAGAAATACTAATTTGCTTTATATATATATATTTATAGAGAGTCCCTTTAACCTATCTGCTAATTTCAAAGTAGTATACAAATTATCAACCCATTTATCTTTCCAATTCCTTTGTAACTGAGTAATCAACAAGCATTTATTAAGCACTTATTATGTGTTGTTAGGCACTGTAAAAAGGACTTAAAGGGCAAAGCATAAAACAGCCTTTGCCTTCAAGGAGCTTATGTTGTAATGAGGAAGACAACACATGTAAATCAGAATATACAAGATAAATATGAAATAAATGAAAGGTGACACTATAGAAGCTGGAGGGGCCTGGAAAGGCTTCCTGGATGAAGTTACCACTTCCTTACCATAAAGGAGATGAGAGAATATGAAAGTTTGGGATAGTGAAGATTTCAGGCATGGGGATATCAAACAAAGCAAAAACACGGAGACAGATGATGGAATAGCAAGGAATGAGTGAGTAGGATGGGATAGATTGTAGTGTACATGAAGAGGCTGTAGAATGTAAGAAGTTCAAAAGGGCCAACTTAAGAGATTTAAATGCCAGACAAAAGGCAGTAAATAAAAGAGACAATAAGGAGCCACTGGAGTTTAACTAGACCTGTGCTTTAGGAAAAATCAATTTGGTACTTTGAATGAAATATGAATTGGATTTGGAAAAAAGACCAATAAAGGAGGCTATTATAATAGTTTAGGCAAGAGATAATGAAGGCTATAACTAGGGGACTGGCAGTATGAGTACAAAGAAAAAGACGTATAATGTTCTAGAGTAATAATGTTGTAATAATGTAATGTAATAATACGGCAGCCAACTAAATCTGTAGGGGAATGAGGGAAAGGATCCAAGGGTAAAATCAAGTTTTTTAATCTGAATAACCTTTGATACTAATAGGGAAGTTTTGTTTTTGTTTGTGTGTGTATGTATGTGTGTGAGAAAGGATGGGTTATATTAGACATATTGCATTTGAGATAACCACCAGCTAGTTGATGACATCGAAATTGGAACTTGGTACTAAATTAATTACTACCCAGTCCTTTATTTTTTTACTAGAAGTGGAAAAACTGAGATTTATAAAGTTATTAAAGAATTTAAAACAGAACTGAGACTCAACACCCAATAACCATTACTGGAATAGTTCTAATCACTTAAACTCTTAGTTTATTCCAAAATAATTGGCACTATGTCCATATGATTCACTTAAATGAGAGTCAGAAAAATTTGTAATTATAAAGGAAAATTAATGCCATCTTATTAAATAATCACTTCTATTATATCTACAAGTAAGTTCAGGCGCACATGGAAGAATTATAGATTAACATTTCTCAATAATTTTAGTCTTCTCTCACCCTAACCTAATCAGTGACTTTTCCTCTTTGCTTATCAGATAAAACACAAACTCCCTAGTTTTATTTTTTGGCTTTCCAAAATTTAATTTTCGCCTTCTTTATAACTTTATTCCATAACTCTCACAGCCAAATTAGAGTATTAGTTTATTCTCTAAACTCAAGATAAAATCTCCTATCTTTTCATATGCTCACTAATAATTTTCCATTCTCAGAAAGACTCAGTCCTTTGCCTTTCAGAGTCTTTTGACTTCAAGTTTTATTTAGGTACCTCTTCTGATTTCTTTCACCTGTTCATGCTCTCTTCTGCTCACTTAAGTTCACTGTATTATCTCCCCACCCAGATAGAAGCTACTTTAGAGCAAAAACTGGATATTATTTGTCTTCATGATCTCCATGCTCATCATAGTATAGATACATAATAGGCATTTAATAAATATTTGTTGAAATGAATTGAATCCCCTATTTATACATCTGACAGCTACCTTTGTTTAAACCAGATAGGTCAGATTTTTATAATCCTACAGATCATTTAGTTCATTTGAATTTATTTCCAAATAAAATATCATGTTAGGTTGAATTGAAGCAGAGTGAAATATTTATTTCATTCTAGTGAAAATTATGACTAAAACATAAGGAACATGTTATACAATAACAATCTTTTTCACTATCTACAGCCTAAAATCGATGTTTCTCATTATTGTCTTAATAACTTATGATCCTCCTGTTTTCTTCCTATATACATTTTGCTTATTAAAATTATCTTACCTATTTTCTTATTTATTAACAATAAACATTGATTTTCTTTATAATTAACTTTAAACTACTTTAATAAAGTTAATTAAAAGTTGACTTCTATGAACAATCAGCATTGGCATTGTCATAGAAGCCGAATGACGTTTATCGATAGTTACCACTAGATGTCAGTAAAACTCAGAAAAGTAAAATAAACTACCCTGTCATAGAATTCGTAGTATAATTTCAAAAAAGAGACATTGAGAAAAGGAAGTTTTCAAAATTCATCTTCCAAGGAAGCCAAACTCCATTAAAGTTTGTATTTTGCCACAGAGTTATTTGCCAACTTCAGTTTGTCACTAAGCAATACCAAACAATAGGAACCTGACCTATCCATTTCCTAAACTACTAAGCAGAATCATATCCTTAATTAGCCATAAACTCTTACCTTGTTCATAATCTGACAGGTAAATTTGATAAATTCTTCCATATTCTTCTAATTTATGTCATCCTTTATGTAATTATGCACCCATTTGGAATAAATTATGTACCCATTTGGAATTTTTCTTTGGTAAATGGCATGGGATATGTTGGCATATACAAAGTCTCTTCCATACTACTTTCCAGGTTTGCCAATGGTTTTTGTGAATAATGAATACATATACCAAGGTAGATGGTATAGCAGATAGAGCACCAGCCCTAGAGTCAGGAGGACCAGAATTCAAATCCAATCTCAGACACTTACTGAATGTAACCTTGACCAAGTCATTTAACATCAATTGCCTACAAAAAAAAAAATACACATCTAATTTGTTTTACTGATCAATCTCTTTATTTTTTACCTAGTACAAAATTATTTTGACAATTCCAATTTTATAGTATGATCTTGGGATTAGATCCCCTTCTCATATTTTTTATTGATTGTGTTCTAGTCCCTTATTTTATCTCTATGTGTTATCTTTCTGTCTCAAGTGTGTTTTTTCTGGTTTCTAATTCATTCTGTCTTCTTCCCTTTTATGGATAAGTTCATGCCATTTACATTTACAGTTATGACTACCCTCTTCTCTTATACTTTTCTTTCTTTCTTTTTTTTCCTATCTTCTCTTTAAGAAATTGTTCTATTTCTGACTAATCCCTCCTTTAAATCCTCTTTTTTATACCAGTTTTTTTCCCCCTTAATCCCTTTCCCACATGTTTCTCGGTTAGGTAAAATGTATTTCTGTACCCAACCCTGTATGTATTATTCTTTCTTTTGACCTTTATTCAACTTTATATAAGAATAAAAGGCAAGTATTACCCATTTTCCCACTCCTCTTGTATAGATTCCTACTTAGGCCCTTCTCCCATTTATATGAGAGAGTTTTCCCCATTTTTTCTCTCTCTTTCCCCTTCTTTTGTTCTTGACTTTTAGGTTTTATGTTAGCACTCCACACATGTCTGTTGGAAAAAGTGTACTGATGCTTTCCTAGTTCATTTTGGCTTTCAAGTTTCAGTGCCTCCAAAGTAGTGTGTCTGGGGAAAGTTCTGTTCATTGGCCTCCTGATATGAACTCTGCAAGTTCTTAATCCAGGTTTGAATCTGTTGGTTTATTCTTGGTTGGAACTTGCAGTAGACTGTTGGAGAACTCAAGTCATTGTTAACCCATTGAGAGAGGTCCTGCATTGTCATAGACTCTCATTTGGTCTAGAGTTCTGACTTGGTTATTCCACTGAAGGTTTGCACTCTGGACTAAAGTTAAAATTGAATCTAGGCTCTGTTCCTGGATTAGAAGTTTTTATTTTTCAATCTTACTAATCTCATATTTGATTTTCAGGATTTCCAATTTAGTGTTCAATTGGGGATTTTTCTAGTTTTTTTATATATATATTCCCAATTCATTATCTGTTCTTTTTCTATTTTGCTAATATAAGAATTTGGGGAAATATATTTTCCTTTCAGTTATGTTTCAGTTGCATTCCATAAATTTTGGTATGTTGTCTCATTCTTGTCATTCTCCTTAATGAAATTACTGTTTCTCTGATTTGTTCTTTGACTCACTTATTCTTTATGATTAGATTATGATTAGATTTAGTTTCCAATTGATTTTTAAACTATCTTTCTAGCATCTTTTGTTGAATGTAATTTTTATTACATTAAATATTTCTGTCTTTCTACATTTTGAAGTTTTTATGCCTTATTGCATGGTCAGTTTTTGTGAAGGTGCCATGCACTGCTAAGAAAAAGAAGATATATTCTGACATGGTTTGCCATTTCCTTCTGCAGTGCAGTAAGGCAAATAGAGGTAAAGGGACTTGTCCAGTGTCAATACAGTTGGTAAGTGTCTGCGACCAGGTTTGAACTCTGATCTTCTGCCCACAGGCCCAAATCTCTTATCCACTGAGCTACCGGCTGCCTCCATAAAAGAATTAATCTACATATGTGGATCTCTGAATTGGTCATCTGTATGTGAATGAGGTAGGGTAGAAAAGTAGGCAATGTGAAATGAATAATTTGAGGAAAGTAAGGTATGAGGGAATATTAGTTTGTATGTTGAAATACCTTAGTATGAAGGTAGGTATTGGGGAAGCAGGCACTGAACTCATTGAGGATAGAAGAAAAATCTTGGAGACCAGTAATCAAGCAGTTGCCAGAATTTTGATCCACTGAAACTCAAAGAGGCAAAAAGGTTCCTGAGTAATGGTGGGAGAGGGAGAGTCTAGAAGGATCTGTATAGCCCAAAGAATATTCTAGCTCCCCTCCTTTGGACCATTGAGTTAGAGGGAAATAAGTAAAGTGCAGCCAGTGCTGAAAAGAGAAGACAAGGAGACTTTTTATGAAAGAAAATCCAAGTCTCAGCAAGAGCCAGAAGATGGAAAATGTTGAAAAGAAAAAGATCCCAAATGAAAGCATAGATTCCCCCCGCCATTTGATTGTTTTGGCCTAAGGAGCAGGCACCCCAGCGAACACAGAAGAATTCATGGGTAGATTTGCTTTGGGATGTGGTGAGAAAGAAGAAGGGAAGAGAGATGATAATAAAGAACATGGTAGTGGAGGATGGGAAATGGTATTTGAGAGATGGCTGATGCTGTTTCACAATCACTGAGACTGAAAAAGATAACCAGGGAAGAACTTGTTCATCAGTATCTGTACAACTTTGACCTCGGGGTGGATTTTCAGGGTCCTACACAATTCAAGTGAGGGACTAAAGGAATGATGTTAACCTCCTTTCTCTAAAGAGGAGACCAGGCTGAAGGCAGTTGTTTCTCTTTTTCCATTGGAGGTAAGAGTACTCAATAGAATGCTGTTTCTCCTCTTCCATCAGAAGGCTGGAGAACAAGCAAGAAATGCAACCTCATGAAATGGCACTCTCTCTTCTTACTACAACACTAGGACCCTCATGCAATGGAAGGGTACCTCTCTTCTTTCCTCAGGAGCTGAAGATCAATCAGCTCCCAAGAAGCATGGTGTAACAACATGACACCCTTTCTCCTTACTACAGAAGCAGTTTGACAAGGATGATAAAAAGGAAAAACAATGAGTTATTGGAGCGGCTATTAGAAGTCAAGGGGGCACACTGATACACCATTGTGGATCCATGAATTGATCTAGCTGTTCTGCAAAGTGATGTGAAACTGTAACCGCGAAGACACTCAACTATGAATGTTGACCTGTACCACAAAAGGATCAAAGGAAGAGGGGAAAGGACCCAAAGGTATCACAGATACCTAAAGGTCTGTGAGGAGGGCAAGCTCCTAGAGAACAGGAATTCAATTAAGTCTAATTATACTTGTATAGTTCTTGTTGGTTTTGTGAGTAAAGCCACTATCTTTCCTTGTGCCTGGGAAGCAAGACTATCTAGTGACTACAGTGAACCTTAAAGCCAAAGGGGTTTGAATTCAAGTCCTGTTGTTTAGCATTTAACTAACAATGAACCATCTATTCCCCTTAAAATTATGAGAAAAATATTTTAAATTAAAATAGTATTCTGCCTATTTCTCTACATTTCCTTCTCTTGTCTATGTATTTTAAGAGATTTTTTTAATATTTTTAAAGCAAAACTATACTTTTTACACATTTCCTTTTGTTACATATGTAGGCTTATTGTGGGCAGTCAGCAAATTTTTTAATTTGTTAGAAAATGCCATATACAAAGATATTATATCAAAAATTCTCAAAGAATAAAAATAAATTCAAATAACTAGCATACATGACAAAGTAGAGTGATCATTTCTTTTCAAACAGTAGATGAACCATATCATATTTTCCTCTAGTGAGTTCACTGAAGGTATACTGGCAAAATTCCCACATTCCAATTATAATAATTTTGAGGCTCAACTGATCAAAAAGTAAAGTAAATGATGGTTTTCTAGGGTACTGATCATGTCCTGTTTCTAGCGAATAGATTGGATGAAATCTCACAAAGAACTCTTAGATTATAGAGATGATAGGATTGAAAGAAACCTATATTTCAGGTAAAACCATGTCTTAATCATCTCCAATAGATTAGAATGTAAGGCATGATTATTGGTTTGTGTTGGGAATTAAGGTTAAACATCTGTTTTCTTCCTTTTAACTTTATTTAAAGCTTCTTGAACTTCTAATAAGTATTACCTTTTAACAATCATAGTCTTTAGGAAGTTATTTAACATTTTGAATCTGTATTACTTTTTTTCTTAATACTTTTTGAAATGCTTACATTACCCTATTTCATTCGATCCTGACAAATTGATCAGTACCATATATGTACAATATCTGTCATATAAACTATATCACCGTGTGTGTGTGTGTGTGTGTGTGTGTGTGTGTGTGTGTATCTGTGTATAAAACTCATGTGGCAGATAAGGAAACTAAGGCATAAAATAGTTAAAGATACTGTTATTTTGACTAAAAACTCATCAGGACTGGGAATATAACTAACCTTCTAAATCATAATGCAGTATTCTTTCTTTGTTGAATCTATTGATCTTATTCATATATTGGTGTAAGTTGCAGGTCATCTATATCTTCCTTATCCTGTGGAGCTCTTATCTGCAGTCATTCATGTATCCCGGCAGATTCACCCAACCATGCTAGAGGCCTTTCTTTAGGTTGCTACATTTTGTGGATACTAGTAATAGATTCTAGCTGTTCATCTGTTACCCTTGTTCTCAAACTTGACCAGTTCAGCTCCTTTTTTGATCATATAATTGTCATTATATTCTACTATGCATCACTCTTAAAATACAATTCTTTTATTTCTTTTTTGCTACAATATGACTAAGAGGCAGGACACGTTGAAAAAAATGTTGAACATGTGAGGTTCTTAACTTTTTTTTAAAGTCCTTTTGTTATCTAGTGAAGCCTATGAATCTCTCCTCAAAATAATTCATTGATTCAAAATACATAAAATTACAAAGGAAATCAGTTGAAATACAGTTGAAAAATTGTACTCAAATAGTTATAAAAATACCTTTTTAAATTCACTGATGCACCAAGTTAAGTTTTAAGTTCCTTATATAAGCTACAAAACAACAACAACAAAAAAAAGATAGTTGCAAACCTGATTTTCTGGTTAAATTAGGGAAAATAAAGCATAATTTAAAAATCTAAACTAATTATGTAATTGCAATTTAAATCTCAGATTTTTAGAATATGTGTTAAACAGAAGCAAAATAGACCAGAGTTTTGTATTTTTTCTCCCCTATCCAGAGTTGATATCTTCACTAATTAAGAGTTTACTATGTGTATATATATATATATATATATATATATATATATATATGTATGTATGAATGTATGTAGATACATAACATGATATACCTATGTGTATGTAGAAGGGTAATAAGACCTTTAGGAAATAAAAAAGAATAAAAAACAAATTTTTCTCTATAGCAACATATAGTATTTGAAGAAACATAATGTTCGGATTCCTGAAAAGTTAAACAAAAACATTAAGTGCCAAAACCATAGTACAGAAACAAAAGCAAAGGCTTATCACTTAGAGAATGACTGAAAAAAACTGATACATGAAAATGGAATATTTTGCCTAGAAAGAAATTATCAGGAGCATGTAAAGAAGCATGGAAGAAATATTTGTGTTAGAACTTATTATATGTAGCATATAATTTATAATAATTAATATATGATGTTAGCTATAAGATTCAGAGTGAATAAACAGAAAAAAAATATTGTCTATAGGACAGTCACTAAAACTTTCTAAATTAAAGGATCTCTAAAAGGAAACTGAACTTTGACTAACTGAAAAACTCTGAAGGTCTTAGAAAGAAAATAATGAGAACAAAGAGGCAGGAGAGTACTTGTGATAGAATATTTATATGGATCTGAAGAAACTGAGGCCCAGGGAAGTGAAATGACTTGAACGACGCCACCTAAGCAATAAGTGGCAGTGCCAGGATTCAGACTTAAGTCCTCCAACTTCTAGGCCAACACTTTTCACCTGCATTCTGTTGCCTAGTATCATCTTCACAGTTAATTCCTGGGGCTTATCATCTAATCAAGTTCCATGAACAATTTATGTAAATTATTAAGTGATCAAAATGTTGACAGTCTTCACTTTTATTATGTAAGTAAAAATCACACTTGATTTAAAAGCATATAAACAGGATGTTTCTAAAAACATTTTAAGTATTTAAGTAGCCTAGATATTTTATTTTATTTTTATTGATGGTTTTTGTTTTTACATTGCATCTATTTCCAAATATATTGATTCCCCCATCCCCTTCTCTCAGGGAACCATCCTTTGAAACAAAGATTTTAAAAGGGGGCATGGGGGAAGCCATTCAGCAAAATTAAGCAACACATCCATGATATCTGAAAATATCAGTTTTCCCCACCTTTAATCCTTTTCAGGATTGTCTTTTCCTTTTCAGTGCATTGTCTCAAATCTCCTTGAAGGCCAGATTTTGTCATTATAATTATACAACATTCTATTTCTTTTTTTTTTCATTTATTTACATTGTTTATAACCATTATGTATATATTGTCTTAATTCTGCTTATTTCACTGTATATCACTTCATGTCAGACTTCCTATGCTTCTCTGAATTCTTCATGTTGGTCCTTTTACATCTGAGTTTCACAATTATTTTAATTAGGACCCACTTTGCTTCCAGGTCTTGCTACCACAAAAAGTGTTGCTAAGATTTTTTTTTGGCATATATGGGATTTATCTTTATGTTACTGACTACCTTGGGTCATGTCTAGTAGTAGACTTTTTATACTGAAGGGTATGAACATTTTGATCACCATTTTTAAAAAAGTATATTCCAAATTGCTTTCCAAAATGGTTGAAAATTCCATAAGCCCTCCAACATTGTCTATTTTCATTTTTGTCATCTTTGCAAATTTGTTAGATGTAAGGTGAAACCTCAAGATTTGTTTTGATTTGTTTTTTATTATTAGTGGTTTGTTCTCAATTCTCTTTATATAATGGATGTCAGACGTCAGAAAAATGCAAAGATTTTTTTTCTATCAGCTTTTATTCATCTTATATTACTATTATTTTTCAAAATACATGCAAAGATAAAACCTTATATTCCAATTTTTCTCCTTATCTCTCCCCTTTTCTAGATAGCATTTTATCCAATATAGAACATGTGTAATTCTTCTAAACATATTTTCACATTATCATGCATCAGCTTTTATTCTAATACCATCTGCATTGATTTAGTTCTTGTAAAACCTCTTCAATTCTTTTATAATCAAAATGATCAGTTCTCTCTTTTATGCTCTCCTCTAGACTGGGGAACTTGGTTATTTTTAAAAATATCTTTATCATATAAAATTTTGATGAAAACTGCATTTCAAACTTTAAAATATTAAATCATTCTAAATTAGCTTAATGAGGGCCCAAAAGGACAACACTAAAATTTTAAACAGAATCTGTCTACACTTGAACGTGTGAGGTTTTCTCCTCTAATTTAAATTGATACTTTTAGTCAAAATTCACAATAAGTTTGGGATTTTATATTTATTTACCTCTTAGATAAAATATCTGTCCTCATTTTAAGTCATTGGAGATGTGATCCAATAGCAATTATGAGCATAATTCCTCATTTTAAGTCATTGGAGATGTAATCCAATCAATATAAATTATAAGGATAATTGCTGAGTTTTGCCTTTTTTTATTTTGCATACATGATGCTCCACTTTGGGATCCATTAACCATTTTAGTAATAATTTAGGTACAGAACTAGTCCAACACTCCTGGTCGTGTCTCTCTACACAGTATATATGAGTTCCAGGGAACCATAGTACATAAAGAAGTACAGCTGCACTTCAGGTCTGTGAAGCTGTTAATTGCTCTCTTAATCAAATAGTGACCCTTTACCAAGCTACTCTTTGTAATTTTGTTTCTAAAATTAAAATTAAAAAAGCAAGAAAACCATCAAATATTTTTACTGGGTTCAAAAAAATGTAATTTACTAAATCATTTAAAGAGGTATGAACATGCATAAACTGATATTCTCTGCATGATATAGAGAAGATGGATATGCAATCTGGTATAATGAGGCAAACAGAACCAATTAAAAATATGCACAGTGACTCAAAATTTGAAAGTATTAACTACAAAGCAAACAGGAATATTTCAAAATTACAGAGAATAAGTATGACTCCAAGTATGATACGAGAAGACACCTCCAACTGGGGTATCCTGGAGCCAGCAGACCAGCCTGTGAGAGCTGATTATTAAATTTTCAGTGTTATATCTAATTTACACCTTAAAATGACATTTATGCCAAGTGCTATCTCATTTTTGATTGACTTAAGTGATGAAGAAAATAATGCCTATTAAACTATATCTTATTAAACCTTTTTCATCATACTATTGCCTCTAACCCTTTGTAGACATGAGAGAGATATTCATGGATGGTGCTACACAGAATATATTTTTATACTTTATTGATCAGTTTTATTTTTCTTCCTTTTTTTTTTCTTTCCCAAGTAAGCACTTTTAAGCATCTCATGCAAAATGAAAACTACAAAAGTGAAACACACTGTACAAACTAATGGGAAAAGGTGTGTGTAGCAAGGATGGCTGAGCCTTTAGATAGCCTTTATGATCACATAATGTATTTGCAATTTTCTGTTTGACTCTCTTCAATTGAGGAAATCCAGGCAGGTCAGAATTATACATCTCACATTGCCAGTTTTCTGTTTTGTTTTATATGCACATTTACCTCTACTCAGTTGAGGATAGGGCACATTCTATTTGTAATAACTTGCTACTCTTTACAACTCACTTGTAACTGCTATTAACCAAAGGATAATAGAAACAACCAGTGATGATAAATGAAATGCCAGGAGTAGAAGAAATCATTCTTAATATTTCATCTGGCCAAAGTTAACTAAGGGCAGGGCCAGGGTATCTCATGCCACCATAATATTATATGTAAAATTTTCTCTGACTCCAGCCAATATGAGGGGACCCCTTTTTAGATCACAAGCTCAAGCTCCAGAGAAAGTAGGAAGAAAAATATAAAATATAGGTATCTAAAGCAGCAAAGGAAGAGAACTTAGAAAATGATCATTGTAACCATCAGAACCACAACCAAGAGAATCCTGATGGTCAAACTAAGGTGTTCAAACCCTGAATCAACAGGACTTCACAACAGGACTGCACCATTCTCCCATGTCCACTGGTGGTTTAACAAAACTTCTTGAGTGAGTTCTTAAGGCACAAAGCAAACAAGGTGCTCAGTGATGACTTGACTTCCAGAAGCAAAGTGCATAAATAAGTTTCCATTTCAGGTTATGGCTGAATTTATTCATTGTGAAGAGTTCACTGTCATAAAAAGCAGCAAAGTCGTAGATGTTGATCTGGTAAGCCTTATCTACAAAGTCTTTCTCAGGTACCGCAAAGGTTTCTTGCTGGATACCATAGCACTTGTGCTGATAGATCACCTGTTCTGCCATTAGCTGCTTCTGGATGAAGAGTAATAGCTCATTATTATGCGTCCAGAATAATGATGCAGAACTTCTGGGTGTCAGTAAAGCTTTTTAGCATCACCTGGATGGCACATAGTCCCAAAAGTGACTTGGGCTTGGGCTTCTGCCATTCAGATCGATTCAATGTACTGAATTATGATGGGGATATACTCCCTGTGGTCATGGATTCTTTCCTTAGGTCATTCTAATCTTGGCAATTTTATCTGGGTCCATCTGGTTAAGTTTTGTGTGGACCTCCTCCTTTATCTCCTGAGGTAAGAGTTCCATACTATATGTGTTAGGCAGGGCTAGTTCCAGTCCTGCCATTTCTTATTGCTGGGGTGATTTTTTAACATGGATGCCAACCACAAAGTGGACCAGCATATCATCCTGAAAAGGATTCACAACATCTCTCATAATACACAGGACATCAAGGTGGGATGTGATGGGCTCTCTGAGGGTGGTCAATGAGGAGTCATACCACCCTCTATGGGATTGGCAGCAGCGATGACAGTGCAGCAGACCTGTAGAGAAGGGACAGTGCTAGCTTTGGATATGGAGATGCTTTGCTGTTTCATGGCTTTATGGATGTTGGTCTTGTCCTAATCATTCATCTGGTCAAACTCATCAATCAAGCACACCCCTCGGTCAGCCAGAACACTGGCCCCAGCTTCTAAGGTTCGCTCTCAACTGACAAGATGCCACTGGACATATGCAGTGAGCCCCACAGGTAAGGCCCCCCTGCCCAGTGATGAAGATGGCTCAGCCAGGTACTTTTTCCACATATTTAAAGAACTGTGCCAGAATCCCCACACAACAGCCCCATTACCTCATACCTTGTGCTTGCCACCTAAGGTTTGGGGTTTTCCTCCAATGGAGTCAAGGCAAGGCCTCTTTTAATACCTTCATGTCCATAGATAGAAGGGGCCATGCTAGGAAAAAGCTTCTCTCCAATCTACTGGTCCTTAAATAAACTAATAATAGTCTTCACATCCTCATCAGGCAGGTCCCCTATTGCTACTTTGTCATCCCTCTGGGTTACCTGATTGGGCAAGATAACTGTAGCAAAGATAGGGAAACCATTAAGCAGTATTGAGGGAGCCATCCTGATTATTATGGAAGTCAACTCAGTTTCATCTCCTGGCTTGTAGCTGTCCATAGATCAGCAAAAATGAGAGCACCTTTGGAGCTAGGAAGCCTGCCCGCAGCCACTTTGTTTGGATTCTCTTGTATTCGGATGCACTGGTAATTTTGGTAGATTGTCTCTTCCATGTTGACTTCAAAGGGACCAGCAGACTGACATTCAGGATAGGACATTCACCTTCTGGTTTGGGGACTGACCCCAGAACTGACTCCAGGACAAAATTATATTTGTTGCAGTTATACTTGACCATGCTGATTTGGGGAAAGACTCTTGGGCAGCTCCCTGAAGGAATAAAAGTTCCTCCACTAGGGTAAGGTGGGAGATGCAGACATGGACGTTACTGGCCATTCAATCATACTTTGAGTACGTGACCAACACCACTTCTCAGGCAGCTTCATCAAAGATCCTTAGGAGCTCTACTGATGCCTTAGATAGTAGACAAGGACATGTTCCCGGGCTGCCAGTCTTCATAATTCACAGAGGAGGATCTCCCTCTTCTCTTTACACATGTCGCTAATTCACTCCTTGAAAAACACTGTGACCATGTCCATCCACAGGAGTGCATATAAAGTTCTTGAATTGATGGTGGATCTCCAGTGGAAAGCCTGCCATGATTACCTACTCTTGGACAGTGTAGCCTTTCAAATCTTCCATCATGTCCTCCTCCTCCTCCTCCCTCCTTCACCAGGCACCATGTCTGGGCTGGGCATTGCTCCTTTTCTTCGTCACTATCATATACAGCTCCTAGCATATATTGCCCCAAGCCTTGGTCAGTCTCCTGGTCTCACTGATGCATCTGCTCAGAGCTTCCCTCTGGCTGGCTGTCAGCTTCTCCACATCATCATCCAAGCCTAACCCTTATGCCTCAGAAATGTCTAGCTCAAGAATGGCTCAATAATCCCTCTCCATTCCATTCCCAATAAGTTCTTCTCCATCCTCTTCCCCTTCATCAGGAAACTCTTCAGTGTCCCCAAAGACCTTCATCAAAGAACTCTGCCAGGGCTGGAATTCAAAGCATCAGTGCCCCCCACACACAGAGTACCTCACCCAGGGCTGGAGGTCAAACCATCACTGACATGTCTCTATCTTGAGACTGGACTGGACAAAGTTATTTTTAAAGACTCAGAGGAATCCACCATAGTTGCTTCAGCTCTGCGTCCACAGCCACAACAACTTCCTCCCTTTTTTTCTTTTCCAAAAAATTGTTAGATGTCAGGAAAGAGGAAAAATATTGTCAGCTAGTCAACAAGCATTAAGTGCCTACCATTTGCCAAGCTTTATGTGAAGTACTCAGATACAAAAGATTCCCCCCCAAAAAAATCATTGTACTCAGGGATCTCAAAATCTGATATACAATATGTAAGTAGCTGCATACAAAGACATGCACACACGCGCACACACACAGTATTTGAGATAAATTTAGAAAACATTAAGATTATTAAAGACTGGGAAAAGCCTTCTTAGAGAAGGTAAGATCTTATCTGAGACTTCATAATAGATAAGAGATAGAGATAAGAGGGAAAGGATTCCAAGCATTCAGGATATACAATGAAAATAAGAGTCAAGAAATGTAGTGTCATGTTCAAGAAATAGCAAGAAGCCAGTGTTTTTGCATTAGAAATAACATGGGACATGCACTGGATTATACACAACATGAGGTGGAAAGAGGTGGAAAAAGAAAAAAAGGGGCTGGGTTTTTTATGGTTTTAAAAGCCAAATGGAAAACTTTATATTTAATCTTGGAAGCAATTGAGAACTATTGGAGTTAATAGTGGGATGACAGTCAGACTTGCATTTTAAGAAGATCCATTTAACAACTGAGGGGTAGACTGAAGGTGAGGAGTGATTTGTATCAGACCAACAGGTACTTAGAATAGTCTATGTGTGAGGTGGTGAGGGCCTATGTCAGGATGGTGACAGTGTCAGAGGAGAAAAGGGAGCAAATAAGAAAGATGTTGCAAAGATAATAGAGAGCAACAGATAGGACTTTGTAGGGATTAGAGAGAGTAAAGTATTCTGGATAACACATAGATTAGGAGCCTTTGAGGTTGGGAGAATAGGAGGATGACTGTTCCCTTGATAGTATTAGGGAAATATGAAAGGGATAAGGGTTTAAGGGTAAAAAAAATTTTTTTTGATATAGAGTTTAAGATATCTTAAAGATGTTCAGTTCTAAATGTTTAATAAGTAGTTGAATATGTGATACTCAGGAGAGATGGTTAGGATGTAGACTAAGGAAGCTGATGAGATCACCAGGTGAAATAGAGTAGAGGGAGAAAAGAAGGCCCAAGATTGAAACAGCTCCCAATAGAGCTGTAATGAATTGAACCAGTTACACCCAGAGAAAGAACTCAGGGAAATGAGGGTGAACCACTACATAGAATTCCCATTCCCTCTATTTTTGTCTGCCTGTATTTTTTGATTTCCTTCACAGGTTAATTGTATGCTATTTCAAAGTCCGATTCTTTTTGTACAGCAAAATAACTATATGGACATGTATACATATATTGTATTTAACATATACTTTAACATATTTAACATGTATTGGTCTACCTGCCATCTGGGGGAGGGGGTGGGAGAAGGAGGGGAAAAATTGGAACAAAAGGTTTGGCAATTGTCAGTGCTGTAAAATTATCCATGCATATATCTTGTAAATAAAAAGCTTATAATAAAAAAAAAAAGAAACATGATGTTGGAAAACAATTCAGCATATGAGGAAAACCCATCATAGGAGACTGATAAAAAAGTAAATAAAGGTCATGAAAACCTAGAGAGGAGAGTATCAGTGAGTAAACCATGTTCTAACAGTTTCAAAAGATAGGTCAAGAAGGAAGAAAATTGAGAAAAGTTCATTAGATTTGGTGATTACAAGATCATTGGTATTTTGGAGAAAGCAATTTTAATTAAATGATGGGGTAAGATGCCAGACTAGTTATAGAGTTAAGAGAAAGATAATGGAGGTGTTGATAATAGTCTTCTCAAGGGATTTAGTCATAAAAGGGAAGAGAGATGTAGGACAATAGCTAGCAGGGATGAATGGATCAAGTGATTATTGATTATAAGAAAATAGGAATGTGTTTGTGTACAGTAAGTAGGGAAGCATCTAGTAGACTGCCGAGATTGAAGATTAGTGAGAGAGTAGGAATAATAGAGGGCAATCTGCCAGAAAAGATGGAATAGAACGGCATCATTTGTGTTGGTAGAGGAGTTTGCCTTGAAAAAGAGGAACACAGCTTTATGTGGGATGGGTTGAAAAAAAGATAGTTGTGAAAAATATGAGTAGTGTGAGATGAGCAAGGGAGAAAGAAGGAACTCTCATCAAATGGCCTCATTTTTTTTTCAGTGAAATAAGAGGCAAGACTCTAAGCTGAGAGTGGAGAGGAGGAGGAGTGCCTTAGGAAGTTTGACGAGGGATGAAAAGATTTTGAAAAATCAATGTGGTGAATGGGATTGTGAATCAGGTAGGGAGGTATAAAAAAGATCGCCTTCCTGCAGTTTTTTTAGATTTAGATTATGTAATATATATTTGTAATGAACTCAGCCAGCAGTTTTTTATTTTATCCTACTTTGTTCATCCACACATGACTAGGAATAAATGCAGCAGATGATGGCAGTAATCCAAAACTGGATTTTAGCAGGCATAAAAGATCAAAAAACTTCAGAATAAAGAATAATGTAGAGTTGAATGGGTTCACCAAGAGGTCAAGATGGTAGAAGGGAAGAGAATGTAGCCAGTGCAGGGTTGATGGCCTGGGAAAGATCCATGGAGTAGAAGGATTGAAGGTCACAGTAAGGATGAAGAACAGGGTTGGGGGTTGTAAGGTAGAAAGAAAAATAGTGAATAAAATAATATTAGATAAAGAAATTTCAGAGTTCATAAACATGGAAGTGGAACATTTATGGGTAATTGCAAATTATAACTTGAAGTTGTAACCATTTCTGTGTGTAGCTAAGGTAGTCTGAAGGTCATAGAAATAAATAAAATTGTAGAACTTGGAAGTTAAGATTTTTGGGAGATTATCATTATGTATGTTGAAGTCCCCTGCTATGAAGGAAAAAGTTGGGAAGAAAAGACTATGACTAGGCACTGAACTTATTGAGGGAAGAAAGGAGAGTGATCTAGAAATCTGTAGACAATAGCCACCAAAATCTTTATTGGATCTTAAATGTATATTGAATGAACCCAAAAGGAGAAGAGGCAGGTGATGATAGATGTATAGTTTGGAAGTGGCAGTGAGGAACAAGAAGTACTCTACCTTCAACATTAGTCCCAAATAGGGAAAGAGCTTTGAGTAAAAGTGTAACTAATGTTGGAAAGGATGGCCAGCGATGCAGTATTATCAGGGGGAAAGTAGTTCTCCTTGAATGCTGATAAAAAAAATTTGAAAAGAAAGGATTTAAGATGAAAGCAAATTTCTTAATTATGGGATTCCATAATTAAGATCAAAATCTACTCACAGCAAAAGGAGTAGGTAGTTTGGAGTGGGTTGTTGGGGGAAGAGTTACTAAGAAGAGGTTGGTTGAATTAGAGCATGGGCAGAGGAGGAACAGAAGCAAAGTTTGCACAGTGATAGACTGGGCATTCCCCCTAGTTCTAGTCCATCATTTGAGAAATGTATGAATAATTGTGGTATATGAATATGATGGAATACAAATGTGCTATAAAAAAGGAAAGATTTCAAATAGACATAGAAAAATTTGTATGAACAGATAGTTAAATAAGTAAAATTAGAAAAAATATTAAAATAGGTTTTTTTAAACTGACGTGATTAACACAGAATTTTATATTTCTATAGGTGATAAGGACTCACTGGAGTTGATTGAACAGGAAGATGACATAATAAGATTTATGTTTTAGGAAGATCAATTTGTTGACTAACTAGATGGCTGCCAATAATAGTAATTTTCAATCTTTTTGGTAGTGTGCTGTCCTAAAATTGATTTGATTACATAGGCCTCTTCTCCCAGTTCCCTAAAAAGTTTTAGATTGTATATTTATAAAATTAAGATGAATTAAAATTAATTTTATTTTGAGAGTTATGCCATGAAAAATAAACTGGAAACCCTAGGGATAAGAATATCTACTCTGTGTAGTTTGAAATGTAGTAGCACTGCAATCATCATGGTGAAAGCACTTTATATTATATCTTTCATCTAACTAAAACTACTTGAGTAATTATCAATCAATGAAATGCTAATTATAATATAATTGTTCTCATGGGTCTTTCTCTTATTGTCCCCATTTTTAGAATGCTTAAAAATTTTTTGAGACAATCCCCCAACTGAACAGTGGTACAGGAGTACCACTGGTACTATTTTTTTTATTATTCATGTTAATTGGAGACAAAGATAGAATTACAATTAAAATTTTAAAACACTTAAGTTAGTTTCTTTTGTCTTTTGTATGCAATTATGTTGTGAATTAGACAAAAGAAAGAACCTACAAAGGGAAAAAAATTGGATAATTCCCAATTAGACAACCTGGCTCCAAATAATAGAAGAAATTAAGGCAGAAGGCTGTTATTCCAAATTACATATAAGAGAATTACCTAAACTTCAGTAGAATTTAGGACAATTGGAAAGTCAAATTTTCTAGTGATCATTTTGGATCTTGTGATGAGTGAATATAGAGACCTGCACATAGAGGCTTCCTGACAAAACACAGAAAGCCTGACAGAGATTAAATTAATGACAATGGGCAAGATACTATACTCTACTGAGAGCCTGGGTTTCCTCATCTGTGAACAGGAGTTGGAAGGTAGTGTTGATAAATGGTTAGCCTCAGAATCAGCTTAGCCTTTGACAACCTACTGGCACTTTTGCCCTGGGCAACTCAAAAATAGTTGCAGAATAGTTACTGCAGAACAGTTGCAGAGGAAACTCCTTCACCAGAAGTTTCTTACACTGATGAAGTCTTTCCTTTCTCTCAATGGGTCTCATAAGGGTTGCTGTTGTAACACTTGTGTTTGCCACCTGACAGGCTTAGTATGAGAATCAAGTTAGATAGTATATGGAAAGCCCTTTGTAAACATTTATGTATGGTAGAAATGTTGTCAGCTGTTTGTTATTTGTTATATGTATTACTACTATAACCTACTCTACAAAGATTTAAAAAAAAACCTCCAGATAAATGTAGTATACATGTTATGTTTAATATTTTATATATAGATTGAGTTTTAAAAACCTGGATAATCTACACTTGCATCATGGCAAGTTCTTTCTTCAGTGAATATTTTGGTTGAGTAATATTCTCTAATTTATAATATTGTTTACCACTCTCCCTCTGGAAATTAGCTCTTCTCTTGATTTCTAGTATACTATACTTTTCTGGTTCTTAAATCTCAAATACCTCCTTTCTTTCTTTTGCTGCCTCTTTCTTCTAGCCAACTCCTAATTTCCTTTGCCTGGAACCTCGAACACCTCGGCGACACAGGGTCTAATAGGTAAGACTTTGTTTTATCTTACCTAAAACCAGGTCTTCTTGCTGCTCCACTCTCTCATAACCCCAATCCACCCCTCTGTACTATATTCCCCCGTTAGGATGTTAGCTTCCTGAGAACTAAGAACATCTCCCTTGCTTGTATTTGCTTGCATCTTTCAAATCGACTAAAAATCCTGCCTTCTACAAGAAGTCTTTTCCAGGCCCCCTCAAGGCTGGTGCCTCCCCTCTGTGACTGTTGTCAATTTAGCCCCTGTATGTCTTTTGTATATCATTGATTTCATCTTGTTTCTCCCCTTCATCCCCCATATCACTCTTGTTGCATTGCATCTTCCCATTAGACCTTCTCCTTGAGAGCTGGGAAGGTCTTTTTGCCTTTCATTGTATCCACAGCACTTAGCAAAGTGCCAGACATAGAGTCAGTGTTTAAGAAATTCTCTGTCTCTTTTCTTCCTGCTCCTTAGGATAAGGCTTTAGCTTTTTGCTCTTCTCTCTACAAAGCATCTGGCCTGGAATTGGGAAAGCCTGAACTGAAATGAAGTCTCACACACTTCCTAGCTATGTGACCCTGGGTAAAATAAATTATGTTTGCCTCAGTTTCCTCAACAGTAAAATAGAGGTAATAATAACTGCCTCTCAGGGCTATTGTGATGATCAAACAAGATAATAATTATAAAGTACTTAGCACAGCTCCTGGCCATGTAACATAAATGTTGTTGTTAAACATTTTTGTGTTTTTAACTATAACTTATATGTAGATAACTATGTAGCGTTATATCTTCAATTCTCTTTTCTTGGCAGCACAAGATCAAATTAATTCAAACTTCTTGTTTAATTGATTAGTCATAGCCAACTCTGTGTGGTAATATTTGGAATTTTCTTGGGAAATATACTAGCGTGGTTTGCCATTTGCTGGAGAAGAATTTTGTAAAGATGTACATAGAAGATGAAAGCAAGAATAGGTAATTCTTCTCAGAACTGTATACTAAATTCTTAATCTGGGATTGAGCAGGTGACCTTCAGCTAGAGAGAAAAACTAAAGATAACAAAAAAGGTTTTCTGAGTTCCATATAAGAAGATGATCAAAGGAAGGGATAGTGTTGCTGCTTGGATAGTTGGAGTGGTGATAACTGAAGCCAGAAAACTCACTTCTCATCTATCTACTGTTTTCTTTGCCAAGGAGAGAATGAACTTTAGACTAAAAACATCACCAAAATTTGCCTCCAAAGAAAAGTGATGTCCAATATAAAGAAGCAGATTATAAGAGAAGTATCAGAGCTGCACTGGATAAATTTGTTACGTGGCCCAGATAAACTATGTCTTGAGGTCTTAAAAGAACTGGAAGAAATGATTATTGCAATAGTCTTCAATAATAATCAGCAATATTTGGGGTGGTTTTGGGGGAGGTTGTTGTTTTTTTTTTTTTTTCAATTAGCAAGCATTTTTTCTTCCTCCCACTTATCCCAGCCCCATACCTGGAGATAAAGGGAAAAAAAATCTGAATCCTTGTATGTGTACCGTCAAGGAAAACAATTTCCCAATATTATCTACATCCAAAACTGTGTTTTTTATTTTCCATAGTAGCCCATCTCTGTGAAGAGATGGGCAACATCATTCTTCATCAATCCCCTGTAATTATAATTAACTGATCATTTAATTGAACAGAAATGAGCAGTTAAGTTTTTTGGAATAGTTTTTTGTTGTTGCTGCTGCTGTTTTTGTTGTTGTTTTGTTTTGTTTTTACAATTTGGTGTTTCAGTAAAAATTCTATTCACTTCACATCAATTCATACAACTCTCCCAGCTCTATAAAAAATTTTTTTTTCATTCCTTACAACAAATAGTAATGCCACACAGTAATATGGCATTACATTTATATACCACAATTCAACCATTTCCCAGTTGAAGGTCTTTCCCTTTCAGTTCTTTACCACCACAAAAAGAGCTGCTTTAATACTTTTGTTCATACAAGACTTTTTCTTAGTTTCTTTTATCTCTTCGGGGGTATAGGCCTAACAGTGGTAGGATCTGTTTAGCATCTGGGGGCACAATTCCAATTGCTTCTAGAATTGCTGGTACAATTCAATGCTTTACCAACAGTACGTGTGTGCCAGTTTTTCCAAAGCTCCTCCAACATTTGTCATCTTTGCCAACCTGACAGATTGTGAAGTAGAACCTCAGGATTTCTTTAATTTACTTTTCTCTGTTTGTTATTTGGAGCATTTTTTCATATGGCTTTAGGTGTCTGAATTTCTTCTCTTGAAAACTTCTTGTTCATATCTTTAGACTATCAGTTATCAAAATGGGATCTTATAAATTTAAGTCATACTTTTATCAAGAAACTTGTTGCAAAGATTTTCCCTCCTCCCCACCATGTTATTTAACAGTTTCTCTCTTAATCTTAAATATATTCGATTTGTTTTTGCAAAATCTTTTAAATTTTATAGAATTCTAATTATCTATTTTATCTGAGGTGATCCTCTTTATCTCTTGTTTGATAATGAGCTCTACCCCCTCCATAGATTTGAAAGGCCTATGCATTTCCTAATTGGTTCATGATGTTACCTTTTGTGTTGAGGTCACACATATATCCATTGTAGCTTGTCTTAGGATAGTCACAGGTCCCAATGGGTAGGGCACCAACCCTAGAGCCAGGAGGACCTGAATGAAAGCAAATGTGGCCTCTGATACTACTAACTTGTATAATCCTGGGCAAGACATTTAACATGTTTGCCTCAGTTTCCTTAAACTATAAAATGAGCTGGAAAAGGGAATGGCCAACCACTCCAACATCTGCCAAGAAATCCCAGATGTACTGGTAGAGCCTGCGTGTGCAGATCAAAGATATTTTTCTTCTTTTTCTCAGGAGGTTTGTTTTGTCTGTGTTTTCTTTCAGAGAATGACTTACTTGGAAATGTGTTTTGCATAACTACACATATATAACTATCTCAAATTGCTTGTCTTCCCAGGGAAGGAGAGGGATGGAGAGAATTTGAAACTGAAAATGAAAAAAAAAAAATGTTTATAAATTGGAATAAACAACAAAGCTGCTTTGTTTAAGGTGTGAAGTATTGGTCTAGACCTAATTTCTGCCAGATTGCTGCCTAGTGTTTGATAAACCTAAAGAATCTTCAACTAGGCCAATAATTTACTATGTGGGAAAACTAGGACGCAAACACTAGACTTCTGCCTTTGCTTCTGTTTGTTATATTCCATTTTTTTTTTAAAGTACCCAGGTGTTTGAGAATCCCTGCTTTTGTAGCACATTGAAATCTGGTTATTAAGCCCTTTCCTACTGACAAAATTTTCTTAGGATTATTGATTTCATATGAATTTCTGTAAAGTAATCCCTTGGTAGTTTTGATTGGTGTGGCACTAAGTAATTTAGATTAATTCTTGGAATTGATCAATTTCAAAATTACTATTTTGGAACTCCATTTTGCTCTGCCTTTTTTGGTTGTTGTTGTTCTTGTGCATATCTTGGTAGGTAGATTATCAAATATTTTTAAATAGAATTTCTCTGAATTTTATTAGTGTGATATTTAAATGGTTATTTGTGTGGGTTTATTTTGTATCCTGTTTGTATCCTGCAACTTCAAAGTTTAAATTAATTGTTAAGCTAATTTCCCCAATTTCTTTAATGTCTCCCTTACTCTGAATTTGTATCTCTTTATGCTCCTGTCTTTGCTAAGCAGATTCTTTTTGGGACCAATGGATACCTAGATGGTTTTCTGTGTTCTTAGATATGATATTTATTGCATCATGTTTAGACCCCTCCCCTGTAATTAAGCAAATGTAAACATTGTGCAATAAATATCATCATTCTATATACTATTATAAATAAGAATGTTTGTGTATAATATCAGCATATTCCTATTTTCATGTCACTACAGTTTGGATAGAGTTGGAGACAGTGGACATCACTCTTGAGTCTTGGTAGAATAGTCATCTGGATGTGGCAATGGGGAGCATGTAACAGGCTGACAGGCTGGCTAACTTTTCCAAGCCATAATATATGACAAGGAAGAAAAGAAGCAGATTTCATTGAAAAGCATTTTTGGAATGTATAATTTGTACTAAAGATGCTGCTATTAAAAAAAAGCAATTGTAATAGAAAACAATTTGATTTATAAAACCTTTTTAACAGGCCCTAATCTAGCAATATGTAAAATTACTGAGGGCAAGGGACTTTCTTTAAGTACTGTCCTCAGCACTTAACATGTGCCTAGCACATAATATAAAATTTTCTGAGTCACTAATTGAGAGAAGGAAGAAATGATTTATCATTATTGTTGTTTCTCCAACTTTAATTTCCTATGTTTTGGGACAACAGTAATATAGGTAAAGAAGAAATACAATTATCAATTTTTACTAAAGATAATAACTTGTAGACTATTTTATTACTACATGTAGTAAATAGCTGCAAGTCATAACTTATTTTGCATAATATTGCTATGCTTTCCAAATATATGTATTACTTATAAGCAATAAATTTCTCCAATGTAGCAGATTGAAATGAGTATATTTGTGATTACATTGGATACTATTTTAGATACTGTTTTACATGTATTCATAAAAAGATGACTTCACTCACAAATATATTGCCGTATTCCCATTGAACTCCTTCCTTCTTTAATCAGTCTTTTTACACAGAAAATGATAAATATCATGAAACTCCAGTATGAACATATTTGGTTGATTTAGTAGTTATTTTAGTAAACTTCCATCACTTAAGTGAAAACTTGTCTGTGTCCTTACAGGAGACCTTCATTCAGGAAGATCATTTGTCATTCTTTGGGAAAAGAAAGTTTAACATCATTAGTTTTCTGGACTCAGCTACTCGTGAAAATTGTCTTGGGTGGGGGGAAGGGTAAGAAAAAAGTAAAGATTTATATTTTGTGGTTGGTGAATCAATCTTTTACCATGCTCTCTTCATTTAAATTTTATGAGAAAAATCACAGTATACCTTTATACATTCCAAAATCCTTTACCATTCTCTCTTCATTTACTGTTCATTTTAACATTATGATTTTTATGAGAAAAACCACAGTACACCTTTACACATTCCAAAATTAAAGAAAATTCAACATAAAAAATTTTGTTACCAGTTCCCTACTTTTCTGTGTGTAGGGAAAATAAGAAATTAAGATTCAAGTTTTCCTTATTCCAAGGCCCTTTATATACTATGGCATTGTTCTAGAAAAAGTCCCAGAACACATATACAGTGTGAAAATCATAGTACTTCACTTTCCTTATTCAGAGCATTTTTAACCTACGTAGAAAGAGCCTCTAAATTACCAGCAGCTCCATTGACATTAGTCTTATAGGCAGCAACCATATCAATGGGGAGTTCACATGGGATATTCCACCCATTCAATTATATCCCAATTTCCTAGGACAGTAATTCTAAGCTTGCTTATCTTAGGGATTTAGCATTGTGAGTGGCTCTTGCATTTCAGTATCCTTTTCTCAAGACTGTTAATCAGTATCCAACTTAGGGCAAAGGCGGAAATGGGACTTAAACATAAAGCAGAAGCAATGGCATAATGGGTCTCAAGAAAGCTGAAAGCATGGCTTAGCTGTAAATATCACGACTAGTAATCACTGACTACTTTCTAGAACTTGGAAGCTTTTAGTAGCAAAAAGCAGTATGGATCAGTATTAAGCATTATTAATGTCATTCAGTGATGCTCAATTCATTGGGGTCCTGACATCTCTGCGCATAATAGCCATCTGTTTTTCATGTGTCAATATCTAATAAGGTTTTCTGTAAGATAGAAGGATGGATGAGATGTCCCTAATATAATCCATCTGAGGCCAAATTATCCCACTATCCCAAATTAGTTATTTGCAGCCATCATGATTTGGAAATCACAAGGAAGCAATGATCTTTATCAGTTTATCGATAAAAGATCATGCATAATATGGTTAAAACATTTCTGCATTGAAAAATTATGTCTGTACTTTCAGATACTGTTAGTAAAACCAAATACTTATATGCTAAAACAATATTTTGTAAAAATCACTGAAACTTTTATACTTATAATAGAGTGAAATGAGAATGGACCAGTGTCCTAAAAGTATCATATTGTACCAACCAACACTCTTTTGTCAGCTCTTATTAAAATTGAATGGCTGAAGAACAAAATTAATAAAAGACAATTTACCAACTTCTAAGTTGCTTTCAATTCAATTTAACATTTATTAATAAAACCTAAATCACATCCTTATTACATCAAAAATCAATAGAAATCTAATTCCTGCAAAAAATAATCCTCAGTAACTATTTCTAAAGTTAAAGTTCTTAGACTGCATAATTCAAGGAACAACCTAGCTAAGATTGGAGAGATTCTTGACCAGGTTAGCCCCACGATGATACAGATTTTGAATACAACTTATGGAAGATATACTTGCTGAGTATGTATATTTCATATATATGCAACCACAGTTATGAATTACCCATACCTATGAAAGCATGGTTCCTTGATGAAAATAAGATACACAGGATGAAAGATGTGAGTTTAATCAATATATTGACCCTATCCCCAAGGTGCTTCCAGTAACAAAAGACAATAGGTCAACCCAAAGTAAGCAAGATAAGGGAAAAAATAAAAATGAGATTTTAGAGAAAAAAATCTTTGGATCTCTATATAACAAATTTATATCAACATTGCTTCTGGTGAAATACACACATAGTTAATAAATTTAAGGCAGATTTGATCAATTTGTGTTGCTTGAAAATCCAGATTAACAAAGTTTTGATTTATAATTATCCTTCAATGTCTATTTAGAGGAGTAAAAAATACCACTTATTATGCAACTACCAAACAGTGAAATATATTTTTACTATTTGGCTACATGTTTAGATAAATAATTTCACTTTTCTGGGCCTATTTACCTCTTCTGTGAAACTCGCAACTTATATTTTAAACTGGCATTTTAAAGTATTAACATATTGTTATGGAAAGAATTTGGCTCTTTTAGTTCATTGGGATGTTATTCTATACAGTTGTACATTTCTTAAAAGTTTTAATGTACTTTTAAGGTATTAAAGCTTCAAAAGTGCATTAAAATTTTTGGAAAACCCTGTTTAGACTTAAGTGAGCCATATATATTTTTGGTCATATGGTTCATAGCAGATTGTGAAGGTTAAACATGTATTACCCACAAACCTGATTTTCCTCAGTGCCTAACTTGAGTAGCTGTTGTTCACCTATGGTTTTTTGTGGGATCCAGATAATTCGTTGTTTGAAGACTCAATATTAAAGAACACTGTACCAATTTCTAAATTGCTTTAAACACTTAAAGTGTTGCCTTATATTCCCTGGGAAGAAATTTGGAGCTTTTAAGAATACACTTTAATTCATTAAGACTATCAAGTGCCATTTAACAGTACAACAATGCCCATTTGAGAGTAAAAACCAGTTATGTTAAAATGAGAAGCAATTAGAACTCCTCTTCTCAGAGGAGCTCCAATCCAATGCATCTACAGAATAACAAAATAATAACTAAGTAAATTTTCCTTACCACACAGAACACAGGCCCAGGTATTTTAGAAGGTTATCCAAAAGATATCAAAGCAGTGAAATCTAGGTAACACAGATGACTAAGTACATTGTTAGCATAAACATCTTGAACCAAGAATTCAGGAAATAAAATGTTCATAGATCAATCTTTGATCATCAGATTTTTAAAATAATGAAATTCCATCTCCTTAAAAATACATACTTTCCATTCTATTTAATGTTTCCCTTGAAGGTCCTATAAACTGATCATTTTTAGAATAAGAACTTTGATGTTTTATTAATAACTAAATAACATTAATTGTATTGGCTAACAACTATTACTTAAATTAATTATTTCACACAAAATATCAGGATGGAACTGGTATAGTATTGTAAATAAAAAGTTGACTTCAGAGTAGGGAATTCCTGGACTCAAGAGTTAGGAGATCGAAACAAGGGTTCTGTGATGCTGGGAAGGGCCTATCCCAGAGTGCATTCAGCAGCAGTAATAGCTGCTAGTTTTGGAAGCACTTTTACAACAGCAGCTGCAACAATGACTCCAGGAGCTCTTACCCAGAGATAGTAAAGGGATAGGACAACTGGTCCTAAAGAGATTACAAGGGATCTCTGAACTAGTACTTGGCATAGGACCAGGCATTTGTCAACTCCAGGCAACATTCCCATTTCTGGGTTCCTATTCTAGTGTGGAGAAGAGGACTTGTGATCACAAGGGAGCAAGAGCCCTGATTACTATCCCAGAAGAGAATGAAATGCTAGTAAGAAAGTATGGGCTGGCCTGGGGTAAGGAAGAAAGGGCAGACCTCTCCTCAGCTCATACCTTGGAAGCACCAAAAATGTACAAACTTGCAGAACTATCTGTGAAAACAAGTACAAAAAAGCCTAAAAGATGGAATAGTGCTGCCATCTCTCCTCTAGGTGAGCAGAGCCCAACTTTGACATAAAGTTCAAAGTCAAGAATTAGATTGAAAAAGTAAAAGACTCTTGCCAAATTATCTTTCTCCATGGTGACAGTGATGATGACACAAGAAAACTGTGGAAAACAACTACAAGCAAAGTCTTAAAGAACGTTACATATGGGAACAAGTCCAACAAGAATTCTTGGAAGAGAATTCTGGGAAAATGGCAGAATAAAAAATGAAATTACTTGGCTTTCTTAAATTCTCCCACTATATAGACAATGTAATACCTCAAAGAAAACTTTGAATGGCAGAAATAATTAAAACTTGAGGCAAAGCAGTTGTCCAACCCAAAAGAACTTGGGAGAATGTTAGGAAAGGCTCAATCTTGAGAGAGGTGATGTAACTCAAATGAGGTTCAAATAATTACAGGCAGACATCAGCAAACAGTAAGCAGCTATCTTGGGCAGCAGGCTCAGCTTCAGGAACTTTCACTCCACAGACAGTGTGGAGGTCAAGTGCTGATCAGAGGAAGGCTATAGGCCTTCCACCAGTGTTGGATGCCCAGGTGCACTGATCTGATGCAGTCTTGGACTGTGGTTATGGTTAAGGAATGAGCACATGCCACTGAGTACAATTGCACTCAGGGACTCTGCCAGCTGTGGGACAGAGTCCCTGATTTTGGTTCCAGGGCAGAGGGGTGAGGTGTGAAGTCTGAAATTGTGGAAGAGCCCACAAAAAACAAGACTGTTGGCAGTGATAGCATTGTAGGGGTCCTGGTCATGGCTCAGGGTGGAGAGGGATACTTTTAAGTCAGACTCCTGGATAGAGTCTGAAAACAGCAGGAAAAAACCTGAAGCCTAACACATTCCCCATACCTCAAAACTAGAAAGTCACTTTAACACAAAGTTAACAGGCAAGAAATAAACTACTTTTAAAAATGATAATAAAACAAAAGATAAAGAACCCAATCATAGATATCTATTATAGTGATAGAGATCTGGGTTCAAATTCAAAAGAAGATAGTGAAGATAAAACATCAACTTACTACTATCTCAAAGAAAAAAAGCAAAATGCTTACAAGACTCTAAAGAGTTTTTGGAAAAGCTCATAAAGAACTTTAAAAATCACATAAGAAGTTGAGGAAAAATTAGGGGGGGAAGCAAAGAGTAATGCAAGAAAATTATTAAAAGTTAATCAAAGGCAGCTAGGTGGAATAGTTGATAGAGCACTATCCCTAAAGTCAGAAGGACCTGAGTTCAAATCTGGTCTCAAACACTTAACACGTCCCAGCTGTGTGACCCTGGGCAAATCATTTAACTCCAATTGCCTCAGCCAAAAAAAAGAAAAAGTCAACCAATTAGAAAAACCCAAACTTATAGAAAAATTACTCAAAAATTAGAATTGGGCAGATTTCATAAGACATTAAGAAATAATAGCAAAATAATGAAAAACAGAAGAAAAGTTGAAACATCTCATTAGAAAATCAATTGACCTGGAGAACAAATGAAAGAGAGAGACAAAGAACGTTTAGATTACTTGAAAATTATGATTGGGGGGGTGGGGTGGGGGGAGTTTTACTTCAAGAGATTATTAAAGATAGTTGTGCTAAAGCTTTAGAATGAAAGAATAAAATAGAAATATGGAAAATCCACCAATCACCACCTGAGAGAGATCCTATAATGAAAACTAATTTTCAAAGCTCCCAGGTCAAGGAGAAAATGATAAAAGCAACTTGGAGGCAGGAGGCGGGGGAAGACAATTTAAATACTGTGGAGCTATCTTCAGGACAATACAAGATTTAACTGCTTCTACATTGAAGACCAAAGGCATGAAATGATATATTCAAAGAATAAAAGTGCTGGGCTTGCAACCAAGAATAATGTACCTAGCAATGCTATGTGTTATCCTGAATGGGGGAAAAAATAGATGTTTAATCAACTAAAGGATTTTCAGGTATTTGTGAAGACCAGACTAGAACTAAATGGAAATTTTGACCTACTAGATAAACATAAGAAGATTAATCTTAAAGACCAATTAGAAAGGATTTAAGATCAAAATCTTTACTTCTTAAATGGAAAACATCTTTAACTCTTAAAAATGTTCTCATTAATTTGATAGATCAAAAGAGCATGTATAGATAGAAAGCTTGGGGTTGAGTTGAGTATGATGGGGTGATCCTAAAAATAAAATTGGGTAGGGAGAAGTGAATTGTCTCATATAAATGAGGTATGAATGGGAGAACTATAACAGTTGAGACAGGAGGGAGTGAAGGGCCAACAGTGCTAGAACTTATTCACATCACAACTGGGTTGAAGAAGGAATAACATAGACATCTAGAAGGTTATGAAAGTCTTTTTCCCCAATAATAATTTTTTTCTCAAATACATGTAAAGATAGTTTTCAACGTTCATTTTTGTGAAATTTTGTGTTCCAATTTTTTTCTCCCTCTTCCCCAAGACAGCAAGAAATCTGATGTCAGTTAAGTATGTACAATTCTAAAAGTCTTAATATTACAAAGAAATAAGCTAAGGGGATAGGATGAGGTAGGGATTCTTACAAAGTTAGGTGAATTGACTTTTTTCTTTTCTGTTAACTTCATGTTAGTCTCTAATCTTAAGGTATGAAGAATGTGTCACACTTCAGGAATAAAGGTAAGGAGGAGAGGAGAAGGGAGGGAATTCAGGGGAAAATTTAAAGAGGAATTCTTAGAAAGAGTACAGCTTAGGGAGACTATGGTTAGAAGCCAATTAAATGCTTGAAGGGAAATAGAGTAAAAAGAGGAAGAGAAGAATAAACATTGATGAAAAATAGGATGGAAGGAAATGCACAAATAGTAACTATAACTTTGAGTGTGAATGGGATGAACTCACCCATAAAATGGAAACAGCAGAATGGACTTTAAAAAAAAAAAAACAATCTAACAATATGTTGTTTACAACATTTTAAAATGAGAGATACATGTAGAGTAAAAATAAAGAACTGGATTAGAATTGATTATGCTTCAGCTGATGTAAAAAAAGACAAGGGATAGCAAAACATGATCCTCAGGCAAAGTTAAAGTTAAAATAGATTTAATTAAAACATAAACAGGGAAACTACATTATGAGATAGATGTGAAATTACTTCATAGATAATGAAATAATACTAATACTAAATCTAATAGCATCAAATACTATAGCATATAGATTTTTAAAGGAAAAGAATGTGCAAATGGAAATAGCAAAACTATAATGAGGGGAGACTTCAATTTTCTCTTTTCAGAGCTAAATAAATCTAAGCAAAAAAAGAAGTCAAGGAAAAGAAGAAATGTTATAGATATCTGGAGAGAATTGAATGGGAATAGAAAGAAACACATCTTTTTCTCAGTGATACATGGTACTTTAACAAAAATTGACCATATATTAAAGTATAAAAACTTCACAAGTAATTTGCAAAAAAGTAAAAATATTAAATGCATCGTAAATATTATGCTTTAAGGGACCATGAAAACAGATTTAAAATGAATTAGAGATTAAACAATCTTAAAGAATAATTGAGTTAATGAATAGGTCATAGAAACAAAAAATTAAAGAGAAGGATAATAATGAAACAATATATCAAAACTTATGGGATGCACTAACCAGAGGAAAACATATCTCTAAATGCTAATGTTAATAAAATAGAGAAAGAGCAGACTAATGAATTGGGTACACAATTTTAAAAAAAACTAGGAAAAGGATCAATTGAAATCCCCAATTAAACATCAAATTAGAAATCCTAAAAATTAAGGAGATTAATAAATATGAATGTAAGAAAATTAGTAAATTATTAAATAAAACTAGAAGTTTGTTTTGCTTAAAAACCAACAAAATAAACTATTGTTTACTATATAAAAGAAAACCAAATTACTAGTATTAAAAATGAAAAGGATGAATGTATCACTAGTGAAGATGAAATCAGAACAAATTTTAGTTATTTTGCCTAATTATTTGATAATAAATTTAACAATTTAAGAGAAATTGAAGAATATTTACACAAATATAAACTAAGATTAACAGAAGATGAAGTAAAATATCTAAACCTATTTTAGAAAAATAAATTGAACAGGCCATAAATGAACTTTCTAAGAAAAAGGCATCAGAATGAGAAGGATTTACAAGTGAATTCTACCAAAATATTTAAAGACCAGCTAATTCCAATATTAAATGAATTACTGGAAATGAGGCAAAGAAGTCCTATGAAACTCCTTTTATGAAACAAATTTGGTGCTAATATCTAAACCAGGAAGAATAAAAACAAAAATTATAGAATAAGGTCATTAAGAATATGAATATAAAAATTTTAAATATTAGCCAGTGGACACCACAATATATCAGAAAGATTATACATAATGGCCAAGCAGAAATTGAGGGCTGACTTAACATAAGGAAAACTATTAACATAATTGATTTTATATATATAACAAAAGTAACAACAATCATATGATTACAATAATAGATGTAGAGAGAGCTTTGGACAAAATACAACATTCATTCCATTAAAAATTGACTATGTAAAAACCTCACAGATAAATGCAGAAAAGCAGAAATATCAAGTGCACTTTTTTCAGACCAAATAAAGAGCTTTGGAAGGATAGATTAAAAATTTATTTGAAATTAAGTAACCTAATTCTAAAGAATAAGTGAGTCAAAGAACAAATCATAGAAATAATAATTTCATTAAAAATAATGGCAACAATCAAACAACATACAAAAATTTTAGGGATGCAGCCAAAGCGGTACTTAGAGGAAAATTTGTATCTCTAAACACATATCAATAAAACAGTAAAAGAGCAGATGAATTGGGTATGTAAGTAAAAAAACTCAAATAAATTTTAATTCCTCAGTTAAATATCAAAATAGAAATACTGAAAATCAAAGGGAATATGAATAAAATTGAAAAAATAAAAGTAATATTTTAAAAAGATAAACCATTTGATTTAAAAAAGAAAAACAAATTATGAGTATCAAAAATGAAGAGTGAATGTGCCATTAAAGAAGAAGAAATTAAAGTAATTGTTTGGAACTATTTTGCCCAATTATATGCCTATAAAATGGACAGTTGAAGTTAAATGAGTTAAAAATATAAATTACATTAATAGAAGAGGAAATAAAATACTTAAATAACCCTATCTTAGAAAAAGAAATTGAACAAATCCATAAATGAGCTCTCTTAGGAAAAATCACCAGGACCAGATGATTTACAAGTAGATTCTACCAAATGTTTAAAGAATGATTAATTCCAAAATTTATTAGTTCTAACTAATTAATATGGATTCCAATATAAAGTATTTGAAAAAATAGGAATCTAAAATCCTTTCTATAACAGTTTTGAGACTTAAATTAGTAAAGACCAATTTCTTTAATGTCAGTTCAAAAAACATTAAGAATATACTGGAGCAAGGAGATTACAGCAATGTGTCACAAAGATTATAAACTTTGATCAAGTGAGATTTATACCAGTAATGCAGGGCTGGTTCAATATTAGGAAAACAATAGTACTTTTGGTCATATCAATAACAAAAACCACATGATTAAGAGGTGGATAAAATTTAACACCCTTTCCTATTAAAAACTCTGGAATAGTTGCTTTTCTTAAAATGATGGTATCTAAACCCAAAAACATATGTATTGGGGATAAACTGGATAAGATAAGATAAGATCAGGGATGAAGCAAGGATGATAGTATCATTATTATTCACCACTGTACCAGAAATGCTACTTATAGCAATAAGACATTAAAGAACAAGAATAAACAATGAAGAAACAAAACTATCACTCTTTATAGATGATATGATGATATACTTAGAGAACCCTAGAAAATCAACTAAAAAACTACTTGAAATAATTAACATTTCTACCAAAGTTGTAGGATATAAAATAAATCCACATAAATTAGCATTTTTTATAATTACCAACCAAAAGGAGAAGGAAGAAATAGAGAAATTCCTTGTAAAATAACTGAAGATGGTATGAAATTCTTGGGAGCCTACCTGCCAATTCAAACCCAGGAACTATATGAACAGTAACAAAATGTTTTCACACAAAGACAGATCTAAACAACTGAAGAAATAGTAATTGCTCATGAGTAAGCCAAGTCAACAAAATGAAAGTTGCCTAAAATAATTTACTCATTCAGTGCCTTACCCATCAAAATGTCTAAGAATTATAAAGCTAGGAAAAAAAATGACAAAATCTAAAAGAACAAAATGTCAAGAAGATCAAGAGAATCAATGAAAAAAGTGAAGACAGCCTAGCAGTATCAGATTTCAACCTAAATTACAAAACTGCCTACATCAGAGCAATCTGGTACTAAGAAAGAGTAGTGAGTTAATTAGTGGAATAAATTAGGTACACAATATACAGTGGTAAATGACTATAGAAATCTAATATTTGATAAAACCAAAGATCCAAACATTGGGGGAAGAATTCACTGTGTACATAATGTGTACATAATTTAGATATAAAGGGCAATACCATAAGCAAATCAGGGAAATGTTACCTGTCAGATCTATGGATAAGAGATGAGTTTATAAACAAAAGAGAAATAAGATCACAGGAAGTAAAAAGGATAATTTTTATTTCATCAAGTTAAAAAGCAATGTAGCCAAAATTAGGAATGGAGAAGATGGGAAAATTTACAGCAAGTTTCTCTGTATAAAACTTAATTTCTCAAATTTCTAGGGAATTTAGCCAAATTTATAAAAATAAAAACCATTCTTTAAAAAAATTGTAGCAGCTTTATAAAATTTTATTCATTTAATATTTTCTCAGTTACATTCAAAACAATTTTTAAAAGATTTTTATTTTTAAGATTTTGGAGTTCTAGGTTCTCTCCTTTATCCTCACTGGCAATTAAGAAACCACATGTGAAATTATATGAAACATTTCCATAAAAGTCAAATTGTGAAAGAAAACATAGATCCTAATTAAAATAAAAACCCTCAAAAAAATTTAAATTTAAAATAGAGAAATAAAGAATGCTTTGGTTTGTATTCAGACTCAATCAGTTCCTTGTCTGGGTAACAATAGGATTTCTTATCATAAGTTCTTAAAGAGTAGTTATGGATTGTACTACTGAGAATAACAAAGTCATTCATAGCTGGCCATCCCAAAAGATTGCTGTTCATTTGGATACAGTATATTTCACTTTGTTCATCAGGGACTTTCTAGGTTTGTTTTTTTTTTCTTGAGAGCATTCTGCTCCTCATTTCCCAGAGCACAATAATGTTCCATCAAAGAAACTTGTGTAGCAGCTTTTTGTAGTAGAAACTTGTGTATTTGGGTGACAAAATAAAAATTGAGAGGATTCCTAACAATTGAGGAATGGCTGAATAAGTTGTGGTATATGATTGTTATGGAAATGAAGAAAGAGGATTTTTCAGAAAAATCTGGGAAGATGTATTTGAACTGATACAAAGTAAAGTAGGAGAATCAGAAGAATACACTACAGAATAATAGCAATATTGTAATGATGATCAAATGTGAATGGCTCAGTTATTGTAATCAATACAATAATTATCCAAAACAATTCCAAGGAACTCTTAATTTAACAAAAAAATGCTATCTACCTTCAGAAATGGAAATAATGAACTCTGAGTACAGATTGAACCATATTTTTTCATTTATTTCTTCTTTGTTTTGCCACATCAAAATGCTCCAAATAATTAATAATAAGAAAAATGCAAATCAAATCACCTTTGACTTTGAAAATAGTAGATATTAGAGGGTTTGTAGAAAGGCACATACACTAATGTATTGTTAGGAGAATTAAATTGCCCCAACCAGCTTGGAAAACAATTTGCAATTATGCTAAAAAGAAAGGAACTAAAACATTTATATCCTTCAGCCCAGAGATCACAGTACTAGAAGAGTATCAATAGTAAAAAAGGTAAATGATTTTTAAAAATGCACATTATTTATTAAGTGTATTTGGGGTGCTATTGCTGTGCTAGGAGCATATAAGAGAAGAGAAAGAGAATAAATTATAAAGAAAATGCAAAAACATTATAGACTTGGAATTAGGAAGACCTGAATCCAAATTCCATGTGACTCTTATTGTGTGATCCTGAGTAATTAATCAGATCTAGATTTCAGTTTACTCATATTTCGGATGAGAAGGTTGAAATCAATGGCTTCTAAGGTTCCTTCCAACTTCAAAACTTGGTCCAATAGGCCATATTTATACAAATACACATAAATGTTTACACATAAATTAGGCATATATATTGTTACATGCCCCCATAATGCACCAAAATATTTATTGCAGCACTTTTCCTAATACTAAAGAGCTAGGAACAAAGTAGATACCCTCTGATTGGAGAATGACTAAGCAACTTGTCATAACAAAAATATTATGGAATTTTACTGCTCTGTAACAAATGATAAATATAGAGAACCATGGGAAGACATATGAGATGATGCAGAATGAAGTAAGCAGAATAGAATGCACAGTGACTATAATAATGTAAAACAAATAAACAACAACAAAAACCTAGCAACAATTAAAATTAAATTTCCAAACATTCAGACTCTACTTCAGAGATCACTTCTCTAATGGGCTGGACATGTTGTTCTAATGCCAAATGTATATTTCCCTAAAAGATTATTTTTCTGAAAACAGGCAGTTTACTAAAAAAAAAAGTTTACTGAAAACAATATGCCAGCCAAAAGGAGTGATACAAAGACATCTCAAGCACTTGTATGATATGAAGACACTTCCAAGGCTTTCTGGAAAACTAAGAATTAGCTGTGCAATGGGGAGACACTGCCCAGTACGGCAAACCTACTCCAAGGAAAGGGCTTGAGAAAAGCAGAATTGCAATAGCTCAAAAGATTTTCTTGTAGAAAGATACAATCAAGATAATGAAATTCTCCCATTTCCCCTTGAGTGCTATTCCATTCTGCCACCACAAGAGAGAGCACTGTGACCACCACCAGCACCATGACAAGTCTTAGTTTCATAAATTCATTCAAATATGAGCTCTGACTTCTGTTCAAAGATTTAAGTTGCTTATTTTTTACAATATATTTATTCACCCACTATTAAATATCCTCTCTATATAAGAGTAAGTCTTTTGTGGGATACATAGACTCCAAAAATTAAAGAATCCCGAATATTACTAAGAGGTGTTCCAGGCCTTCAAGGTGTGTACAATCCAGTGAAGGAGAATAATAAAATTACTACAATGTAAAGTAGCATTTGATGAGATGTGATCACCTATGTGATCATAGGAGAGGTATAATCAAAGTCCAGTAGAAGATAAAGAGATCTGATTTGATTATTATCTGATTAATTAGAAGAGACTTTAAATCAATTAAGCACGTTAACGGTGCATCATGAAAAAGGTGGTATTTGAAGTACAAGCAAGTTAAACATTTACTAAATTCAAGAAGTGGAATTTGAGATGGGATCTTGAAGGATGAGCTAATAGATAAGATTTCAGCAGGCAAATTTGGGGGAAGACAATTCAGGAATAACATGGGCAAAATGAACAATCAGGCAATAAGAAAGTATAAAGAATGTTTGGATGATGACCAGCAAACAAATTTGGTTTGAACAAAGAGTCCACATGGGAAAGTTATATGAGAGAAGACTAAAAATGTGGGAGACAAAAAGAATGTTAATAGTAATACCAAACAATGTTACAGGAGTTATTTTTGAAAATGACATGGCATCTATTAAATATAAAAATGATGTTACATGCCTATCAATATCACATTTATTCTTTTTTTGAATTTTAATTTCTTATTTTTATTTTCCCCAGATATATGTAAAAAACATTTCTTTTGTTATACATGTACATTCATTTTATATTTATATATATGTATGTATTTCTGTATATATCATGTTGAGAGAGAAAAATCAGAACAAAAGGGAAAAACCATGAGAAAAAAAAAAAGTGGAAATAGTATATGTTAATTAACATTCAGGCTTCATAGTTCTCACCGTGGATACGGATGGCATTTTCCATTTAAAATTTTTTAAGATTGCCTTGGATCACTGAACCACTTAGAAGAACTAAGTCAATCATAATTGGTCATTTTACAATGACTATTGTTGCTATGGACTAAGTTTTCCTGGTTCTGCTTGCTTTACTCAGCAACAGTTCATGTAGGTCTTTCCAGGCTTTTCTGAAATTAGCCTGCTCATCATTTCTTATAGACCAATAATATTCCATTACTTTCATATACTATAACTTATTCAGCCATTCCCCAATTGATAGGCATCTACTCATTTTCCAAATCTTTGACACCACATAAAGGGATGCCCCAAACATTTTCGCACATTTGGGTTCTTTTCCCTCTCTTATGATTTCTTTGGGATATAGATGTATCCCAAGTAGTGGCACTGCTGCATCAAAGGGTGTGCATAATTTTATGGCCTATAGTTCCAAAGTGCTCTCCAGAATTATTGGATCAGTCCACTTCCACCAACAAAGCATTAGAGTCCCAGTTTTTTCATCTCCTCCAACATTTATCATTTCCTGTCTCTTAGGAAATCCAAGAGGTGTGAGTTGGTATCTTTTAATTTGCATTTCTCCAATCAATAGTGATTTAGAGTATTTTTTTTTAAATATAACTAGAAATGGCTTAAATTTCTTCATCTGAAAATTATCTGTTCATATTTTTGACCATTTATCAATTGAATAATGTCTTGTATTCTTATAAATTTGAACCAATTCTCTATATATTTTAGAAATGAGATCTTTTTTCATAAATACTGGCTGTAAAAAAAATTTTTTCCCAGTTTTCGGCTTTCCTTCTAATCCTAGCTGCATTAGTTTTGTTTGTTGCAAAAGCTTTTTAACTTAATGTAATCTAAATTATCTATTTTGCATTTCATAATATGTTCTCTAGTTCTTCTTTGGCCATAAATTCCTCCCTTCTCCAAAATTCTGATAGGTAAACTATCCCTTGCTCTCCTAATTTGCTTATAGTATCACCCTTTACACCTAAATCAAATCCAGCCATATTAGCTAGCTATCTTTACAAGTCACTAAATCTTTCTGATTCTATTTCCTCAACAATAAAATGGGAAATGATACCTACCATCTTGATGTCAGTGTTGTCAGAAACAAATGATAAAATATATGTAAAATACTTTGCAAACCTTAAAACCTCCTATATGAGTCATTATTACATTACAACTCTAATAATAATTTAAACCAAATAGGAATCAGACTCACAATCCTTGCTTCAATTAGAACCATATTCAAACCAACCTTATAAGATCTCAAGTGTGGTATGCTTCCTTTTATTGGCTCCATAGGCTACTCAATCACCTTTGGTGTCCACCTTCACCCGACTCATCTATATAATGGTCCTCTCCCAATAAAACCACCTCAGCACAGACTAAACCAGATTGAAGGTAACTGAAAGACCTCAAACTCCTGATGAGTTAGGGGAATGTGAAGGTTTCCTCTTGCAGAATGAGTGAATGAAAACAATTTGTTCTAATGGCCATGAAAGTGGCTGAAGCAGACACTGTGGAGGGCTTAGAGTTTGGTCAGATATCAAAGATGTCAAGATCATCCACTGCATCCCAAGCCATCACCAGTCATCTTGATTTTTGTCTTGCTATTGGTCTTTAATGATGCTGAAAGAGAAAGTTAAACTAATGACTTTGTGCAACTCTACCTAACTTAAATCCAAATCAAGTGTCAAGACATTGTCCCATGATGTCATTGGTTCTCTTCCAATGAAGGACAAGCAATAACATATATTTAGAGTTATAATAAGCCTTAAGAGATAATTTTCAGGGATTCTTTGCCTTTTCTGTGACATGGACTCCTTTAGTAATCTGGAGAAATTTATGGACCCTTTCATGCCAGGGCTTACAATTTATTATCCTAGCTCTCAATAGTCCATGTTCTTTCTCCAAACTAGGATGAGTCATGGGAGTGGTGACTCTTGTATAGATTCACAGAAAATGTGATGGTCTTCAGAAGTTCAAAACATGTACTTTTTCATCCCTTGGACAAAACAATACCACATAATTTTTTTGCCTTTGGTCTAGAAAGAAACTGGGAATCCTAGAATGCTTACTCTTGCTCTCTAGCAAGAGAGAAAAAGATTGAGATGGTTGATGAAGCTGAGCTCCCAACCCAGCATATCAGGTAGCAGCAAGAAACACAAGGTACCATTATTAAAATACATTTATAAAAATATTTAAAGTTTTGGTAGATAAATTGAACATCAGTTCCCTGCATTCCTTGTATTTGCCTCTCTAATCAGAACTTTTTGCCCTGGATTTCCATTTTTGCAACCAGTTCCCTGGTGTTGTTTTATCATCTTAAATTTTGGAGCTTTAAAGAAATCCTGGTAACAAGGGGGTTTGGTCTTTTGGTTTATTTCTCTAGAGTGGGGCTGATTTTGCTTTCTCAAGTGTTTTTTCTAATCTATGGCAAAGAAAGATTTTAGGCTTTATTGCTAGCTCCAGTCTCAAGTAAGATTAAGCACTACTATTACCCATTATTGTCATTAGGATTCTGGCCATGGGAGTGGTTCATCTTGGAACATGATTCCCTATCCTTCTTCAGTTTTCCCCTCTCCCACCAAGAAAACCTCTCCATCCTCCATCTTATTCTATGATTGCTCTAGAGGTTGAGGAATATTTTTTTTGAGGCTCCCTTAGTCCTGTTTTCATCAGTCTATCAAAAATGTTATAACATTTTTACTAAATACCAAAAACTATACGTAGTTCCTGCTCCCCCTCCCCCCCCCCCAAAGGAACTTATATTCTAATGAAGGAGACAACATGTAAATAAACATGTAGAAAATTTCAACAGTAAATAGTAGGTAATCTCAGAAGGGAGAAAACTAGCAGTGAAGACGACTAGCAAACATGTCCTGCAGAAGGTGGCAAATGAGCTGAGATTTGAACACAGTCAAAGAAACTTAGAGGTGAATGTGCTTGATGATGATAGCAAAGGCACAAAGATAAGAGGCACAAGATTAAGTGTTCCATAAGAGGAATAGCAAATTAGAAAAATGTAACTGAACTACCAAGACCAAAAAGGACAATAAGTTACAAGAAGACCAGAAAGGTAGGAAGAACAATAAATTCAGCAATTATGAATTACAAATCAGTAACCTAGATGGAAATATTTATTTAAATTATTTTTCTTCTTAAAGTTAAATGTTGCTGTTTGATCCTTTTTCAGTCATCTTCAAATGTTCATAACGCCATTTGGAGTTTTCTTGGCAAAGATACAACTGCCATTTCCTTCTCCAGCTCATTTTACAAATGGAGCAACTGAGGTAAATAGTTTAATTGACTTGCCCAGGGGCACAGTGCCACTAAGTGTCTGAAGTCAAATTTGAATTTAGGAACATGACTTCAAATTCTGACACGCCTTTAAAACAGAAGACCTATCTGTGATCAGGCAAGAATTTCTAGTAGACTACAGGAAGGCTACTGAAATTGCAGATATCTCTGAAATACAGCATCTAACCCCATACTTTGACTTTTTGAATCACTTTGCTTGATAGAGCAATTTTGATGACTTATTCTAAGGTAGAAGGAGCAGACAGTTTGGGAGCTGTTCCATTGACAATTCAAATATTTTAATCTATTAATACTTTGTGGGGCCAAATTAATTTGATTAAAAATGTAAGAGAGGTTCCTACCTCTCATACCCCATACTAAAATAAAGTCAAAGTGGATACATGATTTGGGCATATCCCTTACTTATGTTGGGTGAGAACATAAGTAAATTAGGAGAGCAAGGAATATTTTACCTATCAGATTTTTAGAGAAGGGAGGAATTTATGACCAAAAAAGGACTAGAAAACATTATGAAATGCAAAATGGACAACTTTGATTACATTAAATTGAAAGGGTTTTACGCAGACAAAAGCAATACAAACAAGATTAAAAGGGAAAAACGAAGCTGGGAAATTTTACAGCCCATGTTTTTGATAAAGACCTCATTTCTAAAATATATAAAGAACTGTGTCAAATTTATAAGAAAGCAAGTCATTCCCCAATTGATAAATGGTCAAAGGATATGAACAATTTTCAAATAATGAAATTAAAGTCATCTATAATCATATGAAAAAATGCTCTAAATCACTATTAAAGAAATGCAAATTAAAACCACCTCATACTTCTTAAGATTGATTAAGATGACAGGAAAAGATAATGATAAATATTGAAGGGGATGTGGGGAAACTGGAACACTAATGCATTGTTGATAGAGTTGTGAAATGATCCAACCAAACTGAAGAGAAATTTGGAACTTTGCCCAAAGGAGTATCACACTGTGCATACCCTTTGATTCAGCACTGCCACTATTTGGGATACTTCTGTAAAAAGGGGGAAGAAGAAAAGGAGGAGGAGAAAGCAGAAAATGATAATTTTGATTACTTGGCTTGCAGGAAAAAACCAGAAACAAAAAAATAAAGATAATTACCAAGGGGTAAAAAAAATGTAAATCACCATAAGAGTTGCTTCTGTCTGGAAAGTTGTCTTGCCCTACTGCATTACAACCACAAGTCCTGAGACATGTGACATCAATGAGTAGGACTCTAGACCTGAAGTTAAGAAATACTAAACAAAAACCAGTCTCAAACCCTTTCTAGCTGTAGAAAGGGTAGTGTAGACAAGTCACTTAATGATTGTCTGACTCAGTTTCCTCAAATGGGAATAAGAAAGCATCTCTTTTACAAGGTTGTTGTGAAGGTCAAATTAAATGATACTGAGATGTAAAGCACTCAGTACATTGCCTTGCACATAGTAGATATTTGATAAAAGTTTGCTCTCTTCATTATCCAACCCCCATGAAGCAGGAAAATGTAATTAATAATCACTATGGGGCTTTTGGAAAACAAGAATTGCTTACACTACAAAAATGGAAGTAGTAGTAGCCCTATATTTGAATGCCTGGCAGCCAGGGGAAAAGCACTTATAAAAAAATCTGGGCTAGGAGCATGGATTTTACCCAGGCTCAGGAATATTATGTTATGAGGCACAGTAATATTTAGTGACCTGAAGAAGGGAGATACTTCTAACTGAGCAAAGTTGATTGCCCCGATGGGATAATGGCTCCAGATGCTTATCTACAGTTATGGCCCTGAAATCAGGACTTGGGTTCTAATTGACCTCACTTTTCTGTGTGGATTTGGGAAATTCATATTTCTGGACTTTGATTTTTTTTAATGGGTGGGCATCACGGTATATTGGGACATGATTTGGAGTCAGCTCTTGCTTTGAATCCCAAGTATGCAAGTATCTCTGTAAGTTTAGACAAGTCAAATAACCTAACGAGCCTAAACTCCTCAACTATAAAATGAGGGAATCAGATCAGATCAAAGGTTCTTTAAGTTTTTTTGTCATGGACTCCTTTTGGCAATCTGGTGAAGCGGAGGGACCCCTTCCTCAAAATAATGTTTTTAGATATATAAAATGAAATACAAGTTCATGAACCTTAAGTCAAGAACTGCTGAACTAAATGTTCCCTAATGTCCTACTATCACTATGAAGTGAATCTATGAAACAGTACATAGTATCAAAAATAGACTGTGTCCTAACTCCCTACTTCCTGTTTTATTTGTTTTTAAATTTTATTTTAGTTTTAATTTATAGGATAAAATAAGAATTTCTGTAACAGTATAATTACAAGTACACATGAAACTTGCTATTAGATACAACTTGCTATTCCATTTATATATAATAAAGTTATTGTGTAAATTTCTGTTTTCTTCATTCCCTCTTCTCTCCCCCCAAGACAGCTACCGTTAGACACAAATATGTGTATATTTGCAAATACATACACACACACCCATATACACATACACATACATATATGCACACACATATTTGTGTCTAATGGTATACATTATATATGTATGAATGTATAAATCATTCTATACATATATTTATCAGTTCTTTCTCTGGATGCAGATAGTGTTTTCCTTCATATAACCTTTATAGTTAATTTGGATAATTATAATAATAAAAATGGCTGATTCACTCAAAATTGTTCTTAAAATAACATTGTTATTATGATATACAATGTGTTCTTGGTTCTTCTCATTTTGCTCTTCTTTATTTCATGCAAGTCTTTCCATATTTTCAAAGATCATTGAGCTCATCATTTCTTATCAAATAGTATTATGGTGTCACAATCATATACTATAACTTGTTCAGCCATTTCCTAATTGATTGGAATTTCCAATTCTCTACCACCATAAAAAGAGTTGCCATAAACATTAAAAACATATGAGTTCTTTTCCTTTTTCCCTAATCATTTTCAGAAACAGATGGAGTAGAGGTATTACTGGGTCAAAGGGTATAGGCAGTTTAACAACTTTTGGGGCATAATTCCAGAATGGTTGGATTACTTCACAATTCTCCCTTTATTACCTAGCTTGAGTCAGTCACAGTTACCAATATGTCTTCTTCCTTCTTATTGTTATTGTTCAGTAAAGTCCGACTTTTCATAACCTCATTTGGGGTTTTCTTGGCAAAGATAATGGAGTAACTTGCCATTTCCTGCTCCAGTGGATTAAGGCAAACAGAGGTGAAGTAGTTTGCCCAATGTCACAGAACTATTAAGTGTCTGAGGCAGCATTTGAATTCAGGTCTTCCTGACCCCCAGCATTCTATTCAAGGGGTCACCTAACTGCCGCCTGTCTTCTTCCTTTCTGGCCACATGTAGTACTTTTTGGAATTTTTCTTTGGGGATCTCATTCCTGAGTTGACCTGTGAGTTCTTTCAATGCCTATTTTGCCCTTTAGTTCCAGGATATCAGGACAATTTTTTGAAGGATTCTGTTCAGTTTCTCATTCTGATAATGGCTTTCAGGTACTCCAGTAATTCTAATATTGTCTCTCCTACATCTATTTTCCAAGTCAGTTTTTCCCACAAAATATTTCCCATGAGGTATTTTGCCCTCTATTTTTTTTCATTCTTTTGAATTTCTTTGGTTGACTTTTTGATGTCTCGTCATTAATTTCTACTTGCCCAATTCTAACTTAAGAAGTAGTTTTCCTCAATTAGCTTTTGTGCTTTGTTTTCCCTGTTCTGCCAGTGGTACTCATTAAGGATTTGTTTTCTTTGGTGGATTTTTGTATCTCCTTTTCCATTTAGCCAATTCTCTTGCATCACTCTCATTTCTTTTCCCAATTTTTCATCTATCTCTCATATATAATTTTAAACTCTTTTTAATTCTTCCACAAGTTCTTTCTTGGTTTGAGATCACTTCCCATTTTTCTTTGGGGTTTTGCCCATAGTGTTGTGACACTGTTTTTTCTTAGTTTTTATCTTGATTTTATTGTGACATAATAGCTTTTTATGATCAGACTATTTTTTTGCTTTTTGCTCATCTTCTCTGGACTTTTTCCTTTCTTTTAAATTTAAACTCTGCTCCCAGGATGGAAGGGGCACTATGTCAGGGTTCTCATTCCAGGACCTACAAGTGCTGGATGTTTACTTGGTATTGCACTGATGTAGCTCTGTGACCCATTTGGCACCTGTGCAGATACTGCACTAAGGGGATTGACTTGGTGGTGACTGGCGCTGCTACAGGTTATAGGAATTTGGCAGTTTACCTGGTGTTGAGACAGGGTCCTATGGTGACATCCAGCAAGTGCTAAGGCTGGTAAGGTGTTTCTACATTTCCCCAGGCCACACTGAAGCCTTTGGCAGTCTGGCTGTTGGAGGCTGCTTATCTGGCCAGGGCTATGCTGCAGTGGCAGGGGCTTGATGCTGGCCTCTCCCTGTTTGCTTAGGCACCTTAGGGCTAGTGTTTACCTGTTTGCCTGGAGCTACACGGATGCACTTGGTGGTTGTCAGAGCCGAAGTCTGCCCTTCTCCTGGCTATGTTGAGGCACATAGGAAGTCCTGGTGTTGGTATTTGCCTGCTCCACCACACTGGGACTCAGAATCTACTGCTGGTTTGCTGACGTGGGACTTAGGCTGGTTTATTGGATTGCTTCCTGTCCTAGATTATGCTCCTCTTTTACCCCAGTGAAACAGACCTCTCCTATTGACCTTCCAAATTTCTCGGGTTCAAAGATGGTTTCATCCCATCTTTTTGCTGGTTTTGTTGTTCCAGAATTTGTTTGGAGGGCCCTATTTTATGGTTATTTGAAGGTGAATATGGGAGAATTGTGGTAATTTACTGCTTAATTCACCATCTTGACTCCTGTTTTCTTAAAGAAATACAAATATTTTTTTTTATTGAAATACAAATATTTTCAACACCCACTAAATTTCCTGAGGCAAAGCCCTGGTTTTTGTTCTAGCTAGAGTCGCCAACTGATCTGGCTAGTATTATGATTGCTGAGAATGTTTGTATTTAATAATATGTTTCTTCCAAGTTCTTCTACTACACTTCAGTCAGATGTGGGATTCTTTATCTAGCCCCAATCATAGATGGATATAGCAAATCTGACATTCTGGCAAAGCCCTTTCTCAGAATAATGTTTTTTAAAACACATAAGAGATTACAAAGGAAACCACTTAGTTTGCAATAGTTTATAGACAGGAAGACAATGATCACGTGCAGTCTAGGAGCCAGCTTAATAACTACAGTAATTTCAAAATAGTGATGAATATAAATAAATAATATTTTGAATACAATGCAATATCTGTAAAATGCTGTAAGAATATCTCTGAGTTCTATTGATGTTTAAGACACAGATATTGCTAGTATTGTGACTTAATGCCAAGAAGATTGAAAGAAATGAGCCATAAAAAATTTGCATTTGGGATTAAATTTCAATGAAAATTTAGTCCAAATAAAGATGAATTGTTTTTCCTACTTAGGTTCACAGACCTTCTGAACTCTACAAGCTGCCCCTGTGGACCTCAGGTTAAGAACTCCTGTTTTGTACATAAGCTTAACTTAAGTGCCTAAACTATACTTAGACCTTCTGACAAAAGTACAAAGTATATTTCCCTACAAAAATGTGAGACCTAGTTATTGTTTTATGACTTGCTTATGTGGAAAAAGCAGGCAAAGTTCAGATGGAAATATCCCTGTATGATTCTGCATGGCCTATTATGCATTAACCAGTCAGACTCATAAGTCTCCTATACAAAATTAACTGAAGACCAACTTAATAATATATACGTATATATATTCAACATAATTTAAACATATAATTTGGCATAACTGTGAAATTATTTATTGTATTTAGAAGATAAATATATCACAGCTCTGAAAAGCATTTCTTGCAATATTCTTTTAGTCACAGAATAGCATACAATGACCTATACTCAGAGAAATCACATGTATCCATTGACCAAATTCATAGGATTATGGAATCACAGAATAAGAACAGGAAGTAACCTTATAGTTCCTCATTTTACAGATGAAAAATCTGATCCCCAGCAAGATTAATGATTTGTCCAAGGCTATCACATTGATAACAGAGGTGGAATTTGAACTCGGGTCCTCTTTGCTCTTGATTTCTAGTTCCTCTGACTTAAAGGCAAGACTTCTCATACTTCCTACCAAATGCCACCCAGATCTTCCTTCTGCCTCCTTTCCAAGTACTGTCTCTCTCTTCCTGCTATTCTAAATTCATACCCAATATACTAGGGTATGTGAAGAACAATTAAGTAGCATAGTGGATAGAGACTCAGGCTGCAAGTCAGGAAAACTCATCTTCCTGAATTTAAATCCACTTAGCTGTATGACCCTAGACAAATCACTTAACTCTGTTTGCCTCAGTTTTCTCATCTGAAAAATGACCTAGAGAAGGAAATGGCAAATTCACTCCAGTATCTTGCCCAGGAAACACCAATAAGGAATCAAAGATGACTAAAACAATTCAACAGCATAATTAGAGCTTTTCCCAGTCAATAGGAACATTCTTATTTCATCACTCTGGATACTTGAAACTATGCTTGCTAAGTCCCCTCAAGGGCAAAGACAATCCCTACCTATTACATCATATTTATTCTTGATGATATAAGCTGTGTTTCAATAGGATGCTGTCATCTTCCCATCACCACTATTTTCTCTTGCCAAAAACTGACTAGGAAATCACTAGGAAATAAAATTCTGACCACCCACCATTTATTTGCATTAGATGGTGAATTATAAATTGTTACCATGGCATTCACATTGACTTGAGTAAATTAACAATTCTGCAAATAAAATCTGCTAACAACTAATACTCTTATAGATTTGAGTTTCCTATTTCTCAATCATTTTATTTTACTGAAATATAAGTAGTTATTGTACTAACTAAAATGACCATTCACCTCCCTAATGAGCTCTTATAATAAGTTAGGACTAGAAGGATCTTGAATGATCTAGTCATCTAAGTGACCTTTTTTCCCTAAAGAGTCTGTAAGAAAGTGGTTATGAGTAGCTTACGATATCTGCAGTCATTGTCTTCACCTCATGGTCTAGAGGTTTATTACCACTTGTACCAAATTAAATGCATGTATATATAAAAATAAGACTTGGAGGAAGTACAAATACCATTGGTTCTTATTTATTATTTCTCTCTCCATAAAATTCTAAGATCCTTTCCATCCTTGTTCTTTTATAAGCTTAAACCTATTTAACTAGGAACAGGTCCACAACCTCATCAATGGGAGTGAGTTAAAGGAAGCAGCAGATCTTGCCCATAACCATAAAGACATGTCAAAACAATTTTCTAAGAGATGTAACTTTATGGAAGTAGATTGTATCAGACTGACACAAGCATCACTGAAGCTTCTGGTAGTATCCCTGCTGATTCCTTTTAAACTTCTTTACTTTGAAATCTACATTAGACTTCTCTGCTGTTGACTCATTGATCCTTTTTTTAGTTTTAGTATTTCTGGAAAACCCTGACTTATTGTTCTGCAGAAGGTAGAACAACAAACAGCCCACTGCGTTTGAAAACTATATCACTATATAGCACTGCCTACCACAGGCTTTAAATTTTCCTGATAAAATCACATTACTGGACAGACCAAAAAAAAAATCCCTATGTACCATGAGGAGTGCATTTTTATTTCATTTAAACTGTGTAATTATTTTAAATTCACATTAGGAAGTACCCTTCAATGCTTGCATACCCAATCTGTACCTTGCCTACAATCAATGTTATTGTACCTGAAAGACATAAGTTGAGAAAGGAAAGATATTCACCATGTTTGGTCTATGTTTTATTAAATCAAAATAAAACACTAAAAGAAGGCAGAACATGTTCTGTTGGACTCTTATCTATGTCTTAAATTGAAACACGGTAATGTATTGACTTGTGTTGGCTTTGATTTTAGCCAAAAATCTTCATTTTTTAAAAAAAAAGAAGTATTTATTTTTAAATATTCCTTTAGGAAAAAAATTGAGTTTCAAATTCTCTTCCTTCCCTCCCATCTCTTTCCTACCCACTGAGAAGGCAAGCAATAATCTATCAATTGTAATATGAAATTATATAAAACATATTTCCATGCAAATTAAGACAACTCTGAGATACCACTACATAGCGGTCAGATTGGCTAAGATGACAGGAAAAAATAATGATGAATGTTGGAAGGGATGCGGGAAAATTGATGCATTGTTGGTGGAGTTGTGAACGAATCCAACCATTCTGGAGAGCAATCTGAAATTATGCCCAAAAAGTTATCAAACTGTGTAGACTCTTTGATCCAGCAGTGCTACTACTGGGCTTATACCCCAAAGAGATACTAAAGAAGGGAAAGGGACCTGTATGTGCCAAAATGTTTGTGGCAACCCTGTTTATAGTGGCTAGAAACTGGAAAATGAATGGATGCCCATCAATTGGAGAATGGTTGGGTAAATTGTGGTATATGAATGTTATGGAATATTATTGTTCTGTAAGAAATGACCAGCAGGATGAATACAGAGAGGCTTGGAGAGACTTACATGAACTGATGCTGAGTGAAATGAGCAGAACCAGGAGATCATTAGCCACTTCAACAACAATGCTGTATGAGGATGTATTCTGATGGAAGTGGATTTCTTCAATAAAGAGAAGCTCTAACTCAGTTCCAATTGATCAATGATGTATAGAAACAGCTACACCCAGAGAAAGAATACTGGGAAATGAATGTGGACTACTTGCATTTTTGTTTTTCTTCCCAGGTTATTTTTACCTTCTGAATCCAATTCTTCTTGTGCAACAAGAGAACTGTTCAGTTCGGCACACATGTATTGTACCTAGGATATACTGTGACATATTTAACATGTAATATGCCATCTGGGGAAGAGGGTAGAGGAAGGGAGGGGAAAAGTCGGAACAGAAGTGAGTGCAAGGGATAATGTTGTAAAAAATTACCCAGGCAGGGATTCTGTCAATAAAAAATTATAATTATTTTAAAAAAATAAAACATATTTCCATATTAGCCACATCATTAAAAAAAAAAAAGGAAAATAAGATAAGAAAATGATGCTTTTATTTGCACCAGTGTTCATCCTTTTTCTCCCTAGAGGTTGATTGCATTTTTTAGCATGAGTTCTTTGGAATTGTCCTACTTTATTATGTAGATCAGAGTGGCTAAGTCTTGCCTACTTGATTAACATTAACAATAGTGTTATTACTGTATGCAATAATCTCCTAGTTGTGTTCATTTCACTTTGCATCAATTCACTTGAGTCTTCTCATATGTTTTCTGAAACCATCTCTCTCATCATTTCTTACAAGATAATATTGCTCCATTACAATCATATGCCACAAAAAGAGCTGCTATAAATATTTTTGTACATATAGGTTCTTTTTTTTTTCTTTGATATCTTTAGGGATACAGAGCTAGTAGTGGTATTACTGGGTCAAAGGGTATGCACAATTTTACAGCCCTTTGGGCATAGTTCCAAATTGTTCTCCAGAATAATTGGACCAGTTTTCAACTCTACCAACATCACTAGTGTACCTGTTTTCTCATTTACCCTCCATTATTTGTCATTCTTGAGAAGTATTAATGTGTTTCATTCAGAGTTTCAATTTGTGTTTTTCTAATCAGTAGAGATTTAGCATTTTTTGTATGACTATAGATAGCTTTAATTCCTTCTCCTGGAAAGTGCTAATTTATATCTTTTGACTATATACCAATTGAAGAATGGCTCTTTGACTCAGTTTCCTATATATTTGAAAGATGATATCTGGGCTCTTTTTTTTTTAATCATGGTTTTCAGGTGTCCAATAATTCTTGTTATATCTCCTTAATCTACTTTCCAGGTCAGTTATTTTTACAGTGAAATGTTTCATATTTTATTCTACTTTTGTTCATTCTTTTCACTTTTTAAATTATTTCTCAGTCATAGAGTCATTAGTTTCCATTTGCTCAATGCTAATTTATAAGAAATTATTTTCTTCTATGAACTTTTGTACTTCTTTATGTACATTTAGCCTATTTTGCTTTTTAAGGAGTTCTTTTCTTCAGTGAAATTTTATAACTCCTCTACCATTAGGCCAATTCAGTTTTTTAAGGTGTTAATTTCTTAGTATTTTTATGCCTCTGTTACCAAGCTCTGTTACTTCTTTTTTCATAATTTTCTTGTGTCACACTCATTTCTTTTCTCAATTTTTCCTCTACCAATCTATCTCTTTAACACTTCCAGAAATCCTTTTTGGGCTTATATCCAAATTAGCATTTTCCTTTGAGACTTTAACACTTAGCTGTTTTTATATTATTGTTTCCTGAGATTGTGTATTCTCTGCCATCATAATAGCTTTTCATGGTCAAGTTCCTTTCTGGTTGTTTGCTCATTTTTCCAGCTTATTTCTTGACTTTTAACTTTCTGTTAAAATTGATCTTTGATCACCTAGAACTGGAGAGGCTGGAGAGGAGAAAAGATTCAGGCTTTTTTGTGCTGTTGTTTTCAGAGCAAGTTTTGGGGTCCATAAGTTTTTGATGTTTCCAAAGTGGTGTGATCCAAGGAGAAGTGTGGTCACTGTTCTCCTAGCCTGTGCTCTGGTCTTTACCCAGGAAAAGCCCCTGCTCCCCTCTACAGTCACATTAGCACTTTTCTTGCCCTTAGAATTCTTAACCAGTCCCTTTCTCAGCTACAATTGCAAACACTAGCATTTCTCTCTGCCTTGGAACTGAAATAAGAACTCTTGCTGCCTTGTGACCAATCATAAGAGTTCCTCTCCATCCTGGAACTAAGACACAGAATTGTACGGACAATAGAGTCGCCAGTCAGTACCAGCTGCACCTGATATAAGCAAAAGGGCCCCCTTTAATCTCTTTTTGACCATTTGTCTGACCCCACTTACTGGGCTAAAAGCTGCCACTATTGCAGCATCCTCCAAGGTCTACTACTAATGCTGAATTGACATAAATCATTTTTAGGGTTCAAGTAGGATATCTCCAAACAGCACCTATCATTGAGGGTTCTTGAGGTTGAATTTAAACTTTGAACCTATTTTCATTTTTTCCTCCAATTCCATCATTTCCATCATTCTTCAGTGACTAGAACCAAGTTATAAAAATTACCAAAAGTCTCTAATAAATCTCTATAACATGCTAGTAACACTTCAGAGAAAGGGACAAAACTGGTATCACTGCTGGCCTTTCTGCTTTCATGGCAAGGGTCTCTATCATCATTATACCATATAAAGAAAATTCATGAGTGTGAAATCAGTAAAGTTTCATTTAAACAATGATAAGTTCAATTGGGAAATGAATGTAAACTGTTTGCATTTTTGTTTTTCTTCCCGGGTTATTTTTACCTTCTGAGTCCAATTCTTCCTGTGCAACAAGAGAACTGTTCGGTTCTGCACACATATATTGTATCTAGGATATACTGTGACATATTTAACATGTATAGGACTGCTTGCCATCTGGGGGGGGGGGCGCAGTGGAGGGAGAGAGGAGAAAAGTCAGAACAGAAGTGGGTGCAAGGGACAATGTTGTAAAGAAATTTTTTTCAAAATAAAAAAATGATAAGTTCACAAATGGAGAATAAGTCAAGAAAAGTAGGAGTACAGTACTAGACTAGTACAAAGTAGTAACAATTGTTACTACAAATTAGTTTGTAAAACTAGTAGTAGTAAAAATTGTAATAAAATTGCACAAAATTGTAACACCCACACCAGATCAAGTGGAAGAGCAAAAGAATTGTACCATCATATTTCAGAGCTGATTCATTTAATTAAAATTTTTATAATTAATTTTAACTAAGTGTAATAGTTTAATGGAACACTAATAGGCAACTGAAGATTATCAGGATTTCACCTATATTAAAATGTCAGTAAAGAAAAGTGTCTATATTACTTTTTTAATATCTAAAATTGCTATAACTTAATATACAAGCATATATAAAATTAGTTTATTATTAGTCATAAATAATTTCTATTTCTTTCTTTTTTTTGAACAGTGTGAAACTCAAAACTTCAGGACTTTGTGAAACAAGGGAATTGAAAAACATTTAACAATCTTCACTTCAACTAAAATCTTATATTTTTATGCATGCTTCGTATTTACCTGTGAGTGTATGTATTGCATTGTGCTCCCAACCCCTAGCAAAATTTAAACTTGTTGAGGAAAAGGACAGTCTCATTTTTATCTTCCTGTCTCCCTAATACTTACTTATAGTACCTAGCATATAGAGAGTCCTTAATAAAGATCTGTTGAATTAAGTGAGTGGAATTATCAACTAGAAATTTAGTGCTTATGTGATGATTCAAAGCAATTCCAATAGATTGGGATGAAAAATGCCCTCCATATCCAGAGAGAAAACTATGGAGACTGAATGTGGAGTGAAGCATGGTGTTTTCATCTTTTTGTTGTTGTTATTGTTTGTTTGCTTGTTGTTGTTTTTTTGTTTTTCTTTCTCATGATTTTTCCCCTTTGATCTGATTTTTTTTTTTTTTTGCACAACATGACAAATATGTAAATATATTTAAAATCTATATCAGATTGCTTGCTGTCTTGGGGACAGGGGAGATAAAGGAGGAAGGGAGAAAAATATAGAACATAAAGTGTTACAAAAATGAATGTTGAAAACTATCTGTACATGTATATGGAAAAATAAAATACTATTAAAAATGAAAATTAGTGCTTATTTAACTAATGTGATATTTAGATTAGTGAAAAGGAGTAAAAATATCAGTAAATGTTTAGCACAGATTTAGAGCTGGAAAGAATCTTAGAGGTCACCAAATCCAAACTCAGTTTTAAAGTTGAAGAAATAAGATCCAAAAAAAACTAAGAATCTGAGACAGCTCTTTTTGACTCCAGGTTCAGTACTCTATATGTTACAGTAGCCTTTTCTAAACAGCATTCTTAGTGTACTGCATCCAGTTTGGGTCTTTTTTTTTTTTATTTTTAAGAATGAGGCCTTTGTTTCTCTCTTTTCTTTCTTTTTAAATAAATTTGTTTCTATTTTCTATTTATGTCTTTTATTCTTAGATCACTTACATTCACCAATGTGTTCTTCCCCTTTTTCTATGTGTGTGTACACACACACACACACACACACACACACATATATATATATATATATATATATATATATTCAGAAATGAATGTTATACAAAAAAAAAAAGTACCAATAAAATTTTTCATTTTTAAATCTTTCAGAGAAATGTCAGAGGTATTACAAAAGCAGCAATAGCAAAGATATGGGAACATATGCCCTAGGAGGAAAAGTTAAAGGAACTAAGATTATTTACCTTGGATAAAAGAAGGCTAACTTGAGACCTAATAAAAATAAGGGATTTCCTAATTTGAGAGAGGGGGGCAATAGGAAAAGGCAACTGTGTTCAGTTCTAAGAGCAGAGTGAGTGAAGCTGAAAGAAAGCCAAAAGGAGATGGAGGAGCCTGCCCTCTCTCCCCCATTTCATCTCCTCCTAACCTCCACCAACTTTTACTTGCCCCTCAGTGGTAAATAGTGCTGTCCTGATCCCCTACCCCATGTCTCTGCAGTTGTGTGATTGGAAGGAGAGTTGTTTTATTTATATTAAAAAAAAATTTTTCTTTCCCTTACTACATTTGTGACTATCATTTTTTCTGTCTGAATCTCAGTTTCCTTATCTGTGAAATAAAGGAATCGAACTAGATGATCATTTTCTCTCTTTCGATTCTTAAACATAATAGTAATAATAGCTAACACTTGTGTAGCACTTTAAGGTTTGCAAATATAAAAATTATCTCATTATATCCTAAAAACCCTGGCATATACGAATGTTTGTGGCAGCCCTTTTTGTAGTGGCTAAAAACTGGAAACTGAATGGATGTCCATCAGTTGGAGAATGGCTGAATAAATTGTGGTATATGAATATTATGGAATATTACTGTTCTGTAAGAAATGACCAACAGGATAATTTCAGAAAGGCCTGGAGAGACTTACACGAACTGATGCTGAGTGAAATGAGCAGGACCAGGAGATCATTATATACTTCAACAACAATACTAGATGATGACCAGTTCTGATGGACCAGGCCATCCTCAGCAACGAGATCAACCAAATCATTTCTAATGGAGAAGTAATGAACTGAACTAGCTATGCCCAGAAAAAGAACTCTGGGAGATGACTAAAAACCATTACATTGAATTCCCAATCCCTATATTTATGCACACCTGCATTTTTGATTTCCTTCACAAGCTAATTGTACAATATTTCAGAGTCTGATTCTTTTTGTACAGCAAAATAACGTTTTGGTCATGTATACTTATTGTGTATCTAATTTATATTTTAATATATTTAACATCTACTGGTCATCCTGCCATCTAGGGGAGGGGGTGGGGGGGTAAGAGGTGAAAAACTGGAACAAGAGGTTTGGCAATTGTTAATGCTGTAAAGTTACCCATGTATATATCCTGTAAATAAAAGGCTATTAAATAAATAAAAATAAATAAATAAATAAAAACCCTGGCATATGGTTATTATTGTTATCCCCATTTTACAGATGAGGAAACTGATGGAACACTGCTAACAAGTATCTAAGGCCACATTTGAATTCAGATCTACCTGACTCTAGGTCCAGCACACTATTCACTGAGTCCCCTAGCTGCCTAGATAAATATAGGGTTACTAACCAGTCATCTCACATCAGGAAAAAAATTAAATGGAGCCAATGATCTTAAGATAATGATTTTAATTTAAGCATAAAGAACTTTATGACCATTGAGGCGATAACATATTGGCAGTGACCAGCCAGAGAAGCTCTGAGACCTCAAGAAGAGAAGAGGTACATGTCTTCCCCAAATGGTTTCATGTCTCAAGAAAAGACAAGGGAACGGTCCCATGAGGTTGATTCTACAACCTCACAGGGCTTCTTTGAAGAATGGCAGAAAGCGGGTCCTGCTGCTTCTGGTTTGATTACCTAGTTATGAAACACATGAATGGATCCCTTATAAAATTACTTGAGATCACATTTGGAGATCTTCCTCCATCAAGTCAGTTGTCTCTTACCTGGGTGCTGACATCCACCTGCTCTGCTTCTTTAGGGAATGAGGAGGGAAGCTCCTTACCATCGTGCTCCTCTACCTGCCTGTGCCATTGTGACATGACACTATGCCCTCATACAGCCCCACTCTCAGCTAGGATCCTGTCATCACAGAGCCCCTCTCCTAATGGCCGCAAGCCCTAAGAATGCCTTTTATCCTTCAAGCAAGTAGGACTCTCTGAGGGATATACTATTCTCCTGTTTTAATTGAATCTTTGTTCATATTACTCTCTGTACCTGTCTCCCCCTACACTGTTTTTGCCCCAGGTAAAAATGATTCCTAGTTATAGCACCGTCCAGACAGGCTTGGAGTCTAGTTCAACTAAGTCCGACTGAAATCCTGCCCAGAAAAGTCAACAGGTTTCCCTACATTTACCAATCCATTTTCCTAATGCTAACCAGACCGTTTCTTTCTTGCAATCCCTCCTCTCACTACATGAGCATATTTGGAATTCACTCCTTGCCTCTCTCCATAGAAAGCTTGTTCAGAAAGTGAGAGCTTATAGTGCATTAGACCCAGCATAATAACTATCCTGGCTGCATCATATTTATCACATGTGGAGAAGGTAACTATGTAATATTAGATCAGTGACACAAGGGGGTCTCCAGGGCTACTGTGTCATTTGCTGGGCTTCCATTTTGAACAGCATCAATGGTGCTTTTCTTCCCAAACTTTGGCGTACCACTATGTTTGCCAAAAATTCTCCTCTGTGCATTTCATCAAGCTGACCATGGAGTTTTAAAATAGGAATTTTTTTTCTGTTGTGTTTAAAAATCAAATCTCAACATGTCCTTAGTCTGCATATTATGAGTCATGGGGAGGGCATCCCTTCTAAGTCATGGCACAAATCATAAACAGCTTATCACAAATCCCACATTACAGTGTTGCTATAGTTGCCTATTATGTATGGCATACAAACAAAATTATTCTACTATATATCAAGTACTGGTAACATTAATAACTTTTAAAAAGCAACTCTCATTGATTCCCATGAGATAATAATAATAGCATTTATATGGTGTTTTAATGTTGGTAAAGCACTTTATATATTATCCCATTTGATCTTCACAAGAATCCTAGATGAGGTTATTATTAAATCCATTTTGTAGATTGTGGAAACTGAGGCTGAAAGAGGTCAGGTGACATGCACATTGTCATACAGCAAGTAAGTATCTGAGACAGGATTCCAACTCAGGGCTTCCTGACTCCAAGTTCAATATTCCATCACATGGAAATATGAGGATTTCAGATAGAATGGGAAGAAAAGCTACAGTAAATAATGTAATGGCTAGGTTGAATAGGGAAGTAAAAGATTTCCACCTAGCAAAATCTATTATTTCTTTCACTAACAAAAGTTGTTTGTAGGTTTTGTTTTTTGTGGATCTTTTTTTAAAACGGTAGAAAATGATTCCATTTTGGTGAAGCATGCAAGAATCTCTATGACTTAGGGGAATCCTACTAAATATTTAACAACCAACTCTCCAAGAAAAATGGACTTACAACCTACTTTTAATTTATTTGCATTATCAATACTTTCTTAACTCTAGACAACTAATAAACAAAATTTATTTACATGATCAATACTTAATACTTAATAAACCACAAAATGAAGTGTTGATTTATAGCTTGTCAGATTCAGAGATATAAATTTTTATTCTGACATTTTAACAATGGGCTTCTGTTGGAAATGACTCAGTAATGACTCAAAGTACTGGTGCACACTACCCCCTTTGTCCCTTTTCTAAGCATGGGCATCTCTGAAGAGTAAAGGAATGCAAAAAAAAAAACGTATAATAATATATAAGGACATATAATACATATAAGGACATAAAGGACATAAAAGGACATAAAGGATATAAGGACTTAAATACATATAAGGACTAAAGAATTCTGAGAAAATATAGGAAAGACAAGAAAACAAATAGTATAAAACTCTTTCAGGCTCATAGATTTAAAGCTGAGAGGAACTTTAGAGTCCAACTCCCTCACTTTACAAATGAGAAAATTTCACCCCAGAAAAGTTGGATGACTTCCTTAAGATCACACAGGTATTAAATGGCAGAACTAGGATTAATTTTGGATCCTCTGATTCCTAACACTAGTTTCTTTCCTCTATACCAAGTTGCCTGTTTAATTTGGTTTCAATTCAATGTCTGCTCTTTTATTGTTTCTTTCACCTTTATAAAGTCCATATCTGAACCATTTTCATGGGACAAAGGTAAAACTGTGTTGAAAATAAATATTCAAAGCTACTTAGTGAAACCCTGAACATTTGTTTAGAGCTGAGCTAGTATGAGGATTTCAGATAGAATGGGAAGAAAAGCCACAATAAGTAACGTAATGGCTAGGTTGAATAGGGAAGTAAAAGATGGAATGGAGCAGTGTTGCAAGCTAGAGGTTAGGTTTCATGCACAGAGTTCTTGGTGATTTGCTAAATCTAGTGACCTTTTACCTCTCTCCATCCTAACTCACAGCCTTTAGAGAACCAATAAAAAGTTGGTAAAGCACTCCAGGATGAGCTATTTCTCTTACTATCATGTCTATTTAGATGTTAATTTTGTCATTCGTGATAAAGAACCTCTCGAAGACTTTCAGATGAAAAGGGCCATTTAAGTCATGAAGGAATTAAATAGATTTTTAAACCATTGCAAGCTGATTCAGATCTCTCTCTCTCTCTTTCTCTCTCTGGAAATGAACAAAAGCATGCAGTAGAACGGGTTTGGCTTGGAACTGAAACCACACACAAGAGAAGAAAATGTTTGCATTAGGGAGGTGTTACTTCCAGATGAGAACTTTGCAAGGGGCCCATTTCCCATTCTGGGTGATCTATTCATCTTCAGAGGTTTGAAATTACTAACCCTAGGACTATTTACTGCCTGAGATATTTTTTCCATGATTTTTCAATATCATAAGAGATTCAATAGAAGTAAAAGCAATATTAGTTGCTGAAACTCTAAAATTCATAGCATAGCAACAAAATTTTCCTAGGATTTAATTTAGTCAGACTTCATTGTAGGACTATGTCTAGTTAGGCTTTTTCAGGGCTCCTGTCATGTGGATCCTATTAAGACTGTTTTAACATGTGAGTTGGGAACCAATTGACTGATTTAGATTTTTGCTCTCTCTTCCTTTTCTGTTATCTCTTCTCCTCTTTAAAAGATTTTAAGATATGACATTTATTTGCTCATGAAAAGATTATCAGGAACACTGGCAAGTTGCCCAACAAAAACTTACTTTATTATAACTGTACAGGTGAATGTTGATTGAGTCCCATGAGAGAGGGAGGGTGTTGGAGCTAGCTGATTAGTTTTTTATTTTGTTGATTGTTAGAGTTAAGAAAGTGATGGAGAAAATGTTAATAATGCATATTAAACTTATAAGGGGGCTCTCACATACAGGTTTCTTTTTTCCTCAAAGAGCCATTGTTAAACACTTTTAAGCACACCCCAGTTTGCCTCACCTGATAACCTTTATCTGGTGAAAACACACTTCAGTTGAGATGTGACTAAGCCTGGACATTGCCCTATTTCACTTAGATTTGATAGGAAGTCTGTTCAGATTTGTTGAGAGACTTGGTCATGCCCTATAGGAAGCTATAAACATTTTTATGTTCAAATGTCTTGTCCTGATTTCTTCCCTTCCTCTTACAAGAGGATCTTATGAACTTTGAAGTACCAAACGATTTGGCTTTATTTTCTCCTTTTTTCTTTTTCTTTTTTTTCTCAATAGTATTCCTTCATTCCAAATACACGTAAACATACTTTTCAACATTCATTCCTGCAAGACTTTGTGTTTCAAAATTTTTCTCCCTCCCTCCCCCACCTCCCCCAAACAGCAAACAATATGATATAGGTTGTACATGTACAATACTTTTAAACATATTTTTATATTTATCATATTGTGCAAGAAAAATCAGACCAAAAGAAGGGGAAAAAACCATGAGAAAGAAAAAACAAACAAATAAAAAAGGTGAAAATACTATGTCTTGATCCATATCCTGTCTCTCTAGATGTGGATAACATTTTCTAAAGTATCTGGCTTTTTTATCTTCATCCTAGTCGCATCCTCAGTACAGAAGAGGCTTCTTTGTATGTTCTCTATGTCACAGACTTTGATGGGAAGAAGGAGAGATGTTTTGTATCAAATGCTCTTACTGTACTTCCTTAGTAAATATCTATTTCCAAAAGCTAATTAAGCCTAACTGCTCAATTGATATTAACTGATATAATGGAGGATAGCTTTACCAGGGGAGGTTCAGAACTATTGCACTACCCTTCATACCCTCAGGATTACTCCTAGATCACTGAGGGAAATTGTAACAACCTACCTCTGGAAACCCAGGCTGTCAGTGCGTATTAGACTCAAAGAGTAAGTCAAGAGAAGAGGATGGGCTTTTTTAGAGCTCTCTCACAACCTTCTGAGGTAAATAATATAAGTGCTATTATCCTCATTTTACAAATGTTGAAACTGAGGCACAAAAGAGTGAAAGTATCTTGTTGTAAGTTAATGGAGCTTTTCCCTTTGGGTCTGAGTTTTCTTTCATAACATGACAAATAGGAAAATATGTTTAAAATGATTGTACATCATAATCTATATTAGATTACTTACTTAGAGAGGAGGGAGAAAGGGAGAAAGGGAGAAAAAAATTGGAACTAAATCTTATAAAAATGAATGTTGAAAACTATCTTTACATGTAATTTAAAAAAATAAAATACTGAGGGAGAAAAAACAAAATAAGTATACAATAAAACATTTTTTTAAAAAAGTGATGAAATTAGCAGTCTTCTGACTCCAAGTCCAGCATTCTTTCCGCCATAACATAATCTTCCTCCCTCTTTTTCATATACACTAAGTAAGGTTACACTACCGAGAGGCATGTATTATTAAAGAAAATTGCCATTATGATCAGCTCGGCCACTTTTCAGACCCAGAATGTGTTGTCCAATCACATCTATATCATCAATGTACTGCAGACACACATATAGGGAGAATAGTCTTGATAATCCCTTAGTGTCCTTTCAGGATAAAAAGGATATGGGAACAACCCTAAACACATGGAGTGGGGGGATCCTCTGTGGCAAATGTCTGCAAGGACATGGCTGATAATCATAGAATAGGCAGGCACAAATGAGTTGCAATATTTATTGTTGGAGAGAATACTAACATTAATGAGTTTAAAGATCCGTGGGCATATCTAAGTTCTGCAAACATGTGAGTTCAGGTTCTTAATTTATAAGGAAGCTTCAAGGCAATAAAACACCAACACATTATTTGTTTACCTTCTTATACTTCTCAAACTTTTCCATCCCAAGAAACCTTTAAACCATTAAAAAGTGATGAGAACTCCCAAGAACTTTTTTTTTAATGTGGCTTATATCTGTCACTATCTACCATAGTAGAAATTAAACCTAATAAAATATTAAAATATTTATCAGTTCTAAATGGGCAAAGGATATGAACAGTTTTCAGATGAAGAAATTAAAACCATTTCTAGTCATATGAAAAAAAAATGCCCTAAATCACTATTGTTCAGAGAAATGCAAATTAAGACAACTCTGAAATACCACTATACACCTCTCAAATTGGCTAAGATGACAGGAAAAGATAATGACAAATGTTGGAGGGGATATGGGGAAACTGGGACACTGATACATTGTTGGTGGCGTTGTGAGTTGATCCAACCATTTTGGAGAACGATATGGAACTATGGCCAAAGGGTTATAAAACTGTGCATACCCTTTGATCCAGCAGTGTCTCTACTGGGCTCATATCCCAAAGAGATCATTAAAAAAAAGGAAAAGGACCCACGTGTACAAAAATGTTTGTAGCAGTCTTTTTTGTAATGGCAAGGAACTGGAAACTGAATGAATGCCCATAAGTTGGGGAATGGCTGAATAAGTTATGGTATATGAATGTTATGGAATATTATTGTTCTATAAGAAATGATCAGTAGGATGATGTCAGAAAGATCTACAGAGACTTACATGAACTGATGCTAAATAAAGTGACCAGAACCAGGAGATCAATGTACACAGCAACAACAAGATTATGTGATGATCAATTTTGACAGGCATGGATCTTTTCAACAGTGAGGTGATTCAGGCCTATTCCAAAAGACTTTTGATGAAGAGAGCCATCTGCATCCAGAGGGAGGGCTATGGGGACTGAGTGTAGATCACAATATAGTATTTTCACCTTTTTTGTTGTTGTTTGCTTGCTTTTTTTTTCTTTTTTTGATCTGATTTTTCTTGTGCAGCATGATAAGTGTGAAAATATGTGTACAAGAATTATACACATTTAACATATATTGGATTACTTGCCATCTAGGGGAAGAGTTGGAGAGAAAGGATAGAGAAAAAAGTAGAACATAAGGTTTTGCAAGGATGAATATTGAAAACTATATGTGCATATGTTTTGAAAATAAAAAGCTTTTAAAATATACAAATAAATAAAATATTTATCAATTCATTTAAAATAACAATAATAAACCCATTACATTTTACTATAAATTAGATGTTTTTATGAAAAATAATTATATTTCCCCAACCAAAATAAATTTAGAAGACTGGCAATATTTGATATATATTATTTTTTACAGATCTCTTTAAGTGTCTGGCTTCATAAACAACTGGATTCTTAAACCTGTTTCTACATTTAATCCATTGCAGATCCCATAGACAGATCTCTTTAAATGATCTTAGGGACACCCAGGGGTCAGCAGACCACACTTTAAGAACTGTTCTCCTAGGCCTGGAGAGACTTACATGAACTGATGCTGAGTGAAATGAGCAGGACCAGGAGATCATTATATACTTCAACAACAATACTATATGATGACCAATTCTGATGGACCTGGCCATCTTCAGTAATGAGATGAACCAAATCAGTTCCAATGAAGCAGTAATGAATTGAACCAGCTACGCCCAGAGAAAGAACTCTGGGAGATGACTAAGAACCATTACATTGAATTCCCAGTCCCTATATTTTTGCCCACCTGCATTTTTGATCTCCTTCACAGGCTAATTGTACAATATTTCAGAGTCCGATTCTTTTTGTACAGCAAAATAACTGTTTGGCCATGTATACTTCTTGGGTATCTAATTTATATTCTAATATATTTAACATCTACTGGTCATCCTGCCATCTAGGGGAGGGGGTGGGGGAAAGGAGGGGAAAAATTGGAACAAAAGGTTTGTACAACAAAAATGTTGTAAAATTACCCATACATATAACTTGTAAATAAAAAGCTATGAAATAATAAAAAAAAATTGTTCTCCTAAAAAAAAAGAGTTACTCTGAATAAATGTGATTGCTTCAGTTGAAGATGAAGGTAAAGGATGTAGTTACTGTCTTATACATTGTAAAAAGGTAACTCAATCAATGCCCAAAGTCCTCAACTTTAACTTCACTGAGAAGATCAATTTTTCAATAATTTTTAAAATATTGTAAATAATTTTCAAAAATAATTTGGCATAAGAAAATGCTTTTGCCCTCTACGGTTTGCACCAAATCTGCCCAAATCATGATCAAAAGCACTTTAACTATGCTACTAATGATTGCACAAAGACCATAAATTCCTAGCTAGTAATTATGTTGATTTTTACTACAGTCATTTCTAACTATATTTAAGCTACTTATGAGACTTTCTCTTTAATAATCTAGACAGAGCCAGCAGTAAGCAACATGGTAGAGAAGACATCCTTTTCCTTAGAACCCTCATTTATTTTTAGAAAACATTTCAAAAAGTTTATGACAGCAGTGTTTGTATATGCATATGTGCTTTTACTGACAAGGTACTGACTCATAATGTCTGACCTTGATAAGCCTCAAATCTGTAGGTGAGATAGTGGATGTCTACCTCAAACATGTAAAGACTTCTCCCTCACCCCTTGTCTCCTGAAGAATGATGGATGAGAGCAATTATTCCAATGACAATGAAGCTAAGGCAGATAATATGTAACACTTAGAGCTTGGTCAGACATCAAAGATACCAGGATCATTCACTGCATCCTGGGCCATTGTCAGGCATCTTGACTTTTATCCTGCCACTGGACTTCAACTCATGAAAAGAGATTGAGGTCAATGTCAATCACACATAATTCATCTGATTGATAGCTTTGGTCCTCTTCAAAAATGAAGGATGAACAACAATATTTCCTCTCTTTTGCATTTATGTGTATTTTTTATAGTATTTTATTTGGCCATATACATGTAAAGATAGTTTTAAACATCCATCTTGCAAAACCTTCCTCCACCTTCCCTAAAGAGCAAGCAATCCGATATAGATTAAATATGTGCAATTCTTCTAAATATATTTCCATATTCATTATACTGTGCAAAAAAAAATCAGATCAAAAGGAGGAAAAACATTTTTTAAAAAGCAAGTAAATAAATTACAATAACAACAAAAGGTGAAAATACCATGCTTTGATCCACATTCAGTCCCCATACTTCTCTCTCTGGATGCAGATGACTCTTTCCATTAAAAATTTATTGAATAATCTTATGATGAAGAGAGCCATCTACACCCAGAGAGAGGACTGTGGGAACTGATTGTGGACCATAACATAGCATTCTCACTCTCTCTGTTGTTGTTTGCTTGCATTTTACTTTCTTTCTCAGGTTTTTTTTTCTTCTTGATTCGATTTTTCTTGTGCAAGAAGATAACTGTATAAATATGTATACATATTTTGGATTTAACATATATTTTAACATATTTAACATGTATTGGATTACCTGCCATCTACAGGAGGGAGTGGAAGGAAGGAGGGGAAAATTTGGAACACAAGGTTTTGCAAGGGTCAGTGTTGAAAAATTACCCATGTGTATGTTTTGTAAATAAAAAGCTTTAATAAAAAAAATCTATTGATATTTACTTCAATCACCTCATTGTTTAAAAGAGACAAGTCCATCACAGTTGATCATCACATAATCCTGTTGCTGTTATGTATTATAAACAATAATAAATCCAGAACTTTAACTATAGCCTCTGTGTAAGATCAAAAAATTATATAGAATTAAGAGTTGAAATATTCTTTGAAGTCATCTTTCAGATGAGTAAACTAAGATCCATTGGATTTAAGTGACTTACAAAATGGGACACACTTAGTGACAAAGTCAGGGTCAGGATAGAAGAGACCTAGATTTGGAACAAGATTACCTGAGTTTGAATGCTTCTTCAGACATTTCCTAGCTCTGTGATAATGAGCAAGCAGTATAATTTCTCAAAGATTCCTTTTGCTTGGAATTTGGAAAACATTTGGGATTTGGAAAACAGGGATAGCAATAATAATAATATTGTTATTATCATAAGGATTTAGGTTTCCCAACTCCACATCTATTTTCTATCCAGAAATAATATATACTATACTATACTATACTATACTATACAATATAAAAATAAATCATTGCTGACTCTTTGGTACAGAGAGTTTATGGACAGAGGATAGGACAGTATAGGGTAATCTGGAGAAATCAGTCCAGATCAAATTCATGTGCATGAACACATACACATGTGTGCAAGCATACACACATACACACACCTCTCTAACCCAAGAGAGTTAGATTATCCATAACGCTTTTCTGTTCTTTTAGTTCTTCCCTCCTTGAGATTTCTTGTGTTGCCTCTAACACAGATTTCTTCTCTTCTGTATCTAAACTATTTTCCCCTTCTTTATCTTCTTAAGACATGCCATATCAAGTCCATATAAACTCTTAAATTTTGAATGTGATTTTCTACTCTCATCAGTGATAAAAATAAATTGACAAGAAAATGCTGGCAAATTTATTCCACTTCATGTCTGTTAATAGCTTTTCAGGATCTTGGAGTGTTCAAATTTTAGCTGTGTCTTATGCTAAACTTCTTACAAGTTTATTTTTGCCTTTTTTCTTTTCACTGTCTTGTAAGATGCCTGTTCATGACTGTGCACTATCTTGTACCATGATGTTTTTCTTTTTTTAATATTGTTTTCTTTTTCTGTTTATACATGTACACTAATTTTTCATATACATTTCTTTATGAATCATATTGGGATTGAAAAATCAGAACAAGGGAAAAACCACAAGAGAAAAAAAAAAACAGAAGAAAAAAAAGTGAACATAATGTGTTGATTTACATTTATTCTCCATAGTTATATTTTTGGATGCAGATGGCTTCTTCTATCAAGATTTTATTGGGATTGTCTTGGATCACTGAACCACTAAGAAGAACCAAGTCTTTCATAGTTGATCATCAAACGATCTTGCTGTTATTGTATTCTTGGTTCTGCTAGTTCCTTTCAGCATCAGTTCATGTAAATCTTCCCAGGCCTTTCTAAAATTAGCTTGTACATCATCTTTAATAGAACAATAATATTCCATTACTTCATATACTATAACTTATTCAGCCATTCCCCAATTGATAGACATCTGCTCATTTTCCAATTCTTTGCCACCACAGAGTTGCTATAAAGCTTTTTGTACATGAGGATTCTTTTCCCTCCTTTATGATTTCCTTGGGATACAGATTCAGTAATGGCACTGCTGGATCAAAGAATATATACAATTATATAGCCATTTTCAACATAGTTCCAAACTGCTCTCTAGAATGGTTGGATCATTTCACAACTCTATCAACAATGCATTAGTGTCCCATTTTTCCCACATCCCTTCCAACATTTATCATCATTCTTTTTCTGTCATCTTAGTCAATCTGAAAGATGTGAGGTGATACTTCAGAGTTGCTTTAATTTGGATTTCTCTAATCAATAGTGATTTAGAACATTTTTATATGTATCTAGAGATAACTTTTATCATCTGAAAATTGTCTGTTTATATCCTTTGTGTATCATTTGGGGAGTGACTTGTATTCTTATAAATTTGACAGTTCTTTATATATTTTAGTTTATGAAAAACACTGGCTGTAAAAAATTTTTCTCAGCTTTGTACTTCTCTTTTAATCTTGTTTGTGCTGGTTTTGTTTGTGTAAAACCTTTTTAATTTAGTGTAATCAAAGTTGTCCATTTTGCATTTCATAACGTTCTCTAGTTCTTCTTTGGTCATAAATTCGTCCCTTCTCCAAAGATCTGATAGGTAAACTATTTCTTGCTTTCCTAATTTGCTTATGGGATTACCCTTTACACCCAAATTATATATCCATTTTGATTTTATTTTAGTATGGGGTGGGACAGGTAGGTCTATGACAAGTTTCTGGCATGTTATTTTTCAGTTTTCCCAGAAATTTTTATGAAATAGTGAGTTCTTATCCCAGAATCTGGAGTTTTGGAGTTTTATCAAATACTAGATTACTATAAGCCTTGATTATTGTGTCATGTGTATCTAACCTATTCCAATCATCCACCACTCTGTTTCTTAACCTGTACCAAATACTTTTGATGACTGCTGCTTTATAATATAGTTTTAGGTTTTGCGCTGCTAGGCCACCATCTTTTACATTTTCTTTTCATTAATTACCTTGATATTCTTGCCCTTTTCTTTTCCAGATGAATTTTGTTATTATTTTTCTCCCTCTATAATTTTTTGACAGTTTGATTGTTAATGACACGGACAAGTAGATCAATTTAGATAGAATTATCATTTTTATTGTATTAGCTCAGCCTACCCATGAGCAATTAATATTTTTCTAATTGTTTAGATCTGACTTTATTTGTGTGAGAAATGTTTTATAATTGTATTCATATGGTTCTGGGTTTGTCTTGGCAGGTAGACACCCAACTATTTTATTTTGTCTACAGTTATTTTAATGGAATTTATCTTTCTACCTTTTTTCATTCCTGATTTTATTGGGAATGCATTTAGCTTCTCCCTATTACAAATAATGCTTGCAGATGGTTTTACATAGATGATACTTAACACTTTTTTTTTAATAGCCTTTTATTTACAAGTTATATGCATGGGTAATTTTACAGTATTGACAATTGCCAAACCTTTTGTTCCAATTTTTCCCCTCCTTCGCCCTATCCCCTCCCCCTGATGGCAGGTTGACCAATACATATATTAAGTATGTTAAAGTATAAATTAAATACAACATAAGCATATATTTCCTAACAGTTATTTTGCTGTACAAAAAGAATCGGACTCTGAAATAGTGTACAGTTAGCCTGTGAATGAAATCAAAAATGCAGGTGAACAAAAATATAGGGATTGGGAATTCTATGTAATGGTTCATAGTCATCTCCCAGAGTTCTTTCGCTGGGTGTAGCTGGTTCAGTTCATTACTGCTCTATTGGAACTGATTTGGTTCATCTCATTGCTGAGGATGGCCAGGTCCATCAGAATTGATCATCATATAGTATTGTTGTTGAAGTATATAATGATCTCCTGGTCCTGCTCGGTTCACTCAGCATCAGTTCATGTAAGTCTCTCCATGCCTTTCTGAAATCATCCTGCTGGTCATTTCTTACTGAACAATAATATTCCATAATATTCATACCACAATTTATTCAGCCATTCTCCAGTTGATGGACATCCACTCAGTTTCCAGTTTCTGGCCACTACAAAGAGGGCTGCCACAAACATTCTTGCACATACAAGACCCTTTCCCTTCTTTAAGATCTCTTTGGGATATAAGCCCAGTAGTAACATTGCTGGATCAAAGGGTATACACAGTTTGATGATACTTCTCACTTTAAGGAAAACTTCCTTTATTCCCCTGCTCTTTAGTGTACCATACTGTTTTGTAAATAATCTTATATTCTTACCAGTATTTTTCTCAGTTACCATACTTCTCCATTTGCTACAGAAGTCAAAGTGAGTTCTTTTTGTCTCCTTATTATGGTTACTGTTATATATTAGTTAAACTTCTTTAAGAAATTATGATATGTTTATTGGGAGGACCAAGGCACTTTAGGAACATTTCCTAATATAATAACCATTATTGATTGCTTTCACATCGCTTTTGTATGATTCTTGGCTAGCAATAATAGCCAGAGTATGTGTAGTAGTATATAATATTGAGTCTTATCTTCTTTAAACAGATATCATGTGTGACATAATTAAATTTATTAAATTATCTTCCAGGAAAAAAAAGAAATTATGATAGAGTTAATGTTTTTACTTTTATTAACATCTCATTTTTAAGAGGAAACAACTCCTTTGACTAGATCAGATTGAAGCTGATGTAATTGTGTATTATGCCTTCTATTCCAATTTGGTATTGACTTTTGGCATTTACTGTAAGCAAATTACTGAAGTAAATTACTGTAAGTAATTAATCATCAAGTTCTATACACACAACCATTTCTGAAATGACTCTCATCTTGGTAACTAGTCTTTTTTTCCCCTAAGCTATAGTCAATTTTTTAATGTAAAAGACTTGCCATTTTACAATACTTTCCCACTCCCTTCTTAATGAAAATACTCATAAAATTCTGACATGTTACTTCTGAGTTATCTATTAAAAAAAAAAAAAAAAACCTTTGTTATTGTTTAGTAACATTCAACTCTTTGTGACCCCATCTGGAATTTTCTTGGCAGAGATATTTGGCAGAGAGTAGTTTGCCATTTCCTTCTCCATCTCATTTCAAAAATTAAGAAACTGAGGCAAACAGGGTTCAGTGATGTGCCCAGAATCACACAGCTAATAAATATTCCTACCTCCAGGACTGGTACTCTATCCATTATGCTACCTAGTTGCCCACAAAACCTTTGGCTCCTTTCAATTCTTGTTCAGAACCATGGTTTTCCAAGATAGGTTTCACTATGTTCCCCTGCATTCACATTTGAATTTAACATTCCTAAGTGACAACATAAAGGCTGATTTGGTTTGAAACTGCTTCTCAAATTCTTCATAAAAATTCTTCTACTTCTTTGTCTTCTGAAACAGATTCCAGCCCATAAGCTGAAGTTACCTTCATGATGATCTGTTTGCCTATGCTCATCAGAAAGTGACATTTCCTGCAGCCTTTGAGCATACAATGAAACCAAATCCTTTATTCACTCTGGAAAGGATATATGAAACATGAGAGCCTGTGGGCAATCTTTCTATCGAAGTGAAACTTCTTTTGGTCTCTGGGATTTATTTATAGAGAGAATCACAGTACAGATGTGGTTCAGTTACTTTGGCTGCTCATTAACTTTTTATTGTTGGACAAGGTCTCATAGTTAGCAGGCCAGAAGTTAAATTAATGTATTCAGACGGTCTAAAAACTGTGCCTTTTCTTTTGTTGTTACTTCACTATTAACCTTGGAAAACCATAAGAAAACCAAGGAAAAACTGAAGGGCAATTTTTATTTTCATGCATTTCATGGTTTTCCCTACCCAAAGTGGGGCAGTTAGGTGGTACAGTGGGCTTAGCATCAGGAAAACTTGAGTTAAAATCCAGATTCAGACACTTAACTAGCCATATAACCCTGTCTGCCTCAACTGTAAAATGGGGATAATAACAGCACCAACATCATGGGTTTGTTATAATGAAATGAGATAATATTTGTAAAGAGCTTAGCAGAGTGTTTAGCACAAAGTATTCCCTTAATAAATGCTTATTCCTTTCCCCCCACACACATACAAGCAATTTAGCCATCTATCCACTCTGTCTTTAAATATGTGCCAGAAAAGTAATCAGTATTTCTCCAACATCCCCAACTTTCTAGGTGCCCTCAGAGGCTCTTTCCTAGGTTCTCAACTTTTCTCCTTTTATGCCAATTCACTTGATCATATTATGTTAATATGATCACATCATCATTATCAATATCATATCATTAATTATGAAATCACATTATGATTTCAATTATTGTCTCTATACAGATGATTCTTAGATCAAGTTGTCCAGCCCTAACTCTCTGCTGACTTGAATGTAAGATGTAGACATCTTAAAGTCAACGTGTCCAAAAATAAAAAATAAAGTCATCTTTCCCATCAAACCATCCTCCTCTTAACTTTCCTGTTTCCTGTTGCTGTAGATGTATACCATCCTCCTCCTAGTAACCCAGGCTTTCAAAGCCAGGTATATATTCCACTCTTTAATCTCTCACTACTCTACTCCCCTCATGTTTGATCAATGATGAAATATTGTCATCTGTACCTTCATAATATCTCTCCTGTGATGCTGCCACCCCTCTGGAATAGGTTCTCATCACTTCATACCTAAATATTTCAATAAGCTTCTGATTGGTCTCCCTGACATAAATTTCTCCACACTTCAGTAAATTATCTATTCAACTGTCAAAGTGATCTTTCTAAAATAGAGGTCTGACGAGGTCACTCGCCATACTCAAAAAATTTCAGACTCCCTCTCATTTCCAAGATCAAATATAAAATATACTGTTTGGTGTTCCAAGTATTTCATAACCTTCCCCTCTCCCATCTTTCTGGGCTTATTATACTTGATATCCTGCTGCATACTCTGACATTCAGTGACACTGACTTCCTTGCTTTTCCTTAAACTAGACACTTTATTTCTCTGCCCTGGCCATTGCTCTGGAATGGGTTCTCCCCTCTTCTTTTCCATTTCCTGAATTACCTGGATTCCTTCAAGTTCTAGCTAAAATCTCATTTGCTACAGGAAGCCTTTCTCAATCACTTTTAATTCAATCCCTTCTCTCTGTTAATTATCTCCAATTTATCTGTTTGTACATAATTGTTTGTATGTTGTCTCCTCTGATAGATTGATAGCTCCTTGAAAGCAGGGATGGTTTTTTGCCTTTCTTTGTATTGCCAGCATTTGGCAGAGTTCCTATCACTTAGCAGATACATAATTAATACTAGTGTACTGACTTTTTTGTTGCTATTGTTCATTAATTGAGAATTTCAAAAATTAAAAAAATCTATGCAACAAAAGGAATTTTCTATATTGATGACTAGTCAGTCATTATATTGCAAAGGGAAAGATATAAACAAATAATTATGTATTATAATGAAAAGATCACTAATCACCAGGAAAAGTTGTTTCAAGTATTAATTTTGATAATCATGTGACTTTGTACAATTCTTATAAACATAAGATGCCTCGGTAAAGTGGGAGAAATTGAACCAGAAGATATCTACAATCCAGTCCAACTTGAACAACTTATGATCCAATAAAAGAAAAAAAGACAAGAACATATGGAGGGGCTTTGATTTCCACTTGAAAAGAAAGTACCCACATATATCCACTGAAATACCAAAAAGAAATGAAAAACAACACTAGGAGGGAAAATGACTTGCATCTCTGAGACTGATGATTTCTCCAAAACCAAACAAAGAAAGCCAATGAAAAACCATGTTGTAGGTATAAGCCTTCTTCATTTGAGAGCTTTAGTTTGTTAATTGAAAAAAAAATATTTTATGTTGAAATTGTATTTGGAAAAATAAAATACTATTTAAAAAGAAAAGGAAAAAAGAAAAAACACACAAAGAAATTTACAAAATGAAAATAGATTTATTTTGGGAAGAATATGTTCAACTGAAACCAAAGAGTTCCTCTAAGTTTAAATAAGCTTAACTGAAAACAAAAAGTTTCTCAAAGTTTAAAGAAATAGGAATAATATGAGTAGGAAGGGAAAAGGATTAGATCATATCTGACTATATCACATTGCTTGTTGTCTTGGGGAGAAGGGAGGTATGTGAAGAAGGAAGAAAAATTTGGAAGATAACTCTTACAAAAATTAATGTGGAAAATTATCTTTACATGTATTTGGAGTAATAAAGTATTATTGAAAAATAAATAAATAAAAAAATTTTTAAAGAACGCTTGGCCTAGAAAAAGTAGCCAAAACTTAACACATTGTTTAAAAACAACAGCAATAATAAAACAGAGTGACTCAAATGTTTTGATGTCTCATTGAGACATGGAGGTGATCCTGTGTTCTTAGAGGCTTTGACAGAAGAACACAAGCTCTGACAGAACTTATCACAATGACTTTGAGTTATAAGTCTGTAACAAACTATGGACAGCAGATTAGCTAAAAATTTAGAGAATCTCATCAACAAGTTAGCTACAGGAGAATTAATGATTAAGCTATAAAATCTCTCAGAAAAACATCTACCCAGATAAAGATGGGTCATAATATGTGTATGTGGACTGACCACACTGACCCCAATTATAGATCCTTGAAATATTGAAAAAATATAAACATAATTAGAGGGTCTAAAAACCACTATTCCTCTTAACTGACACCAATGCAGTATTGTAAAAATCACCAAGGAGAGCTGGGTACATACTAAAGTGATACAGTATTGACAATCCAACAACTCAAACCTACTCCCTTCAGAGAAATGGTCACTCCAGAAGAGCTACTCTAGGCTACTGAGTCAACAAATAAGTTTCTAAATAAAGTTTCCCAAACTTGATCTCATATGAGAATCTAAAATATATTTGATTTTCTAAAAATTCTTTATTTGGAAGAAACTCCAGAACACTAATAGTATTTCAGAATAAGTGGGGTAGATGTCTTATAGCATATAAAAATGTCCCTAGAGAATGGCACTTTCCACCCATGACACATACGTGTTGGGAAGGAATTCTTGCATTACCCAACTATAAGATTAAAAAAGTTTGTTTATTAATAGGTCTTCAAATAAAACCAGCTAGCTGGTTTTAGAAATTAGCTAGAAATTAACAGTAGAAAATTGGTTTTGTTTTTGTATCCCCAGCCCTTAGAAACTTCAGCTAAGTTGATATTGAGGCAATTTTAGATTTCAATAAGGAATATGAATTTTTAAATCTGAGGGAAAGGTACATTGTGTTTGTAATAGAAAAACTAATGAAGATGTACTGTTTTAATGATATGTTTCCTAGGTGCAATATGGAACACTGAAGAGAGTTTAGACTGAGAGTTAGAAAATCTCTATTCTTTTCTCTACTCTGCCATTAACTAGCTGTGTGACTATTAGCATGTTCCTTATCTTTTCTGGAACTCAAATTTCTCACCTGTAAAGCAAAGGGAAGAAAATCACTAGACTCTCTTGTCCTGGGATGGGGATGTCTGAGTGTGTGTGTATATATATATATATATATATATATATATGTAAGATATAATGCCAGAGCAATAAGAGGATGGTAAAAAAAATATATTCTAGGAAAATTTATAGAGAGAGAGAGAGAGAGATCACTCTTCATTCATAGTTGGTTCAAATATCATTTAGGCTGTTGTATAGAAGAGGGATTAGATTTATTCTACTTGGCTCTAAAGCAAAGAACTAGGTAGAAGCTAAAGGGGCAAATGCAGATTCCATGGAGGAGGGGGCGGAGACGGGGGGTGGAGTGGACTTAAAGAGACCAGTCCAAAAATAGAATGAGTTGCCTCTGGGTGTAGTAGGTTTCCCAAATGGGAGGTTGAATGACTTCTTAAGGAGATCAGATAGAAAGGGATTGTCAGCCAGGACAAGATTGGTATTAGCCTCTGAGGACCCTCTCAGCAGAGAAAAAGTGATTTGGACACCGTCTAGCTCTATAACTAGCTCTAAACTACTTCAAAACTGTCAAATCTGCTGAACTGTACTACATTCCCATAATCCTATCAATAAGCTGCTAACATAGCGTAACACTCTAGCTCTCATTTTCCATGACAGGTAACTAAGGTAAAAAAGAAACTAGAGAAAGCAGAAAATCACCTAAATGTATTTCTTAGTCCCCTAAAATCCAAGAATCACGGTTTAGAACTTTTAGGGATCCATTCTAGGCTTCTGAACCTGAGGTCTGTGAATTCGGTTTTGTTTTTAAATAACTACCCCCCCCCAAAAAAAAATGGTACTATTAAGTTGTATACTTTGATCGCCATTTCAATATATTTTCTTTCATAGTCCTATGTATTTCGTTTCCTGTATTTAAAAACTTTATTTTCCCATACATATAACTTGTAAATAAAAAGCTATTAAAAAAAAAAAAAAAAAAAAAAACTTTATTTTGAGAAAGGGTCCAAGTCCATAGGCTTCACCAGACTGTGAAAGATGGCACAAGGAAAGGTTAAGAACTCTTGATCTAGTCCAGTCTGCCGCTTTACCAAATATTTTTACTTCTTGAGCACATGGAAAGCTTTCCAGGCTCCTCTAGACCACGCGGCTGAACATGAACCAAAATACAGTTATCCTTTGAAAAAAAAAAAAACGGCTTAGAGACAGAAGGTCAGTTAAAAACGCAACGCAAGTCTTGTCTGAAAAGGCAAGCCCGCTGTTTGCAGCAGATCGTACATCTTTTCCAAAGAGGAAACTAGCCAGGGTGAGAGCATGGTTACGGTCTGTTGTTTAACTGGGGTCGGACAACGTCCGCCTTACTCAAACACAAACTGTTCTCTGCGGGTATTTGGAAGCAGCGGGGATGACCTTCAGGTACCGCGCCTCAGCCGGGTCCCACCCCCCTCCCTCCCCTGCGCTCCCGCCCAGGGCCAGCCCAGGTGGACGTCAGGAGGATGGAGGAAGGCAGGGGGAGGTCACTTGGACTCGCTACCGGGGAGGGCCGCCGCTCACCTGCGCCAGGCACTCACCACGCCCGCCAGTTCCCCAAACCAGTCAGCGAGTGAGCCAAGAACTGCGCCCTGGCCGGCTATTTATACAGCGCTATTTTAATCGCGTTCCCTGATTGGTCCGGCCATTGAGGCGCTGGCCCATTCATGTCTGGGCTAAATTTCTGAACTTCTCTTTTCTGAGGAGCTTCCTTTCCCTGGCTGGGGGCGGAGACCGATGGAGAAGTGGGCGGAGGCACGTGAAGCTGAGGACTGAAGGAACCCCTGGCCCCCCGAGGAGGGCTAGTTCTTGTCCCGCTGGGGTGGGGCCTTGTGGGGCTATCCCTTGGGGAAGGGTACCCCGCGTGCAGGTGCTCCTGGGCTGAAATCAGCCACTGTTCCCCAGGGGCACTTGGGGAGGGAACTGGGTATGCGTAAATCTGTGGCTGCCCATCTTTTGCCTTTTGGTAAACTGACCATAGGTAGTTTTCTCCGTGGGGTATCTCAAAAGTCTCAGTGCCCTTTTAAGCCTTTTAGAACTTAAGCTAATGTGCCCAAAAAGTTATCAAACTGTGCATACCCTTTGATCCAGCAGTGTTACTACTGGGCTTATATCCCAAAGAGATTATAAAGAAGGGAAAGGGACCTGTATGTGCCAAAATGTTTGTGGCAGCCCTTTTTGTAGTGGCTAGAAACTGGAAACTGAATGGTTGTCCATCAGTTGGAGAATGGCTGAATAAATTGTGGTATATGAAAATTATGGAATATTACTGTTCTGTAAGAAATGACCCAACAGGATGATTTCAGAAAGGCCTGGAGAGACTTACACGAACTGATGCTGAGTGAAATGAGCAGGGCCAGGAGATCATTATATACTTCAACAACAATACTATATGATGACCAGTTCTGATGGACCTGGCCATCCTCAGCAATGAGATCAACCAAATCACTTCCAATGGAGCAGTAATGAACTGAACTAGCTATGCCCAGAGAAAGAACTCTGGGAGATGACTCAAAACCATTACATTGAATTCCCAATCCCCATATTTTTGCCCACCTGCATTTTTTATTTCTTTCACAGGCTAATTGTACAATATTTCAGTCTGATTCTTTTTGTACAGCAAAATAACAGTTTGGTCATGTATACTTATTGTGTATCTAATTTATATTTTAATGTATTTAACATCTACTGATCATCCTGCCATCTGGGGGAGGGGATGGGGGGTAAGAGGTGAAAAATTGGAACAAGAGGTTTGGCAATTGTTAATACTGTAAAGTTACCCATGTATATATCCTGTAAATAAAAGGCTATTAAAAAAAATTTAAAAAAAAAAAAAAAAAAGAGAAAATGACTTCAGCAAACCTCAACTGGCAGGCTTCTCTCAGGAGCATTTCCTGCCCACAATACCTCAGTTCATTCTGTTCTTTCCTTCGTCAGCCAACAACATAGTAAAACGGGGAGGAATAACTCCACTCATAAAGTGTATCTTTGAATATTACTTCTACCAATCTGCTCAGATACTCCCCTTCGAGGTCTCATCTATTTAAAAATAATAGTATATGTATGTATATGTATACATAACTCCTACTGTGTGTCAGACATTGTGCAAAAGACTTTACAAATATTTCTTCTGATCCTCACAAAAACCCTGGATCCTATTATTATCCCCATATTCCAGCCTAGGAAACTTGATTCTACAGAGGGTAAGTGACTCACCAGGTTAGTGAGTGTCTAAAGTGGGATTTGAATTCACCTTTTCCTTACCCTGGGCCCAGTGTTCTATCCCCTATGTCACCTAACTGACTCTACTTTATCAATAACTCTGGGTTCTTTTTCAGTTACAACTCTATGATCCTATTACTTAGGCCCTCTGTATTTTTCTGTTTCCTCCTATTCTGTTTATTCTGACATGAAATTTGAACTCCCTAAAGTCCATTTCTATCATATTCCTTTATAATCATCATACTCATTAGCATGGCATACTGGCTAGAGTCAGGAAGACCACGTTTCAAGTCCTTCATCTGACACATCAGTCATGTAGCTACCTGCAAATCCCTTAGCCCCTCAGATTATAAATTATAGATGAGTTATTGAACTGAATTGGTGGAGGGAGATCCCAAACTGGGAATTCTGAATGTTGATAAAATCACAGATCTGGACAAAGGAAAAAATCAAACCTATGTCTACCTTTGCATGGAATCTTGCAGTCTGTCAAGCAACCAATAACATAATTTCCTCATTTCCTCTTTTTTAAAACTGATTTCAGACTTGTTTTAGACTTCTCTGGTGACAAAAATTGAAAATATAATTTAAATCAAATAAACGGACAATCTTAGACATGTAAAGCAAATGGGCCATTCAAAACCATCCACTGTACTTTGAATGAGAAAGTAGCTTTGGAATGTCTCTGTGACTCAGTCAGTCATCAAGCATTAGAATCACAAGTATGATCCCTGAATGAAAAGCATAAAAAAACAACAATATAAAAAGAGATTTCCTAAACCAATATGCCTTTGAAATTTGCAGTTAAATGGAAAACCTAGATATATCAAATGTATCTATTGTTTAAAAGTTATTTGTTTATTGAATGGAATTGACATCGAAATGTAAAAAATTACTTTTTTTTTTTAAAACAAACACATATATTATCATAGAGTCATGATGGTTCTTGTTGCCAACTACATGGGAGTCTCTTAGCACTTTCAAGGCCCGATGGTGGGACAATTGGACAATATTTCTTATTTATTGATAAGAAAACAGATTTGTCTTGGATCTCATAAATCCGAAAGATACATTTGTTTGATCTACTGCTAACTTAAGAAATGGAGTGGAAGGAAGAAAAAAAATAACCAGACTATACAGGGCTCACGGATTCCTACCCTTCCTCCTGAATATAAAGGATAGTGGAGAATGAAGATGCCCTAGAGTTGCTAAGTTTTTTCCAGGGTTTAGAAATCTGTCAATATGCATATTGTTGAAGGAAAATCTTTGTTATTGAGCAGCTTCAAATTTATTACGTTGTTAGTTGTTGTACTTATACAGAAGTGAGGATATCATCGCTAACCCAGACTCTTACATTGCTCTGAGAGAAAATTCATTGTGTGTGCATTTGTTTTCTTTTTTTACTTAACAAATCTTGTTCAGAGAAACTATGACTTAAGAATATAAATTATTGCTGTTCCATGTAGCCTTTTTTTCATTGGTCTCAAATTTGATTGATCCATTAGTATAGCAAGGAAACTTGGGATGTAGTCCAATCTCAAAGTATTGATATTTTATCCTGGAAAAGAAAATTTAAAGGACATGCATGGGCATCTAGATGGTAAAGTGGATACTGGGCTTGAAACCAGGAAGACTCATTCTCATGAGTTCAAATCCAACTTCAGACACTTTCTAGCTGTGTGATCCTGTCGTTTGATCCTGTTTGCTTCAGTTTCTCGATCTATAAAATGAGCTGGAGAAGAAAATGGCAAACTCTCAGATCTTTGCCAAGAAAACTCCAAATGGGGTCACAAGAAGTTAGACATGACTGAAATGACCTAACAATAAAAAATCTTTTTAGGAATCATTCCATTTTTCTCCTAGCTGCCTAATCAAAAAAAGAACTGCCACAACTTGAGATTCTGAATGAATTAACAGAAAATGATTGAACAGAAAAATATTGATTTAAACTTTGAAAAGATACAAACAAGACCTTTGTATGGTTAAGAAGAAAGACACCATTGTCAAAGTGTTGTATCTTTATTACTCTCTCCTAATGACTAACACAGATTAATTAGTTACTATTCACACTTCAAATTTCATCCTAACACTTCAATAGAATCTTTTCTCCAAGTTAATTCCACTCATTTTCCCATTCTATGTTTGTTGATTCAATTAAATTCAATAAACATTTACTTAGCACCTACTAAGTGCCAGGCACTGTGCTAAACTCTGGAGATCAAAAAGAAGTTAAAACCTTTTTGTCTTCAAAGAATTTACAATCCAATAGGTGAGTCAACACTTACTATATTAGGACTTATCTCTGGGTTCATAAGATCTCCTTTATTAAATGATCAAAGGATATAAACAATTCTCAAAATAAATGTAAGCTCCTAACAATCATGTGAAAGATTGCTCCAAGATCTGTACACAGCAACAGCAAAATTATACAAAGATCAATTCCAACTTTAATATATTTAACGTCTACTGGTCATCCTGCCATCTAGGGGAGGGGGTGGGGGGAAGAAGGGGAAAAGTTGGAACAAAAGGTTTGGCAATTGTCAATGCTGTAAAATTACCCATGCATATAACTTGTAAATAAAAAGCTTTTTAAAAAAAAAAAAAAAAAGATCAATTCTAATAGACTTGGCTCTTTTCAACAATAAGATGATTGAGGCTAGTTCCAATGGTCTTGTGCTGAAGAAAGTGATCAGCACCCAGAGAGATTGTAGGAACTGAGTGTGGATCACAACACAGTATTTTCACTCTTTTTGTTATTGTTTGCTTGCATTTTGTTTTCCTTTTTGATCTGATTTTTCTTGTGCAACACGATAACCGTGGAAATATGTATAGAAGAATTGTATGTTTTTAACATATATTGGATTATTTGCTGCCTAGGGGAGGGGATGAAGAGAAAGGAGGGTAAAAATTTAGAACACAAGGTTTTGCAAGGGTGAATGTTGAAAATTATCCATGCATATGTTTTGAAAATTAAAAAAAAATTTATAATTTAAAAAAAAGAAATATTGATCCAGGTAACCAATAATAAGAGAAGGAATGGATTAATTGAACTGATTTGACTGAATAGGGCATTCCCAAGTGAAGAAACTAGCTCTACAAAGTAGGTCAGAGCCTTCTCTGAAGCTCAAAAGTCTCAAAGTTGCCCAGAACACTGAAAGTTTAAATGACACATAATGAGTGTATGTCATAGGGGTAGAACTTGAACCCAAGTCCTCCTGAATCCAGTTTTCTATCCACTACAATTCTGAGGTTTCACTTCACATCTAGCAAATTGACAAAGATCTTTTTAAAAAAAAAAAAAAAAAAAGACAAAAATATTCTGTGTTGGAAGGTTTGGGGAAAAAACAGGTATGTTAACACAACTGCACAACTGATCAATATTTATTAATTCCCTACTATATGCTAGGCAATTTGTACAAAATTGAAAATATACATACAATTAAGGAAATTCTACTCCCCCAAAGCTTACATTCTGATGGAATGTTGATGAAGTTGTGCACTGAAAAACAATTTGGAATTAGTCTAAACAAGAGAGAGAGAGAGAGAGAAAGGAAGGAAGGAAGGAAGGAAGGAAGGAAGGAAGGAAGGAAGGAAGGAAGGAAGGAAGGAAGGAAGGAAGGAAGGAAGGAAGGAAGGAAGGAAAAGAGAAAGAAAAAAAACAACTTAAAACGTCCATATGCTTTGATCCAGAGATATACCTTAAAGTGGTCAATGACAGAAATAAAGGTCTCATATACAACAAAATATTCATAGCAGTATTTTTTTAGTGGTAGGAAAGACCTAGAAACAAAGTAGATTCCAGTGCATTGGGAACAGTTAAACAAATTGTGGCACTTAAATGTAATGTAATATTAATGTCTCACAAGAAAGGATGAATATTAAACATTCAGAGAAGGAAAGGAAGATTTATACAAGTCAACGCAGAGTGAAGTAAGCAGAATCAGGATATGTAGGATAACCACAATAATGTAAATAGAATAGCAACAGTAACTACATAACAACAAAGAAGTTAAGTGCTAGATCATTATTTAAATGACTAAGCTTGGCCAGGGAGAAGACTTGAGAAAATAAAGCACCATCTTTTCTTTGCAGAGATAGGAGAGAATGGATGTAGGCTATTTCATATATTGTCAGACATGCTTCATAAGTTGATTAGTTTTGCTGAACTGGTCTCTCCCCTTCATAAAACAAAGCAAAACAAAACAAAACAAAAAACCTTTGTTATAAGGAATAGTTTGATGAATGGGGCAAAAATTTTTTTTAAATAAATAAGCATATGAATATAATTAAATATATCCCTCCCACAAAAAGAAAAAATAATTATTTTAAAATATGCTTATTAAACTAAATGTCAAGTAGATAAATATTGGGCACTTGGATGATAAATGCCTATAGCTAATTCCTGCTATTCACAAAACATTTCTTCTGACACTAATTGTTATTTGAAAATGGCTTGGGCTAGCAAAGCATAAGATATAAAAGTAGGCACAGAAATTATTGTATTCTCTCTTTGAAGACTTCAAGGGTGATGGGATTTTCCCCGCTTTGAAAACCATTCAAGTTTATCTGTGGTAATTGATTTTGCAGAGCAGATGATTTTTCTTTTCTGCTGCTATTCACATTTAAGAAAAAGAAAAAAGGCAACGTGGCAAAGTTGTGTTGTGGAAAAAGATTGTATTTGGACTCAGAAACCGTGGAGTAAGGTTACTATCTTTGGGATCCTGCAGAATGCCACTTGCAAAATGAATTAAATGATCTACAAAGTCTAAAGCTTTAGAACTATTGTATATGAAATCATATACTTTTACTGGGATTAAAAATATTGACATTTGGGGGGAAGGAAATGGGTTATAATAACCCCAAAATGCAAATTTTCAAGACTTGTGGATCTTATACAATTTATTTTTTTCCTTCTAGAGAAAATACCATGGAATGATCTTGAAAAATTAAAACAATTTGCTTTTTTTTTCATTCTTGTATTTGCTTTTTTCCCTTTTGATCTGATTTTTCTTTGTGCAGCATGACAAATATAGAAATATGTTTAGAGGAATTGCACACAATTAACTTATATTGGATAGCTTGCTATCTAGGGGATCGGGGGAGAGAGGGATAAAAATTTGGAACACAAGATTTTATAAAGGTGAATGTTGAAAACTATCTTTGCATGTATTTGGAAAAATAAAAAAACTATTATTAAAAAAGAAAAGAAATTATAACAATTAATAGATATATAACATGTGTTATGTAAACAGACATGCATATTATATAGTGTTTTAACATTTATAAAACATATATAAATAAAAAATTTATAAAACCTCATTTTTATACATATCATCTCGTTTTAACTTACAGGGATTCTATTAGATATTACCAGATGTCACACTTATAGACAAGGAAACAGAGGCTCAAAATGAATAAATAATTTGCCTTTGACCACACAGCTTGTAAATGCCAGAAATGAGATTCAGCCTATATCTCCCTGCCTTCTTGCCTTCATTTTGGCAACTGCAAAATTAGAATGATAATAGCATCAACTTCCCAGAGTTGTTGTAAGGATCACATGACATAATATTGATAAAGTTCTGAACTCAGTGCTTAGCACATAGTCACTGAGTAATAAATGCTTTCTTCTTTCTTCTCAGTGCCTCAGTTTCTCCATCTTTAAAATGAGGGGGCTACATTATCAGATCTCTAAAGTCCTTTCTAGCTCTGTGGTAATAGCTATGACTATAAAATGATAGTATAAATTTATTTCATTAGGTTATGAGCTCCTTGAGAGAAGGGACTTACTTTTAACTTTAGTTGTATCTCCAGAACTTAGCATTGTTCCTACTACATTGTAGTTGTTTAATAAAAGTTATTGAATACTTTAAGAAATATGTCAGAACATCCACGTGAATGTTACCTTTGAAGAAATAAAGATATTATACTGATTTTTTTCTTTCTTTCTTTATTATTATTATTATTATTTTTGGTTTTATTTTGGTTTGGCGAGGGCTAAAATGGCAAGACAATCAGTTTAAGTTGTCCAGGGTCACACAGCTAATAATTGTCAAGTGTCTGAGGCTGGATTTGAATTCAGGCTCTCCTGATCTATCCACTGAACCACCTAGCTGCCCCACTATACTGATTTCAAACTTAGACTTCTCCCAAAACATTTTTATACTTCCTCTTTTGTAATTGTCTTCAGAGTCAATTTATGAAACCAGACAAGACAATGAGTATCTTCATATTACAATTGTGCTTCTTTTTGTTATCTGAGATAGTACTAGAAGGAGGCAGAGAGACACAAGTAATGAAAAAGCGAAAAAGCATTCAGTGCCAGGCACTGTGCTAAGTGGTGGGGATACAGATATAAACAAGCAAGCAAGGCAGACCCTGCCTGGGAAAAACATCAAAAAAATAAAAACTCTAAGGTAGGCAATAGGAAGGATTGGGCCAGAAAGTAGCACTTTGACTTGGTTCTGGGAAAAATGAGGTGAAAGTTCCCCTAGGATAGGCTAGAGTCCAGGGGGAGGAGATTATCAAAGTGGTTGGAAATGACTAGAAAGTAACATAGAAGCTATTGACCCTTACCCAAAATTAGAGATGCTGGTTCAAAGCCTGCTTCTGACACTTTCCTGTGTGATCTTGGGCAAGTCACTTAACATTACTCTCTTCCATCTCTTGGTTTTTTTTATCTGTGAATGAGATGATTGGCCTAGCAAACTCCTTTGATCCTTTCCATCTCTAAATCTTGTGATTTTTTTAGACTTACATCTAAATGGCCTCCTGTCTCCTTTTCTTTAAAAGATGATGTAGTACATTCTGAAGGTGATTCCAGAAAAGGACTCCACAGAATATGATGAGGATAATATGAGGAAGACAGCTCTGACCCTCAAAATTTCTGGATTTGGGATAAATAATAATTTGAATGTAAGAGGGCACAGTGTGGGTACTTATTACCATTACCCTATAGTAACACTATAGGAATTAGCATATAGCCACTTCAAGTCATTGCTACTTGAGGAGGGCAAATTAAGTTTGGATGTGTAAGTCTTTGTGTGTTTGTTAAAATATACATAACATATATATATATATATATGTATATATATGCGTGTGTGTGTGTATATATATATATATATATATATATATATGACATAGTCACAATTTATGACTATATCTTGTACAATTAGGAAAAGCAAACAGGACATGATGAACATTTTTATAATCACTTTTCAGATGAATCATCTACTTTAACATTTTCCTTCTCACTGTTTGTTTAGAACAGTAACTATTCACTGAATTCTCTTTCCTAAACTACTTGACATGATAAATCATCTTCACCTTTAAACAGTGTGAAGTGCCTGGGTGTGCATGGCACGGTTATTAGACCCTGACAGACTCTTTCTATGTGTTGGAATGTGGTGTGAACAGTGTTATGCTGCTCCACCCAAAGATATCTGCTCCATTTGTCTCCCATGATATCCTTTCTTACAATCCTGTGGAGTAGTAAATTCAAGTATCATTATCTCCATCTCAATTCAGCTCTTTTAATTAAAAGTCCAGGTTCTTCCCCTTCTGTCCAACTATATCAAGCTGCTTTTTAATCCAGAAAACTGTGATGAACATGCACATATAGCTGTTACTAGGGAAGGAGAGTTGGAACCCTGCAAGGCTTGCTCTAATCTTATCACATTAGCTTGTGATTATCAACTGGGAAGGCACAAAATATTTGCCTTCAGGGGATGAGATACAGATAGGTTACTTCAGCTGAGGCAATGATGGTAAAAGGTATTGAGTGGCCAAAGGCCAGCATGGACTGCCTCTCAGAGGTGGTTGCCCAATGTAAAACACCAAAGTATGAGCTCTGATCTGGGAGATAGTATGGTGGCATGGGGTCAAAGAGATGTCCTTGAATAAGATATCCAAGGCAGGGGATAAAGTGAGGAGGGAGGCTGTAGGCCATACTTCCTTTCATAATGAGAACAGTACTTAAAAAAAAAAATAACAACAATAACTTATCTCATAACAAAGAAATATTCTTTTTTTTTTTTAATAGCCTTTTATTTACAGGATATATGCATGGGTAACTTTACAGCATTAACAATTGCCAAACCTCTTGTTCCAATTTTTCACCTCTTACCCCCACCCCCTCCCCTAGATGGCAGGATGACCAGTAGATGTTAAATACATTAAAATATAAATTAGATACACAATAAGTATACATGACCAAAACGTTATTTTGCTGTACAAAAAGAATCAGACTCTGAAATATTGTACAATTAGCTTGTGAAGGAAATCAAAAATGCAGGTGTGCATAAATATAGGGATTGGGAATTCAATGTAATGGTTTTTAGTCATCTCCCAGAGTTCTTTTTCTGGGCATAGCTGGTTCAGTTCATTACTGCTCCTTTGGAAATGATTTGGTTGATCTCGTTGCTGAGGATGGCCTGGTCCATCAGAACTGGTCATCATATAGTATTGTTGTTGAAGTATATAATGATCTCCTGGTCCTGCTCATTTCACTCAGCATCAGTTCGTGTAAGTCTCTCCAGGCCTTTCTGAAATCATCCTGTTGGTCATTTCTTACAGAACAGTAATATTCCATACAAAGAAATATTCTTAAATAAAACCAAGCAAACCAACAACCTTAGCTGATAGCATATTAATAATAATAATAGCTAGTATTTATATATTGATTTAATTGTATATGCTATCTTGTTGGCTCCGGACTGCAATTCTGAGATATCTACTATTATCATGCTCATATAACAGACAAAGAAATTAAGGCTGAGAGAGACATTTAATAAATGTCTGAGGCAAGTTTGAATTCAGGTCTTTCTGACTCCAAGTCCAACACTTTACACACAGTGTCACTTTTCTCCAAGAACAAGAGAAATATGTTTCATCATTTATTCTTCTGGACCAAGATAGGTCTTTACAACTGATCAGAGTTTGACTGTCAGCATTGTTTTGTTGACATATAATTAATCAGCATTTAAAGGGAAAGGACCCACGTTTGCAAAAATGTTTGTAGCAGCTTTTTGTGGCAAGAATTGGAAACTGAGTGGATGCCCATCAATTGGGGGAAGGCTGAATAAGTTGTGATATATGAATATAATGGCATGCTATTGTGCTAAAAAAAAAAAAAAAATGATAAGCAGGCAGATTTCAGAAAAACCTGGAAAGACTTACATGAATTGATGCTGAGTGAAGTGAGCAGAACCAGGAGAAGATTGTAGACAGTAATAGTAACAATGTATGATGATCAACTTTAATAGACTTACGTTTTCTCAGCAATACAATCCAAGACAATTTCAACAGACTTGTGATGAGAAATGCCATCCATATCCAGAGAAAGAACTATGGAGACTGAATGAAGATCAAAGCATACTGTTTTTATTTTTTTCATGAATTTTCCATTTGTTCTGATTCTTTTTTTCACAACATGATCAATATGGAAAAATATTTAATATGGTTGTACATGTATAATCTATATCAGATTCCTTGCTATTTTAGGGAAGGGAGAAGAAAGGGAGGGAAGGAGAATAAATTTGGAACTCAAAATTTTACAAAAATATTGAAATTTATTTTTATATGTAATTGGAAAAAAATAAAATATTATTAAGTAGGGTGAAGAAAATTAATTTAAAAAAAATAATCAGTATTTATTAAATACTTCCAGCTTGCCAGGAATCATGCTAGATTCTGGGGATACAAACAAAAAGAATGAAATAATCCCTCCTTTCAAAAAGTTTCACTCTAAATTAATTCATAATGTCTTCCCATGTTACTCAAAGTTCTTCAATTTTGTTATTTCATACAACACAACAGTATTTTATTATATTCATGTATCAGATTTTGTTCAGTAATTCCCACAGAGTTGATTTTTTTTCTTTCCTGTTATTCTTTTTAAAATCCTGACTGACAAAAAAATAAGTATTTTTCCTTCTCTCCATATCTTTTGAAAGCCAATGTTTTTCTCTTAAGAAATATCAGGTACATATGAAAATAAATAATTATACTTAAGGTTGTTCTCATGCTGTCAACACATCTCTAAAGGTGATCTTCCACAGAGTTCACTGAGCTAGTGCCTGGTATAGCCTATTACCTTGAATTCATTCCAGCTCCTCAAAGTGAGAAATTGGGAAAGATGCTCAGCTGCAGCTCAAAGAACTTATTAGAATGGTGAGTTTGTAGGCCAGCCCAAGAATTTTACATATAGAGAAACTGAGACCCAGAAAAGAGAAACAATTTCCTTGAGTTCCCACAACTAATTGGTGGTCTTCTGAGCACCAGTCCCATGATATCAGCCTGCTGTTCTCTAGGTCCTGTTACATTCATTACAGTTCTCTTGGTTTAACATGGGACAATGTGTTCTTTGGCGGTAAAGGATTACAATTCATCAAACATTTATCAGCTATCTACTGAGCACAAGCACCCCTTGTACTAGTGTTAGGGGTATACATAGAGAAAGTAATAATAAAGAGAGTTTGAAGATTTGCAAAGCACTTTATATATGTTAGGAGAAGGAATTAAGCATTTATATAACACCTACTATGTGCCAGGTACAAGCTTAACAATTTACAAGTATCATTTCATTCGATCCTTATAGCAACCCAGAGAGGTAGATGCTATTATAATAACCCTCACTTCACAGCTGAGGAGGCAAATAGAGATTTTTGATTTGCTAGGAGCACCCATCTAGGAAGTGTAAAAGGCCCAATTTGAACTGAGGTTTTGCTGACACAAGGCCCAGATCTCCAACCATTGTACCATTTAGCTGTCACCCAGCTGCCTCTCATTGATCTTCACAAGCTGAGTGGTACAGGGGATAGAGTGCTGGGCTGGGTATTCAGCAACAAACCTGGGTTTAGATCTAGCCTTAGAGACATATTAGCTGTGTGACTGTGGGCAAGTCCCTTAACCTCACTTTCCTCAGCTGTAAAATGAGTCCACACCTCTCAGACAATAAGGCTTAAATGAAATGATATTTGTAAATTGCTTAGCACAGTAGCACATACTTTATAAATGCTAGCTATTATTATTCATCTTCATTTTACAGATGAGAATAATGAGACAAACAGAAATTAAGTGATTTGACAAGGGTCACATAGCTCATAATCTAAGGCAGAATTTGAATGCGGGTCTTCCTGATTCCCTATCCAGCACTTTTTCCACTCTGTTACCGAGTTGCTGCAGTCCTTGCCTTCCATTTGCTTACCAGCTACTATAGCTATATATAAAAGTGTCACAGATAAGAGTAATAGAAGGTGACGGGTGAAATAAAGCAAGATAGATATATTAGCATAGCACTCTGACACAATTTAATAAAGATGATAACCCCTTCAGTTAGGGAATCAGAGATTTGCCTACCCAACCTTAAAAAAAAAAGGAGAAGAAAAGGTTTTTCTGGGCATGAGGACCCTTACTTGCTTGAACATAGAGGGAGGGAATTTTTGATCAGAGATTAGACAGCTAAAAGTTGAGCTAAAAATCCGCAGAGGGAAATAATGTGAAATTAACATGGAAAGATTATAGAAGACCTTAAATGAGATTTTATGTTATCCTGTGGGGAGGAGACTGACTAAAAATTTTAAGTAAGGAAATGACATAGTCATATTAGTACATTAGGAAAATTATTTTGCCAGTTGTATGAAGAATAAATTAGAGAGTCTAGAAGTAGGGAAACCAGTTTGGAGGCTGCTATAGAATTCCCAGCAAGAGGTGATGACATTTTATGGTATCAATATAAGTGAAGAGGAGGGCCTGGGAGAGTGTGGGGGTAGCTCAGGCTGACTGGTTGTATGTTAAACTTTGGACAGAAAGTACAAAGAGGTTTATCTTAATGGGGGCCAGTAAGCTGAGTGTGATTATACTAGGTCTGGCCCTGCTCTTACAGATATTTGCTCAGTAAGGGGGCCAGAGGGCGTGATGACTTGTCGGTACTGAATTAAAAGGAGGAAAAAATCCCTTGGAAACACTCTATAGCAAATAAATTGGGAAAGGGCTTCCAGGCAGAGTTCAGCCATATGAGCAAACCCTGCTAGAAAACATAAATGAGAGGTTTATATTGAGCTCTTCAGGAATGGTCTCACGGTCCAGATGTCTCTAATCAAACAAGAGAGATACTGAGGTGAGCACTGAAATAAGAATTTATGGTCTCAACCACTTACCACTACTTTCTGGCTATACGACTTTGATTAGTAACTAGATAGATTAATTAACCTCTTTGGAATCTGTTTTCCCAGCTTTAAAATAAGTTGACTGAACTAGACTATTCCCAAAGTTCTTTCTGGCTCTATATCCAATAAATTTTTAAGAAAACTTAAGATAGCCCAGAAAAAGAACTCTGGGAGATGACTAAAAACCATTACATTGAATTCCCAATCCCTATATTTATGCCCACCTGCATTTTTGATTTCCTTCACAAGCTAATTGTACAATATTTCAGAGTCTGATTCTTTTTGTACAGCAAAATAACATTTTGGTCAGGTATACTTATTGTGTATCTAATTTATATTTTAATATATTTAACATCTACTGGTCATCCTGCTATCTAGGGGAGGGGCTGGGGGGGGGGTAAGAGGTGAAAAATTGGAACAAGAGGTTTGGCAATTGTTAATGCTGTAAAGTTACCCATGTATATATCCTGTAAATAAAAGGCTATTAAATTAAAAAAAAAGAAAAAGAAAAAGAAAACTTAAGATAGAACCTTGGGGCACACACAGTAAGCCTCATGTACGGGATGGGTTGTTGTTTGCCTTCGTTCTTGAAGCAGACCATGACATCCGTCAAGTGATACCACGACATGTGAGTGAGTTGGATTTATGTGAGGGAGGAATTTACCTACCTCATTTCCCCCTCCACAGCCATATGGGTCCAGTGGCCATATATAGATCCGCCAGAGATCGTCCTGCATGCAGTGGGAGATCTTGGCTAATGAACCAGGAAAAGAGATGAAAGAAAAAGTGCTCCTACAAGGAGGATGGTAACATAATATGGAGAGGAATGTCACAAATCTGAGGGAGGAAAATGTCCAGGGGGAGGGTGGTCAATAGTTTTTTAATGCAAACAGTGATACTAGTTGTATTTCTTCCTAGGCACAGAGAAAATTGAGCCACCTCCATTCTTCCACTCCTAGCTAACTCTCCCATCCATTCAAGCATCACTTGACTGTCCCAGCTCCCTAATTGCCAGGAATAAGTAGAATATTGCAATCAGAAACCATCTGTTTTCCATTGTAAGGCCTTCCTGGCCCAAGACATGGCAGAAGACCAGAAGCAATATAGAGTTGTGGGGGAAACCATGAATTTAGAATCATAAGAGCCAAGTGTGAAATCGACTGTTTCTTACTCCTTATGTACCTACCCTTAGACAAATCCTTGTTTATAAAATAAGGAAGATGGAATAGGTGATCTATCTACTGTTCCAAGCTGCTCTGTGATTCCAAATTGAGTTCTGGATCTCATATTCCTCATCTATAAAATGAGAGCATTGTGTGGACACTCTCCAAGGTTCTTTGCAGTTCCACATTCTATCAGCAGTCTTCCAGCTCCCATGACCATACACAGTTGTTCCTTCATACATTGGAGACAATCCTCCATGAACATAGGATCCCTCTTCCAGGATAGACAAAGGCCTTCTGTCCTTCTGTCTCTTTCCCCATTGTTAGAAAATATGAAAAAGTGTATAAGGTATCTTAATATAGTACCACCAGACATGTTCTCCCCTTTCTGCCTTCAACCTCTCCAAATCCTACCCATTCACCAAAACTCCTCTCAAGTCCCACTTCTTCCTAAAATGGACTATCTCCCTGATGTCCCATATTACACCACTGTAATCTGTTCTGGTCATTTTATTTTTAATCTCTTCTTATTTGGTTAGTGAATCATTGAGGCTATTTTAATGGTGCCATCTCACCTCCCTATGTGGGGTTTTGTTCAATAAATCAAGATGGCAAGGTGCAACCCTGGATCACCCCCATTATTTGCTTTCTCTTTTATTACTTACTATTGCTTAAATTTACACTGTTAAAAGACTTAGCCTATTTAACCAGTTGAATTGAGATGGAATGGAAAGCAGAAGGTGGTCTTGGCAAAGATATTTCTTTCTACAGACTTTCTAATCATATATTTCTTACCAAACACTTTCTTAGAGTATATAGTAAAGTAGTAGAGGGATTTTGACATTTCAAACTGCAAAATAGAGGGAGCTCATGGCAGGTTGATTTTTATTTTGTCAATCAAGTAGGAGGCACATTAGTTATAGCATATATTATAGCATATAGATATATTATTAGTTTTATAATGAGGACCTCAAGGACTCAAATCAGCTAAATCTTGAGTAGTTAGGAGATTGTGCTTTGAGGCAGAAGAGGGTCTCAGGTTCATTGATTCTAAGTCAAACGGAACCTTAGAGAGTACTGATTCTAATGAGTAGAACCAGGAGATCATTGTACCCAGCAACAAGAAGACGATAGGAGGATTAATTCTGATGGGGGTAGCTCTTTTCAACAATAAGATGATTAAAGCTAGTTCCAATGATTTTGTGAGGAAGAGAACCATCTACACCCAGAAAGAGGATTGTGGGAACTGAGTATGAATCACAACATAGTATTTTCACTCTTTTTATCGTTTGCTTGCATTTTGTTTTCTTTCTCAGTTTTTTCCTTTTTGATATAATTTTTCTTGTGCAACAAAATAATTGTGTAAATAAGTATACATATATTGAATTTAACATATATTTTAACACGTTTAACATATATTGGATTACTTGCCTTCTAGGGGAGGGGGTGGGGGGGAAAGGGGAAAAATTTGGAACACAAGACTTTGCAAGAATCAATATTGAAAAATTACCCATGGGGCAGCTAGGTGGTGCAGTGGATAGAGTACCAGGCCTGAAGTCAGGAGGAGCTAAGTTCAAATCTGAACTCAGACACTTAACACTTCCTAGCTGTGTGACCCTGGGCAAATCACTTAAACCCAATTGCCTCAGCTAAAAAAAAGAGAAAAGAAAAAGTGAAAAATTATCCATGTATATGTTTTGAAAATAAAAAGGGTTAATAAAATTCCTAAAAAAAAAAAAAAAAGAAAAAAAAGAAAATATTGATTTTAGAGTACCACAACTAGTAAGTATCTGATATAAGATTTGAATCCAGAGTTTCCAAACTCCAAATCTACTTCCCTAATCAGCTAAACCATACTGACTCTGAAGCGAACTAGGAGGGGAGAATTCAATGGGGAGGGGAAATTGTTTTAAGATTTTGTGAAAAAAATAACACCCCCAACTTTGGAATTCCCCCCTAGGTTCTGCATATGTCAGGTGTAGGAAGTATGTGATATCTTAAGTGCATTCTTTGGGACTCAGAGGCACTGAATCAAAGAGAAAGCCACCTCCCATGGACTCTAGAATGACAAAGGTCAGTTTATAAAATCTTTTTTCAAATTAAAGAAAACAAGAATGGCTTATAGTCTATGCCAGGTTCGTAGGTATGTCAGACTACTGTGCCATTTCTGACTCACTGTTCTCTAGGACTTTAGCCAACACGAAGATTTTTTTTTTTAATCACTTGTTTAATGGTGTGCATTGGCCCTTCAAGAAATAACAGCCTGGGTACCTTCCCTCATTTCCTGTGTCACAGGCTGTTTATAGTCCCTGAATGCTCGCAAGCAGTTGCTAAGATTCAGGAGAGAGACCCTGACGTTTCGGCAGGGAGGGGAGGGATTTGTAAGGTCTCTGGAATGCAAGCATTGATGTTTTCAAAAGCATTTACTGTTAAGAAAAAGAGAAAGCCCGAGGAATGCAGACCTCTTATCATTTTGCATCATATAGCATGCATGCCTTTAGGTGTGTGCTGGGAGGTCAGCAGAACCTGCCTTCACAGTTACCGAAGGAGTTCTGGTCAGAGGGAGGGAGGAACAGCACATTCGCTCTCCAATGTGCGTCACCTTCCTGGGCAGAGCACCAGGATTGCCCTAGGAGATTTTACAAATGATTATTTTTTCTTTTTTGCATGGGTTTTTTGGAAAGACTCTATTTTTGGGTGTGGGTCATCTAACATGAAGTGAGTTCCTGCTGCAGCTACTCCCTGTCGGATTGAGCTCCAGGCCTCCATGACCCAGGCCCAAACCAGAATAGGCCACAGTGACTTGGGAGTTACTTCCAGGAAAAACGTAGAAATCCAGGATTTCTCTCTGAGCTACACACAGTTTGGGACCCATCCCTTCCTGGCAGAAACAGAAGCTACCTCTAAGTCTAACCTTGAATTGAATTATGGGGTGAAGGAGAAGTGAAACTATTTATTTACTTGATTTCCTATTTGACCTAGTATTGGTGACAACGATCATGATGAAACTTCTGAGCTCCTTCCTTCCATTTTTTTTTTTTACATCTACAAAAGTGACACAGACTAAGGGGGGGATAGATAAAAAGACAGCTTAACCTTTTGAAACCCTAGGAATATAACCCAACCAAGGGCTGTCTCTACACTGCTAAACAGAATAAGAAGATAAATGCCTCTAAGATGAAATCCACTTTTGAGTGTAACTTCTATTTGACTGAAAGTAAAAGCAACCTGCCATGAGCTCCATCTACTTTGCAGTTTAAAACCTTAAAACCCTACTAATATTTTCCTAAAAACTCTGAAAAAGAAGAGGCTCATATCTTTGCCATTTTCCATCTCATCTCAATTCAACTAAGTGAATAGGTAATGTTAAGCAAGAGTAAGAAAAGAAGAGGCAGATAGTGGAGGAGATCCAGAGTTGAGCATTGACTGGATGTCAACAAGAGAAATTCTAGGGGGCAAAGGAATTGATTAAACCAATCTTGTGGATGAGCTGAGCTAAAGTGAAGATGGGCATTATGAGAGTCAGGATTGTCCAAGGTAAAAATTAACATGTATACAGGAGTCCTCCAAATAGGAGGCCAGGGAGTGGTATTGAGGGAAGAGAGATCATAAACCAGACAGGGGATTTGAGAAAGAAAAGGGAGTTACTTATATCCTGGAAGATCATTGCAACAGAGATACAGACTGAGTTATAGAGATTAAAGTCTATCTAGACCAATTTCTTCATTCTACAATTTGAGAAAAGTGAAATTATATCCAGAATCATAGTTAGCATGTATCAAAGGCAAAATGTGAATTCAGCCCTTCCAACATTCCTGTGATCCATTACAACAAATTGCTTCTCTGGATAGCTTGAGATTTCTCTTTACTAGAAGTCTTAAAGTAAAGATTGGATGATCCCAATCTGACTGGATATTGTAAAGGACATTCTCAGTCAGGGCCAGGTTGGACTAGATGATCTCTGAGTTTCTTTCCATTTCTGAGATTCTCTGAATTATAACTAGGAGAATGATGCTATAATTGACAGAGAAAGGGAAATTTGCATAAGGAATGGGTTTAGATGAAAGTCTATGGAAGATGTCCAACAACTCTCCTACTATCAACTTGAGTGCCATTCTTAGAAAACCAAAGTGGAATTACATCAGGTATTTTATTTATTCATGTAACTACTGCTTGAGCAATCCTGACATTCATCCCAATAGAGCTATGAATTTCTTCCCCAATTAAGGACTGTTTATTTTATCATTAAGTCTCAGGGACTCCTTTTCTGTTATTTTTTCTTCAAGGTGCCAGAATTTGACAATAGTTTCATATATTGACTTATAGTCTCAATTTTCAATTCTCCCATAATCCATAAAATTCCCCTTAAGGTCTGACTATACAGTGAAAGAAGCAAAGAAATAATAGTTTAAAGGCACTAGAATTATATTTGCAAATATAGTTGATTTTTCATGCAAAACACTAAGCTAATCATTGAGTATCTAAATAAAAAAGATATAATCCTTGTTCTTAAGAATTCATATTTTGTTTTTGCAGCAAACCAAATGGAAAAAACCCATAGTCCTTAAGATATATCAGCAGAGCAGATAGTAACGCTTCTCCTTTAATGTATTTACATGAATAAACCCAAATCCATTTCTGGTGTCGGACTTCAATAATGCCAAGGATTTTGGTGGTGAGAAATTTTCTGAGTCTTCAATAGCTGTAACTACTGAGGATCTCTTTCTTTAAAGATCTTGGCTGTGAGATCGTCCTGTTGTTTTGCTATTTCACTAGGACAATCCTTGTTTCAACATTTTTATATATACTTTCTGTTGCTTCCACCTTCCTGCTTTTTCTTGATTTCCTTCTATACAGTATGTGGTTCCAGGCTCTCTTAAGGAGATGCTCTCAGAATAATAGAAAGACTATGGGGAAAAGCCAACATGTAGAAGGGCTGGTACCCCAAATATGGCACTCTACTTTCAGCTTCTTCTCCAATGACTTTAGGAAATTTCCCTTGGGTAAATAAGCTCATTTATTCTGTGCATTTCTTGGTATATATTCTTATCCATATAAATTCTTGAATTTCTTTATGCTCTCTACTGAGATCGATGGACTTATTCAGTCTTCACATGCATGATTGTTATGGGCCAGAACTATGTACTTGAAACAAGGATTTTTACAAGGTGTTAAGTCAGTAGAATTGATAAAACAATGGTACTCTATTTTAGCATATAATATTAGCATATTATGTGATATATATAGTTCTCTAGTTCCATATGATTGATTTAATCTTACAACAAATAATGGCTCCCTAATGATATAATGATTGGTTTATACTCAATGTACTGTAAATGATGTAATTATAATAGAGCATATATACTAGGACAAACTCAGCCAGGGTGGGACTCAGAGACAGATTCATTCCATTTCCCACCTTTGTGGTGGCTGGAGGCTGGAGCACAAGCCGCAGATTCAGAGATTCACTCCATCTCACACCACTGGGGTGGCTGGCCTGTCCTCCTGCATTTCCTCCACTGAGATCAATCTAGCTCAGGCCCCAGGCAAGGAGATAATAAAGAATTTGGACTTTAACACCTGGCTATTCTCATGGTGATTACTGAACTGAAAGATGCTCCCAAGACCTCCAGAAAACCAACCAGAACACTACAATGATGGCCTTTGTTTTAATAGCATTTGACCAGAAGACTGGCCCTTAGGTTATAGCTTAAGGCATTCCTTCAACCTAAAATTATTTCCCCTAAATTCACAATCTTTTGAAGAGAGATGATAGAGTAACTGGAGGGTCTCTCACTGAGGATAGCAGAACAGTTGGTCTTGTGTCTCCAATTATCCTGCTCCACTCAACTTTGAAGTTATCTTTAGAAAATAGTGAGCAAAATTCCAGAGTTATCTATTCAGTTCTCCCTGCAAGCAATATTTAGACAAATTCATCTGTACATATACATAATCTTCAAGGACAAACACCCCTTCGGCTATCTATATCTCTGTCTGTATATGTTCATATAAATGTACATACAGATAAGGAAAAGGAAAAGCATTTTTCTCATTTTTCATTTCCTCCCAGTTATGCATTTAAACAATTTTTAGCATTTTTAAAAAATGTTTTGAGTTCCAAATTCTATCCCTCCTTCCCTCACTTGAGATGGCAAGCAGCCACAATTGTGTAAAACATTTCCACATTAGTCATTTTGTATAAGAACACTCAAATAATAGAAAAAGAACAAAAGAAAGTGCAGAATAGCATACTTCAGTCTGTATTCAAACAATACCAGTTTTTTCTCTGGAGGCAGATAGTATGCTTCACCATTAGTCCTTTGGAGTTGTTTTGGATCACTGTATTGCTGAGAATAGCATTCACAGTTTTTCATTGTACAAAAATGCTGTTACTGTGTACAATATTTTCCTCTATTCACTTCACTTTTCCAGATTTTACTGAAGTCATTCAGCTTGACATTTCTTGTAGCACAATAATATTCCTTTATAATCATATACCACTGTTTATTTAGCCATTCCCCAATTGATGGGTATCCCGTCCATTTCTTTGCTACCACAAAAAAAAGCTGCTATAAATATTTTGTAGAAATGTCTTTTTCTCCTCCTCTTTTTGATGAGACAAGCATTTATTAAGTACTTACTATGTACCAGAACTGTGCTAAGAACATACAAATATTATGTGATGTATGTACATAATTTTATATACTTTTGTGTATGCATTGTAAGAATCTAAATAATTAGATTATGTATTCTATAACCTTTGCACCAGAGCTATCCTCCAGACAAAAAGGCCCCAAGTCACTTTAGAGGGCTTTCACTTCCTTTGGGCTCCTCAGTTAGAGAAGGAACCTGAGAACCTCAGGATCTGGCTCATTTGCCTCCCACTCATGTGGAACATAGTTGCCTGTCATTCCCCCAAAGATGTCCATGATTTTTTCTTACCAGCATTCAAACTCATATGTATCGAACCTATAATAGGCCTTATGGATACTGTAAATGAATAAAGGTCTCACACCCAAGGCCCCTTTCAACGAGTCCCCATTTGTCTCTGCCCCACTACAGACCTATAACATTCCTGGGACTACAGTCCTGCCTTAGGTTGGGCTCCACCGAGAGACAAGGTCAGGCTTTGCTCTTACCCATCGCACAGCCCTGCTCCTCCACCTCTGGCTGACTCATCACCATGGTCCTTTCTCCAGTCCCTTCCCTGCCACTTGGTCCCAGTCCCGTCCCTGCCACTTAGTCCCCCTGCAGATGGCACAGGATAGCTGCTGCATCTCCCTGGGAGGTGATGCCATTTCCAAAGTGGCAAAATGGTGGCTTTACAATGGACAGAGTTACAGTTCTTTCACACCTGGGACCAGAACAGAAATTAGGCTATTTACTGCAGGTCTTCATAGTAGATCCCATGGCTGTTCATTAAAGGTGGAAACTGGTCTATTTTGCTGTTCCACACATTCCCTTGGTGTTCAGGTAAGTAGACTACTGCTTTTTCATCATCTCTCAATAAATGTTCGGTGATTGCTTATACTTTCTCAGTTTTCTCCATTTCCCCTGACAATACAATTTAGTCAGGTGCTGCTTTGGATAAGTAATTTTTTAAAAGCTGGAGCACGAGGAGCAGGATTGGAAGACTCATCCTTGTGAGTTCAAATTGGCCTCAGACACTTACTAGCTGTGTGATCCTGGGCAAGTCACTTTACCCTTTAAAGCCTTAATTTCCTCATCTGTCAAATGATCTGGAGAAGGAAATGGCAAACGGCTCCAGTATCGTTGCCAAGAAAATCCCAAAAGGGAGTCACAAAGAGTCCAACAGAACTGGAAAATGATTGAACAACAACAAATAATACAGAGCAACTCAGGGTTGGGATAATTGGGATTATAATTAATCCCATAAATATAATTGGGATAAAGCTAATGACTGCTTCTAGAATAAACATCCATAACACTCAAGTGTCTCTGACAGCTCTTTGTTAAACTGCTAAGAAAGCTAGGTGGTAGGAGGGATAGTGTGCTAGACATGGAGTTCAAATCCTGACTTGGATATTTACTGGCTATGTGACCTGACCAAGCCAATTAAGCTCCATTTCCTCATCTATGAAATAGGGATAATGATAGCACTTACCTCCCAGAATTCTGGTGGAAAAAAAAAAAAAAGATATTTGTAAAGCATTTTTGCAAACCTTTAATTTCTTTATAAATACTAACAATTATTATTCTATTTTTTTCTCTTTTTTCCATATTTTTCTCTAACCAACACATCCTAGTCACCTAAATTATGCTAGTTGTGTTCTGGTGTGGGTGAGTGTGTCTGTTCCTCTTTAAGACTTCCCTATAAATGCATATTCTACAGGTATCTAGTTGTAGATTTAGAATTTCACTAAAGTATAATAACAAAAGACTTCTAGGTGGTCCAATGGATAGAATTGGAAAGTTTGAATATACAGAAGCCAACTACCTTTGGATTATCCCAAATTCTTAAGATTAATTGAATAGACAACATTTCTACACTTTTCATTTCCTATATCTCTGGAGACCATAATTCAATTCAAATCTCAAGAATGGGAATCACAAAAATTACCAAAAAAAAAAAAAAAAAATCACAACTGGAAGTTACTTAACTATTATAATTATCAGCTCATGGTTATTTTTATAGGAAATCTTTCTGACTTGAGACTCAAACTTTAGAGCTAGAGAGGACCTTGGAGATTCTCTTCTCATTTTACAGTCAAGGAGAACTGAGGCCCAGAGGTAACATATTTGTCAAAAAATCACATAGAAAATGTCAGAGACAGAATTTGAACTCAGGGTCCCTTGACTTTAAATCCAGTACACTTGGAATTATGCCATGGTTTTGTTTGGACTGAATCACAGTCCCCAGTAATATGAGAAATGAAAAATGTAGAAATTCTATCTATTGAATTAATCCTAAGGATTTGGGATAATGTAAAGGTAGAGGGTTCTATACATTCAAACCTTTCAGCTCTACCATTCTGTTGTAATCCCAGGAAGGGGAGGGAAAAGAACAAAAGCATGTCCAATTCTTTGTGACCCCATTTGAGGTTTTTTTGGCAAAGATATTGGAGTGGTTTGTCATTTCATTCTCAAGCTCATTTTACAGATGAGGAAACTGAGGCAAGCAGAGTTAAGTGGCTTGCCTGGGGTCACACAGCTAATAAGGCTGAATTTGAACTCAGGTATTCTTGACTCCAGTGCCTTTGCACTAATCCCTGCACCATCTAACTGTTCATATCATTAAGTACTTTAGTAAAAAAGTATGAATAGACTGGAGTCATCTCTGGATTCTGTCACTTATTAGCTATGTTAATATTATTATTTATATATTTTTAGTCAATACTTGGGGTTTCATTTGTGTAGGAAACTCCCAGATGTGGAAACTATTAGACTTGTGCTAAGCACTGGGGATACAAAAAAAAGTCAAAAGACAATCCTGCCTTCAAGGAGTTTACAATCTAATGGGGAAACAACCAGCATACAAACAAAATATATAACAAGGATAAATGGGAAGGAAATAAAATTAAATTGTTGTTCAGTAGTTTCAGTCTGTCACACTCTTCATGACTCTATTTGGGTCATACTTCCTCACTCCCTTTTCTTGCCAAAGATACTAGAGTGATTTGCCATTTTCTTCTCCAGCTGATTTGATAAATGAGGAAACCGAGACAAACAATGTTAAGTGACTTACTTAGGGTCACCCAGCTAGTGTCTGAGACCAGATTTGAACTCAGGAAGATAAGACTTTCTGGCTTTGACTAAAAAGGAAGCCAAGAAGGAAGTAGGCAGAGATAAGGAGGAAGAACATTACAAAGATGGAATGACTTAGTCATGAATCAAGGAAGTGGGTATCACAGAATTGAAGAGTCTATGGTGGAAATAAGAGGGAAACAGATGGGGAAGAAGTAGGTTATAATGGACTTTGAACACCAGAGGATTAAGAGCCTGAAGGTCTGCAGAATGCTTCATGTATATTATCCCATTTTATCCCCAAAATAACAGAGATAAGTTTTATCATGCCCATTGTACAGATATCAAAACTAAGACTATGAAATGTAACTTGGTCAAGGACACACAGCTCATAGGTGTCTGAGGAGGAATTCAAACCCAAGTGTTTCCTGATTAAGTCCACTGCTCCATCCTCATGCTGTCCTGTAGCAAGGCTTAAGAAAAAACATTTCTTTTTTTTTTTTTTTTTTTTAATTTCCTATGACTTCCTTGTTATCCGAAGAACCATTTATGTATAAGAATCCATATCCATTTCACCAACAGGCTCATTTTAGAAAGGCTAAAGGCAAAATGAGCAACTTCTCTTATTTTCAAATATCATTTGTAACAGAGACATTGGACATGATGTTTGGAAGGGTTGCTAACCAACATTCTATAGAACAAAGTGTTGGTGTTTGGTGGTTATGAGTCACGGATGAATGACTTCACCCACTGTGAACCTCAAACTGGGTGTGTCATATGCTTTAGATTAACTAAGAGCTCTTTACTCTTTCAGGTGAAGGAAGTTTTCCCCTTAGCTGCTTAACCTTCAATATCTTCGAAGAACAAACTCAAGTTTGATGTCATTGAAGTTTCTACAAATAGGATTTTGAAGGGCAGCAATTGCCGATTAGATTAAATGACAGTCAATTTGGGGCTGGCTAAACTATGGGAAATAATGAGTTTATTTTCTACATTTGTCATATAGAAGCAGTCTAGAAGCTGCTCTTATAAATAGGAACTTCCTCCTTTTTAATAATTTCATATTATGTCATTTTCACCTATTTGTGAGTATGGGATGTCTATCCAGTGAGATGGAAGCTCCCAGAAGACAAATTCTTGTTCTTTCTTTTTCTTTCTTTTTCTTTCTTTCTTTCTTTCTTTCTTTCTTTCTTTCTTTCTTTCTTTCTTTCTTTCTTTCTTTCTTTTTCTTTCTTTCTTTCTTTCTTTCCTTCTTCCTTCCCTTTCTTTTTCCTTTGCTCCCTCCCTCCTTTCCTTCCTTCTTTTTTCTTTTGCTTTCTCTCTCCTTTTCTTCCTTCCTTCCTTCCTTCCTTCCTTCCTTCCTTCCTTCCTTCCTTCCTTCCCAAAGATAATGGAATGGAATTTCCTTCTCCAGCTCATTTTACAAATGAAGAAACTGAGGCCAACTGAGTGTCTAGCATCACTCAGCTAGTAAGAGTTTGAGGTCATTGAAGATCATGAAGATTTGAACTCGAATCTTCCTGTCTCCAGGCCTAATGCTCTATCCAGTGGATCATCTAGCTTCTTGTTCTATCATAGATCCTTTTTGTATGATAATGGACAGAGAGTTGTGGTTTTCAAAGAGAACCAATTACATCAGGAAGGTGATGTCTTGACTTGCAAGTTACTTGGATTTAAGTGAGGCCGAACTGTGCAAAGTCATCCACCTCACTCTCTCCTCCAGAATCATCTGAGTCCAGTGGTAAGATATGGACATGGTTCAGCAACAGGCAAATCAGTCAGTCCATAAATAACTCTTTATTTCACATATACTAAAACCACTAAGCTCTCTGTTTCCTCATCTTGTAGGAAAGAGATAATATTTTTGCCATCTTCCTCACAGGTTTGTATTGAGAAAAACAGTTTTAAATTTTAGAGTGTTATAAAAGCATGATTAATGATTATATTCAGACAACAATCAATATTCCAAATGAACTCTTTAAGATGAATAAAAGGGGACATTTCTATAATCCATTGTTTGTAGAGCCCTTTGTATATTAGTAATTGACATGTAGCTAATAACAGCTAACATTTATAGAGAGGTTTAAGGTTTTACTTTAAAAATGTCATTTCATTTGATCCTCACAACAACTCTAGGAAGTAAGAACTGTTATGATCTCCATTTTACAAATGAAGAAACTGAGGCAGAGAGTTAGCTAAATGACTAGCCCAAGGTCACACATCTAGAAAAGGATCTGAGTCTGGATTTGAATCCATATCTTCCTGAGTTGATTACCATTTTGTAGCAGCTCACCTTTTTGAAACAGACTTTTTTTTTAAAACATTGCTGTGATTTTTCTTCCAGTGAATCACTGATATTTAAGCAGGATCCATGATAGAGAGAAAAGACCATAAATTGTGCCTCCAGTTTTCTCCATATTCTAGCTGAATTGTTTCCTCTCTTAACAGATGAAACAAAAAATGGTAAGAGTGAGCTAAAGAAATCCTGATGAAGTTATTTTTCCTAACCTCTTTTTGTGAACCAGTTGACATGCAATAATTTCTCCCTCATCAGTGACTTATTACATAGAATGCTGGATATTTACTAGCTGTATAATTCTGGGGCAGCTGCATCACATCTTTCATTTTCCATTTCCTCATCTATGAAATCAGTCAATAAACATAAATAAATCCCTGCAATAAGCCCTAATATGTCCCTAGCATATGCTTTACTATGTGTTTAGTGCTGAGGATATAGACAAACAGTCCTTGCCCTCAAGTAGCTCACAATTTAATGGAAGATACAGCAAGCAAGCGAATATATTCAAACAAGCTACATGCAATGTAAATAGGAAATGATTAAAAGAGGGAAGGCGCTAGAATTAATAGGGATTGGGAAAGGTTTCCTGTGTAACAGGTGAAAATGGGGAGGAAGAGCACTACAGGGATGGGAGACAACGACAGAAAATGACCAAAGTTGAGAGATGGAATAGCAAAAAGGCCTGTAAATGGGGATAATAATAGCATTCATCTGATAGGGTTGGTATAAGGAGAAAATGAGACAATATGTGTAAAGTACTTTATGTATCTCAAAGAACTACATAAATATTGGCTTGTTATTTGAAGAGGCAGCATTACAAAAAATTTAGTTTTTGAAATGCCAGACTTAAGGTAGTCATAAAATTATTGTAATATGAAAATACAACATATGGTTTCTGTTCAGATCAAGAAGAATTTAGATGTACTGAAGATATTCAAGGTCACAGTCCAATCAGATGAACTGGGAAAGTAAATTCATTAGTTGCATTTATTGAATTAATAGTTAATATTAATTGTTCACATTTCCAGGTTCACATAGTTACCTCTTTGATGAGCAGTGAATCACCCAGTATAATTTTTTTTCATAAAACAGAGTCTCATATGTAAAATAGGATCTCTTCATTTGTCTTGCCACTATATACTAAGGACCTCTAGGTACTGCTATCCAAAAGATTGATTTTTACTGTACCCTAAGGACCACTGGACCTTTTCATAAACCTTGTAGCTGTATCTTCCTGTTGTTACTCCCAATTGGGAGGTGAACTCCTTAATTGCAGGGATTGACTTTCTTTTCTATGTGTATTCCTAGTACTTAGCAAAATACTTGGCACATAATAAATGCCTACACACAAAACAGGGAAAATGTGCTTGGATAAAATTTTGCCTGAGAGTCATTCAGGCAAGATTTTCTTGAGGATAAGAAATAAATGTGAAATGGCACAGATTTTCCAGCATTTCGATAACATCCTATTCTCATAATTGATGAGAATCTACCATTTCACTACTCATTGTCCCATGTGAAGAAGTAGAGATCAAACTTAAGAAGGTGAAGAACATGATGACACCCACTAGATCCAGGAAAAAATCCATTCTGGAACTCTAAGGCACTCAGAAATAGATGTTCAAGCTGGCTCAAAGAGGAGAATATTCTGAAATAATAGAAAAATGGTGATTATTAACTTTTTTTTTTTTAAAAAGTGACCAACAAGACATCAGTAAGTAAAACCAAATGCCTACTCTCTCATTCATATAAAATAATTATTAGACTAATCTAAGTATAGATAAAAACACAAGAAAGGAACAAACATATGATTCTCAACAAGCCACATTTTCAAAGTGAGACAACTGAAAGTTGTGGAGAATATAAAAGTATTTATCAAAAAAAAAAAAAAAAAAAAAAAGCTTGTATGATAGCTAACTTCGTGTATTTGCAAGGATGTCAGGGGTCTTGCTCTTCTTGGCCTCACAGGACAGAACTAGGAACAATGGACATATGTTACAAAGAAGCTAATGATTGGGCTGATATATAGGCTCCTAAATTTAGAACTAACCCCAAATAGTATGGACTTTCTCAAGAGGTATCAGGTCCCCCTTCACAAAGCGTCTTCAAACAAAGACTAAATATTTTGGGGGTATCTTAATTAAATCAACAAACATTTTTATACTAAACACTCTATGTAAATAGATGAAAAATGGAAAAGAATTGTTAAAATTTCCACGACAAATTATTTTCTCCATTAATATGAACAGAACCAGCATACTGGATTCTAACATCCCAACATAAATGCGACAGTAGAAATAGCAATAAACTAGATAAAAATGGAAGGAGCAACTGGACCAAGCAAATTATATATAAAGGAGGATTGGGTCAGAAATGACATAATTTTGAGGGCATTGAGAAATCAGTTCTTATAATATAGAAAGAAGAGAAGATATATGAAATAAAAGGGGAAAATCAAGGGGAAGGGGCATTGATGATTACAATGCTTGCTTTTCATCTCTCTTTGAGAATTTATATATATATATATGTGATATCCTTTATGACTATATGAGAAAGGAATAGATAAACTTTCAAAATTAATATTCTACAGTAATGTTTTTATAGTCACACAATTCACTGGAAAGTGCAAATAATATAATATCTTTTTTTTTTTTTTACTATTTTTAAAAGGACATAATTAGGTAGGGCAAAATATAATCTCAAATACTAATTTCCAGCATGATATCTTCTGTGCACATACTAAGATAATACAAGATTCCCTGATAGATACAACAGAAGTAACTTTGATATTCCTCTGATTTTTAAAAAATGTGGCAAAGTCAAGAATATCAAGGTAATTATGAATTTAAAAAATGTAAAAGAAAATAATCTAGCTGTACCAGACTTAAAACTGTATTATAAAGTGGCAGATATGAAAACCATTTGGTACTGGCTAAGAAACAGAGTAGTACATGAATGGAATAGGTTAGGTTCACAAGATAACTATAGTTAGTAATCTACTGTTTGATTAACCCAAAGACTCCAGCTTCTGGATAAGTACTCACTATTTGACAAAAATTACTGAAAAAACTGGAAAATAGTATAGCAGAAATTTATCATAGATTAACATTATACACTCTAAACTAAGATAAGGCTGAAATGGATTCATGATTTAGTCATGAAGGTTGATATTAACCTTCAAACAAATTAGGAGAGCAAGGGATAGTTTATTCATCAGATCTTTGGAGAAGTGAGGAATTTAAAGCAAGAAATAGAGAACATTGTAAAATGCAAAATAGATAATTTTGATTATTTTAAATTAAAAAGATTTGAGCAAACAAAGCCAATGAAGCCATTATGAAAAGGAAAGCAGAAAGCTGGGAAACAATTTTTATAATCAGTATTTCTGATAAAGGCTTCATTTATAAAATATATAGAAAACTGGTTCAAATTTTTAATAATACAAATCATTCCCCAATTGATAAATGGTCAAAGGATATCAAGAGACTATTTTCAGATGAAGAAAATAAAAAGCCATCTACAATCTATAAAAAAATAATCTAAAGCACTACTGATTAAAGAAATCCAAATGAAAACAACTCTGAGGTACCACATCACACCTATCAGATTAGCTAAATTGACAGGGAAAGAAAAGGATAAATGTTAGAGAGGATCTGGGGAAAATATGCTCTAAATCATTTTGGATTACTGAAAAGCAAATTAAAACAACTCTGTGGTACCACCTCACAATTCTCAGATTGGCTAAAATGATAGGAAAAGATAAGGATAAAAAAAAAAGATAAGGATAAATGTTGGTGGGAATGTGGAAAAACTGGAATACTAACACATTGTTGGTGGAGTTGTAAACTGATTCAGCCATTCTGGAAAACAATTTACAACTAGGCCCAAGAGCCATAAAGTGCCACTAATAGATCTATATCCCAAAGAAGTTATAAAAGAGGGGAAAGAATACACATATGTAAAAATGTTTGTAGCAGCCCTTTTGGTGGGGACACAATTGGAAATTGAATGTATGCCCATATATTAGGAATGGCTGAATACATTGTGGTATATGATTGTAATGGAATACTATTGTTCTATAAGAAGTAATGAACAGGCTGACTTCAGAAAAACCCAGAAAGATCTATATGAACTGATGCTAAGTGAAGTGAGCAAAATGAGGAAAATATTGTACGCAGTAACAGCAACATTGCATGATGATCACCCATGATAGACATAGCTCCTTTCAGCAACATAGTGATCCAAGACAATTCCAGTAGACTACGGATGGGAAATGCCATCCACATCCAGAGAAAGAACTCTGCAGACTAAATACAGATTGAAGCATACTATATTCACCTTTTTGATTTTTTTTGTTTTTCTTTCTTGTGATTTTTCCCTTCTGGGGATTTTTTTCCCCCACATGGCTCATATGGAAATATGTTAAAATGATTGCACATATATAATCTATATCAAATTGTTTGCTGTCTTGGTGAGGAAGAAAGGAGGGAGAGGAAGAAAAAAAATTAAAACTCAAAATTTTACAAAAATTAATATTGAAAAACCTCTTTACTTACAATTGGAAAAATAATATATCATTAAAATAAAATTTTAAAAAATTAAAATAAAAAATAAAATGTGGCACAAAACAAGGAGGCATATGATCACTAAGGAAATTTAGTATTATTATAGCGAATGCCCTGCTTAGAATTCAAATAAAAAGTTGATTCCTTATAAATGCTGAAGTCTTCCTGATGCTATTGGTTGCAAGTGACATTGCACCAAATGCATCAAGTGCTAGAACATTATTCAATCTCCTAAGTGAGATCCACAGTCATAAAAAAAAAAAAATTGCCCTAACCATTCATACAGAAAAAAAAAAAAAAACTAAGTGAATGAAAAGGACATTTTTTCCAGAAAATTATATTCTGATTGAATCCCCCTGTGTTGTCCCATCAGTACATATAATTAGAGATTTTGCTGATGGATAATAAAATGGATCCATAATTGAACAAGAAATAAGCAGGTTGGATTGCACTTTGGGAGAATAGGTAGCATCTCAGAATCCAGGCATTTCCTTGAAACAAAATCCACTATTTTTAATACCAATTTTATCCTGACAATGCAATATTTAATGTATTTAAATCATGAAGTACCAGAAATTCCAAAGAATCAAAGCATTGGTGACACAAAGGAATAATTAATATACATATTCAGGAAGGAGTATAAATATATTATTAAAGATGAGTTAAATGCAGGAAATGGCATGAAAGATGTTACAATGAGATATATGTCTGTAAAAGAACATGGGCCTGTCATGTAATGAATTAATAAGTCAATAACAATATGCCAGGAATTGTACTGATCGCTAGGTATACAAATATGAAAAGACAGTCTCCATTCTTAAGAAGCTTACAATCTAATGGGGGAACTCAACATTCAAAAGGAAGCTGAAAAGAGTTGACTGCAATGGAAAGAAAGACGGTATTAATTATTTAGTTCTGGAGTCATGATGGAAAAGTCCAAAATAATGCAACCAGGTGGTAGAATGAAAATGAAGGATTACAAATGAACAGCACATGGATCATTCTAGTATCCAAATCATATTTGGAAACATAGAGGAAGACCTTTAGATTGTTAGATGTATCTCTAGAAGAAATCAGTGAGGTGCACAGGACTAAAAACCATAGATGGGGTTTTGGCTATACCTTTGGAAAAGTACCTACAATAATGAGATCACTGACAGAGTCACTGAAATATTGAATGAGCTATGTAAAAACATTGTGATGGATGCTGGAAATATTAGGATGAAAAATAAGTTTTTTCCTTTAAGGAGCTAAAAATCTAATAGGGTGATTATGACATGCACAAAAATAAATAGGATACAAGATAAATCTAAATTTCTTGAGGGTGGGAACTGTTTTTTTTTCATCTTTTTCATTTTTAATATTAGAATCTAGCATAGAGCTTAACTCTTAAGTAAATTATTTAGTTAATAATAGTTGAACTAATTGTGACAGAACCGAAGTGATAACAAATTTAGAGAAGGAAGGAAATAAGCATTTATTAAATGTCTGCTGTATGTTAGACACTGTGCTAAGAGCTTATAAATATTATCTCATTTGATCCTTACAACAATTCTGGGGGTATAAATTATGATAATCCCCATTTTTTTGCTGAGGAAACTAAAACAAACTGATTATGTGACTTGTCCAGGGTGACTTTCAACTAGATTACAGATCTTAAAGAAACAAAGGGATTTCAATAATTAGTGATGTGGAGGTTAGTCTGTTCAGGGACAGGGAATTGTCCATGAAGATATGTGGAAGAAAAGATTATAGGACAAGGTTAGAGAAAAGCTTAGCTGAATATAGGTTATGAAGGCAAATAGCATGAAACAAAGCTGGAACTATAAGTTGAGACCAAAGTGAGAAATAGTTAAATGTTGGTCAAGATTTGTATTCTTTTTTCTTATAAGCAATAGGAAACCAGTGAAGATTGTTTATTTGGCTTTGAACAGAGGAATGGGAAGATCAGACTTGTGAACAAGCAAGGTATTTGGGAACAGACTGAAAGATGGATTGGAAAAGGGAAAACATGAGGCCAAAAGACCATTCATTAAACTATTGCAATTGTACATTTGGGGGGTGTGTGTGTGTGTGTGTGTGTGTGTGTGTATACAAACATGCATTTATTCAAAGATCAGCTACTAATTTGTGATGAATTGAATTTGAAAGGTTTATAAATAGCATAAACTGTTGTTCACAGGTATCATTACTGACTTATTGTTATTTAAGAGATATTAGAAGATAATTTGTACCTTTTATTAAAATGTGATTAAGTATCCCAATATACCTGCAAAAGTCCTTCTTTTAATGAAGAATATAAAACCAAATAAAGGTCTACTAGTTCGTTTATCTTATCTACTTGTAAGGACAACATACATCCAAAGCATGAGGCATATTTATTTGCATACAGTGGCAAAAATTATAGAAAAAGACAAAGAGAAGACATGAAAATCACTAATGTGTAAAGAAAGTGTAGTTTGCTCTCAAATCAGCTAAATAAAGTCTAAAGTTAATTGTCTGATTTAGTGGTACTTGTGGAGTCTGGGGACTTTTTTTTGTAAACATCTATTTTTACTCTGGAAACTTTCATACCCTATTATTTCTGAAGTGCTTTCAGTTTGTTGCTGGATTTCTGTCAAAGTCAAGGATACAAAGATCTGCAACTTGCTTTTAAAAGCCTTTGAATCAAAGACAAGTCTTCACCTTTGTGCTTTACAATGAACCACCAAATCGTTAGGTGTAGAAGGGTCACTGTGGGTATATTGGAGTGTTTAATTATGCTTTAATGAAAAGTCATCAAGTACTGGGAAGATGGTGTGAATTAAAAGTAAATATATTAAAAAAAATAAAATAAAAAATAAAAGTAAATATATTCTAACATCTGCAAAATAACAATTGGTCAGGAATGACACCTGAAAAAGTTCCACATAGTTCTTCCATTCCCTAGGCATTTGATGTTTTGTCATTGGACCTTTCAACATAAATATAGCACTTGATATCCCTCCACACAGGGTATTTTAAACAAAATGTAAAGAATCATATCTCAAATGATCATCAACTCAAAGAGTCAATCAAATATCATTGACTTATTTATGGAATTAGAAGTTTGTGGGATGCTGCAAATCACATGCAAAAAAGATTCCAAGTGCCCAAAAGCCATTTTTAAAGAATCAGTATTTTTAACAATCAGATAATTAAGAATCAGACATGACGGTAACAATTGAACAACAACAATGCTTTTAAAATTTGGATTGGAAAGCTCATAAGTTTTGAGTTTCTTTTCTTAATCTGATCTTTTGAATATGATTCCATTTTAGAAGACCATTTTATAGAACTCCTTAACCTGTAGCTGCCACAATTAATTTAATTTTGACCAATTTGTGTTTCTATGACCTTTCTTATGATGTTTATAAGCATATGTTTCCTTTTTAGAATTTTGTAAATGCAAATGCCATCCTTCTTCTTGGGAATATAAATGAATTGGTATTACTTACTAGAGAATACATGCATGCATAGACATTTATTCATAGTTATATTAAAGAGTAAGGCTTCTTTCCCTTTTTGTCACAATCTTTATGTATTGGAAATTTAATCTGTCCCAATATAGAATTTGGCAGCTTTCTTATATATAATATCAAGGGAAAACACCATGACAACCTCCCTCAAAGTCCTCTGTTCCTCACTTGAATGAGTAGCCCAAAACTAACCTTCTTGCCCTGGTGAAGCAATTTAGACACAATTCCAGAGAAAGTTGACTGCCTATAGGAATTGGTTATTAGCCTCTATACCTCTATGATTTAAATTAGCTCTCATCATTTTTCTTCCTCACCTCTTTCCAACTTCTTTTTGTATTTTATCTTCCCCACCAGATGTAGAATTCTCGAGAGTAGAAACCTTCTTGTTTTCATGTTTTTGTATCCCTAACACTTAGCACAGTTAATAAATAAATATTCTATTGTAGTAAGTAAATTCATTCTCTCGCTCTCTCTCTCTCTCTCTCTCTCTCTCTCTCTCTCATCTTTTAGCTGTGTGGAGGATGCATTGGAGGATATATATTGAAATGAAGGGAGATCTAATACAGGAAGTTCAATTAGAAGACTATTACAGGTGCAGCTAGGTGGGCTCAGTGGATAGACCACCAGCCCTGAGAATCCATATGGGTTATGGTATTCTTCTGTTGAGTCCAAACTATAAGGTCATTCATAATTAACACTACGTGTAAGCCTGCTACTGAACAGATATCTTAAAGTACATTTCTAAAAGTAGTTGCCAAATGAATAAAACAGAACAACCTCTTAAATTTTCCCACTTAGTTTTCTAAGAGTGAGGTTTTACCATAGATCTTTCTTGATCATCCAAACTTAGCTATCTTTCATTCAACATTATATGTGTCAAGTAGCCCCTGCATTGGTAATAAAGTTATTTGATAAATTATCAGACTTTTTTTTTTGGCTAATAATTATCCAGGCTGCTGAACTTAGAGTTCAACATTTTTACAATACTATTCCAATACTCATAGAAGACATGCAGAAGACCACTTGATGTACCGACTAATATAATCAACCACACATATCATGTGGCATAATTACTGTCAGAGATATACCTTTGCCAAATGCAAATGCAAAAAAAAAAAAAAATGAGGGGGAGAAAGAAGGGAAGAAGGGAAACAAAAAAAGAAGGAAGAAGGAAGGAACGAAGGAAGGAAAAAAGGAGAGAGGAAGGGAGGAAGGGAGGGAAGGAGGGAAGGAAGGAAGGAAGGAAGGAAGGAAGGAAGGAAGGAAGGAAGGAAGGAAGGAAGGAAGGAAGGAAGGAAAGGAGGGAGGGAGGGAGGAAGGGAGGGAGGAAGGGAGAAAGGAAGGAGGGAAAGAAAGAAGGAGGGAGGGAAGGAAGGAGGGAAGGAAGAAAGGTGAGAGGGAAGGAAGGAAGGAGAGAGGGAAGGAAGGAAGGAAGAAAGGAAGGGAGGGAAAGAGGGAAGGAAGAAAGGAAGGAAGGAGGGAGGGAAGGAGAGAGGGAAGGAAGGAAGGTGAGAGGGAAGGAAGGAAGGAGAGAGGGAAGGAAAGAAGGAAGAAAGGGGGAGGGAAGGAAGGAAGAAAGGGGGAGGGAAGGAAGGAAGAAAGGAGGGAAGGAAGGAAGGAGGGAGGGTAGGAAGGAAGGAAGGAGGAAAAGAAGGAAGGAAGGAGGGAAGGAAGGAAGGGAAGAAGGAAAAAGATACATAGTTAATACCAAATTGGAATTTAGTAACTCACAACTCTTAGTGATTTAGTTTGCTACCATTCATCCCTTTGCCAATTTCTGACTTCTCCCAAATTAGAGGAGATAAGCTAAATTGTTTTTGTTTAAAGACTGGATTTCCCCATTTAGTTCAGGAACTATTCATGGATCCAGACCTACTACTGATAGGCACAGAAAATTTGACCTGATCTGTGTTGAACCTGGAATGTTTTCTCTTCTTTAGGCAATCTGGTGACTCCGCATTCTTGGGATGATTACCATATTAAAACCATACAGTTCCAATACATATTCAGCATTGTCCACTGATGTGCAGAACTCTTAAATTCTAGTAATCTGCCCACTTCAGCTTTCCTGGTAGAGATTAGAGGTGTTTACTACAACACCACACTTTTTCTTTTGTGTGTCTGTCAATACACAATTTTTAGATATCAGTGTAAAGTTCTACCTCCTAGGAAAAGCAGGTGTTATGTTAAGGACATCAGTATTTGGCAATGTTCTTTTGGCCTATGTAGGTATCAAAATCTTGCTGTTGTGCATCTAGATAAACTGAGTCATAGAAACTGGGACATGAGATCATAAGGTCATTGTTTTAGAGCAAGAATGAATCTTAAAAATCATCTGATTCTGATCCCTTCATTTTACAGATTAAGGAACTGATCTCAGGGAAGCTAAATGCTATGTCCAAGATTACACAGCTTGACCCAGTAAAGATTTGAATCTAGGCTTCTGACTCCAAATTCTTTCTATTTTACCTTGTCTCCCCAAATTAGCACAATTTTTTCCAACATCAAGAGAAAACAAGGAAGGCCTCTGAGAATACAAAGTGGACCAGCTGTGGTGAATTTTTAGGTTTATGGTCACGAACAATATCAAAAAGGTATATATATTTATAAGCTTCTGTTCTTCTCTAAGGTCATTATGATATAACAGAACTATTCCCAGATATTTTGTCTAATTAGTCCCTTTGTAATCTCTAATGATGATAGGTTTTTATATCATCTCCTCATATTAGAATGTAAGTAATTTATCCTTGTTTAGTCTTCTATCATTGTCCAGTCATGTTTACCTTTTTATGTTTCCCCTAACTCCTATATTTGAACTTTAGAGTTTTTACATAACTCAGGTCTTTTCATCAGAAATGCTTGAAAGTACTTTATGTCATTCTCCAAGTATAATTATATTCAGTTTTACTAGGTAAGTCACTCTTGGCTTTAAGCCTATTATAGCCTATTATTTGCCTTCTAGAATATCATATTCCAAGCGCTATACTACTTTTTAACTGCTAAATGGTTGAGTTGTCTTAACTATGGCTCCTCAGTACTTGAATTCCTTTTTCCTGACTGTTTATAAGTATTTTTTTTATTTGACCTGGAAGACCTGGATTTGGGCTATAATGTTTTTATGAATTTTCATTTGGATAAAGAGGTGACGGTGGATTCTTTGTTTTTACATTGCTCACAGGTTGTAAGAAGTTTGGACAGTTTTGTTTTAAAATTTCTTGAAATATAATGTCTAGGCTCCTGTTTTGTTTATGGTATATAGATAATGTAGTGATTCTTAAAATTTTCTCCTCAATTGGTCTTCTAAGTCAGTTGTTTTTGCTATGATATGCCTTACATTTGCTCACTTTTTCCAGCATTTTGACTTTAATATTTCTTGTTGTCTCATGGCCTCATTGGTTTCTATATGAGTCCATCCTAATTTTCAGGGAGTTTGTTATTAGACAAGCTTTTATACTTCTTGTGCCAAGCTGTTAACTCCTTTCCAATTCTTTCTTCCATAACTCTCAACTTTTTTCCAATTTTTGCCCTCTAGCACTCTAATTTCATTTATAAAAATTTTTTAAAAATTCTTTTAAAATTTTTTCTTCATTTCTGGAAGAAATTCTAGTTGAGTTTGTGCCCAAAACTGTTTTTGTTTTTGTTTTTTTGTTTTTTTGTTTTTTTTGTTTGGTTGGGTTTTTTTTTTTTTTTTTTTTTTTTTTTTTTTTTTTTGCTTTGAAATTTTGCTTGCAAGTATTTTGGAGTCATTCCTTTCTTCTCAGTTATGTCACAAGCATCCCTGTCACTATAACAATAGGGATTTCTTTTGTTTGGCCATTCTACTAACCAGCTTCCTGATTTCATTCTTGATGTTAGAGCTGGGTTGTGTGCCCTCATGGGAAAAAAAAAAAAAAAAAGTCTAATCCTGTTACTTCTTTCTTCTCGGAGATAGCTCAGGCTGGGGACTTTCAAGTTTTCAATGCTCTCAAAGTGATTTGATCTTGAGCAAAGTTTGATTACTATCCCATTGTTTTGGGTTCTGCAAGATTCTTACCTGGATTAGGATCTGAGCAATAGTGGGCCATGTAGATGGCACATTAGATAAGGTATCAGAAAAATTCAACTTTGTGATTTCAAATCTAGCTTTAGGCACTGACTAGCTGTATAATCCTGGGCAAGTGACTTAACCCTGATTGCTTCAGTTCCCCTTTTGTAAAACAAGCTGGAGAGAAAAACGGCAAACCATTTCACTTTCTTTGCCAACAAAACTCCAAATGGTATCACAAAGAGTTGGATGCAACTGAGAAATGACTGAAGGACTACAAAAAACTAAATACTGGCTAGACTCAGCTACCATCAATTAGCTAGGAACCTAAGCATTCTCAAATGACAGAACTGCAGGTCTGGAATTTTGGTCTGGAATTCATATCTTGGTTATTTTTCTACAGGGCTAGAAGAAGCTGGAAATGAGCTCCTACTTTGCTTCTGGAATTTGAGCAATGTCACTGCTGCTTATTTGTATACTTGCCTCTGTGTGTACTACCTCGGGCCTTTGACTGCTTCTTCTTCCCCAAACACCCACTGTGGGCACAGGTACCTTTCTTAGTCCACCCAGGATCCATAACCTGCAGTTGGGTGAAAAAGCTGCCAAATGGCAACTATTCCTATTGTGATGGACCGGTATGGGTATAGGACCTTCTCTTGTTATGGTGTCCTTTTTCCTGAGACGTACACAATTTCCAATGTCCACAGATCTCCCTATCTTATTCTGAACTGTAAAAATGTGCTTTTTTTGGATTTTCCATCTGAAGTTGGTCAGATACATTTTCTAGATCTGTTTGAGGGTGTGGGGAGACAGGAGAAGGGAAGAAGCTTGCTGTACTTTTTTTCTGCTTACTCCTCCATAGTTCTCAAGACCCTCTAATAACATCTCTTTTAAATTCATATTTATTTTTCCTCTTTGCAAAATCCAAAAGTTATAAACTTTGGGTTAAAAATCCATACTTTTTAGGCCCAGTTCACTAGATTTTTAAATTTTCTCCAAAGCTTCCTCAGAGTCATTGCCTGCTTTCCATTCCTTTCCCTATACTATAATTATTTGAATTATTATGTGAGGATTCTGACAATGTCTCTTCTTTAACCTCTACTCTTTCTTAAATATCCATACAAAAAATAGAAAGCTGATTAAATGTATGTGATCCAAACATAAGACCTCTTTCTCACTAAAGGAAAATTTCTAAGATGAACCAAAAGCAGCAGTAGCTGCTGCTGTTACTGCTGCCACATTTCTTTATCCTTGTCCTTGTCTTCCTCCTCCTTCTCCTATTATCATTGTACTACTACTATTACTTCTATTATTACTATACTCATATTGTTACTATGCTACTATTGCTCCTCCTATTTGCTACTTTACTGCTACTATTACTATACAACTACTATTTCTCCTACTCCTAGTAATTTGAAGAGCTCAATGATTTTAGAAAAACATGGAAGGTTTTGCACAGAATGATGAAGAGGAAAATGAACAGAACCAACAGAACATTTTATCCAGCAACAGATATATTGTCTTAAGAATATTTTTTGAGCAAATAAGTTATTTTGTTTAATAAATATCCAAATTACTATAAAAGACATATGTAGAAAGATGCTACTGCATCCAGAGAAAACACTGATAAATAGAATAATTTTATATGTGTGTATATATGTGTAAAGATATATATGTATATATATACTATATATATGTGTATATTCATATATACATATGTATTTACATACACACCTATTTGTGGTCTCATGATAGACATCTAGGGGAATGAGGAAAGAAAGAAAAAAAGAAATTCACATGATAATTATGTTGTATATTTGAAAAAAATAGCAAGTTGTACATAGTAGATTTATAGTAATATATATAGTACATAGTAGTTTCATATGTAATCATCTTGTTTATGGAAATGACCATTTTATTCCATAAATTAAAAATAAAAAAGAATATTCTCTTTCTACTATTATTCATTCTTGTCCTATTATTATTACTTTTACTACTCCTATGCTTCTGTTACTACTAAAATTCTATTACTACTGTTACTTTTCCTTTTCCTCCGCTTATTACCACTATTACCATTATTATTACCATCACCACCACTCCAACTATTACTATTCTTATTATTCTTGCTACTTCTATTATTCCACCTACTACTTTACTACTACAGTTACTATTACCACTACTACTCAGTTACTACCATCATTACTCCCACTCCCACTCTTATTACTATTCCTACTACTACTATTCCTCCTCTTCCTACTACTTCCTACTACATCTTACTATACATCCTACTACTACTGTTACTCTTCTTCCTATTACTACTGCTACTCTGTTACTAATATCACTGTTACTATCATCACCACCACTCCAACTACTATTACTATTCTTACTACTCTTGCTACTTCGATTATTCTACCTACTATTTTACTACTACAGTTACTATTACCACTACTACTCAGTTACTACCATCATTACTCCCACTCCCACTCCTATTACTATTCCTACTACTACTATTCCTCCTCTTCCTACTACTTCCTACTACATCCTACTACTACTGTTATTCTTCTTTCTATTACCACTGCTACTCTATTACTATTATCACTGTTACTATCATTACCACCACAACCACCACTAACAGCAACCACCACTATTACCACCACCACCACTACTACTACCACCATTATTCCTCCTTTTCTCTACTAGCACCACCACTATTACTCCTATTTCTACTTCTACTCCTACTATTACTCCACTATTATTCCTACAATATTGCTGAAAAATCTAGCAGTGTTATAACACATGTAGTTGTTGTTTCCATAGCATGTTTGCCCCTGCTCACCTTAGAGGGAAGATAAGATCATTTAATCCTGGATAATATTCCAAAGCATGTTGCAATCTTTTGATCTCTTAATTAATAACAGCTACCAAAATGGGTGGTTCTTGCTGTACCAGGTATCCCTCTTCACCCAAGTACCCACTTCAGTCCAGAAATTGAGAACACTTGTTTCTTTGTTCAGGATTCCCAGAAACCCAAGAACAATAGCAGCAACAGTACCTTAAAGCCATAGCAGACTGGCCATACCTCTCCTCTCACCACTCCTTTCAACATAACCCAGTGAACATAGAAGAGGAGATTGTTGGGTTTTGTTTTTTTTAAACTTAGTTTAGTCTCTGTGTGAGTCTACTTAGTTGTGCCTACCTACTTCTGAAAGACTTAGAGAAAAATGTAGATAAATAATGAGACATTTTAAAAGAAATAGAAAAGTCAGAAAAATTCAAGAAATGAAAAAAGTGCATTTTGATATACCAGGTCTAAGATAAATGACATCCACTCTCTGAGAGCTAGCCTGACTAAATTTAGAGAAATCTATCACCAGGTTAGCCTAGTGGTGACATTGTTTGGGAGAGAGTAGAGGATATAGCATTTCAAAAAGGTCATTAGAAAAAAAAGTCAAGATCTGTATCAGTGGAGAGAAAAGTACCTAAACTCACAAAATTAGAGCTCTTCAAAGAAACGTTTTGTTTGTCCTTTGTTCTGTAAGAGGACCATGACATCAGGGAGGTGATGCCATGACATTCAAGTTAGTTAGATTCAAGTGAATGTGGACTATATGACATCCCCAGCTTTACTTTCTCTTCCAGAGTCATCTGATGTCATATTCCTCTTTGAAGAAATATGTTTACAAAGGAGGAAAGATGGAATAGGATGGGATGTAAGAAATTTGGAAATGTTTGGTTTTATTAGAAAGATCTGTTTCCTATAAATACTTGTTTCTGCCTCAGTCCCTTGGCTCATGCTTTTTCCTCCTGCCTGGAGTGTCTTTCCCCCATATTACTTACTTCTTTTAAGACTAATCTAGAGACTTACATCTCCCAAGAAGCCCTAGATGCATTGTCCATTTTCTTTCCTTCCTTCCTTCCTTCCTTCCTTCCTTCCTTCCTGTTGTCTCAATAATCATATGTAAAAAATCATCATCATCATCATATGTAAAACACTACTGTGCCTTTTGTCACTTGCTTAAATATTCTAGTAGTTTCCTATTACAACCTCTCTGCGCCTTAGTTTCATTATCTGTAAAAAAAAAAACACACACATACACACCCTAGACCTCATAGTCCATGGCATCAAACTGTTATTTTCAGTGACTCCTTAAATGTTTATCTATGAATGAAAATCTGAAAGGATAATTGAATGAACTAATGTGTATTACAAAGAAACATAACCTCAATTTCTATCCCTTCTTTTTGTTTTCTTGTATTAAACATTATGTACATATACAATCATATAAAGTCAGCAGCAAAGTTAGGAGACTACATCTTCAGACAGAGGGCAGCCATTGCCAGGTGATCATGGAAATCAGGTATTTCCCATGACGGAAGTTCACCTTCCTTTTAAGGTATTTGGGGTGGGGAGGGAAAGAGGAAGAACAGAAGAGCTATCTTTTGTGGTCCCAACTATTTTTAGTCACTCTTCTCCAAGTCATAACTACAGGTTACCATAGCTACACCAGGGGTTCCCTTTGAAACTCCCTCTGGGGGTTAAAGTTAAACTTTTTGAAATGAACTTTTTGGGGGCAAAAGATCTGATCAAACATGGTAAAGATAAACAAAGTCACAAAGGTACAGGAAGGGAGTAGAGTCTCAACAAAAGGATCAAATGCACATTGTACATCCTTAGGTGACTCTAATACTTATTTCAATTCAGTTCAATTTAGCAACCATTTTTTAAATGCCTGCTATATACAGGACAGTGGGATGGGTGCTGGATAATCTCTCTTGCATTGTAGATACCCTATCTGATGAGTTAAATGGGACTAGACCTGGAATCAGGAAGACTTCAATTCAAATCTGGCCTCAGATACTTACTGCATGTGTAACCTTGGGCAAATCACTTAATCTCTGCCTAACTCAGTTTCTTGATCTATAAAATGGGAATAATAATAGTATTTATCTCTCAGAGTTATTGTGAAGTTAAAATGCAATTATATCTGTAAAGTGCTTTCAACAATTCAAAGTCATATATAGAAGTGTTATTTATTGGTATTGTTATCATCATCGTTACCTTACTATTACTATTGTGGGTGAGGTGTTTTTTGGCAAAAGCTTAATTTGGAGATCATCCTAGAGATATGGTAGAAATAGTTAAATGGAAATAGAGCTTGAGGACTTGGGTTCAAATTCATTTGTTTTACTCTAGGCAAGTCATATAATCTCATTGGATCTCAGTTTTCTCTTCTGCATAGTAAGGAATTGGATTAGATGACCTTTAAGTTTTCCTTCTAGCTTTAAATATATGATCCTATTCTTTTCTGTGGTACTTAATATCCTTGACATTTATATGAAGGGGTTGGATTAAATGATTTTTGAGGATGACCCCTCCCCTTATTCCTGACTCCTACATATAATATTAGAGTCATAGTAGAAATACAGAAAGAAACAGCATGGATATTCTGACTCCTCTTTTATTAACTTTTTCACAGGGCAAGCCAAAGATCTACCATGGGCAGTGAGAACTGAGATTTTTGTTTGGGGGGAGTTTTTTATCAAAAAAGGATTAGATGAATCTCTATAAAACAACCAAGGCACATTAATATGATGCCAGGCCATTTGTGTAGTGCTTCCAAGAGTGGTGGGCTCATTGCCATTTCCTTCCCAACCCTGGAAAAGTACAAGGATGCAGGTTGCCCCATAGGCCTGAAAATCAGATGCTCAATTGTCCTGCAGGGTAACCTGACTCTGTACCAGCTGTGGCTTAGAAGTAGGAACAAAGTCTTGTACTACTCCCAGAGGCACTGGGGGAGTGATGATTGAGAAAGGTAGGAAAGGAGCTCCAGTATTTACACATGGCTGTGGAAGGCTTAATTGGGCATTCTCAGCTCCAGTAGTCTATAGTCCTTCTCAGGTGACAAGTAGTAAGAGATTGCAAAACATAGATAGATAGATACATATATACATACAGAGAGAGAGAGAGAAATGGAGATTTGTGTGTATATGTGTATATATATACACATATACACACCTACTAAACATATATATGTGTATATATACACACACAGACACACATATATAATCATCATTTCATTTTATGCTGAAAGGGTCACAACAATGTTAACTGAAATAAAATGAAAGTGTAACTTACATATTTGGTGACAAAATCTCACTTTTTAAGAGATCCTTTCAAATTAAAGCATTAAACAATCTTCAGGATGTTAAGTGAACATGAAAGTAAAAAGTATTTGAACTGAGCACGTTTACCTACTTGAAATCATTCTAACAGGGATGATTTTAATCTTTAAAATAAAAAATGATATTATTTGCTTATAAATATCACCTTTATTTTTTAAGCAAAATCTCCACTTTCTTGAACCCAATAAACCATCCTTTGAAACAAAAACTAAAAACAGAAAGAGAAAAATCAATTCAAAAAAATCAACCAATATCTCAACCAACTGTGACTATATGTACACAATATTTCATATCCACCTCTGCAGAGAAAGGACTTGCATTTTCTCAGTTCATCTCTATGACCAAGCTTGGTCTAATAATAGTTATAATAATAAATTGCAGTATAGAGTGCTTTATATGATTCCTTATTCTCCTCTTCCTTTCAGCCATTCCTCCCCCAAAGTAGCAACAAAACACTACGCAACCCTTTTACTATATTCTTTAAAATGCCTATTTTGTAGGTAACAAACTTTGCTTCATCTTAAATCTTTTCCTCTCCTACTCTTTACATCTACTGTTACTAGCTATTATTGAAGCCTAGTTCCATCTTAATTACAGAGTCTCCCTAGTCATTTTTTCCAGTACCAGCTGAATTTTCTTTTTTTCTTCTTTTTTTTATTATAGTTTTTTTTTATTGACGGAACATATGCATGGGTAATTTTTCAACACTGACCCTTGCAAACATTTCTGTTCCAACTTTTCCCTTCCTTCCTTCCATCCCCTCCCCTAGATGGCAGGCAGTCCCATATATGTTAAGCATGTTATGTTAAATACGATATATGTATACATATTTATAGTTATCTTGCTGCACAGGAAAAATCAGATTTAGAAAGAAGGTAAAAATAACCTGAGAAGAAAAACAAAAATACAAGCAAACAACAGAAAGAGTGTAAATGCTATGTTATGGTCCATACTCATTTCCCAATGTTCTTTTACTGGATGTAGCTGGTTCTGCCCATCATTGATCAATTAGAACTGATTTGGAGCCTCTCATTGTTGAAGATAGCCACTTCCATCAGAATTGATCCTCATATAGTATCATTGTTGAAGTGTATAATGATCTCCTGGTCCTGCTCATTTCACTCAGCATCAGTTCATGTAAGTCTCTCCAAGCCTCTCTGTAGTCATCCTGACCAGCTGAATTTTCACTGATTCCCCTCTGCTTAGTAGTCTGAGGTGGGGAGTTAAAATACTCTTTGCTCTCCTTTGCCATTTTTGGGTTTTCTCACTACCTCCATCTCTTAGTAACCTCTCCTCCTTTAAGGTTCATGCAATCCATATCTTCTATCTAATCAAAATCCTGGTATTGTTTACAAGTTTCCAGTCCACTCCCCTTCTTTCAAATTCAACTAGATGAATAACTGGTACACATTTTTTTTTTCTCTCCAACTTCTGCCCTCATACTGTAACAAAAGACTATATTTGTAACATAACTATCAATAAACATATTGAGACTCCCTTAAACACCTTAACCACTCAGTTCTTCAGCCTTTTCTCTTCCCATGACCTGCTCTTCTATCCCACTTCAGCCACACACAAAGATGATCATAAACATGAACTTCCATGTTCAAGAATTCTCAAATCATCTTATCTGACCACAAGCTACTGGCTTTCTCCCTCTCCTTCTGCCTTTCCTTGTCAAGCCTGACTCTTTGTCCACATAGTGATTTTTAATCCCTTGACCCTTCAGGTCTCTCCAGTCTTTCCTTTTCTCCTCGTTTTGACTCCTTGTTGAACCATAATTGAACTGGTTCTCTTCTCTTCTCTTCTCTTCTCTTGCCTCCATGGTTCCTTCATCATATTGCCAATTGCACCTTGACAGACCTCAGCTTTGGATGACTCCCATCATCCATTGCTTTTGCTTCTGCACATGTGCTATTGAGCAAATATAGATAAAATCACATAACTGTTTCTGACTGGATCCCCCACCAGCTTATGTTACTGAACCTCAACTAGGCTCTCCCTCTTGATAGGCAATCTTCCTATACTTCCCTTGCCAATTACTATCTCACCCTCCATTGAGGCTCTCCAAATCTTTTTATGTTTCCTCAAACCTCCCATGGTACTCTTTCCCCCTCACCTTCTCATCTGAGAAGTTTGCCTCTTATTTTGTAGAAAAAACTAAAGCCACTGACCTTAAGGTCCTTCTTCTCTCCTTTTCTTCATCATATACTATTTATTGGTTGTTGTCTTTCAACAAAGAGGACAAAAATTACATCACTATGTTAGAGTCAAGTTGTAATATGTTTGACTATGGCTGAGCAGACCAATAGAAGCTCTTTCAGAGATCAGACACAAGTAGCCCCTATAAATATTTGGAAGGGACTTTCTAACTCTGTGCATCTTGCCTTTCTTCTGAGCTAACTTAATTCTGCTTTGCTCATAGGGCACCCCTTGCTAGATGGTCCTGTGCTGGTATCCCATGTCATACAATCAATTTTAAAGTTCTTAAGAGAGACCTTGAGAGTGATCTTGTATAACTTTTTTTGCTACCTTGTGAGCACTTGCCATATGTGAGGTTTATCAAAATAATCTTTTTGGCAAGCATAGACTTGGTATTCGAACAATGTGGCCAGCCCAGTGGAGTTGTGCATTCTGCAGTAGAGTTGGAATGTTTGGTGATTTAATTCAAAAAAGCATGTCAGTGGGGATCACATCCTGCCAGGTGATCTTCAGAATCTTCCTAAGACAATTCAAATGGCAGCAACTCAGTTTCCTGACATGGCGCTGGTAGACAATCCAGGTTTCATAGGCAATGAGGTCAGTACAACAGCTGACACTACCTCCACCTTCCCTCCATTTCACATAATAAAGTGGCCCTTCTTTTTGCCAAGAAATCCCTCTACATGCACAAGTGATTCCATTCTATCCCTTATTTTCCACCAGATTGCTCCCTTTACCGTCCAACTTTCTAATTATCTTCAGTCTCTCCCTGTCTACTGGTTATTTCCCTATAATTTACAAACATGTCTATGTCTCCCCAATCCTAGGGAAAAAAAATCTCTCCTAATCCTCCCATCCCTGCTATCATCCTATATTTCTTCTGTGCTTTGTGGCTAAACTCCCCAGGGAAGGCAGTCTACAAAAGTCTACCTCTGCTTTCTCTCCCCTCACTCTTTTTTTACCCTTTACAATCCAGCTTCCAACCTCAACTCTCCACTAAAACTGCTTTCTCCAAGATTATCCGTGATCTCTTAATTATTAGATCTAATGGTCTTTACTCAGTTATCATTCTTCTTGGCCTTTCTGCAATCTTTACTGTTTATCACTTTCTTCTTGAAAGTCACGTCTCACTAGATTTTTAGAATACCACTCTCTCCTGTTTCTTCTCCTACTTAGACATCTTCTTTTAAGACTCTTTGCTGAATTCTCTTTTAGGTCATGACATCTCAAGTGTTCCTCAGGGCTTTCTTTTTTTTACCCCCTCTATACTATTTCATTTGGCAATCTCATCAGTTCTTATAGAGATAGTTCCTATCTCTATGCTGATGATTTTCAAATCTAGTTTTCCCGATCTAACCTCTCTATTGATCTCTTGGATATTCAATTGTCTTTCAGATTATCTTAAACTGGATCAGATACCTTAAACTAAACACATCTAAAATTGAACTCATTATCTTTCCCTCTAGCCATTCCCCCAAACTTCCTTACTATTTAAAGTAACTACCACTGTCCTCCTAGTTTTTCAGGCTCCAAAATTAGGAATCATCCTGTACTTCTCATTATTTCTGGTCTGCCCACACTACAACACCCATATTTATTCTGTGGCCAAGGTCTGTCAATTTTACCTTTGCAATATCTCTCATATATGCCCTCCTCTCTTCTTTGACACTGCCCCCATTCTATGCAGACCCTACAATATTCAAATAGCATGTTGCTGCTGGCACTTCCTGCCTCTCTGTCCACTCTTATCTATCCTCTATTTAGCCTTTAGAGTGATATTTCTAAAGCACAAGTATAACCATGTCACCAGTCAGTGGCTCCCCTCTTACCTCCAAGATCAATACTAAATTCTTTGTTTAGCATTTAAAGCCCTTTACCATCCCATTCCAGTCTTCTTATATCTTATTCCCCACCAGGTATTCTTTAACCCAAGGACACTAACTTTGACCTATGAGGAAGACACTCTATCTCTTGATTCCAGGTATTTTCTCTGGCTATTCTTTTTTTTTTTCCTAAGATTTTCCTGAGTTTATTCTTTTTTTTTAAAAAAGTTTTTAATTTTCAAAACATAAATGCAGGGATAATTTTTCAACATTAACTCTTGCAAAACTGTGTGTTCCAATTTTTCCCCGCCTTACCCCCAGATGGCAAGTAATCCAATATATGTTAAGCACAGTAAAAAATATATGTTAAATCCAATATATGCATACAATTATCTTTCTGCACAAGAAAAATCTAATCAAAAATGGAAAAAGTGAGAAAGAAAATAAAATGCAAGCAAACAACAACAAAAAGAGTGAAAATTCTATGTTGTGATTCATACTCAGTTCCCATAGTCCTCTCTCTGGGTGTAGATGGCTCTTTTCATCACAAGTCTTTTGGAACTGTACTGGATTATCTTACTGTTGAAGAGAGCCACATCCATCAGAGTTGATCATTGTATAATCTTCATGTTGCTGTGTACAATGATCTCCTGCTTCTGCTCATTTCACTCAGCATCAATTCATGTAAGTCTCTCCAGCCTCTCTGTATTCATCCTGCTGATCATTTCTTATAGAACAATAATATTCCATAACATTCATATACTATAACTTATCCAGTCATTCTCCAACTTATAGGCAAACACTCAGTTTCCAATTTCTTGCCATTACAAAAAGAACTTCTGGTTATTCTTTAAATCCTGGAATGCTCTTCCTCATTTCTTCCTCCGTGTTTCTCTGGATTCCTTTAAGTCCTAACTAAAATCCTGTCTCCTATAGGAAGGCTTTCCCAAACCCCTCAATTCTAATGAAATTAATATTTTATTTCCTACTTATCCTGTATATGACTTTTTTGTACATATTTGCTTGCTTGTTGTCTCTCCAATTAAACTGTGAGCTCTTTGAAATCAGGAGTTATCTTTTATGTCTTTTTGTGTCCTTGATGCTTAGTGCATAGTAGCTGTTTAATAAATGTTTATTGATTGATTGACCAAAGTGTTTTACATAAATATAATATTGTAATGTGATATTAATATACATATTTTAGATATATTCACACAGATACATATAGAGCATTTTGAGTACCTCAAAATATTTTTTTGATCTCATTTTATCCTCACAACATCCCTGGAAGTGTTATCCCATTCAACAGGAATCTGAAGCTGAAAAGCCAAATAGCTTGCTCAAAATCACATAGCAAGAATCTGGGGCAAAAGTCAAACTCAGGATCTAAATGACATTTATTTTTATTAATAATCATAGCTAACCTTTAATATGACACTTTAGTTTCTTTACAACAAAGCATTTTCCTTAAAAAAAAAAAAAAAAAGTAGAGAGTACAAGTAATATCATTCAGATTTTACAGATGAGAAAATTGAGAGATTGAAGGACTTGCTCTCCATTGTGGAACTAGTATGTAGCAGAACAAGGACTTGAACTCAGATCTAACTGCATTTTTTAAAGAGGCAAACAGAGTTAAGCATTTGCCCAGGGTTACATGGCTAGAAAATGTCTGAAATCCTATTTGAATTAGGACCTGACTTCAGGACCAGAGCTCTATCCATTGCACCACCTAGCTGTCTGGTCATCTGCATTTTGCAGTGAACTGCATTATCTCCTTACCTCACACAGGTGCTTTGAGAACAAAGCTGCACAAATCTTGAATGCTAAAAGATGTGAGTTATTGTTATTGTAAAATATCCTCCAGGGATTCCACCAACAGCATCAGTGTGCTACTGGGGGCTGAGCACTGTATTAAGCACTGTGGGCATTAAAAAAGAAGGAATAATCCATGCCATCGGTGAATCTATCTCATCTAGTTGGGAGCTCCATGAACTGGTGCAGATAGCAAAATCCTCCTTTGAAAGCACCATTTGCCACGCCAATCCCCCCAAAAGCCTCTTGTATGATACTTTGCCCTTCTCATTCTGTGAATCCTCTCTAAAGAATCTCCCTCATACACTAGAGGCCTTTTCCTCTCTGGTTCTTTTGATATTTCATGGGGACCAGTATAACACTCAAGCTCTCCCTTTATTAAATTTGACTTGTATTCTATGAGTAGCCTATCTCCATCTTGGAGCATATATATGTGCATCCTGGATGACATCTCTTACTTACTGTACTTCTCATATATAGGTTAATTATCTTTGCCCCAGTCTACTTGGATCTATTATATAGCTTTGTTTATTGTCCTTTTAGGCCATGAGAGATATTGATTCTTCTGAGATGAAGATGTTCTACCATTCATAGATAAATAACATCATGTGGATAATAGTAATGGTAAGGAGATGACCATTAGGAAGTACTTTTGAATTAATAAATGCACTGTCCAAATTTGAGCCACTCTAATCTGTCTGATTGTGGGCAAGGCGTGTAATTTCACTACTCCTGCAACTAAGTAAACTCTCTTCCCTTCCCTACCTGGACCAATTGGTAAATCAAAGAGATATACTATCCCCTCTGCTAGAATATCCTGTCTTTAATAGGGTCTTACCACATCCTAAACTTGAATTATCCCCAGTACCTAACATCTTTACTTCCTATTTAGGTGCTACCAAGCAGGAACTAGAGAAAATCATGAAATTGATACTTGAACCTACAGATTTGCATATTGTAATCTCACCCACAGGCCTTTAGGCTTGGAGGCAAATCCTTTTATACATTTCCCTAATCCATTCATTCTCTGTCTCTCTCTCTGTCTCTGTCTGTCTCTGTCTCTGTCTCTGTCTCTCTCTCTTTCTCTCTCTCTCTCTCTGTCTCTTTCTTTTTTTCTCTCTCTCTGTCTGTCTCTCTCTTTCTCTCTCTCTCAGCTTCACCACAGCAGCTATTCCAAATCTTATCTTTTCTCAGATCCTTCACTGAACTTCTGAACTTCCTCCCCAGATTTTTTCAGAAGAACTCAATTCCTTCTTTCCTAGAAAACTTCAAATCATTCACTGTGGGTTCCTTTTTCTTCTTTCCTCATCTTTATCTCATATTGTTCAGAAGTCTTGTTCCTGTATTTCCATCTTCACTCCTTTCTCTTATCAAGGCAAAACTATACATATCAGAGATTGTGTATGTGTGTGATGGATTCCTTTGGAGGCTGATGAAGACTTTGCAACCTTTCTCAAACAAAGATAAAATCCATGGCATTACAAAAAAAACTGATTATGTTGAAACAGTTACCAAAAAAGAAAAGAAAAGATGTTTTTAAGTTCTCCCTATCTACTAGTTCCTTCTCTGTTACCTAAATATGCCTATATCTCTCCCAACCTTAAAATATCTCACTTGATCCTACTAACTGTGCTAGGCAGCAGCTTGTGGCTTTCCTCCCCTTCATGGTTCAACTCCTTGAGAAAACTGTTTACAATTAAGGCCTCCAATTTTTCTCCTCTCATTCACTTCTAAAACCTTTGATAAAACATCCATATCAACTGAAAATCTGCTACTATATATAGGATTTTCTAGGGTTAGGATTAATGCTAATTTACATAAAAACTAAAGCAAACACTGCATTTGCAGAAGGAAAAGGTTGTTCCAAACCAACAGCACTTAAAAAGATATATTTCTATATCGTATTTCAACTCAATTGTATTTGATTGAAACACTAAAAATCTGACATTTACAAAAATAAAACCTTTGCTATCTAGCTTCAAGTCTCATCATTTCATTGAAAATGCTGTCTCCCAGATATAATGCCTTTTCTCAACCCTCTTACTCTTTAATCTCCATACATTTTTTGACACTGTTAATCATCCTCATCTCTTGAACACTCTTTCCTCTCTAGGTTTTTCTAACATTGTTCTTTCTTAGTCCTCCTCCTATCAATTTAACTACTCTTTTTCATTCACCTTGGCTAATTATTCCTCCAAATCATGCCCAATAACTATGAGATGTCCTCGAAAGCACTGTCCCAGGTCCTTTTCTCTTCTCTCTCAACACAATCTTGCTTGGTGATATTATTAGCTTCCATGGGTTGAGTGATTATCTCCGTGCAGATAATTCCCAGATGTTTCCAGCACAACTATCCTTCTTAGCTCCAACCAACTGCCTTCTGAACATCTTAAAATGTTTATACATATAAAATATGTATGTGTATGAACACAGACATATTAGGGCAGTATATATAATCCAGACAATAAATATTTTAATCTATTTTTTCTTCCAGTATGAATAACCATGCTCATCTCATTTTAGTGAATATAGATTTCATTTGGGAAACCCTACAAGTTTACACTCAGTACAACATCATCTACAAAAAGAAATATCTGAAGTAGCATACCACTTGTAGAAAATACTTCTCTTTGATTATGCAAAATACATCCTCCATGCTATAGCAGAAAAAAAAAAAAAACTAGATCTGGAGTCAGAGGATCTGGCTTTAAATTCTGGTTCTGCTATTTATTAACCTTAGAAAGCCCTTTCCCTTCAGTTTTCTCATCTACAAAATGAGTTTTCAAGTGAAGCTGGATGACTTGTTGAGATGATTCTCAGTCAGAAATCTCATCTCATTTATGACTAATGTACACATTAGATGAGCATGTATTTAGTTGTTTTACATCTTATTGAATGTTGAGATGCAAGGAAGACAAAAGCAAAGACTATTTGTTGCCTTCAAGGAGCTTGCATAATAACCTAGCATAGTTCTAAGTATGGAGGATACAGGGATGGAGGTCAATCATGAAGAAGCTGTAGAAGTTTGGCTGGAAAGTGTTTAGGACTTGAACTTTGTTTATTCAATCAAGATGAAAGAGTGGAATGAATGGAGCATCATGAATACTTAGTAGATTGTCAGAGGTTAAAAAGGATCTAGGATTCAAAAAATACTCCAATGCTATGAATTTAAAAAGTTCAAAAAGCACGGAGTCTGGCAAGATTGCCATCATTGTCAACAGACTTTTAGTTCATATTTTCTCAATTTTTAGAATAAAACATTAAGATTCAAGTCAATTCTCTGCCATGGCAGTATGGTGAGACACTGTGTTATACTGGGAAAGTGCTGTTTTTGGAGTAGTTGAGCCTCAGTTTTTTTCATTAATAAAAGGATATTTGTGCAGAAAATGCTTTGTAAGACTTAAAGCACTTATGCTGCAAAGAATTCCAAGCAAAATAATGCCCATCAATTGGGGAGTGATTAAACAAACTATAGTACATAAATGTAATAAAATATTACTATTCTGTGAAAAACAGTGAATACATAGAATTCAGAAAAGCATAGAAAGATTTACATAAATCAATGCAGACTGAAGTAAACAGAACCAGGAAAATACTATACATAATGATTACAATGATGTAAATAGAAAGAACAAAAACTAAAACCTGAATGCTGTGTAAGTATCATGGTCAAGCCTGACCACAGAAAATGAAAAAGATATGAAATGCACCTTTTTTTCTTTCTTTGCAGAGGTCGGGGCTCTTGGTTTTGTTGAACTGCCTCCCCCTTCTTTTCCTTCTATTCTTTGTTATAAGAAATGGTTCTATGAGAAGAAAAGGGGAAAGGGATATATCTGGAAATATAGGGATATAAAACCAAAAATATCAATTTCAAATACACTAAGTTTTAAAGCATTATATAAATGTGAGTTATCTGGAATTTTCTCTTAACATTTAAAAAATTCATGAAAATTTCAGGGAGTCAAAATTCATAATCTTCTCACAGTTTCACCTTAGATGGGAATAGAATAATCAGTACCTAATAATGTGATCAGGAATACATTTGGTGAAGAATAAAATTGGCTTAGTATTATTATAATACTAACATCATAGATAGAGAGCTAGGCTTGAAGATAGGAAGACTTCTGAGTTCGAATTTGATCTTAGATATTTACTAGCTGTGTGACTTTAGGTAAGCCATTTAATTCTATTTGCCTTAGTTTCTTTATTTATAAAATGAGCTGGAGAAGGAAATGGCAAACCACTCTGATATCTCTGCCAAGAAAATCACAAATGGGTTTATAAAGTCAGTCATGATTGAAAATAACTGAACAACAATAATAAACACCAGACTGAATGTTCACAAAATTGTGGTGATGCTCCAACTAGATCTATCAGAGTATTCCATTTTGTTTTTGAAGTTTTATGAACAACTTCTGTAACCCTCCTGAACATGGAAACATCAGCCAGTTTCACCAACAATGAAGTCATAGAATATATAAGCATTTCATAGCACTGAGCATAGCTCATCACCAAATGACTTGGTTAGCTTGAGTTCTCTAAGAAAATAAACAGCAGTGGGATGCTCGGCAGCCATTGTGCAATGAAGGGAGTTCATGAAGCAGTTGTGAACAGAGATAGTTAAAGAAAACCAATTCTGGAAGTACTAAATCACAATATTGAACCACAGTAGACAAATCAGTCCCATGTGTCCCTATCAGGAATGACTAAGAGGTAATTTTCATTAGTGAAGACTTCTGTAAAGAGGGACTTCTCATAGATGGAAAAGCAGTCTTTATGTATACATAGTTTGGGAAAACTGTTTGAACTGTATTGGTCTTTTGAAACACACCCTTAAACATAGATCACAATCAACATTTTTTTTTAAAGCAAAGGGCTGATGCTGAGTGAAACAAGCAGCACCAGGAATGCATTGTACATAATAACAGCATGAATGTGCAATGATCAACTATGAAAGTCTTGGTTCTTTTCAGTGGTTCAGTGACCCAAAGCAATCCCAATAGACTCTGGACAGAAAATGCCATCTGCCTCCAGAAAAAGAACAGAGACTGAATGTAAAGCAACACATGCTTTGTTCACTTCTTTTTTTTGTTTTGTTTTTGTTTTTTTTCTCTCCCATGATTTTCCCCTTTTGTTCTGATTTTTCTCTTCCAACATAATTTATAAAGCAATGTGTATCATAAATAAATATTTTTAAAAGAAAGGGAAAAAAGCAAAGGGCAATGATATAGTATCAATAATACCAGGTTCCAGCTAGAAAAGACTTCAAAGGTCATCTAGTCAGTCGATCTAATTTACTCAACTGAAAAATAAACTAAAGTTCCCACCAATTAAGTTCTGCTACTTGCCTAAAGTCATAAAGCTATTTAAAGGTATCTGCTCATGCAGTTTTTAGGAATGCTTTCTTGAAGTTTTTTGTTTGTTTTAAATGATCGTCATTTCTGTTTATAGTACACCTTCTGCCCTAGAGCTGAATCTATGGACAACAGTTAAACAACTAGAACTAATAAATTATTGAATAAGCCACTCTGCACCTGTAGTCCTTTGCCTATTTGCTGTTTTGACTGAGGTATATTTTCTCATCTGTCCAACAGAACTGATATCGTTTGGAATTTTTTTCACTATAAGCATTGTAATTTTGTTCTTCTGGTTCTATTTGTTTTACTATGTATCAGTTAATATAAATCCATGTGATTCTAAACTTTTCATATTCACTCTATCTTAGTTTATGATAACATTCACTTACCACAATTTCTTCGGGCATAATGAATTCACTTTACTTTCAGTTCAATGATATTATAAAAAATTCTACCATGAGTATTTTAGTACATATCGTACTTTTTCTTTTATGACCAGAGAAAAGAAATCATTAAGTCAAACAGTATAAACTGTCCCAAGAATTCTCAAATCCAATTATTGATAGGAATCAGAGATTTACCTCCAATTAGTCATGATGCATGGTCAAGTGACAAAGGAAGTTGTTGGTTTTTTAAAAATGAGTTCTAGACTATATGAATGAGAATTGTCAAAGACCTAGACAGAATAAAATCTAATCTGAAATAAGAATTTGGTTCGTGTTTCAGCCTAGTGTATTGCAATTTTGTAAATTTATATTAACAGAAGGTTTCATTGAAGAGCCATTATTGGAACTGATTAATTTCCTTCTGTTTTAGGAAAATCAATTGTGCCAAGCAACAGTTATTATCTGTTGGTCCTCGTAAGGCTTTTTATGCCTGAAGGGTCAGTTCCTTAATTTAAATAATAATTTTCTGTCTCTTATTGTTGCTATTAATGTGTCTTGCAATGTCATTATGTACCTTCCCCTCAAGTAATGAATCTTTTAAAATCAATTAGTCTAGTCTCCTATGGGCTATGTCAGACCATCAAGTTTATTAAAATTCTGTTTAAATAAGAGTACATAGACCTTGAATTAGGAGCCCTGGGGGGCCTGGAGGTCTTAAAGGAATAAAATGAATGAAATTTAGTGCATAATCTTTGTGTCAAATATTTAGATTACTCTTCTTCCTTTCAGTTTCTCTTTTTGTTCTAAATATTAGAATTGTCAGATAATGGCTGGATAAGCAAATGTTAGAAAACTATAATAGTCATAATAGCAAAAATAGTAATATAGGAAAAATAAACTAAGAAAGGAAAATATGTGTAGAAGAAAAAATACAGCATAAGAAGGAGAAAAATGTAGCATAGGAAGTGAGTTAATTTACCAGTAAAGAAAGTTGTCTGATCCATAAGCACCCTCTCACATTATAATCACAAAAGAGATGTCTATTTTCATCATTTAAGGATCTGAAAGGATCTCACAAATCTTCTTCGATTTACTAGATGAGCTTTGAGAGTTGCTGGGGCTAAAAAAATTATTACTTTCAGGTTGATCTGGTTTGCAGAGCTTTTCTGAATTCAACTATATTCCTTCTTAGATAAGAAATATCTAACTTAATAGAACCTACCAGAACTTAAATTCTGTTGACACATTTTTTAAGAATTCAGGTTCACTTTGACTTCATGATGAAGCCTCACAGTAGGAATTTTAATAGTAAGAAAGGGGGAAGAGATTTTTATAAGTGAAAAAAGGCACTTAAGGATAACTTAAGAAAATGATATTATTCAAAATATACACCACTTTCTAGGTAGTTTTGAATTATCCTATTTAGACCATAAATCTCCCCAAACTACTGAGAGTTTAAGAAACATTTAAAAATAATTTTGAAATCTATCATTGGTCTGAACAAGACAATTCAGTGACATTGTAGTCTTAGTTGAAAAGAAAAACAAAATCAAATGAGAAAAAAGACTCAATAACCTGAGGGCCCAAAAGATCCAATGATATGTTTTAAATGGGAAGGAATATTCAAAATTTGGTCACCTATGGCAAAGACCAAATGTGGAACTGACAACTACTGAAATACCAAATACTCTCAAAACAAATGCTTATTTTTTATAAGCCTAGCACATAGTATGTGTTTAATAAATGTTGTTTGACTGACTTTCATGTTCTGGGAAACAACCAATTTGTTAAGATCTCTTCATTAGCTAAGGACTCTCCTTTTGAGGCCATTGAGAGGAAAATTGGGTTTGTCAAGTTATTTGTGAACAGAAAGCTGTGATTACATTAGGAAATAAGTTTGAGGATTTTTTTTTTTTTTAAGATTAACCTGGCACCAGTTTTGAGATATAAGTAAGATAGGGCCTAAGGTGATTTGATAAAATTTTTATATATCAGGAACATGTAAATTCACTGTGTACACATAGCATCACTAGTCCTTGGCACTGCATCTAAACTGCCACAAATAATGTCCTCATTTCACTGAAGTTTAACCTTGCCTGAAGAACTTAATTACTTTGTAAACATCCTATAACTGTCCTTTTTTTTAATCATGAGATAGTCATATATAATTGCTATTCTATTACCAAGAAACTGAATCCCTTAAATAAATAATATGACTTATTCAAAGTCAACCAATAAGACTGAGAGAGCTGGGAATGGAATCCAACACTATTGACTTCAGTGTTTTAACTACTTCCATCCACTACATTTACGACCATATTAAAATAAACCTAAAACTTGAAAATGAAGATTTGTTTGCTTAAAAAAAAAAAAGTATAAAATTTACTCTTGAGGGTTAAAAGCAGGCGTGTGCTGGCAGTAGCCAGTATTGACTTCGGAGAGCCAATTTGCTTTATTTTTAGTGTATTTTCATCTTGAAAATTGGTAAATGCTACAACTCAAGTCTTGATTTATTGTTTTATCGATTGTTTAGACTTAAGGCAATGATGGAGAAAAAATATTAACAATGCAGATAAAATTTTAAATTAATGTTGTGTATACATTGTTTGATTTTTTTTCAAGCATCTGGTTGTTAAACATTTACCAGAAAACCCACAGAAAGATCAGGTTTTAGTCTTCTAGAATCCCAAGATCCACTTAAAAAAAATTTAAAGACAATGTAATTTGTGCTATATGTAAAATTTAAGCCAATCATGTGATCAAAAATTACATTTGAAATATATACCCCATTGGTGGGGTTAGGAATAAGAATGTCTGACAGACTTTTGGGCTATACTAACACTAGGAGTAGGAGAAGCTAGGTGGTTGGTCAATACAGTGCCTGGAAGTCTTATCTTTCTGAGTTAAAATCTGTTCTCAAATACTTTCTAGCTATGTGAATCTAGGCAAGTCACTTAACCTTGTTCCCTCAGTTTCCTCCTCTGTCAAATGAGCTGGAGAAGAAAATGGCAAACCACTCCAATATCTTTGCCAAGAAAATCCCAAATGGCATCATGGAGAGTCTACATGACTGGAAATGACTAAAACAACAGCAAACCAAAATATGTGGTGTAGAAGATGACAGGCTAGGAATTCAGTTATTTACTCTATCACTAATATGTTGGATGACTTTGGCAAATCAATTTGTGCCTCTGTTCCTCAAATTCTTTGTTTGCAAATGTCCTTTCCAGAATCTTGTGAATTTAATTTTAGGATTATTGGATCATAGATTTAGAGCTGAAAGGGACTTTTGAGATCATTTGATCAACTCCAACATTTTACAGATGAGGCCCAGAGAATAAAATTACTTTCTTCAAATCATAGAGAAAATGATGAATTCAACCTCATATCATAGTATCCAGAAATTTTCTTATCACTGTACTTTATCTTATTTTATTAGATTCCTTTTTCATTATTCCTCACAATTTTTCTTTTTTCCAATGGAAGAAACTGATGTTGTTAGAAAAGAGTTTCTACAAGTAATACATTTGAGTTTGAAAAACAGTTATGAAATATAATAACTGTGTGAATATGGGAAAATCATTTATCTCTCTTCAGAACTTTACCCCAAAAGAGAATGTAAGTTTAAAATTGAAGTTCTCCCATAAGAAGTTATTTTTATTTTTTTCTTTATTTGATATTTTTATTTTTCCCAATTATATGTAAAACAATTTTAAACATTTGTTTTTAAAACTTTGAATTCCAGATTCTCTCCCCTTCTCATTGAGAAGACACATATAAATAGCATTTTTAAAAAGAGAATTTTCTTCACATTATAACATCTCATTAACCTGCACTCTGGAGACTCAAATTTCTTTTTTTTTTTTGTGGGACCCATTGGCACTAGTGAGCCTTTCTGTGTAGCAATTAGGACTATAGAATCAAAGCAAAACTATGATAGAATTAGAATTAAGATTCATCAGTTTCTTATCCTTCCCAAACAAGACATTCTATATAAAAGTCTTACAAGTAGTAGGAAAACTTTACTATTCTGTCTTTCTATATGCAGCATATCTTGGTTTGAGAAACAGTTAGGAAATATAAGAACAGTTGTAATGATATACTAAGAAACAATAAGCAGGTTGATTTTAGAAAAAAAAAACACGGAAAGATTTGCATGAAACAAAGAAGAATGAAATGACTAGAACTAAGAGAACATGTATACAGTAATAGCAAAATTGTTCGAAGTATAATTCTGAATGACTAAGCTAGTCTGAATATTATAACTATTCAAATCAACTGCAAAGGACATATGAAGGAAGATACTATCCACTCTCAGAGAAAGAACTGACAAATAGATGTATCCATATTATGGTTTTACATATATATATGTATATATATATATATGTATATATATGTATATATGTGTATCTTTGTATATGTATGTGTGTGTCAATTGATGGTCTTTAGTGTGGGGGAGGGAAATAGTTTAAAACTTTAATAAAATTAAATTTATATTTAAAAATAAAACAAGAAATGTAATAGTTGTATAAATATAAATGAACCATTTACCTCTCTCATTTTTTTCTCATCTAAAAATGAGCTTACTACTATTTGCACCATTTTTCTTCACAGGGTCATTGTGAAAATACTTTGCAAACCTTAAGGTGCTATATCAAAATGAGCTATTATTATTGAATTACTATGTACCAGCCTCTGTGCTAAGTTCTGCAGATACAATGAAAGGCAAAAAACACAGCTCTCAAGTTTACATTCTAATAGGGAAATGACATGCAAATAACTATGTACACATATGATAAATTCAATTTAAGTGGAAGGAATCTTAGCCTATCAGAAAGGTCTCCTGCACAAGATAAGGTTTGAACTGAGCCTTAAAGGAAGTCATGGAAACCAAGAGGTAGAGTTGAGGAGGCACAGCTGTGAAAATGGAACAGAGCTGGAAATTGGAGTGCTATGTGCAAGGAACAATTAGGTCAGGATAACTTGATTGTGGGTGTGTAAAGTATAAGAATATTGAAAGGTAGGAAGGAGTCTGATTGGGAAAGGCATTAATTGACAATCAGAGAATTTTATTTTTTTGTCCTGGAGGTAATAAGGAGCCACTAAAGTTTACCAAGTGGGCATAAGTTGTAATTTGTTGTTGTTGAGTTATTTCAGTCACGTCCAACTCTTCATGACCACACTTGGGGTTTTCTTGGCAATGATACTGGAGTGGTTTGCCATTTCCTTTTCCAGTTCATGACTGAAAGTGAAGAATTAAGGATGACAGAGAGGTTGCGAGTTTCCCTAGCTAAAAGAATAGTGATGTCCTCATTATTAATAGGGAAGATTTTAGGGAAAAGATAATAATTCTGTTTTATACATGTTGAATTTGAGATGCCTATGGAACATCCAATTCAAGCTATCCAAGAAGCAATTAGGGAGGTTAGGTAGTGCAGTAGATAAAGTTCTGGGCCTGGATTTAGGTAAACCTGAGTACAAATATGGCCTCAGACACTTATTTGCTGTATGAGTCTGGGCAAGTCATTTAATTTTGTTTGCCTCAGTTTCTCATCTGTAAAATGAGCTGGAAAAGGACTTGGTCATTCACTCCAATACCTTTGCCAAGAAAACCCCAAATGGAGAATCAGTGAGTGAATAAGAACAAGAAGCAATTGTTGATGCAGGATTGGAGATTAGAAGAGAGTTTAAGGCTGGATATACAGATTTGCATATCTGCAATAATATGATAGTTGAGTTCATGAGAGATCATGAGATCACTAAGACAATACTGAGGGAAAAGAAAAGAAAACCTAGGACAGAGCCTTGAGTGATAGCCATAAGTCATGGATATGACTTGGAAGACTATCCAACAAAGGAGTCTGAAAGGAAATGCTCAGATAAATAGGAAGAGAACAAGGAGAGAGCAATTATCAGGTTAATGTATGGAGAAGAGAATACCCAGGAGGAGCAGGTGATCACCAGTGTCAAAGGCCATCAAGAAGTCAAGAAGGATACAGACTTCTATGGAAAGGCCATTAGATTTGGCAATTAAGACATCATTGGAAAATATGGTAAAAGCAGTTTCAGTGGAGTGTTGAGGATGAATGCCAAAGTGAAGAGAATTTAGAAGTGAGTGAAAGAAGACAGGGAAGAATTAAATATAGACAACTTTCTTAACAAGTTTAGTGGAGAATAGGAGGTGAGCAGGGATAACTGGATCAAGTGAAAGTTTTTAAGGATGAAAGAAAGATAGACATATTAATAGGTAGCAGGGAAAGGAGAGATTGTAGATTTGAGATAAAGACAGACAGAGGCAGAGAGATAGGGAGAAAGAGAAAGAGAGTGGTGATGGTGGGGAATCACTGAGGGACCAATCTGCTAGAGAAGTTGGAATAGAATGGCATCACTTGTTTGTAATGAGAGGCAGGGATGAAGGAGGAGAAAATATAAGAAAAAAGAAGGATCTCTAAGCTAATGATCTCTCTTTTTTTTTTCAGTGATATATGAGACAAGGTTCTCTCTCAGCTGAAAGCTAGGAAGAAGCAATACCATAGAATACTTGAGACTCTGTGATCAGCAGAATAGGGAATCAACTGAAAAAATATTAAAGGATTGCCTTTCTACAGTGAAGGCCCTGTTGAGATTATGTAATATAAATATATAGGGGACCCAGTTAGTATGTGACTTTCTCCTACTCTGTTTAGCATAATGCAAATAAAAGCAAAGGATTCGGATGATGGGAGTAATCTCAGATTGTGGTTTGGCAAGGCAGGATCAGTGATAGGACAAGGATATCAGGAATTTGAGTTGAATGAATTCTGAGATAATAAAGGAAGAATATTGTAACCAGAGGTGGGAGGAGAGTATAGCTAGGACAAGGATGATGTCCTGGGATAGAACTGAGAGGAAAGGTCACTGTGGCAATAAAAAATAGAGTTAGACGTTATAAGGCATGAGGAAAAATGAAATGATAAAGATTGTGAGCAAAGGAATTCCAGAGTTCATGAACACAGAGTATATAATATAAATTATATTTTTACCCTTGGCAATTGATCTACACCCACAGAGCTACTGACAAAAATGAATTAAAAAAAGACTCTGATGCCCATGAATAGTCAACTGATCATTCTTGAAAAACCTTTATAGCTGAAAATTCTGGACAGGCCAGTTTACTTAACAAGTCATGCATCTAGTAATGCTTGGCTTCCCTAGAATCAAGGTTCATTATAACTTCAAAACTTAAAGCATAACTAGTGTTCATGGTTTTAAAATTCTGTTTTTTAACACAGTGAGTTAATGGAAGTCCAATATAAAATTTGATGTGTATGTCACATTCTGTTTTTTCTATCTTAATCTCTCACATATGCCCCCTTCTCTTCTCTGACTTACCATCTAGGTGAAATCCCTAATACCTCATATCTCAACCACTTCAAAATCCTGCTAGTTGGTTTCCTAGCAGACTTGATCACATCACATACATAATTCAATAAATTCTTTTGGTTTCTTATTACATCAAGGACCAATATGAAATCCTCCGTTTAGCTTTTAAAGCCTCTCATAATATGCTTCCTTCCTATTTTTCTAATATTTTTATGCCTTACTCTGATTTCTATATTTTATGATCCTTACTCTAGTGTCCTTAGAATTCTGTCCTCCTCACTGTTGCTTCCACAGGATACATCATCTCCTTACCAAATTTTCAGTCTCCCTGATGTCTGGAAGGAACTCTTTCCTCCTCTTCACCAATTTCTGGCTCCCTTCAAGTTTCAGTTAAAGTCTCTCCTTCAAGAAGCCCTTTCTAATGCTCCTTAAATATTAGTGCCTTCCCTCTAAGATCACCTCTAATTTGTTCTATATCATCGTTCGTAAATAGTTGTTTATGTGTTATCTCTCCCATTAGATTGGGAGCTGAGATTGGTTTGCTTTTTTTTTTTTTTTTTTTTTTTTTTTGCCTTTCTTTGTATCTTAAGACTGGGCACATAGTGGATCCTTTAATTATCATATTCTGGCTTACATTTCAGGAACCTTAAGAATTCGATTTATGTCTTTTTTCAGAATATTATCATTACACTGTATCTTGTTATTTCTAAGTTAAATTCCTTCAGGTAGTTAATTGCTTATATACTGCAGCTTCTCCTCCCGAATCTCCTAGCCATCCCAGTTACTGTTTTTAATTTTCCCTCAGCTACTTGTGTCTGTGTGCACGTGTGTGCGTGTGTGTGCCCGCACGTGTGTGTCCACTGACATGAGAATTCATCTCTATGAAGAAACGTCTTTCACTGATGCAGGGGAATAGCTCTTATGTACTCTATTTTAGAAAGTAGCCTAAAAGATTAAGTGCCTTAACAGTGGTCACATAGTCTCTGTTGGAATAGATCTTAAATCCAAGTTTTCCTCACAATAACTAACTATACAGCATTGCCTCTCCGAAGCTACTTATTTAATGTTTTAAAAGACTAGAGAAAAAGTTTCTCGATATCACATTTAAGTAAATTAAGATAATAAATTACTTGACAAATATAACTCTTAAGCATTCAGCCATGAGGTGTTCTCACTTTTTCTTTGGAAAACTACAGGCTGTTGGATTTTTTCCCCCCAATGGAATGCCATTGTTCTGGAATTGAAGTGTACAGTTTTGTGACATGTAAGTCGACCCAGGTACAGGTACAGCAAGCCCACAATGGTGAATGAATTCCCAGAACACTAGTGCATCATTAGTCATGTAGGTAGGTGGGTGGGGGTGGAGTGGAGAGAACCATCACTTGGGGCTAGAGAACCACAGCAACAAAAAGTAAATACTCTTTGTAACGTAACGTAAGTTACAATATAACTTATTGTTATAAGAGTAAATAACAATATAACAACTTTCAGGATTTTCCAGGGACTTGGCTGTGCTCTGGATAATACTGAGTATCTCACACTGAATAATACGAATGTATCTTGGCTCTCCCTTAGGGGTTAAACCTTAAAAAAAAAAAAAAAAAAGGAGGGGGGAACAGTTGGACGTAAACCCGTAAAAAGTTCTTGGGGATGTGGGGAGTGGGGACTAGCAATTGTGACAAAGTCTAGGGAAGAAGCAAAGACGGCCTTTAAAAGAAAGAAGGGGAGGGTGGGAGGGAAGACGGGAGGGAAGGAGGGGGAAATCTCTCCCAGAGTTTCAGAGATTTACTGGGAGGGAGGAGGTGAGTGAGAACTGCTCGAGCCAGAGGGAACACAGGGAGTTGTTTGTGCGAGGGAGGAGAGAGGGGGGGGGGGGGGGGGGGGGGGGGGGGGGGGGGGGGGGGGGGGGGGGGGGGGGGGGGGGAAGGGTGTAGGAGAGAAAGGAGAGCGCGGGTGGAGGGTAAATGAGAAAGAGAGAGGGAGGGAAAGAGCTGGCCCAGAGTCAGCAGCCATATTGCCCGCACATGCACGCGCGCACACACCAGGAGAGAGGGGCGGGGCGGGGCGGGGCGGGGCACAGTACTCACATCCACCCGCCCTCCCTCCAGTCAACCTGCCCCGGCCTTAGGGAGCCGAGTAGCTGGAGCTGGAGGGCTGAGAGTCGCACTGGCCCACTGACTGCCTGCCGAACGGAAGAGCGGAGGGCTGAGCTTGCATTACGCGGGTAGGACTGCTGCTCTGCTTCACTCTCGGGCGGCGGCGGCGGCGTGGGAGGGTGGGCTTGAACTTGCGAGGTAAGAGTCTGGGGGTATGAGACCAGACCCTGCACATCTCTTGGACTTCTCCCTTTCTCGCTCTTTTGGAGAGAGCACTGGCGACAGGTGTTCCTGGGGATTGGCAGTTACCCTCCGGGAGTGGAGTGAATGGAACTGGACGGGATGGGGGGAGTCAACATCTTCCAAAGTATCCCCTCGCCCATTCTAGGGGGGACACGCCAGAGAGTGTCCTCTTCCTTTCTGCCCTGCGGCCGCTGCCAGGTCCTCCCGACCCATCCACCCTTTAGGACCGAACCCAGCTTTCGCGAGTGATCATGGTCCTCATTTAGGTTTCTTTTCTTTTTCATAAACTCTCCAATACATTTTACCCCCCTACCCCCGGCCGGGGGTCTTCTAAATAGGGACTCCCGTGGGCTCCCGGACAAAGTCTAGCCGCGTGCCTTTGGCATGGAAAGTTCTTATAGACGCCACCTTCTGTTTGACCTAAATAAATTACAGGTTACATCGGATTTTTTTTTTTGGGGGGGGTGTATTATTGGCGCTTTCTCATAATGCCTACTTTAAATACTTTACCACCACCACCCCTTTTTTAAAAGTGAACCCTAAAAAAAGTTAACATTTATTTGTTAGCGTTACTTATCGGCGCTATTTGTTAAATATTTGTTTATCTCTCTCCCCCTCCCCATTCATCTTCCTCCCAGCTGCCTGGCTTTACAACATTTTGGCTTTCAATACTTAGGACGTCTATCTTTCCGTCCCTGCCTTTTCTCCTCCCTTCATTCTCCCATATTTTACCTTTCCTAGGAGTCTGCTTCAAAAATTGTTTCTTAAAGCATTTGTTGTGATTTAAATCTTTGGACAAACGGTTGTTGGTTGAAGTGAAACTAAGAAAGTGACTAAGCTGCCTTGAAAACGAAAGACTTACTTTAAAAATCCCCTTCTGTCCTCCTCCTCTCTAATGTCAGTCCCTCCCTCTCCTCCTGCTTTCTCCTTCCCCTCCCTGGGAGAGGAGAGTTGAGTTTTTTCCCTCCAGACTTGGGACCATACTCCTTGGGAACCTTGACAAAAGCAATCCTACACCTGTCCTTGCCTTTATCCAGGGTCCTTAGAGAAAGCCACTTTGACACAGTTGCCCTAGAGCCAGACAAAGAGCGGGCAACAGGTTGGCACACCACTGATTATTTTTTCTCTCAACCTGCCCCCTTTTTCATCTTTCCTTCCTCCCTCTCCCCTTTGATTCAGTGATTCTTCCCTTGGGTCTGGAGAGATTGCCTGAGGGTGATTTTGGTTTGTTTTTTAAACATTTAACATTGTTTTTTAAAATGTTAACTTGTATTTTCTTTTAATTTTTGGTACTTTTGATTTTATGGGTGTGGTTAAGTAAATGACCTTCCTTGGTGAAGGCTGGGCTTTTCCTCTCTTCTTGGGTGAGGCATTAAAAAAACAACAACAAAAAAAAAAAACGGTGGAGTTCCTCCATAATTACTGGTCTGGTGACTCATCCCCAGTTCCCCTGTTGGGCCTGTTTTTTAAAAACCCCAGCAGTCTTGGGACAGACTTCAGATCCCTGTAGTTTGTCTGTGGGAGAACGAAGGTCTTCTTTCCTTTGTAAACGGAACTTTCTTTCACTTTAGGGAAAGAAGAGAGCTCCTTGCATGAAAGCTTTGTTTGGAGGGATATTAAGGAACAAATCAGGAACTGAAAATGCCGAAACCAGTAAGTAATGCAGTTTTATCATTTCCGTCTAATTACTTTAGATGCCCAACAGGTTCCATGTTGGAAACTTTGTGGTTTTATATATTTTATTTTTCTTTATTTCTCTGTCTATATTCATTTACTTATTTAAATGAAAGTGACCTTGAATGAAGAGCTTAGACAATGGTATCTGAAAGATAGATTTTTTTTTTTTTAAGGGAGAAAGTAAAACATACAGAGGCTTCTTCTGTTGTGTCTTTATGTGTTGAAACAGAAACATCAAGGAACCAGGATTATGCTATTTTCTACTTAGCTCTACACTGAGGCTTCTGGTCCACCATGAAACTTCACATTTTGAACACTGTTATAATTGGGACCAATTTATTGGTCAGAAACTTCTTTGGGAATATTCTTCTGGCTTCTGCATTTTAAAAATTCCATTCCTCCCTTCTGAAGCACTGCATCCTAATGCCCTTTTTTCTTTGTTTCTTTAAGTGGTGAATTGAATCCATGAAATTCATGGGAAGAAGGGATTCAAAATAATCTGAAGTAGGTCATCCAAGATCTTTCAAGGATTTGAAATTGAATTAAGCTTCTGTCTTTCTCTTTGTAATTTAAAGTCACCTTGAAGAGAAGACTTTCTATAACAGATTGCAGTAGAATTCCAATCCCTTTTATGAGGCCCCTTCAAAGTCACTAAGGTCTGACTGAATTGTTGGACTGCTAGCAGATAGAATGCCAGGACTGGAGTCAGGAAAACTCATTTTTCTGAGTTCATATAGCCTCAGTTACTTACTAGCTGTATGATCCTGGGCAAGTCATTTCACCCTTTTGGCCTTAGTTTTCTCATTTGTCAAATGAGCTGGAGAAAGAAATGACAATCCACTTGTATTTTAGCCAAGAAATCCCCAAATGGATCTTGAAAAGTCACACTAGACTGAAATGACATCAACAAAAGCAGTATTCCCATCTATATACCAATTTAGTAATGGGTTTGAATTGTAAAAGGAGGCAGTACCCCAGTGGGGGGAATATTCTTTAAGATTTTGGTGTGTATAATGGGATGTGTTTGAACTGTACTTTTTGCAGCATAGGGATTGTATTGACTCCAAATATGTTGATATCTTTTTTATTTCCTTTGTCTGAGAGGGTTGGTTTGTCTTGGTTTTCCTACAAAGTATTGGAAATGTTCATAATTGTCCATGTATGACTTGTCACTTCTTAGCAAGGCTTATGTGCCTTATTGTGCTTTGCCACAAGAGGGTGGTTTAATCAGTAATCTGAACTATACTAGAAAACTAGAAAAAAGATCATGATTTTCTCCAATGATCAACATTTTTTAAAAGTAGATAAATTAGTTCATTTTTCAAGTGTAGTGGGGAAACTATACTTTGGGGGTTTTAAGTATAATGAGATACATGGGGATTTAAATTTGGTTTTAAATCTTTTTTTTTTCTTCTTTTCAACTTAGAGTTTGTTTCAGGGTCAAAATTTTATTCTGTTGGACATTTCTCTGGAAAGTCTACCTTTAATACAACTACCATTGTTCAGTTCATAGGAACATAGGTTTCATGCTGGACAGAACCTTCCAACTCACACATAGCATGTTGAGTCTAGAGTCAGGAAGACCTGAAGTACTTAACTGTGTGTCCCTGGGCAATTCACTTTGCTTGCTTCAGTTTCCTCAACTGAAAAAAGAGGATACCAATAGCCACCTATTTTACAATGTTGTTGCAGGGACCAAATGAGATATTTGTTAAAAAGCACTTAGCTCAATGCCTGGCACATAGTACACATTACATAAATGGTTTATCGCCTTCCCCTTCCCATTTTCTACAAAACAAACAAGTGGTCCACTTTTGTCTTTCTTTTCTAATGCTCACCATCTATCAGTCTGATTAAATTGCTCTGGAATTACTTCTGCTGTGACTTAGTAGCTGTCAGAAAACTGACCTCTTTGATATAATTTCCTATTGAGAACACATCTGGGAAAACATTATGCACAGGGGTAGGTCAAGAGAAATGATTACTTCTAAAATAAAAATTTTTTTATTGTGATTTGATGGGGGGGTAGAGGGAGGAATCACTAAAAGGGCAAGATGAGCAAGAGTAGAGCCATTGGAATAGAATAGAAATTCTAGCAAGAACTCTACTCACTTCCTCATTTTCCCCCATAATAGATTCTTTTTTTTTAAATGGCAGGCATGGTTTTACTCGTTTATTCGAAGATTCTTGATCTTTTTTTTTTTTTTTTTTTAACATGGATCTGCACAGTTTGGAGAATGAAGTTTGTGGACTTCATCTCTGAATGTTTTTATATTCATAAAATAAAATACATAGAATTAAAAAGAAAACTAATTATCTTGAAAAATTGTCACCATAATATTTACTAAATTATAGACAGTTACAAATCTCTCTTGGATTGGTAGAGTTTTCCCTACATAATCCGTACTAGCAAGCAAGCAGTTGATACTTGGTTATCCAAATTGAAATTTCTGCTGGTGGTAAGGGAGGAAGGAAGTCCTTTGCATTTGTTCTCCCTAAGGACCAAAAGAAGCTAACATTTTGTGGGTGTTCCTGTCATAAAAGTATATTTTTTTCTTCCTGTAAGCAGGTTAGTGTGTCTTTAGTTTGAAAATGACTGACACCTATTTTGTATATTCATTCTTCCACTTACTGTGCTGGAGAAAAATTAGTCTCAGAGTTTTCCTTTGTAGACAGGAATTATCTGATGATTTTTAGTGTAGATTTGGATCTGCATTGGAGCACATAAAACACCCACATTTTTGAGTGAGTTTCAGTTGAACCATTTTCAGAGGTGGCCTGAAAGACCATTGAGACCCCTACTGTGTGACGGATAGTCTTGCTTTCCCTAATCTACTGCCTGCCTTCTATGCCTAACAAAAATTAAATTGGAAGTGTAGTACTTCTATTAGGTAGTTTTTATGCAGGCTTTCAGCAAAGGTCCAACAATACTGTTCATTTCTTTTTAAATTAGGATTCCTTTGCTAGATATGAATTTTGGTTTTTTTTTTGTATTTGATAGGATGGGGCAAAGAAGTTTTTAATATAAGAATAGATGCATTTGAATGTTTTAGGTTTAACTGTCAACATGACTTTATAACTGTTCCCTTTCAACTTAACAACCAAAGTATTTTTAATTATTGTGCCTATATATCCACATCCCATCATTCAAACAGTTGACATATATACATTTTATATATAGCCATCTCTTTAAAAAATCAGTTCCCACTTTAAAGACAATTGAAGTTAAATCAAGTAGGATGATGCTATCCTAAACAAATATAAATTATTTATATTGAGATTAATATCTAGGAGTCACAGAAATAGCTAAAAGCATTGTCAGAGAAAAAATCCAACAGTCAGGGCAATGTGTTTTTATCATCCATCATACTTTTCTGAGCTCCAGTAATGTACTTTCAGTACACAGTCTGCTATTTGTTCTTCTATGATCATGGGAAATCCCAAACTGCCTTATTTTTATAAACACAGTTTCTTTGCTACTTTCCAGGTTAGGTTGACCTATTTTCTTTCCTCCCTCTCTATTCTCTTACTCCTTATAGGGGTCATATATTTGCAAACCTTGTAGGGTACAAACAAAAACTATTGTAACCAACCTCTGAAACTGTGTTGTGAAAGAACAGAAAAGGGTATTGTTTCCCTGGCCTGAGGATTTAAGGGACTAAAGGGTTTTTTTTTTTTTGTTTTTTTTTTTTTTTGTTTGTTTTTTATCTCTTTAAATAGTCCAGGTAAGAAAAACTTAAGAGTGAGTTATCTCTAAAAGGCATAAAGAGATGACTCCTTTGCTTTTTAGTTTTAAAGTGTTTGACTTGCCTTTGAAATTTTCTATTCAACACCAGTTTCTTTTTCTTTTAAGTAATTACAGAATTCACTGAATCATTGAATTTCAAAGCTAGAAGATTATCTAATCTAGCTCATTCATTTTTTGCAATTGAGGCCAAAGAGAGGGAAAAAAAATGATTTATCCAAGGTCACATAGCAAGCTTTTGGCAAAACTTTACCTAAAATTGAAGTCTTTTTGATTTCTTATCTTCTAACCTCTGGGTATTTTAATCAGATTCAGTTACAAAGGCATTTGTTTGACATTAGAATCTGAGCAATTGAGATTACTTTGTCTCTCTTGTACTGCCTGGATACTTCTGACAGCCTTTTTTTTTTTTTTTTTTTTTTTTTTTTTTAATATTCCTTCTGTAAGTGAGAATATAAAAAAGATGTATGTGTTTAGTTATGGCTAATGATAGATATTATGTCTATCAATATATTTTTTTAAATTTTTCCCCCTAAATTACTTTGGAATAAATGCAAGATTTTTTTTTCCTGTACTATTGCGGGGAATAAGAGGTCAAAAATGTGCCTCTTTGGTTTTACAAAAGGCAGCCTCCCTAGAATTAAACAAATTATTGACTATTAGTCACACCAGAATCAGCCTGAGTTTGGGGGGAGAGGGATAAACAGGAAAACCTAGGTTCATATCCAGCCTGTGGCCACAGCTTCATGACTCTGGATAGGCAATTCTAGGACTTATCTACTAAAATATAGACAGTTAAAAATCTCTCTTGGGTTGTGGTGCTTCTTAAGGAAGAGACTTATCTATCTCTTTCATAACTTTTCTTCTCTTATTCCTTATTTTAGCATCTTGTCTTAGAAAATACTGGCAAAACAAATGGATGCAGTAAATACATCGTATTTACCATATGCAATTACAGTCTATTACCTCTCTCCATTAAATAGCAGAAAAGTGCATTTTTATCATTAATTTTTCAGAACTAAGATTTGATGCTATTGCATATGGCCTGAATTTTGGTTTGTCTTTTAGTATTTTCACTTACATTATCATAGTCATTTGTGTACTTTATTCCACTAGTTCTACTTTTTGTGTTCAGTTCATGCAAATCTTTCCACATTTCTTTGAATTCTTTATATATATCATTTATGCTGGTTTATTTTTTTAAATTTCATTTGTAAATGTAAACATGACTACATATATTTTGTTACATATGGGACCTTCCTTTCTATCATCTATCTCCTTGGGATATAGTGAAATCATTGGATTTAAGGATGTGAATAGCTAAATTAAGTTCTTATAGATTTCTTGTACCTTTATCAGATTCCAGGACTGTTCCAAAAACAACCACTGATGAGATGTGAACTTGAGATTGTGAAGTATCTTTATGGTCACTATCTTGAAACCAAAGGGCGGATTGGAATATCAGGAATGTCATTGTTGTTATTTGAAATAAAATTAAATTGAGTTTGGAGGGAAAGGAAGATAGAAGAATAGATATTAAACCAGAGCAAGACTGGTTAAGACTAAGAAAAATATGCCCTGATTTCAACTTTACTCTCTAAAGAGTCAGTTGCAGGACTCAAGGGCAGAAGAGGCTGGAAATCCCAGATCAGGTATAAGAAAGAGATAATCTTTTATAAACTTTCCTTCCCCATTACTTTTCTTTCTCCCTTTTCTAAACCTCATCATTGTTTATAGCTTTTTGCCCTCTATATCTCTATGTAGATGCTTTATTGGTGCAATAATTCCTTCAAACTCAGTTCATAAAATGAGTACTCTGCTTAAAATTAAATTTCTTTATTTGCTTTATTTGGCCTAGTAAAAATTTATTGTCTACTCTAGGCCAGGCACTGGGCCTATAGGTATACAGAGGCAAAAAGACAATCCCTGCCCCCAGAAGCTCACAGTCTCATGGAGGAGACCACAAGCAAACAAATCTGTACCTTATACAGGATAAATAGGAAATAACTAAGAGAAAGAAGGCACTAGAATTAGGAGGAATTAGGATAGATTTTCTACAGAAGGGATTCTAGTTGAGTCATAAAGGGAGCCAGGAAAGCAGGTGAAGATGAGCAAAGAAGCACATTCCAGGGTTTGGAAATCCCTTTTCAATTAGTTTCTAGTTTTCTGAGGCTAATCACTGAGCTCATTTCTGCCTGCAGCACACATATATATATACATATTAAGTAAATAGAAGAAGCACTGAAAAATGATGTGATTATTAGAATGTAATCTGTCTGCTCATTTTTGTATTTGAGTGCCTGGTACATAGGTACTTAATAGAAATGCTTTTCAATTGCCTATTGAGATAGATTATCTGTCTCAATAAAGAATCAACTATCTACTTATCTTAAGAGAAAAATTTTCATTCCGGACTTTTATGGCATCTTCCTCCCAACTCCAAATTTAGAATTTTCATAGAGGTTTCAAATCAAGAATCTGAACATTTTGATCCTGTGTGAAGATAATACTTCTCTCAAAATCTATATATAAAGGTTCATTTAATATTGAAAATATTTATCCATTATGATAGAGAATATTTATTTACTACTTCTAGCTGTGAGCTTCCAAATCATTTTTATTCTGAAGGTGGTCTGTTTCAAAAATGAAACATAGTTGATTTCTTAAGGATTTAAAAAAAAAAAAAAACATTTTAGAGTAAAGGGATGCTAACAGAATAATGTGAGTTAAAGTCCTTAGTGGGAGATTATAAAATCCAGATACTTTATCCATTATGAATATAAAGAAGAAGGTTTTAAAATTTGTGCTTGTCTTATTGTCATACTGCATTTTACTGGAAATATATTTCATTTTTCTGGCATTATAAACAGGTTCCAAAAAGTCTGTGTATGCACAGTTCCTAAGTTCTTTTGAGCATTAGTAGTGCCTGAGATTCTTTGGAATCAAGGGGAAATTTTTCCTATTGGGAAATGTTGAACGTTCTGCTTTACTTTGTAAATTTGGACAATGTAACACCATTATCCCTCATTCCATATTACCTCATTCCCCACTATGGGGAACTTGGTGACCAGATTCTAAAGTATTTTCTTTAAATTCTAATTTCCTGAGAGCATGAAGCATATTACATTAAGTCATCAGGTGAAAGATATAGTTGTTTTAAAGGAATTTAACAAACTACTGAGGAAAGCAGTAAGGGAGTGGAAAGCAGTCTTCAAAAATTAATGCCTTTTTTTTTACATTACAAAATACTTTTCTGAATATAATAATCCCCATCCCTTCCCTAGTAAATCATACTTGCAACAAAGATTAAAAAAAAAGAGAGAACAAAACAATTCAACAAACCAATCACTAGTTTGATTACCTGGCATTATGCAAAATATTTCATATCTATACTTCCCTAGCTCAAATAGTAGAGCTATAAAGAATATCCTGAAATCATAATTCAATAGATTGCAGATTTAATAAAGCTAATGTACTTTATAGCTGAATAGGAAATTTTTCCTATGAATTATAAAATAATTATACTTTTTATCATGTTTTCTAGTAGAATCATTAAAGTTTTTCTGCTATCAAATCTATTCATTTTCCTTCACATAAACCACTGAAGTAAAATTTAAACGCATTTTTAAAACTATTAATTAGCAGTATATATTAAGTAAATATTTATCTTAAAAATATGTAGAGTCTTAGGAGAGAATTGATCTGTGAACTGGTCTTTATTACTGTTGATATTTATAACTTCCTAATGTATTCTGGGGTTTCTAATAAGAGTTAATAATTTATTTAGGATAAATAAAAACAGACTTCACCATTGATAGTCCTTTGGATTATCTTACCAAAAGCAATGGCATTCTTCCTTTTCCAATTTTAATAAAATTGTTTTATGGAAGCCAATGGGGAGATGAGATAGGAGGTAGATAGGTTAGTGCTCAGGGGACTTTTGCTCTTTGCATAGTCCTTTGTGGTTTTGCTTGTTTTTGTGTTTTAATGTGACTACTACTCTGTCCTGAAGTAAAACCCCCTGTTTTGGTTGGTTCTTTGCTTCTCTAACCTAGGGAGAGGCTAGAAGGATCTGATTAATGAATGAATTAGGCTCCCCAGAGTTGTTGTTGCCTCAGGTAATCTAAATATCTGCTTCTGTCTTTTAAGAAAAGGGAGGGAGAGGCTAGAAGGATCTGATTAATGAATGAATTAGGCTCCCCAGAGTTGTTGTTGCCTCAGGTAATCTAAATATCTGCTTCTGTCTTTTAAGAAAAGGGGTGTCCAGAAACATTTTTAGCCTTTATGACAAAGGAATTAATAAGATTTTTTTAATCCCCCCCTCCCACCAAGAACATCTATCATAAGTTTCTGTAATATGTTAATTCTTTTGGGGCTGATCTTGTGCATGTTATTTAGAACGTTCTTCCCCCACCCCTCCCTTCCCTCCCAGGTTTAGCCTATTGTATATAGAATCATAGATTTAAAAATGGAAGAGACCAAGACCATCTAGTTCAATTCTTACTTTTTATATTATTTTTTTGCTGAGGCAATTGGGGTTAAGTGACTTGACCCGGGTCACACAGCTAGGACGTGCTAAGTATCTGAGTTAGATTTGAACTCACGTCCTCCTGACTTCAGGATTGGTGCTCTATCCACTGCACCACCTACCTGCCCTCCTAGTTCAACTTTTTACCTCTTCATTTTATAGTAGAGGAAACTATAGTCCCAGAGAGAACAACTTATACGCAAAGTCATACAAGTAGCAAAGCAACTGAAGCAGGATTTGAACCTTAGCCTTTTGAATCCAAATTTAGTGTTCTTTCCACAGATTTCACACTACCTACTGTAGTATGTCCCACTATCAGATTAGATAGATGAAGTAAGAACACTGTCTTCTAAAGTGACTTAACTGCAAAGAACTTTGGGGTTTGAAATATAGTGATGGAGCTTAGACATAAAGATTGGTTTGAAACCGGGAATATCCCAGACATTTGGGGGGTGAGAAGGAAAGAGATATTGCTTTCCTCCCTCTCCTAACTCCCCTGTGTTTCCCTCTCCTCTCTTTATCCCCTCTCCTACCCTTCCTCTTCTCATTTCTCCTTTCTACTCTCTCTCCCTTCTTCTCCCTCTCTTCTCCGCTGTCCCTTCTCTCTTTTTCTTTCCCTAACTTAAGTGATCTTATAATATTACTCTTATTGCAGAATCATCTTAGCCCTTTTTAGGGAAAGAGAATAACAATATGCCAATTCATATTCAACTTCTGATAAACTATATGACCTGTGTATGAGTTTCTATCTTTGTTCTTTGGCTTGGTCCATTGGAAAAAGCACTAGACTTGAAATAAAGAGTCTGGTCTCACATTCTAGCCCTCAGTTTCTTTATCTGAATAGTATGTCACAATAGGAGTGGAATAGGAAGTAGTCAAATATTTGAAAGTCCCATCAGTTCTAAAATTCTGTGTTGGCTTTTTTGTACTAATGTGGTTTTATTTTTGATTCTGATCAACCAAATATTTATTTATTTTTTTAAAGAATGGATTTCCTCTTTTAATTTGCCTAAATAATTTTCAACTTACCTAAATAATTTTCTCTTTTACGATGTCAGAAATCCTCTTCAACTTGGGAAAGGGAAAGATTAAATAGAAGAGGGAAAGGCAAAAAGAACAAATGTAATAGTTTAAAAAAAAAGAATAATTTAAGTATAAAAGTTAAAAAGGCATAAGAGGAATATATATATTAGAAAAACCTGAGGAGATAAAGAGCTAAAATTGGACTGTTGGGAGAAAACCAATGCAGAGAGGGAAAAATCAGTGTCCTGTGCCCTTCCGATAAAATAGCAACTCTTGTTTGGCATTCAAAACCTTTTACAATCTAGTTCTACTCTGTCTTTCCAGGCTGATTACAGATCCCCTTCATTTGTCTTTGCTGGGACCAAACTGATCTACAGAGCTATATTGACTGTAGACATTTCAAATTCCATTTCAGGGCCCAGTGTTTCCTTAACTGTAAAATGGGGACCATAATTGCACCTCCTCTCAGGGTTATTGTGAGGATCACATGAGATAGTTGTAAAACACTTAGCACAGTGCCTGACATGTAGTAAATATTTAATGAATGCTTTTGTCTTGCTTGCTTGATTGTCTCAAAGGAAGACAGGTAGGATTTGTGTAGAAGTAGTGAATTGGAGACTTGGGGGATGAGGAAGACAAGAGGAGGGACAGAGAGACAAATGGGAAAGAATAGTTAAAATGGTGGGAGGGATGAAATGAAGACATAAAAATATAAGTAAAAGAGAAACAGTGGAAGAGATTGAGAGCCTGAAGAAGGCACATGTGAATTAATATGTGATTGACAGTAATAGAAGGTTGGTAATAAAAGCCCTAGACAGAAACTCAGCCCTGCCATTACTTGGCTGATTGTATGACTTTGGACAAAGCTGTTAAGCTTTTGGGCCTCAATTCTTTTGTGTTTAAGATTAAGAGGTTGGACTGCCTGATTTCCAAAGCTTCCAATTCTAAAATGCTTTACTGTAATTCTGTGATGCTAGGGGTGATTTGGTCATTTAAAAACAGACAGAAGAGGGTTATGGGTGAGGGAGAATAGCACATTGGGTAGTAAAATGACAATCTTTTTTCTAATAGAAAAAGAACAAAAACAAGAGAATTAAGTTAGAGAAATGAACAAGTTAAAAAGAGGTATTGTAAGAGAGGGGGAAAATTCGGAACTCAAAATCTTACAAAAATGAATGTTGAAAACTACATGTAACTGGAAAAATAAAATACTAGTAAGAAAGAAAAAAGAGGAGCAAATTTTCAGCCTTAGAGTATAGAGTATAGGAGAAAGAATGGATGTATCTAGGAGAGGGCAGAGATAGTGACCATTAAATATAAATGCAATTTTTTTAAAGATTTCCTTTTGACAAAGGGAGTTAGAACTGAGAAACCCATCTTGGAGCCATCTTTATAAAAGTAGCAAAATTTACAAAATAAAAGAGATTGGAAAGACTAATGAATATATTTGTTTTGTTTTTTTTAAGTAAAAATTGTTTTTCTTCTCTTGATCCAAAAATTGATTTAAAAAAATAACTGGAGAATATCATCTGAATCTTTTTTAAAAATGGAAAAGTCAGACTTTATATCGTTACCTTGGATAAGTTAAATAAAATTTAAAAACACATATACACAACCCCTATAAACTAGACTTTTGTCCTGATCTTTGTCTAACTGATGATTCATTCAGCTACTATCTTTGTACCACACTCGCAATTTCAGTCATTGTAATCAATATCCGTTTCATATGGAAAGGTCTTGTTATGCTCATTTCTTATCACTTATGTATGATAAGATGACATTTTGCATATGGTTCTCTGTCTCAGAACAAATTGTCTGACAATGTTTTATTAGGAGGAAGCCCCTACAAATGCTTTTCTCTGTATTCATTCATTCATTAAGAACAAAGGATCTTTTGTGATGCAGTGTGGCTTGCTAATCCCAGTTCTTTACAGGGTCACCATTTTTATAAATTCTGTCATCCAGAACTGCTATAAAAGGAGATTTTGTTGATGGTGAGATTATATTTCAAAAAAGGTTTGAGAAGGGACTCCTTGATAGAGATGGTTTGAGTTTCTTCTGTCCCATTTACTAAGATATTGTACAGTGACAGATATCTGACATGTATTAAAAGAAAGCAGTTTGTACCTTTGCAGCATCTGAGTAATTTACCTGTGAGATCTCAGACTTGGTACCATCATGTAAAATTAAATGTTTGGTCTATTATATAATCTGCATATAGATGCATAACTTATTAGGTCCCAGACCTCAGATGATTTATAGAGAGGGGGGTGGTAATTATGAGTGACAAGGAAAGAGAGAGAGAAAGGAAAAAAATAACTTCATTGATACTATGTAGGAGATGGTCCAAACTATTTTGTTTCTATTTCTTGGGTTATCTTGTCATCTACTACCCCTGTCTATACCAATTACCAATAATGGTACTTTCCCTGGAACCAGTTGATTGGGGAGTATGAACTTATTTGACTATCTAGATGATTTTAAACCATTCATGCTGTGAGGTTTATATACATATATCTTATCCATTCAAAATGACTATTTTAGGATCTCTTATTATACACCCTGTCATTCTGTCCAATCAAATCAATACTACATTTGCTTTTGTTAATTGCCATAGCTACACTGTGACTGCAATCATCATACTTGTGAAATCCCCAAACAGAAACTTCCTTCTTTGGTCTCCATTCCCCTATGTAATATGCTTTTTCTCCCAAGCTTGCCTTGGAAGGCAGGAACTATCTCAATTTCATATTTGTTTTCCACCTAGCACAGTGACTGGCACTTAGTTTAATGAATACTTTTTCATTTATTCATTTACCAGTCCATTTTCTCCCCAGACAATGCAAACTTTTTGAGGAGTAAAAAATAGGAAAGTAGTTCTGTGTATGTTGGGGAATAGAAAATAGTTTGTGATCATTGTTGTTTATTAGGCCATTTGCCTTACTTCTTTTTTCTAATAGTTCTACTTCTAATACAAACTTAATTTTTAGATATCACAATTTGGGGAATTCATTTAGACAGCTCAGAGTATTATTTTACCCATTATTATACCATTATCTTATAACAAAAACCAGATTTAAATTTTTTATATATTTTTTTATGTATGCCATATAAGGAAATTCAAGGTGGGGGTTTTTTTGTGGATTTTTTTTTAAAGAAAAAAAATATGTTTAACACTATTTTCATCTCTGTTTCTTTTAAATTCTTGTATATAATCATATCACTCCAGATATATTTTTTAAACACTTCTTTTTTCTCTGATCTCTTTTGGAGGGATGACTGGTATAGAAGAGCAATGGAAAAAGCCATTATACTTCAAATGAATTCAGAGTCTGAAGACTTGGATTCAAATTCTGTCACCACTTATGTGACTTTGAGCATCATTTCATTGCCCAAAGTTCCTATGTCTTTCAAAGTTGTTTGTCTTTAAGTTATTACTGTATAAAATGGTCTGGTTCTGTTCACTTCCCTCTGTGTCAGTTCATCTTAGATTTTTTTCCCTTTTTTTTTTAAATTTTGCTGAGGCAATTGGGGTTAAGTGACTTGCCCAGGGTCACACAACTGGAAGTGTTAAGTGTCTGAGGCCAAATTTGAACTCATGTCCTTCTGACTTCAGGGATGGGGCTCTATCTACTGCACTACCCAGCTGCCCTTCAGTCCCTTTATTATTCCTTATGACACAGCAGTGTTGTACATTCATATATCATAATTTGTTTAGCCATACCCTAATTGATAGGAATTAGTTTCCAATTCTTTGTCAACTACAGAAATAATTGTTATAAATGTATTTGTGCATATGAGTCCTTTTCCCTTTTTAAAAATTTCTTTATGATATCTCCAGGTCAAAAGATGTATACGATTTAGTGACTTTTTGAATATAATTCAAAATTGCTTTCCAGAATGGTTGACTCAGTCATAACTCCATCTATAATACTTCAATGTACCTGTTCCCTTCTCCACCAATTGTCATTTTCCTTTTTTTTAATCAGCTTTGCTAATCACATGGGTTTAAAGTAAAACCTCAGAGTTTCCCTTATATTTTTTTACTTACTTTATGACCAGCATAGTACTTTAATTACCTTGGGAAACATTAATGGAAAAGACAACAGAACCTTAATTTTCAATATAGTTTATCATCTACCATTTGACTAGCATATAAGAAACAGCAAGAGAAAGTCAACCAATGAAAGGGAGCAGTTGAGGAACAGTGAAAAGAGTGCTGTATTTGGAGACAAAGACATGACTTTTACTTTGTGACAATGGGCAACTAAGTTATTTAAATTTTTCTGGGTCTCATTTTCCTCATTTACAAAAAGAAGGGAATAAAACAGTTGCCTTTTAAAGTCCCCTCTAGCTCTAAAGCTAGGGATCTTAAATAAAAAACTCAACAACCATTTGGGACCATTGACCCTCCCTTGTTGACTTCCTTTGACTGTTCTTGTAAACCTAGTCTCAGTTGATAACAAATGTCTTTAGTCAACAAGGATTGAAGTTTCTATCACTTTTGTATTTGTTCCCCCAAACCAAATTCCTTTCCATAGAAGTTAGAAATTAATTATTTTTAGTGAGATTCTAGAATGTATAAAAGTTGGTCTTCACTGAGTTAGTTATATTATTAAATGGAAAAAGAGTTTCAGCAGAAAAGTAAAACTTTAAATGCTAAGTTTCTAAATATCTTATAAGAGGTTGCATGATGTTTATAAAAACATGCTTAACTTGATAAAATGTTAGCCCTGATGGGGGAACTGAGAGGGAGAGAGAAAATTTGAACTCAAAATTTAAAAATAATTAATAAAAAGTAATGAGCAGGTTGATTTTAGAAAAACATGGAAAGATTTGAGTGAAATGAGTAAAAGTATATAGTAATAGTATTGTTTGAAGAACTGTGAATGAATAAGACATTCTGATTATTATTATAAATATATAATAGAAATATAAATTCTGATTATTATAAATATAAATGCTCAAGTCAACTACAAAGAACCTATGAAGGAAGATGCTATCCATCTCCAGAAAAAGAGTTTGGAACTTAAAATATAATCAAAAAAAAAAATAAAGTTGAATCTTTAAAATAAATTTTTAAAAATATTTATTTGGTAAATATTTAATGAACTATATACATATATATTTAAATGTATTAAGCAAAATAAAATAGTGTCTGTATGTTCATAATACAGAATTATGATTTGCCTTTGGCCTAAAAGTTAAATTCAGAAAAAAAAGTTTTTGAGTTACTTTTTATAATATTTGATTAATGCACTGATATTTGAGAGCTGCACTGCTTGTATTTTTGTGGGAAGTTTGGGGAGAGGGGGCAAGAAGAGGGATGTCCTAATTTAAAAAAAAAAATTAGTGAGTATGAAAAGTCTCTTTGGTACTTTGTAAGGGAAATTGTTAAAACTGAGCCATAGAATACTGGCCTAAGCAGGGGAGATCCTGGTTCCAGGTAGAACCTAGAATGTGTTCTTTGCTTACCAAACCATTAAATGCCTCACTGGGAATCATTCTGTCAATTCCAAAGTATGTATTAAGTACGGACCCAGGGGCTCATCTGACAGGTTTGACCCATGCCCTTGCCGAAAGCATCCTCAAAGCTTTTTTCTCCTTGAAATTTGTCTTCAGCAGGTATCAGCTATTTCTGTGATTCCCTGCTTTAACTGGCCCTGGGGTGTGATAATAATCTTTTTTGGGCCCCTGGGGCTGGGGACCAAGTTGATCTCCTGACTGTGTGCTTTTCAGTCCTTCCTTCCCCTTCCCATTTCAAGAATCTCCTTGTCAGAAGTGAATAGGATTTTTAAAAAAAATACCAGCAGGCTTATATAAACACATAGTTCTCCTGGTTCTGTTTGCTTCATTCAAAATCACTTTGTACAAATCTTTCTAGATTTCTCTGAGTCTGAGTACCTTTTTAAAAAAATCTCTTCCCAAAAGTCTCTTGTTTTTTTTGTTGTTGTTGTTACATTTTATGTTCCCAGCTACCTCCCTTTCCTCATGTACCATAGATGTGTTTATACACACACACACACACACACACACACACACACAAAATCGATTCAAATCAATAAACATTTATTAAGCACCTACTGTTTGCCAAGCACTGTGTTAATTTTATAAAGGGAACGTAAAAACAAATTAATGATTTTATCCAAGATTTGGCTCTAGTTAAATAAAACACTTATTCAGTATTTTTGCAGAATTTCACTACTCATTTATTTCAAACTATGTTTTTGGACAGCTTGCATTCTTAGTTTGGGTTTTGAAAAGGTTAAAGTTCTGAGTTTTCCACTTGTGTTTTTAATAGAAAGATGGAAGAATAAAGACTTCATGGCTGTACTTAAAAACAAAACAAAACAAAAAATACCAACCACCAAATCTTTGTGAGGCAAAACCATCTGGAATTTCCTCTTGAAGAAGAAAAAAAATTCTTTTTCAGGTGTCACTGCCATTCTTGCTACACACATTGCCTCATTGAGGAAGAGGCCTTATAGAAATGATTTTAAGATACAAGGTTGGTGACATCCTTAAAGGGAGGGAGCTTTCTTTGCCTCTTTCTCAGTGACTGGCACCTGAAATGTTTACTCATTGATTTGTTGATTTTATACCTTGACTCCTTCCTTCCCTACTACAACAAAAAGGAAAAGAGCTAGCAAACTTCATGTGTCTTGATTTAAACTTCTCGTTTTTACATGACCACTCGTGTAACCAAACTTGAAGATTTACAGAGAAAATGTCCCCATTTCTGATAAGTATGTTTTGGGGGACTCCATAATTTGCAAATCACAGAGCTAAATGTCACATCTGAAAAGTTTAGCTACCTGATAGGGATAAAGGGAAAGTGTCCTTGAAAGATTATAGTTAGTTTATTTATTTGTTTGCCTTTTAGTATAGGTTTCTACTTTTATTAGATAATGTGACTGTGTTTATAGAAAGACAGTTTAATGATGTTTATTTTTTTCAGTGTTTCCCATGTCAAACTGTACATTGCTATTCTAGATAGGCTTTTTTGTTGACCTTAGACACATAATGTCTGACATTCCTCAAACATTATTAGTATGTGGGGTCCCTGTGCCCTTTCACTCAGTTTACTGCCAGAGCCACACCCATGAATCTTTTCACATTTTGACAACTGATAACTATCAGGAACAATATAACTGAAGATTATATGTCATTAACAACTAAGAAAATGACCCAAAGTTTACTTTGCAGGATAGGTCTGGAATTTTTGTATAGAGTGCAAGTCTTCAGATAAAAACAGCCTTGAGTGTATTTTTTTTTTTAATTTAAATTAAGTAGCAAGGAGGTTTGACCATCAACTTTACCTATTTACAACTTAAAATAGAACCTGAAGAATCTCTCCAAGAGAGTATGTATGTGTGTGTTCCAAGAAATGTTTAATAAACCGCTACTATGTGGTGGACATTACTAGGTGCTGGGATTAAAAATACAAAAAAGTAAAATAATCCCTATTCTAAAGAACTTTATATTATCACATAGGAGACAACTTGTGTATGTGTATGTATGTATGTGTGTGTGTGTGTGTGTGTGTATATATATATATCTCCAGAATAAAGAGAAAAAGAATTTAGCAAATAATTAGTTAAATTCAAGTAGTTTTGGGGGAAAGGGCATAGGCAAATGGTATAAGAAGGTAGTGGTAAAATAGGGAAAAATGTCTTGTAGATTGTTGAAGATGTTGCCTAGAGGTACCTCTGGAATGGAGTTATAGAAAGCAGAAGTAAAAAGGGAAGTGCATTTGAGATGTAAGTAACCAATTTTATATGTGTGAATACAGACACATATTATACAGGACACCCTGGAGTGGGGAAGCCCTCAATTCAAATTCTACCTTATTGCATACCTGGCTTTCTTCCCATGGATGGGCTCCCAACAGCCCCAATTCTTAAAGTGACTGAGTTGCCAGTCTTCATGGTACGGGAAATATCCATATGGATAAAATCATAGTGCTCTTTGGATACAGTGTATACAATGTATAAATTTAATGGATTGGAAAAAATTATTTTTGGATTTCTCAAGATCCCTTGTGACTGAAAAAGATTTGTAATGCCCCATTCAAATAGGATTTGCCTTGTGGAATTGTGTTATCAGTGACAAAATGAGTCCTGTTTCTAAGTCCTCCCTGGAAACATTTCCATGTATAGTTTTCTGTCTTCACTCTGGGGTTTAGAATTGCGAAAAAGATTGACATGATTAGTTAATTTTGTTTGTAAAAAATTAAGTGTGCTCAATTTAAAAAAATGACATACATTCAAATATTTAGTTATTTCAAATTGATTTTGAGTCTATTAACTATTCTTGGAATATTTTAACAACATGGTTTTAAAGATAACATAAAAAAAATAGGCAAATTATACTTTCAGTTGCCTAGCAAAAGAAAGTGCTTACATACCAGTTGGCCCCACCTAAATATCAATTCTCTGGATGAAATCATGTTTGTTTGTATAGCCTTGTTTCAGTCAATATATTCTATTTGACATATTCATTCAGCAAACATTTGTTTAATTTTGTATTTTAAACTTGTGGAAGGATATTAGAGGAAAGACACAAAGGATATGATAACTATTTAAATTTCAGTTTACCTAGTGCTTAACTTTGATGATTTTTTTTACTACAAAGCTTGGTATAAATTTGTCTGTGTATCAATAACAACATTTGTTAGCTCCCTTTAAAAAACAAAAGAAAACTTTTACCTGTTTTCCTGACAACTCAAAACAAGTTTAAAGATGTAAAAATTTACATTACATTTAGAAGGAATGATGATTTTTTCTCTTTAAATCTATGATAAAATAAATTCCTGGATTTGGCTAATCTTCTTTACTACTAAATTCCATTCCTATTGGGGGAAGGGAGGGAGAAAAAGAGGGAAGGGAGAGGAGGGGTGGGAGAAAGAGAGAGAGAGATTACTGAATTTATTCAGATTTTAATTCTTATGTGTTTCCACTGCATCCAACAACCCTCTTCCTTCACCAAGAATAAATACTGTTTAAATTGTAGCTGGGAGACAATACCAATAGTCTTGGATTACAAATTCTGGTTTTAAATTGTTTCATTTCCAGTGAGAGAGTACATTTGGCAACAATTGGATAAATTGGATAAAAGGTGAATCCTATCCATATAGTCTGGATTAGTTTGGCCATTTTAACATTCTATGGAAAAGAAAAAAAATGTCAGCAGTTATTAGGAACTGACTTTATGCTTTGTGCTAAGTGAGAAATGAATATTTCTCTCATATTTAACGAGTGATTATTGTATTAGGATCAAAGTTTTTCCCTTTCTCTGTTTCCTCTTCCAGATCTACCTAGACCTAGATCTAATCGGAGAATAAAAGAAATTTTAAGTATGGGCTGATGAATCCTGCTCTTTTGTGTTTGTTCTTACTGGCCTGAGGAAAAGTTGATTTTTCCCTATTATCTAGACTGGTGATAGGGAAATTGATGTCTCTTTGATCAGCATTTGAGTGACCTAAGTCACATGCCCCAAGACCATTTTTATGTAGCCCACACCTGTCTTTGTGTTAATCAATTCCAATTTATTGCCACCCTCAGGAATACCTCCTCTTCAAAAGGCATATAAACCATGACCCCACCACCAGTAGGGATCTTTGTTCTAAGAGAGACAACCAAATGACCAATTATTTTATTAATAACCTGCTGCTTATTAATAAAATGATTAAATTACCTAGAACCTATGCCTCTCAACCTTTTTAAACATCATATTGATGAGGGATATAAAGAAAGGTAAAAACAGTTCTTGCTTTCAAGAAATTCAATCACTCAGTCTACAGAAGGGAAGAAACATGCAAAGAATATATACAACCAAGATACATAAAGGATAAATTGGAGGAAATCATAGAGGGAAGGCTCTCTTTCTTATGACATAAACTATCTTGAATTGAAGTATTCTTATCACTAAAAAAAAATTCTTCAGAAAATGAAAGGTGGTACTTTTCGCATCTTTTCAACATGGCTTATAAAGAATAGATCATGTCAGACTAATGCTATTTCCTTTTATATAACCATTATCAGACTAGTACAGTGGGGTAATAACTTATAAATACAGTAGATCTTGACTTCACCTACACAGTTGATAAAATCTCTCAGGTGAATTTTATGCATAAGGTAGAGATTTGTGGGCCAGTACAATTTTGTGGATTTGTAACTGACCAGAACAAAAGAATAGCCATTCGTGGAGTCAGTGTCTTGGTGGAGAGGTCTATTGTTTCAGGGATTGGTTTGTCTTTGATACTATTTTGTTCAATATTTTTATCAGTGACTGAAATGAAGGTATAGATAGCATGTATTTTAGATTTTAAGATGATCCAGACCTGGAGTAATAGCTAATATTTTAGATAACAGGATTGAAAAAAATTCTTGATTCTACTAAAACTGTGAACAAATCAGTATGTTTAGAATCTGTGCTTTGTTGGCTTGGGACTTTTCTACACTTAATTTCTATTTATTTATTACAATTTAGAGTTTTAGCTACTTGCTTGAGGCCCAGAAAATTTGAGAGATTTGCTCCTAATACTAATGAAAGTTCAAGGCAAAATTGGAATCCAGATCTTCCTGACTCCCAAGTTTTTACTATGCCATGTTGCCTTTCAGGCCAAACTTTAAAAAAAAAATGAAATTTAGTAGGGTTCAATGTAAAGTCCTAAACTTAGATATAAAAAATCAACTGCACTGATTTAGGATAGGAGATATAGCTAGATATAATAGCTTAAATGAAAATAATCTCTTATTTTTATGGATCAGAAGTTCACTAGGAGTCAATGACATGGCAGTTGAAAGTGGTAACATAATTTTATAATGCATTGAGAGATACAATATGTGGATTCCATATGAGACAACTGTGTGACATGGCTGCCAAAAATATTAACATAATCTTAGGTTACTTTATTTAAAACTGTAGTATTGAGAAACAAGGAAGGTGAGAGTAGTTGTTATTCTCTTTCCTAGTCATTTTGTTCAGTTCTGGATCCCGTGTTTGACAAACTGATGAGGTCTAGAGAATGATCATCTCAGAAAAACCTGGAAAGACTTACATGAACTGATGCAAAGTAAAGGGAACAGAATCCAGAGAACATTGTATACAATAACAGCAATATTGTATAATGATCAACTGTGAACAACTTGGCATTCTCAGCAACAAAATGATCCAAGACAGTTCTAAAGGACATAGGATGAAAAATGTTGTCGATCTCCAGATCCAGATCTCCAGATGATGAAAAATTTGATGAAAAAATCAACTTCGAAATGATGTATAGTTTAAATGGTTTGATACTTTATTCTTAGGATTCTAGGGAGCTCCAAAGATAGAAAAGAAGCAATATGCTAGTCTTTGTAAATGATCATTTTTAAAAATTCTTTGTATTGGCAGCTAGGTACTTTGTTAGGAAGGTATGTTAAAGTCTTTCTCACATTTACCAATAATATGCTACATTTCCCTGGAGAACATGGTGCCCAGAATGACTGAGTAGCACCTGATTTTTTATTATAATGAATGGTGATACTAGCAATTCAATATTTCTGAAGATCTGTGATCTTCCTTCTTTGGATGCTACTTCTGCTGGTGAGCTTCATGGCTTCTCATTCTGCCCAGTTTTTGCCCATGCCTTTTCTTAAGATCTTACTGAAGAACCACCCAACATGTTAGGAGCCTTCCTCTGGGCTTTATTTAAAATTTCAATGATCCCAACGCAGTACTTGTGGTATACACCTTGACATCATGCCACATGACTGGTTCACTTCCCTTTTTTAGTCATATGTTTCCAGAGTTGGGTTTTGTTTTTTGGGTTTTTTTTTTTGGAAACTTCTTGAGCATAGATCACCCACCAATCATTAGAACTCTTATGCATATTTTTTTGTGGTTGCAAAGAACTGGAAGGAAACAAAATAGCTGCTCCATGCATTTCAAGGTAGCTAAGCAAATTGTGGTAGATGAATGTAATACAATATTACTGAGGTATAAGTAATGACAACTACAATAAATACTGTAAAAAGCATGAAACTGATACAGAGGGAAGTAAGCAAAGCCAAGAAAACATACACAGAGACTGCAACAATGAAAATATAAAAAGTAACAACTACCACAAAACAATCAAATATGAATGTTGTAAAATTGCAAAAACAAATAAAAAACACCCCAACTATACTCCCAAAGAATAGGTATAAAAAGATATTTCCTCTTAAACCAGTTTTGAGAACATGGGAGTTTCAAGGGTGTGGAACATTGCCTATATTGTCATATTTTTTTCTTGATGTATTTTTTCTTCCTGTTTTTTATTTTTTATATATTTTTAATTTTTATTTTATTTTTTATTTTTGAATTTAAATTTATTGAATATTTTATTTATTTTTCAATTATAGATTATTTGTTGTATGGGATGGTTCTCTCTGGAGTTATAAGGACAATATGAAACCAAAAGTTATTAATAAAAATTTATTTAAATGAAAGGAACTGTACTTTAAAGTATTTAGAGGCATTACAATTACAGGTGATACAGAGGAAATGTATGTTGGGCATAAATAAGCAGCAGGAAAATACAAAGTTAAGTTTAGTCACTAATATTTATGAAAACTTGTATGTTTTATATTGAAAATAATGTAAATATGCTGCTCTCTTGAAAAGGACTTTACCTTTCCCTCTTCTTTGTGTTACCATGTTATTTAGGGTTTCTGGACAAATGCCTAGTTCAAAAAGTATGCATTGATCTTTTTCTTTATAAACCTTGTTGGCTGGTATTGTAAGATAGTGTGTGGACTATCTTCCCTAAACTAAAGTTGGATATTTTGTACCATAGATATATATAATAGAAGTTTTAACAATGAAAGCTAGTAATTGGATTTTCAATACCAACTCCATTTTGCTTTCTCTTATACTATTTTATTAAATAAAAATAGTTTTTAATGGATGGCCAGCAATAATGGGAATAGATGAGCATTCATATAGTGAAATAGAAAATAGGCTATTCAGTTAATTTGAATTTTTAATTGCTTCTAATTACTTAAATAGATTGATAATATATGGATAGCAAAGGGAGTATACTGTGAGAGGGAGAGGAAGCAAATGAAGAAATACTTGTCCTAATGTTTATTGATTGATTAATCTGCCCCTTTAGTTCTGGAATTCCCACTTCACCAGAAGCACAGAAGAAATTTTCCTAGCTCCACTTTGGCATTAAATTGGCTGAAGTTAGATATCCAGTTAATAATTCTATCATGCCAGATGGAGAGGTTGGTATTTATTAGCTTTTGAAATGTGAAGAATGAACAGTTTCAATTTGTGTTAAAGGGTCTTTGAAGGCTTTAGATCATGTATACTCTACAAAGAACCCATTGTAGAAAGAGATCAGAAATTCATTAAGATCTTGAGAGGTTAAAATATGGATCAGCCTTCTGCAGCATTTGATTTTACACAGAAAAACTGTCTCAGCTAATACTAGTGTCCTGATAACCAGTTAGTTAAATTTTAATAGAGATAGACTTACAGAGGTGGAAAGGATGTTTTATACTTAGAGGATACTAGAAAAGATCCTGAGAGGCTAGAGTGATGGGCCCAAATAATCAACTACCAACAAGAAATTGAAATAGTTAATTTTTTACATTAAAAATAAGCTTCAGAAATACAGAATGGGGGACATCTGGCTTAACAGCTAGTTACAAGACAGATGTCTGGGGCTTTGAATTGAATACCAAAAAACTAGTCCAGCCTTGAACTACATAAAAACAGCCATAGTGTCCATCTCAAAAGAGTTAATTGTTCTGCTGTGTTCTCCAGTGATCATACCATAAAATTGTATTCTGTGAGAGATGACTTTTAGAAAGGACATTAGCAAACTGGAGTTCATTCAAAGGAGAATGGACAAGATGGTTAAGTATGTGGAAACTCACAAAATGTTTAATCTGGAAAACAATTAAGAATTGGGACTGTTTCAGAGTTAGAAGAGGAATTAAATTATTTTATGTAGATCCAGACAATGGAACTGGAGACAATTGGTAGCCATTTTTCAGAGGTAGGGGAGAACTCTCTTAAAAATTAAAGCCCTCCAAAAATAGAATTGGACTGCCTTGTTAGGTAGTAAACTCCCTAATGGTAAAAGTGGATGAACTACTTTGGAATGATAAAAGCATAGAAGGTATAGGGTGGAAATTTGGATTACCTCTCCTCTACAGACCCTCCCACAAAGATTTAGTATGTTACATGAAACCAACAATTTTGATACTACTAATAGCTAGCAGTTATATAGTGCTTACTTTATGCCAGACACTGTGCTAAACACTTTGTAAACTTTATCTCATGTGATGCCCCATCAACACTGAATTTCTTAATTTTTTTTTACCTTTACTTGAAGCATTGCTTTTTAAAAATCATTTCATCTGTTTGTTAATTGTATTTTTTCCCATCATCTCATGTAGCTGTGAGATTTAAAAAAAAAAAAAGAATAATAAGATTAATTCCTGCTGATAGTCTAGCTTGTGAAACAAAACCATGGCTTTATATATTTATGTTTAAAATGAGCCTCTACTTGAATGAATTCCATTTACTTTGTACACGAGCTGTTTCAAAGCATGGAGATGCATTAATGCACAGCTTATAAAACTAGAAATGCAGTTCAAAAAAGTCATAATAAAATTGCATTACAGTAACTCATTGATTTGAACCTAATCTTTTCACAGTAGGATATCAAATTTTAAATTGAAATTTTCTTTGCATGTGGATTGTCTCCCAAATTAAAAATATAAACTGGTCAAACTGTTAATTAGATGGATATCTTAACACAATACAATAACACAATGGATAGTTAATACAAATTTATAGCAGTCCCTACCTCATGGGGTTGTTAAAAAATTCAGAAAGCTTTAATAGGTGCTGTATAAAATACTTACTCTATTCCCTTCCCCATCCAAGATCATCTGCTCTCTCCCATTTTTGCTGAATCAGTTTAACTGAATGAATCTTAATGAATTTTAATTTAACTCCCACATTATCACTTATTTGACTAAAGCAATAACTTGCTGAGGTCATGCCCAGCCAGAAGGAATGATGGTTCTTGGAAGTTCTTAGAATAGAAAAACAAGTGTATATTTGACTGCATACATAAGTTATTCAGTGAGCTAAACTGGCAACTTTGAGAATGAGTTTTTGTTCAAATGGTAATTTCTGCTTCTCATGCTTTCCTTCCCCCTTGTGAAAAGAGTTGTTGAAGGTGTTCTAGCTGTTCTTGTATCAGGGCATTACCAAGTATTGGAAAGGTCTTATCATCCAGATATTTTAAATGTGTTAAAAGTTGCTGAAGTGGCACCTTAGGAAGAAAAGCAGGAATGTTCAGAAACAGCTCTGACATTTTAAATGATTAAGAAAGGTCAGGCAACCTAATCTTGGTGGTAGGAGGATAATCCTACTCAAACTAGCTTTTGTGTAAATGCAGGTGTGATAATATGGGGATTAATACATTATGGGCTATATCTACTGCCCCAAATGCAAACATCCAAATGCTATAATCAGAATTCCTCCTACTTTAAATTATTATTTTTTTAATTCTTAGGTACATAAGGAATCTGGTGGTGCCTTTGGAATGTGACTATTCCCAAAAGCACATAGTTCTGGTAGCTAAGGTAAAGGTGATTACTCTGTTCATGTAGCATATTTCCTTGCCTATATAATACAGGAAGATGGTCTAGATATTTTTTTCCTATTGAGTCTTATTACTTTATTGAAAATGAAGTTGGCGATGCTTTGAGAGGTGATTTAAAATGCTAACCAAAATTCTTCCCAAAGTCAAATCTTGTCTAGTTTTATTTAAATAAGTGAAGAAATAGAAACAATTTTAAAGCTCAAAATACAGCAATAAATCACATATTACATGTAATTTGCTTTTTATTCCATTATAAAACTCATTACCTTGCCCTTTGCCAAGTCTTGTGGGATGTAGATAATGCCTTAGGAAAATTTATAACCAAAACTGACAACCCAAAATTTAAGTATTTCAAATTTTTACTGAGTTAACAATTATTTCTCTTCTCAAAACTCTTTTCTCTGCATTTGTCATTATTTGTAGAGAAAATATTTGAGTTTGGGATACATTATTTTGTACTAGGTCAGAGATATCTAGAACTGAAAGAAAGGCATCTTAGGTGATAGAATCGAGTCTCATCATTCTAAGGATGCAGAAAGAGGCCCAGGTCACTCAAGGGGATAAGTGGCAAAGCCAGAATTTAAAGTAGTGTCTCCATCATTCCAAATTTAGTGCTCTTTTTTTCCCTCCGAGGTCAGTGTCGCTGAATTTAAAGCAGTTAGTACTTCAGACTTCAGTTGAAATTCATTTATGAAGAGAGTTAAGCTTTTCATTCATACCAGAATATATTTTACAGTTATCTTAACTACTTTTCAAGTTTAAAAGTTTGAAGTGGTCTCTTGGGAGAGGAGGTGAAGGGATTTTTTTATTTTTTTTTGGTTTGTTTATTATATGTACTTACACTAAAATCCATGGCTTTCCTCAGAACAAAGGAAAAACAGTTTAACAAAACCAAGCTTATCAGGACAGAAACTTCATGGCTTTATCTGACATAGTGTGGTAACATGCCGCACCTGTTGTGTACCACATCTCTGGTGAGAGGAAGAAAGTTTGTTTCATCATTTTTTTCTCTGGAACCAGTGGCAGTAATTATTTTCATTTGCTTTGTGCTTCAAACATTGCTTTCTTTGATTTGGATCCATTCAGGTCAATTCATTAAGCTTTTTTTATGTTCCTCCTGTGTGCAGATTATAATACTAGGTACTGAGGATATATAAGCAAAAAATGAAATTCTTCCTGCCCTTAAAGAGTTTGCAGAGTTGTTTAAATTTAGATAAGTTTTACTATTTTACTTGGAACACTTCCCATTTTGTTGTTTCTTATGACATGGTTTCTTATCTCATGCCTGTTTCTCAGTTTGTTCAGCCATTTTCCATTTGAAGGGCCACTTGTTTAAGTTTGATTTTTGGCATAGTTGGGAGCTTTTATTTATTTATTTTTTTACTTCCTCTATCTATTCAGAGGCTACTGGGTCAAAAAATAGAACTATCTTAACAATTTTTCTCAAAATTACTTTTTTGAAAAATTTTACCCCATATCAGGTTAATCTGACTTTTTATGAACCAAGGTAATGTTTTATTTTGCATTATGAATGATTATTACTTATTTTTCTGTAGGATAAATTTGTTCATAATATTTTATAGATATAAATGATAAATAGCTTGCAAAGTTGGTAATCAGAGATATATAGATAGATTTGACTTTTTTCCTTGTGTGTATATATATATGTGTGTAGGTATATATATAAATATATATAGCTACATATATGTAGATCTTTATATCAATATGCAGGGAAAAAAGATAGTTCATGTCTTTAAGGAACTTACATTGTAGTAAGAAAAGATAATATACAACTGGGAGAGAAAGGGGAAGAGGACAGGATTGAAGGAAGCCAGGTTAGAAGCTTGATTTTTAATGTTCAAATACCTGGAACGAGGCTGGAAAGGTAATGAAGGCTGGCGTGGGTGCCTCCACAAAAAAGGAATGGAAATGAGATGAAATGTAGGATTGGGAGTAGAAAGGAGATGGCAAGGGAATATGATTGGAACCAAGGGTGGGTGTAGGGGACTAATATAAAATAAGACTGGAAAGGCATCTATGTAGATCTACTTAGTGTTTTAGATAAGACATATCTATCAGTCTACATATTTTAGTGGGGAAAAGTCAGAATTAGTGAACTATATATAATGAATACTAGAGTGATTATCACTACTGTAGTTCTAATTTGGGTTTTGAAATGACCCCCCAAAAAGTGGTCTTATTAATTAGAATTAGGTATTTATCCTTATTAAGATTACAAGCAAATAAAAATGGAATATTAAAATCCAAGATTGGTCTAGTGTTGAACTTAAGCTGCTTCTGGTTATTTTATAGGAAATAGTATTTCTGTCACAAATTAGGTCCTTGATAACTCTCAAGTGATGGAAACAAATGATTAATGATTCATTGCAAGTGGGGATAAAATGCTGGCTAACCTTGACATTAAATTCTTTTATTTTTTAAAAATAATTTATAACCACTCATTTGGGGGTTAGTCAGCATTTCAGCTTTGGTGAAAGTAATCTGCCACTATTGGCTTATATTAAAATGCATAATCTACCAGTTAACTTTTCTTACTTCTGTATTTGACTTTGGGGCTGGTTTTCCCATCTCTTATGTGTACTCTTGAAAATGTAATCAACAAGGTGGTGAGGAGAGACCTGCTTTCTTTTTTTTTTTTTTTTTTAAATTTAATAGCCTTTTATTTACAGGATATATACATGGGTAACTTTACAGCATTAACAATTGCCAAACCTCTTGTTCCAATTTTTCACCTCTTACCCCACCCCCACCCCCTCCCCTAAATGGCAGGATGACCAGTAGATGTTAAATATATTAAAATATAACTTAGATACACAATAAGTATACATGACCAAAACATTATTTTGCTGTACAAAAAGAATCAGACTCTGAATTATTGTACAATTAGCTTGTGAAGGAAATCAAAGATGCAGGTGTGAATAAATATAGGGATTGGGAATTCAATGTAATGGTTTTTAGTCATCTCCCAGAGTTCTTTTTCTGGGTATAGCTAGTTCAGTTCATTACTGCTCCATTAGAAATGATTTGGTTGATCTCGTTGCTGAGGATGGCCTGATCCATCAGAACTGGTCATCATCTAGTATTGTTGTTGAAGTATATAATGATCTCCTGGTCCTGCTCATTTCACTCAGCATCAGTTCGTGTAAGTCTCTCCAGGCCTTTCTGAAATCATCCTGTTGGTCATTTCTTACAGAACAGTAATATTCCATAATTTTCATATACCACAATTTATTCAGCCATTCTCCAACTGATGGACATCCATTCAGTTTCCAGTTTCTAGCCACTACAAAAAGGGCTGCCACAAACATTCGTGCACATACAGGAGACCTGCTTTCTTAATACTTCTTTCTAGACAGGCATTCTGCAAATATTTTGTTAAGTCATCATCAATTTCCAGTGAAAGAAACTGAGAATCCTAACTTTTTTTGGAATGCTTAGAAATTTGTCTAGTTTTGCTTGCTAATAAACTTTGGTGTACTTTTTGAATTGTGGGTTTCAGATAGGAAAAGAAATATTAAAAGAAGTCTTGCTTACCTCATTTTTTTTTATTATGCCCAACAACAGCAAAAGTTATGAGGCACACAACATAACTGATTTATAGCTATTCCATTTTCCTTAATGCATTAAAAAAAAAAAAGATCTTTAAAGGCTCAGAAAAGTGAGCCTTGAGAATTTAAGGTTTTTGTGAGCAAGAAGTATTTGCTTTTTTATTTCCAGCATTTAATATTAAGCATTGAATTAAAATGAGAATCAATTGCTTATCAAGCTGCTCCTCAAGATGCAGCAAATCCAGTTGAGCTAAATAACCATTCTATTATGTAGGAAGCCTCCTCCTCAGAGAATTCTTGCATATGTCTGCTATGTACCTAGGTTTCCTCATTCAAATGTGAATTCCTTTAAAGTTGGAACTCTACTTTTGCCTTTGTTTCTCTACCTTTTAAATCTGATACATAGTATACAGACTCAGCGATAGGAAACAAAATGATGGGTGCTTGTTGTGTTGATGCCCTTTAGTTTGAAAAATAAATTAGTGATCTCATAAATGGAAACAAATTGAATTCCCTTTATGCCTAAGGATCCCAAATCCATAGAAACACTTGCTTCCCCCTTCCCTGCCTAGCAACCTTTGTTTAGAATACACAGTATTAAAGTTACTCAATCATCTGCCAAAACTGAGTAGTGGGATCCACTTCAAGTAGGAGAAATTGAAACTCAAAACTTGTCTAGACAAGTCATTTTTTTTTTTAGTTAATTTGTTCCCTGGGTGATTCCAAGAAAAGAAACAATGCTTCATTAACCTCTGCTTTCAGACTTTTTAATCAGTTTTGGAAAAGCAGCTTTGGTCTGGTTTTGAATGTGTTTTACTAAAGTAAAGTGATGGCAACTTGGGCTTTGTCTGTGTGCCAACTCGGCCTTGTCGTCAAGGGTCTTGGTGCGATTTGTAACTTGTACTGAAGATGGATATTTGGGAAAGGCTGGCACTACTAGGGGTAGTGTCAAAGTCCCCCACCAGATTTTTGTCAAGGCCACAGGCGGGCCAAAATTTAAGTCCTTGGTTAATGTACTTTTTTCTGGTTTGTTTTTTCAGATTAATGTTCGTGTTACTACCATGGATGCTGAGTTGGAGTTTGCCATCCAGCCCAACACTACTGGAAAGCAACTCTTTGACCAGGTTAGTTCCCTGCATTCCTATAAATGAGTCAGAAGGGAGAACTTGGATTCTACAAGATGAACATGTTTCCTTTTCCTACTAAGCTAATTATGTTGATGGATAGGAGGTGTTTTTTACTGAAAGATTCCTATACCCTTCAATTTATATATATATATATATTGAATGTGTGTATATATATATATATATACATATACATATATATATATGTATATGTATATATATATATACACACATTCAATATATACACACATATTATATACAAACACACAACAATTGTGTGTATATGTATATATATTGAATATGTGTGTGTGTGTATATTGTGTATATATATATTGTGTATTGTGTATATATATTGAATATGTGTGTGTGTGTATATATACACACACACACATATTCAATATATACACACATATCATATACAAACACACAACACACTTGTGTGTGTGTGTGTGTGTGTGTGTGTGTGTGTGTGTAAATTTTTTGCCTCTTCCACAAAGAAAACTAACATTATGTTCAACTCTATATGGTAACCTGTGGCTGGAGTGCAGTATTCATAAAGAGAAAAAGATCTTAGATGATGTTGGAAAGGAAAGATGGTTCCAAATATTAGAAGCCCTTGAATACCAAACACATCTGACCTTTTACTCAGTAGAAAGCCATTAAATGTAGACAATACCATAATCTGACTTATGTATTAGGAAAATTAGTCTATCAGTGATGTGAAGACTAGTTGAGAGTGGTAAGACTGTAGGCAGACAAGAAAAACCTATTGAGAGGCTACTGTATTAGTTTAGTTGGGTAAATTATAATCTTGGCCCCATTCCTTCTTCCTCATTTAAAAAAAAGATGGAAAGTCCAACAAACAAATAAATCTTTTAAAATGCCTTCACTGTTTACCTGTATCTTAGTGTTAATAAGCTTCCTTCACAAGATAGTGACTTCTCTGGCATTGGAAGTCTTTAAATAATGGCGACTTGTCAGAGATTATATAAATGAGACTGATGACTTGGGCAGGAATTGAATTGGATGACCCCTGAAGTCCCTTCTAACTGTGATTCTTTGACAAAATCTCCTTGAAATGTTGATTTAAAGTTGGAAAAAGGATTAGAGATGAATCGAATCCAGCCCCTTTGCTTTATAAAATTTAAACATTTGTAGGAAATTTATAGGAAATATTTATAAGAAATTATGACTCCAGGAGATTCTATGACTTTTCCATTGTTACTAAGATGTAACAACAACACATATATATATATATAGTTGCTTGATTTAAAAAAAATTAGTCATATGATGGGCATTCTCATGGTGATTGCATGTAGTGTTAAATGGGTATACTCGATACTTCTGAAGGCATGTGATCTAATGAAAAGATCACTAAATTTGGAATCAAGAGACTTAGCTTTTGGTCCTAGTTCTCTTGCTCAACATCAGGCAAGTACCCCTTAGTTTCTTCTTCGATAAAGAAGAAAATAATATATTTCATTATTTAACAGGGTCATAGTGAAGACCAAATGAGATCATCCATATAAAGAACAATAGTGTTGCCAAGCATTATTCATGTGTGAGCTAGCAGTAGTTAAATATAGCATGGTGGATAAATAGAATGAAATAATATAGCTAGCATTTATATACTGCCCATTGTGTGCCAGGTAGAGAAGGAAATTGCAAAACACTTTAATATCTTTGCCAAGAAACCCCCAAATGGGGCCACAAAGAATCAGAGAAAACAAATGACTGAATAACAAAAATAGTGTGCTAGGTACTTTGTTAAACTTTTTACATATATGATCTCATTTGATTTTCATAGCAACCAGCAGAAATAAATGCTTTTATTATCTCATTTTACAGTTGAGGAAACTGAGGCAAGCAGAAGTTAAGAAACTTATTCAGTGAGGATCACACACCAGGTGTCTGAGACTGGTTTTGAATTCAAATCTTACTGCCTTTCCCTCTGCTACTTACCTATCTGAAAGAACACTAGATCTTATTGTCTCTATGAGAACACTGGACCTCCAAGGAATCCTAAATATGAACCCTGCTTTTGGCCCTGGGTGATTCTGGGAGTTATTAGTTAACCTCTCTTAGCCTCAGTTTCTTTATTTGTAAAAGGAGAATAATCTACTTATGTAGATTAGAAGGTTATTGTGAGAGCAAATGATAAGATGAAGTATTTTGCAAACTTAAACACCTAAATAAATCTTAACCCTATGCAGGGTAGTAATATGCATCACTTATGGTCTTGAGCTGGGGATAACTGAGTCCACAAGAGAATTCCCTTCTCTTAGCCCCAGCTGTAAGAGAAGAAAATATCAGAGGTCATTCTGATATTCCTTACATTTCCTATTTTGCTTCTCAGAATGGCCAGGGTGCTTCCTGGCACCTGTGTCCCCTAAGAAAATTGATCTCCGTGGATGGCCCAGCAAGTCCTTTCTATTCTCATTTGGGACAGTTTCTAATTTCTACATGGTTATGCTTGAGTAGTTATAAATAGAAGAAATGGCAATTTAGAGAGAGTAATTTAAAGGACTTGCTTTGTGCACTTCAGAAATACTGTTAGCTTAATAATAATGACCATAATAATAATGATCTAATCTCAATTTAATTTTTAAAAATTTTTTTCCTATTTTAAGAGTAACTGTAAATTGTTTACTTAGTGCTATTCTTTATATTGCAAGTAAAAATACTTTCAGCCTCCTTTGCTAAAATTAGATGTATTAACTAGTATTGGATACTTCAATGGTTTCATTTTTCTTAATCTAACTTTTTTTCTATTTTTTTCCAAAACTACTTTACTCTTTACTGGTCTCTAACAAAAAAGACTGTATGTAGAATTCTTTTCAGCTCCACTAGGCAGACATGACTGAATAGTGTTCATTCTTGCTAAAAGTTTTGCCAACAAGTTTTAAATGACCTTTTCAGATGGGTATAGGGGGTAGAGCCAACTAGGTCTGTAGTGCCTTCTTTTTCATCATCGTGTTTGTCTTATATCCATTAGAAAATAATAAAAAAACATCTTGCTGCTTCTCTTCTTTTTTTTTTTTTTCTTTTAAACCACATCACCCCAGTATCACTCTTGGCTTACAGAACTGTCTCGGATGCTATTTTCTGCCTTTAGCCAATGACTAGTGATGGCCTCTGCATGTGTTCATTCTTGATGTCACTCTGCTCAGGGAAACTATGTCCAGAAACTATGTCTCATTCCTTGACCAGAATCTGCACATGGTCACCTCTTCTCCCTGGGCAATGTAATGCATGTTCACATTGGTGCAAACAAATCAAATGTAAAGTCCCCTGGTTGGCTTTCAAAGCCCTTCATAACCTGTTCTTCTTCCCTTATTCCTGTCTTCCCATGCCTTTCCCAACCATCTGTTTTGGAATCCAGTGACTGTGCATTGTTCTTGTGCACTGTCACAGCTCTGGGACATTATGCCTGGAACTCGATCCATGCTTGGAACTTCCTCATCTCTGCCTTTTGGCTTCTGTGGCTTCCTTTAGGTCTCAACTGAAGTCACATCTTTTACAAGAAGCCTTTCCAGCCCTCCTTAATCCTAATGCCCTACTTCTGAGATTATCTCCAGTTTATCCCATCTTTATCTTGTTTGTATATCCTGTTTGCACAATGTTTTCTCCATTAAATTGTGAGCAACTTGAAAGCAGGAGAAGTTTTTTGTTGTTGTTTTGTCTTTGTACTCCAGCACTCAACACAGTGCCTAGGACATAGCAGGTGCTTAATAAATGTTTATTGGTCTGTCCATTTATTTTGCTTTCTTCCAAAATTTCTAATTTGTATTTTATTGAAGGTTTTTAATTTGTTTTTCTTTTTTAGTTGCATGCTCAATTCCTTGATCTTCTCTTTCTCTTTTTTATTCATGTAAATATTTAGAGATACAAAATTTCCCCCAAAAACTGCTTTGCCTGCATTGCTCTTTTCCTAAAAATAGAAAAGGGAGGATTGATCTACATTTTGTCCACAAACTAGAGAAAACACTACACTCAGATTTAGGACACTTGATTTCATCTGGCCCTGTCACTAATTGGTTATTTCTTCTCCCTCCTCCCTCGTCTCCCCCCTCAGATGTCCTCATCTATAAAATCTTTAAAATGAAGGGGAGCAGAGCTGAGTAACCTTTAAGTTTCTAGCTATAACATTCCATATTTCTGTGTCACTACCAAACACTGTTCCATCCTTTTTGCCCAAACATTGGAAATATCGTCCTTTTTTAAGCTTATGAAAGAGAGATGGCGGGGAAAGGGAATTTCATTTTACAAGAGTAGTGGGGAAAATGAATTCCACCAGTAAATAGCAAAGCCCAGAAGATTAGTCCAATATCCCAGTAATGGCACAGGACCAGATATATTGAACAAAAAAGGGGATTTTTACCTTCTCATTTTAATTTGAAATTTGTGATCAGAATCAGAATAAAGAGGAGCCAGGTGTGAAGAAGCAATATAACCTCATTCACTAACCTTCCTTCCACTCCATCTTCTCTCCAAGCCTTTAAACCAAAGGTAGGATAATTGTGGAGTTTTTTTTTTTAATAGAAAAAATGAATATTGAGAGGCAGGGGATAGTGTGTTATAAGGGACAAAGCATTGGAATTAGTGTCCCAATAATTGATTTTTAAATCCCAACTCTGCCTAACTTAGAGAGGAGGCAGCTTTGGACTAGATGGCTTTTAAGATCTAAATCAAGCCCTAAATCTATAGTTTGAAGTTGCTAGGGAAAAAAATGTTTTAGCATTTTTCTTGAGAGATGATGAAGTACAATTTTCTTTTTATCAGTTATCTTGCAAGCCATCATTCACATCTCTCTGTTGTCTGTAGCTGAAGTTAGCACAGAGAAATTTGCCTTTTATTCCTTGTCTAATGTTTATGGTTCATTTTCTTTCCTCACTGGTCTGCTCAAGCTTTTGATTATAATAATGCTTTCTGAAATCTCTTTCAGAATTCAGGGACTGCATACTGACCTAATAGGTCGCAGTGGAACTTCTTGTGGCATTTTGGTACTAGAGTGCTGAATTTGAAGTCAGAAGTCTCAAAGTCTTGTCTCAGCCTTGATGCTTACCTAGATGTAGACTTATCAGTAGTTCTCTTAACCTTTAAATAAATAGCATTTATATAATTCTTTAAGATTTGCAAAGCACTTTACAGGTATCTTATTTAATCCTTACACTATCCCTGTAACTAGGTAATAGTACCTATTTTCCCATTTTACAGATAAGGGAACTTGAGGTTTAAGATTAAATGACACAGCTAGGGAGTGAACAAAGCAAGATTTTAATTGAGGATTTGCTTATTCCAAGTGCAGCCTTTTATTCTACGCAGTTGTGAGTGACAGCCTTATTTTCTTCACCTCTACAGTGGGGGTCCTAATGCCTGACATAGCCCACCTCTTGGTAAAGTTGTTTATTATTACCACCATTCTCTTCTTTGTAGTAGCAATTTCATTCTATGCCAGACTCAATACAGGCTTCATGTTTCTGCTTAAAAGTCACGTTCCAAAATCTAGCCATCTCTTAAAATATTGGTGCCAAACTTGTTGCAGACTCTTCATCTCCTATTTTGCAAGCATACTTAGTCAAAAATAAAAAATCCCATTTCCTCCAGGGCACATCCAGGTACTGCTGCACTCCCATCCGTTAATGACCTGAATGCTTATAGAGTTGTTCTGTTCCTCTGAGTACTCTGTGTACAGTATCTTATTATATTGGGTGACTTCTTGAAGCCTCATTGAATGTACCCCAAAGCTGGAAAGGCTGGATTTTACCTAACTATTACTTAGTTAGGACCATTCTAGTGATTTATCTCCACATGAGCTGCAAGGTTGTGATCTTGTTAGCCTCATCAACTCTTAAATATCATTTACTAAGAAATGTAAAGGTTGTAGTGTAGCAGTACCTAGATGTGGCAAGATGACTGATTCTTCATTCATTTTTAAGGTTTCTCTTTCCTTTCTCCCAGTAGTGCTAAAATATTATTGGATAGAGATCAGATAGAAAAGCATTGCCACTTTCAAGAAGGAGAAACTTCTTTATTAGTTTTATATTTATGATTGCACTACTATTAATAATAGCTAGCATTTATTTAGCTCTTTGAGGTTTATAAAATCCTTTACAAATATTCTCATGTGATCCTCCCAATAACCCAGGGAAGTTCGTGCTCTTATTCCCATTTTATAGAAAAAGAAAGTTAAAGTAGACCACTTTGTGACTTGCCCAGGATCACATAACTGAGGAGTGACTGAGGCTAGAGTTGAACTCAGGGTAATACTCTGTCCACTGTGCATCCTAGCTGCCTCATATCATGATTACTACAGTGTCATTTTTGGAGGCAAGTTGACCATTTTAATGCCGGAAATGTGCTGCTTAGGGAAGGGGCAGGCAGGAGCTATGGAAGAAGACAAATAGATATTGAAGTTGAATATGACTCAAATCAGAGATTAGGTAAATGAATGGGTTAAATGAAATCTATAGTATTTTGTACCCTAGGATACCAGATGGGTAACAAGTATGCCCTTGTTCAATAGGCTCGAGCAGGCTGCTACAGGAAGCTTTTCCATCCAGGTCTCCAGTGTTATGTTTTAATGTGTAGTTTGTCAACCTTGGACTCATCCCCAAAAAGTCATTTTAGTTACCTGAGGCAAATTTCCAGAAACTAATAGAAGCTGTACTATAGAAAAAGACTTCTATGGAATAGATGCCAGTTTCTTCTTAGCTACTTTAAGCCCCCAGAGAGAAAATGTTATCCAACTTTTCTTAACTCTTTTTTGAATATTTTTGCTTTCAGTTTCTGCAAATCTTGATGCTAGTGGTTCTTAATTGAGTTTTGAAGAAGATAGAATTCTTTTGACATTTGTTAAAAAATAGGAGACAAGGAATTTTAAAAGTGAGATTTTTTTTTCAAATATTGAGTCAAGGGAATTCTTGTTTTCTGGAAATGGGAGGGACTGTGTATTAGAGAAGAAGAATATTATAATCAAATGGTAACTATCTTACTACCAGTTAGTAAGATTTCAATAACTTTTTTTTTTTATTCAGAACTTACAGGAGGCTGGTGCATTGATTAGAGTTATGTATTTAGGATTACTGAAATCACTCACAAGTATTGACTAAAGTTCAGGGTCTATTTTATGTAAACCCATTTGTAAATTCACATTCTTCACATTCACACTCATTCATTCTTCCATGAAGTAGATAATCTGTATTAGAAAAAATGTCTTGGGTGAGGCTAAGCAAACAATAGAGATAAAGTGTGTGTGTGTGTGTGTGTGTGTGTGTGTGTGTGTGTGTGTGTGTAAAACTAGGGCAACTGAGTGGTGCAATGGATAGAGTAGCAAATCTGGAATAAGGAAAAATCATCTTCCTGAGTTCAGATCTGGCTTCAGACACTTACTAGCTCTGCTTCCTCATCTGTCAAAGCTGGAGAAGAAAATGACCAATCCCTTCAATATCTTTGCCAAGAAAACCCCAAATGAAGACACAGAGTTGGACACAATAACAAAAATTTTAAAAATAATTATCAACCCCAATATTATAAGGGATAGACCTTCACAAACCTCAAGAGGAGAGTTAATTAAATTTAGTGTTTAAGCCCATATAGTAGTGAGGATGTTGAGAAGAAAATGAATAAGTAGAGAACTATAAATGTTCTTTTAACTTGGACACTGCAGAAAATTACAAATGGTTACCTTCCATATATCCATTGATACAGTTCTTAGGATAATGTCATTGTTTCATGTATTGTCTGTTAAGGAATAATTCGGTTTTCATGTATAAATGATAACACAATTCTTGCCTTTATAGTGGGTAGGGGAAAAGGTGGAAGGAAGAGAATTCAGAGCCCAAAATTTAAAGAAATAATGCAGTTTGAACATGATGTGTGTTTTATTGATACATTTTTCTAGATAGAATCTTTACAATTTAGAGCTAGCAGGCTTTGCTACTGATGAGGAGATAAAATTTAGAAAGCAGAAGAAAACTTGCCCAACAGTACACATTCACAGCAGATCATTAGCTGAGTGAATCTTAGTCACCATCTCTCAGTTTGTGATGTGATGCTTCACAGACTTGCAAATTGGGAGCAATAAAAAGTATTTTCTTAAGAAGAAAGACTTTTCATTATAAGTTTACAATAATTTTAAAATGCTCATTGACATGATGGAATAAAGCACATGCTTTAGAATAAAAGAGCCTCAACTTCCATTTATGTACCATTTATGTCATGAGAATCATAGTTGCAAAGTTATAAAGGACCTCTTAGTCCTCTTCTTACTTTCCATTAGTATTGCCTACAACATTCCTAGTGTGTGGTCATCTACCTTAAAGACCTGCAGCAATAGGAAAATTACATATTGAGGGAAGTTCATCCAATAACATGTGGATGGAGAGAGAATTTTAGAAGACTTTGCAATATTGTCATTTTCCCCACATTTTTGCATAAGGTGGAGGAAGAATTGAAGTTGATACATGGTGGAAGAGGGAAGAGGGGTGAACAGAACATCTGAGAATGAAATTTGAAGCTTGTCAGGAATTCATGAATTTTGAGCTGGAAGGAACCTTAGAGATCATTATGTCCAAACCCTCATTTTTGGCAGATTAAGGAAGTTAAGACCCAGAGAAGTTAATTTACTTGGTCAGAGTTGTGTGAGTAGCAAATGGCATAGCTTGAATTCCCTATAAGATTTATCTTAAGTACAAAAAACAGTTGACATGTCTGCTTTTAGATTTGGTGGCTCCTAAGTAGTAAGGTAAATAGAGTACAAAGGCAAGTCACTTAACCTTGCCTCAGTTTCTCCATCTGCAAAATGAACTGGAGAAGGAGACTACTCCAGTATCTCTGCCAAGAAAACCACATGGATGGTTCTGGCTTGCTATGATCTATGAGGTTACAAAGAGTGAGATACAACTGAACAAAAGGCCTGGAGAGACTTACACGAACTGATGCTGAGTGAAATGAGCAGGACCAGGAGATCATTATATACTTCAACAACAATACTAGATGATGACTAGTCCTGATGGATCAGGCCATCCTCAGCAACAAGATCAACCAAATCATTTCTAATGGAGCAGTAATGAACTGAACTAACTATACCCAGAAAAAGAACTCTGGGAGATGACTAAAAACCATCACATTGAATTCCCAGTCCCTATATTTATGCACACCTGCGTCTTTGATTTCCTTCACAAGCTAATTGTACAATAATTCAGAGTCTGATTCTTTTTGTACAGCAAAATAATGTTTTGGTCATGTATAAAAAAAAAAAAAAAAAAAAAAAAAAAAGAGATACAACTGAACAAAACATGTCAGACAATGGTGAGCTAAACATTATTACAAAAATTAGCTTATTTGATCTTCATAACCCTACCAAAGTAGGTATTATTATTAGATTGCTTTTACATTTGAGCAAACTGAGGCAAACAGAGGTTAAGTGGTTTATCCACAATGTGTGAGGTCAGATTTAAAGTTAGATCTTTCTGATTTCAGGCCTAGCACCCTATCCACAGCTTTTAGAGAGATGGTCTCAAAAAGTCATATAGCCAACAAGAGTCATAAATGAGTGTTCCTGGCCTTGAGGTCATTCTGTCCACTATGCCATCTTCTTCTCAGACAGAATTAAGATCCCAAAAGACTTTGACATGTTAGTTAGACAGACCAAATCTCAGATTAATTTTATGAATTACTTATGAATTATGAAAGAATAGAAATTTTGAATTCTGAATTAATGAATTAGATGAAATGATCTAACAAGGATAAAATGTCTATCCTTGTTCAAAAAGCCACATGGGCAAGTATGGGGGAAGGGAAGATTCATTGTAGTTAAGGGGTATAAAGGGAGGTTGAATATAGTCTTTGGAATCTGTTCTCATTCTTTTTTTTTTTACTTTGAGTTCCTATGAAATAAAAAAATATATGTGTCTAAATTCTATGTCATAGATTAACCACTACTTCTCCCCCCAATCTTGCAACAGTGGGTTAGTTTTTCCATATTTTATTTAAATTAAATGTAAAACAAAGATTCTAAAAGTCCACATAACTTTAGCTTTTTATGAGCTCAAACCACTTTGAATGTCAGATTTTGGTTTAAAATGTAAATACCTTGTTTGGGATTTCTAACATGGTTAGATGGGGACCTCTTTTTCTTTTACAGCCTAAAAGAAACCATAAAATGTGGGGGCTCCCCCAGAAAAATCGAGTAGCTTTTGGAATTTTCAGCATGTGTTCAAAGCCTGGACTGAATGAATGAGCACAGATCATATGTTCATTGTGGAATATGCTGAATGGGTGTCCCGTAGTTCCCCTTGACCCCCAGTCATTCATATCCACAGTAGTAACAGCATGATACTCCCTGTGAATCAGATTGCAAGAGACTTTCTTTTCTTCAGAAACACCATAAAGAATTTTTTAAATGACTCATGAACAGTCCTTACTTTGAGTCAGGATTAAATCTTTCCCCTCCTCCACACCATGATATGAAGCTCCTGGCACTGGATGGTCATTATTTCACATCCTAGGAACCTAGAAGCCAAAAATCTGCCTGTCACTCCTTGGTGAATGTAAAACTTAAGCTTGCCTCTCTCCCAGCCCTCAGCATCGCCACCCTGGAAATGCGCCACCAGCTGTTTCCTGCCTTTCACACAATTGCTTCTTCCCTTCCCTGTCCTTAGCTGTCAGATTCCTGGACTGAGTGGTTGACAAGCAGAGCCATACCCAGAAGCACACAAGGACTTCTTAGATCTGTGTAGCAAGTGAGCCAGTCAGACTGGTTATTCCCTTGGGAATTGGGCTAACTCTAGGAAAACTGTATCATATTTTGGCTATCTGGCATTTCTGCCCATTTGGGAGAGGCATCCCTCTATAACTGATTTCTACATTTATATTTCCAGGTGGTTAAGACCATTGGCCTTCGGGAAGTGTGGTACTTTGGCCTCCAGTATGTGGATAATAAAGGATTTCCAACCTGGTTGAAGCTTGATAAAAAGGTAAATGAGGGTTAACTATTTACAGATTGTTAACCTGGGTGTGTTGGCTTGCTGATTTGATATTGACTGTTGATGAGGGAAACCTGAGCACTTTATTCTCCTTCTAGTCCGTCTTTTCATTTGTCTTTAAAGGACTTTAAAAAAAAAAATTATACTTGCAGATTTCCAGGGAACTGGCAGTCCTGGGAACTGGATATCTTATGTATTATAACTCCCTGCTTCATTGAGTCAATATGGTGTTTCCTTGTACTACTGTCATTGAACCTTGGGTTTGCTGGTCTGTTTGTTTATTTTAATTAGAATGTACCAGAGAAGCTAATTTGCTCCTGGGAAGAGTCTAAAAGCAACAACTAGATTTTTTTTTTAATATTTTATAAAAACATTCACTTTGTATTGCTTTGCTCAAGTTGGCTTAATTATGCCCCAGTACTTAAGAAAAGTTATTCTTATTTTTTAGCAGGTCTGAGATAAAGTAAACTAAGCATTAGTATTTTTCTTTCCCCTAAATTAAGATGTAAATCCAATGCCACATTTTCTCAAAGTTTAGTATAATATACTATAATAGAATTTGGCTAGCCTGTCTACCCACAATATGGTGGGAAAGGAGTCATTACTTATAAATATTAGAGCTCAGGGACAAGCCTTTCCAACTCCACCTTCCATACTGGGCAATTCCAATGATGTTTGTATGCTGAAGGTACTTCCAAAGCAGGGCCTATCTTTGGGTCTTTAGTCCCCCCTCTTAAATAAGAGCAGTTGGATAGGCTAGATAAGCCTATAATTTATGACCCTGTGAACATAGCTTGGATGTAAGGGTTGACCAGTAAACCAGAAGGAGACACAGATCAGTAATTGGCTCCTTCTGAATCCATGATAGGTGTCTACCAAAACAGAGATAGGCTGAAATTTTTTCTGATTTTTTTTTTTTTTTTGGCTTAATATACTCAAAAAGTATTTTAAAGAACCTTGTCCTAGCAAATGTGATCTTAGAGCCCCATTTGCATGTGCTTATGCATGCCATTGTTGCATAGATGATGTGTTGTGAAATCTAAAACTTTGTCATTTGAATTTTAAGTGGATTTGTTTCCTCTTGTCCAGGTTTCTGCTCAGGAAGTCAAAAAGGAGAGCCCTCTTCAGTTCAAATTCCGGGCCAAATTCTACCCAGAGGATGTACCTGAGGAACTGATCCAGGACATAACCCAGAAGCTGTTCTTCCTACAAGTGAAAGATGGAATCCTCAGTGATGAAATCTACTGCCCTCCTGAAACTGCAGTGCTTCTTGGGTCTTACGCTGTTCAAGCCAAGTTTGGCGATTATAATAAAGAAGTGCACAAAGCTGGGTACCTCAGCTCTGAACGTTTGATCCCTCAGAGGTAATCCCAAGCACTCTCTCCATCTGCCCTTCATCATCTAGTCATTCACTTGTGTCATTCTGCATAGGATGACACAAATAGTGTCGGGAGTGGCAGGGCCAGGGTTGGGACTCCAGTGACTTCTGGGTTTTGTACGTTTTTAAAGTGAGTCACTGGACTTTTGACTCTCCAGCCCACAAAGTGTACTTTGTGAAGAGATTGATGACTGCTTTTAGAATAGTTTCAGGTAGTGGGAGGAAAAAATAACCAGAAAGGAAAAATACCCTGTACTCATGGAAATATGAAGGGTGAGAACTGGGTGTGCCCTTTTCCTATTCATCACTGTATGTGAATAGAATCCTTTAAGTAGGATGTAAATTCCTTAACATTGGGGTATCCCTAGTGCCAGGTACAGTCCCTTTCACCTAATTAGTGCTTAATACATGTTGAATTGAGTTCAGCTCAGTCACATTTCTTCTAAGAAAGTAGCAATCTGAAAGAATGATAGTGGAGCCCACTTAAATCTCTGCTTAATGCATATGTTAATTTATTTTGTTTAATCTAGGAACTTCCCCATTACTATCTGTGTGATTTATATCCTTTTTCCTCTCTTGAGGAAAAAAAAAGACATTGCAGAATATTTAAGTTTTTCAACAAAGATTAGGGCAGATTTGGTCTGACAACCAGATCTAAATTTTTGCATTTCTCTATGCTGACTCCAATGTAGCAACAAAACCTTCTTAAAATTGTCTGAAGGAAACTAAGGATTTTTCTGGAGGTGGGAAAGAGAGGCAGATTTCATAGCTTTTAGCATCCTTTAAAAAAGAAAGAAAAAGAAGGAAAAAAAAAGAGGTATTAATTTCTTTCTTTCCATATTTCAGAGTAATGGACCAGCACAAGCTCTCCAGAGAACAGTGGGAAGATCGGATCCAGGTGTGGCACGCAGAACACTGTGGGATGCTGAAGTGAGTTCCCAGTTGTAGTACAAACTGGTATTTAGGTCATCTCCAGCTCTTCCAGTTAATCTTCTTTATCATGTGACTTCAGTTAGGAATTTCAAAGTAATTAGCTCTAGGAGGCTTTTGAACTGTTTTCCAGTCCTAATGCCTAATAAGGTATTAAAAGTTTTAATGTAACTGGTAGAGCATTTATTTTTGTTGTGGTTTTTTATTTATTTTTGATAATTAAATTATAGTTATAGCCCGAGGACCAGCCTTTACATAAAATTTTAGGAAAGCTCCTTCCCAGGCTATATTTCCTTTCTTGATACTTATTTTAGGGGAGGGAAAAAAAATCTTAACATCTCAAATAATACAGAGGCTGCTCCCCTCCTCCTTAAAAAAACCTTTTTGGTACCCTGTTTTTTTCTGGTACTTAAGAGGTATTGGTTTGCTCATGCATGGAATGCAAGATCATTGCCTCTTTATGGTTTTTTATTGGATGAGACAGAACCCCTAAAGGCACATTGATCTTAGAGAAACAGAAATGTTGCTTGGAATTGAGAAGTGCAGGTGTTTCTTTAAATATGTCTTATTGGGGCCTTTTTTTTCTCCATTATAGTCATTTCTGGAAATCTCATCCCCACTGTAACCCAGAAAAAATTGAGCCCAAACATCCTCCTACAGTGACCTCTGCATTCTAGCCAATGTTGTTGTTCTTTTAAATGGAGCAGCACCGCTTTGTTTTCTGATGTGAATGCTCCTTATTTTCATACTTTGGCAGTATTTTGATGTTGAATGCCAGACACAGTGTCTGGAAGGGTCTTGCTCATGAGGCTCCTGGCAGGCATAGATTATTACTTATGGCACCCCCGTGGCTGAACCCATCTGACACAAGTAAACTCCCTGGGCTGGGATGGACAAGGAAAAGCAGACACAGGAGAGTGGTTTGCAATAATAAATGAGGAAAGCCATGGGAACTCTGGAGTTAGCAGACAGGCCAGAGAAGAAATAATCTGCTAGGTCAGCTAAGATAAATACCATGTCACTTAATAAAGACATTTTTGTCTACTCTGCAAAGATATCAAAGAGGTTCTGTCTCAATTTGTCAAGTGAGCAATCCTTTACGATGGGAGGGATGGGCAACATCATTCACCCTGTGTGATTGGATGTCAGTGTTCACTCAGTTCTTTTCCACCAGTGATTCCTGCCCACCTTGGGATCCTTGCTGTTCTGATAGCCTCTCTTTGCTCTTCCTGAGTGCTATGGAGAGGGGTCGGGGAAGAATGACCAGTACATAAAAAACTGCTAAAACCATCCTTAATACAATGTGAAATTCATTTTATCCTAATCTAGCGTTTTGTGTGTGTCTGTGCTTTAATCTCCCTAATTAGAGATAATGCTATGCTGGAGTATTTGAAGATTGCTCAGGATTTGGAGATGTATGGGATCAATTATTTTGAGATAAAAAACAAAAAAGGAACAGACCTTTGGCTCGGAGTGGATGCCCTTGGGCTGAATATTTACGAGAAAGATGATAAGTGAGTTGCAACTTTTCTTTTTTTTCTTTTTTCCAACTGATGGGGTAGCAGGAATAGGGAACAGATGGGGAATTAGTAATTTTGAATAGGACTGAATGAAGGCCTTGGTTCAGCTTTGCGTTGGCCCAGGGAAAGGACAGTTCTTAAAGGTCTGTTTCTACTCTGTTGATACGAATACATCAAAAATTTGGCACAAAGACCTGTATTTGGCTCTACCTTCTTTCCTAATGTCATTGGGTATTAAGTGTTTTGAAGTACATGCATAGTCTTGAAATGTTCAGAATGTCAACTCTGTGGAGGACTGGGGAAGGAGTATAGTGGATCCATTAAAATTTGGATAAAATTCTATATACTTATTTATTTGAAGGAAAAACTAAGAGGGAATAAGAAAAAGTAATCCTGGGGAGCCTGGGATATGGGAAGGAATGGGATTGGGACAGGTGGATCATTAATGCCATCTTTCCCTGCCCATTTGTTTCTTTATGGAATAGGGTCTAATCACTAGAATTTATAGGTCCATCTGCCTTCCAAGCAGTTTCTGCAAAGGTTAGAAGCCAGTACCTGAAGGCTCATATCAAATTTCTGCTGATGCAGTTAACTAACATTTATTAAGCACCTGCTGTATGCCAGGCACTCTGCTAAGTTTTGGAGATACAAAAAGAAGCAAAAATTAATACCTACCCTGAAGTAGGAACTTACCATGTAATATTGAGAGAGTTAAAGAGATCTTTAAGGCTACATAAATTAGTGCATTAATATAGAATAAATAATATTTAGCATATGAGAACCAGGATTGTTTTGCTTTTGTCTTTGTATCTCCAGTGATGGAGAGGCAACTTGGCATAATTAATAGAGGGCTGGCCTCAAAAGTCAGTAAGTCCTGGATTCCAGTCCTGCCTCTAACATATTGGTTGCCTGACAATAATTATCACTTAAGCTTTCACTACTCTACAGGTGCTCATTTATATTAGTAGAGGGAGTTTTCTTACTGAAAATTCCCTATATTGATGAAATAATTTTTTTTTCATTTATTTATTTACTCAATGAAATCCAGGCCTGCACCAGAAACAAACCTGGACCAAAAACCTAAATCCAAGTGATATATTGTCTTGCATATAGTAGGCACTTAATGTATGCTTATTCCCTTTTCATCATCAACAGTGAGTAGAAGCTGTGAAGAGGCAGTTTAAATTTGATTAAAACAATAAAGAAAATCTTTTAGTAATATTATTCAAAGGAAATTGTCTTTATCAAGTTGTAGGTTTGCCCTCACTTTCCATGGAAATGTTTTTTGAGCATTTGAAGAGGATTATAAATGAGATTCTCCAAATATAGATTGGATTCAGTTGTCTCTGAGGTCCTGTTCAGATCTGAGATTCTTTGATTCTGGAGAGATACTTGGCCAATAATTTGGGCTACAGGAGGATGGGGGGGGGAACAGAATGATAATTTCCTGTTGTCCTTGCTCTAAAGGTCCTCCTATAGCTCAGAGCTATGTTACCTTTATAGTTGGGGGGGCTGTTGGGAGCACAAGGACCTATGGATTTTGAGTCACTAGTTAACCTTTGCTTCTTCAGTTTCTTCATCTGTAAAATGAGGATATAATCTATTAATCTGTTAATTTATCTCCTAGGATTGTTGTGAGGATCCAGTGAGATAATAATTGTGAAGTACTTATTAATTACTATACATTTTTGGGGGGAGGAGGATTGCTGAGGTAGTTGGGGTTAAGTGACTTGCCCAGGATCACACAGCCAGAAAATATTAAGTGTCTGAGGCCAGATTTAAGCTCAGGTTCTCCTGACTTCAGGGCTGGTGCTCTGTCCATTGCACCATCTAGCTGTTCCTGCTGTACATTTTTTATTATTATTTTAGTTGTTGTTATCTTTGTTTTATATATATATATATGTGTGTGTGTGTGTCCTATAGTCTTCTGAATCACAACTCCTGATTCTCAATTCCAAAAGTGGTATAGTACAGTGGGAAAAGTCTGGGGACTTGAGTTGATTCCAGACGTTGATGATTAATTGCAACCCTCTTAATCTTGAAAGGCTTCAGTTACCTTATCTGTCTAATGGGAATAATAATACTTGTACTGACTTCTCAGTATTTCTCAGAGTTATTGAGGAAAACCCTTTGGCTTACATAATGTGAGTTCTTATTATTCCAGGGCCCTTTTAGAAACAACCTGCTCCTCTAGCTATGTACCATTCTGTAAAATGAGCATGTTGGCTAAGATGAATCCCTGCAGTTCTAAAGGTATAGTTGTCACCCTTTTCCTGCTCCTCCCTGCTGAAAATAAATAATAAACAAACAAACAAACAAACAAATTTGTCAGGATCCTGGACTTAGAACTAAAAGAGACCTTTTGAGGTCCTTGAATTTAGCCCCCTTGTTTTTTGTTTTTACAAATTGCCCAGATTCACCCAGACATAAGTCTGGTATTTGAAAACAGGTTCCCCAAATGCTTAATTTTTTCCCCCATTGTGCCATGCACTTCCCGATCATACTCATTGATCATCCTCTACACTAAAACAATTACAAGGAATTACAAATGAGCTTCAAGGTCATTGTGTGTTTGGGTGGGGGGGGGTGTGATTTTTTTTTTTTTTAAAATGAGATGTTTTGGTTTAGTCAGATATAGGAGAAAAAAGAAAAGAAAAATTTGGTATTCTCTTTTCCTGCAACAAAGATTCAACTTGGGGAAATGAGGCTCAGCCTTCCTTGGATCCCAAGGAGAACAGTACATAAAATAAAAAGAAAAACCCATCATAAGATTGGAAGAGGGAGATAGCTTCTTATTCTTCAGCTTAGTTTTTTGAATGATGAAGTAATAAAACCATAGTTATCCAAACAGGTTTTTCAAGCCACATTTAATAACCATAGGCAGGAACTTGCTGATGTCGGCTTGTAACTGCCCCCAAACCACAAGCGTTTCTGTCTTTTCCTGAATAAGAGTTTGAGCCCCATTCAGACCTCCTTTTCTGCTCTCAGTCCTCTCCAATCTCAAGACTTGTCAGTTTAACTTGCGTTTCAGTTAATTTATTTGTATTTTCCCCCAGTTGCAAAACTTAAACTTGAGAAAGAAGAAAAAAAAAAGTGCTGATAATTTTCATTAACATCCTATCTACTTTCATCCATTAGAATGTAAACTCCTTAAAAGTGTCAACTGTCTTATTTCTTTGTATTACTTCCCCATCTTAGCACAGTACCTAGCATGTCATAAATCCAAATTAAATTCTCTCTCTCTCTCTTTCCCCCCCCCTCCTCCTCCTCCCTTCTTCCTCCTCCCTTCTTCCTCTCTTGTCTCTCTCGAGACACTCCCTTCACTGGAATTAGTCTATTGACCAAAGTTCTTTTCCTTTTGACTTTAGAAGTCAGTGAGTAAACATTTATGAAGTGCTTACCATGTGCCAGGCCCATTGGAGTAATCAAGGGCATTGAAAGTCAGGGTTGAAGACTGAGAGCTCACTAAAACTAGGAGATGTTAAATGTACACACATACACACATATCTATCCTTATCTAGCTCTTTATCTACACACTTATTCAGAGGCAGTGATACATAGTGGATAAAGAACTAGCTTTGGAATCAGGAAAGAAGGAGGTTCCAGCTTGCTTCTGATGCTAATCAAGTCACTTGAAGTTATCAGTGCTTTACACAATTACAGTAAGTTGCAAAACAATTGCTAACATGCCCAGTAGGTAAGAGGGGTTTCCTCAGTGGTAGTACCAATGAACTCAGAAATAGCAAAAAAAAAAAACAACAACAACAACAACAACCACCCCAAAACCCTCCCCATTGCTGATAATAACGTTGAGTTAAATGTTTAGAGTTCATTCTTCCAACATCAAAGAAACAGATAAAAGAAAGAGAAATTGAATCTCTTGAGAGCTATGTTATTAATAATAATAACAGTGATGATGATAAAAGCTAGCACTTATATGGCACTTTGAAGAGCACTTTACAAATATTATCTCATTTTATCCTCACAACAACCCTGGGGGGAGGAGGTAGATGCTATTTTATTCTTATTTTAGAGATGAGAAGGTGGAGATTAAATGACTTGTGTATAGGTACCCAACCCAATAGTAAGTATTAAGGTTTTAAGTCAATTCTTCCAAGGTGTTACCCAGGTGCCTCTAAAAGCAAGCACATCTCTCTGTAAGTACATCACTGAGACCTATCTGCTGCCTTTGTTAATGTTACTTGTACTTTCTTTTGAAAATGGCTGCTCAATTGTTTTTACCATTAGAGTGTAAGCTCTTTGAGGACAAGGTTTATTTTTTCTATCAAAGGAGTCTTGGATTTGGAGACCTAGAGAACCAAGGTTAAGATGTCATCTTTGTCATTTGCTTTTTGTGTTCACTAAACCCCGCTGGTTCTCCATTGTTGGTAAAAAGGGGTGGGAGGTTGGAGGTGAGAGAGAGATTGGATTGGACTTCCCTTAACTCTTAAATCCATGATTCTATATCTGTGCTTCATGATACCCACTCATTCTTAATTCTGTATATAATATAATATAACCACTTTTTTTAAAAAGCCTCTCTTGACCAAGGATGAAGTTCCAGTAAGAAAACTTTGTTCTTCTTAGCATGAGCCATTATAAATATAAATGTCTTTTTAAAAAAATCTTTCCAAGCTTTGTTCTGTTTTTCCAAGTATTTAAATTGATCCCTGTAATACCATTTTTTTAAAGATATGGCCTTCATGATCAGTTCTCTACTTTGGACATTGAAACCATGCTCATAAATGGTTATGGCTTGTAATTCATCCTTGAAGCTTCATGGTTTTTCAAAAGGTCAGGCCACAGCTGAAGGCTGCTCCCAGTCATCAGAGATCCATGGCAAAATGCCCAGACCCACAACCAAGTAACTGGAAAGATGATGGCACAGACTGATGATCTAATTTTTCCAAGAATAGCAACAGAAATTCTGTATGTTCAAGATGAGGGAGTAGGTAATGATAGGAATACATGGAAACCATCCGTTTCCTGGTTGCTTAGTGTTTAGAAAGAGTTGTAAACTTAGTCTCTCTGGTCCCACAGCATTAATTATCCCATCGCAAATTGAGCAACACTCTTGTGGTTCATTGTTTCTTTCTTATTACCAGCGGTGATGTGGGCTTCCCACAGAAACTGCATAAGTAATGACTATATGTACACCTGATGAAGGAAGCTAAATCAGATGATCCCTTTAAGCCCCTTCTACCTGTTAATGCTGATTCATATAGTTGACATATACAGATTGTTGACACCTTGTGTATGTATGAATACATACAGGAAAATTACTTTAGATCTTATTTGTTTAAATAATTTAAATCACAGTACATATATCTATCCATCATACCTTTGATCTTTTTATCCTACTAGCTGTGTGATTTTGGACAAATCAGTTAACCTCCCTGTGCCTCAGTTTTCCCATCTGTAAAATGAGGGAGTTAGGAAGGATGTTTGTTCTCTTTCTGCTCTTGTGACCCTATGTCCTTTCCCTCATTGTGAATAATGTGAACTACGCAGCTAAATGGAGATTGGTTCTACCCTTGTCTCTTAACAACATCACAGCATATATGCTAAATAATAATTGATACTTCAGTTCAGAACCTGGCCTGTATTGCCCATAAAGATTATGATTGGAGTTTTAATTCAATACTTATTTAAGTGCCCAATATGATTCAGTAGAATGAGTGCAGAATTTGCAGTTAAAGATTCAGGATTTGCTATTTATAAAACATTAGAACCTTGGACTATTCACTTAACTTGTAAGCTTCAGTTTGATTTCCTATAAAATTTCCTTCTCTAATGTCCGCAGGAGATTCCTAAAGTGATCCAATGATGATGATCCATTATGTTGGGTGCTATGAGAGAAAAGGGAAATATTAGTTAGGATCCTTACCCTCAATGAAATTCCAAGTCTCAGAAAGAAATGATATGTTTAAAAAGTAGAGCACACTATGAGAATTTCATACCTGTGCCAAACGTAGAATTGAAAGTTACCTATTTAGCAAGTGTTCAAACACATATTATTTTTCTATAACAGATTTGTATATACAAGACAAAACACAATAGGTTTTAGAATTTCAATTTAATTGGACACTTAATGAAACATTTGTTAAACATTTAGAATATGTAAGGTGCTAGCAATACAAGGACAAAAATTAAAGATAACTCCTGTCTTCAAGGAGCTTACATCATAATTGGGAATAAAACATTTAAGTAGAAGAATAAGTTTAGATACTTTGAGAAGGGAAAAAGTACTAACAACTAGTGAATCTCCCCCCCCCCCCCAAAAAAAAAAAAATAAATAAATAAATAAATAAAATCGTGTACCTAAGATAAGCTTTGAAGAATTCTAAGAGATGAAAGAGAAGAAAGTGTTTTAGACAGGGATGCAAAGACATGCAGATGGAAAGTGGGGTTTGGACATGTTTAAAAGAATTGTAGAATGAATCCACAAATAGTAATGACCATAGTATAGTAGTACTAATAATGGTAGTAGTAGTAGCAGCAGTTAGCATTTATGTAAATGCTTTAAGGTTTACAAACCACTTTACAAATAAGTAACTGAGGCCATTATAGGTTGGAACCCAACTATAAAGTACTTTAAAACCTTAAGAGTTTGCATTTTATTTTAGGAGTAGTAGAGAGCCACTGAAAAATGACTTTTGAGTAGGAAAGTAAGTTAGTGATAACAGAACTTTAGAAAGAGTACGTTGACAGCTATTTGGAGAACAGATTAGAAAGGAGGAATGACCTGTTAAGAGACTGTTATGGATGGGAGATAATGACATTTTTTTAATTAAATTTTTTTGTTACATTTTAAGTTCTGAAGTATCTCCCTCCTTTCCCACTTCACACTAGAGAACCCACCCTTTCTAACTCACAACATTCACATATACATAAAACACTCTATCCATATTTCTCGTTATCAGTTCTTTCTCTGGAGGAAACTAGCATCTTCATATTAACTTTGTAGTTGATTTGAGTATAAATAATACTCAGAATAATTTAGTTGTTCACAATTATTCTTTAAACAATATTACTATTGCCATGTACAATATTCTCTTATTCTTCAGTATTTCATGCAAATCTTTCCATGTTTTTCTAAAGTGAATTCCAGTTCTTTGCTCCCACAAAGAAAGCTGCTACAAATATCTTGTTTCCCTGATCACTTTGGAAAATAGACTCAATAGTGGTATTGCTGGGTCAAAGGCATATACAATTTTATAACTCTTAGGGCATAATTCCAGATTGTTCTTCAAAATGGTTGAATCAATTCACAGTTCCACCAAAAGTGTATTAGAATCCCAGAGATCTTGAACTTGCATGACAGCTTTGTGAATATAGAGAATGGAATAGGTATGAGAGATCTGAAGTATAATAACATCAGCAAACACTTTCAGCTGGGTTTGGAATATGGGAATTGAGGGATAGGGGATATGTAAATATGATTTCAAGGTTGCAAATCAGGCTGACTTAAAAAGATGGTGGTGGTCTCAATAGAAATATGAACATTTGCAAGGGGAAGGTTATAAGGGAAGATGGTATTCCATTTTTGTATATGTTTAGTCTGAAAAGATCATTGGACATTCAGATGGAGATGTCTAGGAAATATTTGTTGATGTAGGATTGATTGTTTTATTCGGGAGAGAGGATTTGGGAGTCATCTGAGGAGAAATGATTCTCAGTAGACCCATAAATGTATATTAATCTTTTTTTCTCTTTTTATTTCTTTAGATTGACCCCAAAGATTGGCTTCCCTTGGAGCGAAATCAGAAACATCTCTTTCAATGACAAAAAGTTTGTCATTAAACCCATTGACAAGAAGGCACCTGTAAGTTTACTTGAATTTGAGGCACTTGGTTTTTATTTTTAGTCTCCAAGGCAAAATGAGGTTCTGAGACAATACTCAGATTGCTCTGACATTTGAAAAGAAGCTGGAGACTTAGCCTGTTCACTTATGTGGGAAGAATAATTACTAGCACAGTTGTATAGAAAGGACCTTTTGTGTCATATGACTGATCCTTATGGTATGAGGATGAATGGAAAACCTACGCTAATGGAGAGCCAGACATCCCCATTAACCTAGTTTTTATTCAGAGTAGCCTTTTTCCCCTAATGAATCATTGCCTCTCTGGGCAGAGCGTTTCTTATTCTTAATAGCTGGATGACCCTGTGCAAGTCACTGACCTTGATTGCCTAACCACCCCACCCCCCAAAAAAAGAAAAAGAAAAGTTATCAGTATCCTCTTATGGAACTGGGGGCCTCAGGGATGATAATTCGTCATTGTTTATCTTGCTGGATGTTGGGAACTACTCTTGTCCACTGGACATGTGTGTTACAGTGCCATTTTCTTGGTCTCAGGTGGATTTTTAACTATGGGGCCTCTAGCAACAGACCTTTGAGCATGGAAACTTAACTGGATTAAGAGAAATTAGGCTCATAATTTGGATTTTACTTAGGGAAAACCTGCCAATTTCTTGTCTGACGGGACTCAAGAGATTGGCTTATGATTTGACCAGAGCAAGTATTCTTAACCTGAACCCCATTGTCAGTCTAGTCAGACATTGTCAAAATAAATGAAATACAAAGGCAACCAATGATATTGAAATTAATTCAAATTAACAAACTATCCCTGGAACCCTTGAGGATCCTTGAACGCCAATTTAGATGATCATCTATGGCCCCTTCCAACCACATTAGCTCTGATTGTGATTGACATATATTGAAAGTAATGGTTTATTTGGAGTTGGTTTGTTTGGGGTTTTTCCAATCTTTTCAAGATAATGGACAGATTTTTTTTTGCCTGCTGCTTCTCTGAACTTTTGAATCCAACACAATACAATATGTATTTATTAGTTATTATGGAACATTTTATTTTATTATTAATGTTATATTAATGTGTTATTTAATATATATTAGTGATTATTTCACAAATAAACATTTGGCAACTGAAAACTGCTTATAATCTCTCCGTGAACAAAAGCCAGTTTCTTTAGTACCTGTTCTGTATTTTACCAAAATTATAATGAAGGGAAAAGACTTGGTGTGCTTGTATAATTTTGGTTCCTTAGTTACAACATTAAGCTTAGGAGGACAAACATGGGCTGTAGTCCATGCATTGGATATTTATTTACCCACTTGAGACTGGGTATTGCTTAGGGATGGAAACCCGCTCAAGAAAAAACATAGTGCTATTGTCGGATTACTTTTCCTGTAGTGTCAGCACAGCATAATTTAGAATCAGCATGTCTTGACATAGTTTGTGAAGGTATTTTCTTCTTTAATGAAAATCCTTCCTGCTGTTTGTGAACTCTTGCCTCTTCCACTGTTGGTAGTAACACAGTTATTTAAAATTAAAGCAGTATTTAATGCCAGGATTTCAATTCCAGGAGCAATTCACATTAATTTACAGCATCCCTCTGAGCAAGGTTCATTGTAGTTAGTTTAGTGGTATTATTGATGCTGAAAACTGAGGCAAAAGCAAGCTGGGAATGACAACAAGAGTTGTCCATTTGTAGCAGAGAGTGCCGGATCTATAGTTCACAAAATCAGATTTGACATTGTAAGTGCTATCTGTGTGACTGTGGGCACATTACTTAAGCCTTTTGGAGTCATGGTTTATTTATCTGTAAATTAAGAGGGGAAGAACCTAAGCAACCACAGTTCTTTCCAGTATTAAATCCTGTGATTCTTTTTATTTTTTTCTCAGTAAAATTTTGTTTTTCCAAATACATGTAAAGATAATGTTCAGAATTCATTTTTGTAAGACTTTGTGTTGTAAATTTTTCACCCTTCCCTTTTTGCCTCCCCCCTCCCCCAGACAACAAGCAATCCGATAATAGTTTAAATATATACAGGCCTTGTAACCATATTTCCATATTTGTCATGTTGTTCAAGAACAACATTTCTTTTTAAAAATGACTTTTTGTATATTTTCATGCAACTCTGTAGATTCATAGATTTAGGGCTAGAATCAATCTTAGGGGTTATCTACAGATGAGTCCGCTCAGCTTACAAATTGGTCCTTCATCTAACAAATGACAGAACTGGACATTTTAAAAATATTTTTATTTTCAGTTCCAAATTCTCTCCCTTCTTCCATGCTTTCCTCCATCTATTGAGAAGTCAAAAAATGAAATAATCATTCTATATATGAAATCATTCAAAATATGTTTCCATATTAGCCATCCTTCCCTTCCTTTTCTTCCTTCCTTCCCTCCTTCCTCCTTTTCTTCCTTTCCTTCTTCCTCTTTCCTTCCTCCCTCCCTCTCTTCCCTCTCCCTTCCTTCCCTCCTCCTTTTCTTCCTTCTTTCTCCTTCCTTCCTTAATCCCTCCCTCTCTCTTCCCTCTCCCTTCCTTCCCTCTCTCTTCCTCCCTCTCCTTTTCTTCCTTCCTCCTTTTCTTCCTTTCTTTCTCCTTCCTCCCTCCCTCCCTCCCTCCCTCTCTCTCTCTTCCCTCTCCCTTCCTTCCTCTCCTTTTCTCCCTCTCTCCTTTCCTTCCTTCCGCTCTTCTTCCCTTCCTTCCTTCTATTCCATTTCTTCCTCTTCTTTCCATAAAATTATTTCACATTTGGAATTTATTTTCTAATAATGAATTTTCAGGCCAATTCATGATTATCTTGATGATTACCCTTCCCCCCTTCTTGACTTTTTTGTGGCTTTTTACAAGATGAGGCAGTATGGATATAAACCATCTTCTCTAAAAGCTTTTTCATGGTGAGCAATGGAAACTAAGGTTTTGAAGTATAGTCTTTTATTTCAAAGATACAAAAATAGAATCTCAGAGATGAAGATTGTACGTGCCATGTCAAGATTCCTTATCTCGACTGGCTTGTGCAGGGTCCAACAAGTACACAATGTCCAGTAAGTTTCCCTGTCAGCTTTCAAATGAACCGTTGTATTGTAGCCACAGAAAGTTGTGATAGACTTTTCTCCCCCAGTCATGGTTTTGCTAATGATCATGCATTTCCTTATTAAAAGTCAGCTGCTTAGCACAGCTCCTCAGCTTACAAATGTGTTGTATTTCATTGAACCAACAAGAATGGACCAGTTGAGGGGTACTACCTCTAGTGGCTAAATCCCTTTGACAAAGTTTGGGGATTTCTTCCTCAGAATAAATGTCCCAACCTCTTTCTTGTTAGCTTGTTAAAGACTAGCAGATGTAATGTCCCCAAGAAAGACGGACTTTTTCTGTTTTCTTTTTTGTTTTGTTTTAAATCAAAAAGGATTTTATCCAGCTGATTTCAGAGTTGAGTAGCAATTCTTAAGAAGTGCTAACCAGTTAACAACTTTTGACCCTTTGTTCCAAAAAGGAAAACTTTTAATTAAATTCTAGAGGCACCCTGTTACCGCTTGGCTCTGACGCAGCAGTGAACTTTGAAGCCTGTGGTCACCTTTACAAGGGTACATCCAGATTTCTGCCACATAGTTTTGGAGCTCTGAAACCAAGAAACTTAACAAAAACAGAAAAGAGCCCATGGCCATACTCATTGGCATGAGGGTAACCTGGGAGAATAACCCAAAAATTTCTTGGTGGCTTGGGACCAACCTATTTTTGAGAATGTTTCTCTTCCAGTCTTCTGTTTTCCTCCTTAGGTGGTTGTCTTTAATCTCCTAGATTTACCTCCATGGGTTTTCCTATCCGGAATTCGCTTTCCCAAGGGCAGTGTTATTTAAGTGAATTTTAGGAAAACAAGCCTCATGTGTCCAGAGAAAAAAGTATGTAGGGTGGTTTTGCCTCCAGAGGTTTCCATAGTGGCCATGGACTTAGAAATCTAAAAAAATGGTGACTCTGCAAGTGAGGAGTATCAACAGATGTGATTGCTCAGCTCTTCTACTTTAGATCATAAACTGGTTATCTGAAAGGCAATGCACTGTTTCCTCCCTTTTGCTTTTTTCCTCTGTCCCCTCTCCTTTGGGAACCCTGAACAACATTGCAAAACTAAATTGATTCCCCTAATTGCTCTAGGGGACTGGCTGCTCTAGAGATGCAATCTTAGTTCTTGGAAGACTTTAGTTAGTAAAAAATCTCATCTCAGTCTAATTTTTTTTTAAGCCAAATAGTTCTTTGCATATTTTCATTAGTCACATTTAGGACTCATTTATGGTACATGATTATGAAGCCATAATACAATCTTGTTGTATAATAAAAGGTAGATGGGTAATAAAAATATATTTTCTCCCAATTTCTCAGATATTACTGTCTTAGGAAACTTGATGATTTAAAGCAAGTATTTGAACTCCAGAGGGAGATTTCTCTAAGAAAGATCAGAAGTAGAAGGTTTCTGAGATTGATGTTGCAGTAACATCTAAAATCATCCCTTTATTATCAGTATTCAGAATTCTTTATTTATATATACAGATATCTAAATTTATTCTTAAATGACAGTTGCTTCTCAATATTTTTGATGTTCCCAGTAAAATCTTGGTCTACTAATTATTTGTATAGTGTAGATTTTTGTATCTCATATGTATCTTGTTTTTCTTAAGATAGTGTTGGCAGGTTGGTGGGCGACCTTGTGGTTATAAGAAGTGAGGAAAGGAGTTAGATCGAAGCACTTTTGCCTTAATATAATTGTTTTTGTTACTAAACCATTATTCACTATTCTCTACTTCTTATTGAACCTGATATTAGGATAAGGTTGAAGGCCAAGAAAAATGCTTTCAGATGTCTCTGCCTTAATAAGAGCACAGGAGTTCCTTTCTGGCTCTTGAAATTCTGATTAATGCATCCCGTTCCAGTGAAACAAACAATAGTTTCATATGAACACTTATTTGTTGAGCGAACATCTACTGCAAATGGAGCATATTATATGATTTTTTTAGATACAGTGGAAATCACAAAGTCCTTTGTCCTCAGAAAGCCTACAATCTAATGGAGGACATTTCTCTTTGTGAGCTTACTCATTCTCATCCTGAAGAGCTTAGGTCACCTAATAGTGGAGGAAGCCCAGCAGGAAATTCCATTTCTGTCTCCATCTCTTGCTTTTGGATTGGTGCAATATTACTTCCTTGAAAGGGCAGAAACCCTTGTTTTGTACCCAAACGCCTTTCAACTTTAATATCTTAAGATACACCTGTGATTTGGAAGATGGCAAAGTGTATCACAAGAGAAATTCTATTTTGTCTTGTAGGACTTTGTGTTTTATGCGCCTCGGCTTCGGATTAATAAGCGGATCCTTCAGCTTTGCATGGGGAACCATGAGCTGTACATGCGCCGTAGGAAGCCAGATACCATTGAGGTACAGCAGATGAAAGCCCAAGCACGGGAAGAGAAGCACCAGAAACAACTGGAGAGGTGAGCTAAGAGGGGGACATCAGGACCAAGGAAAGCAGTTCTTTGTACCTTGTATGCAAGTAGTCCTGGTGAATGGAATTAGAGCGACATCCCAACATGAATCATAGATTTAAAACTTGGACAGTATCTCAATTTTTGCCCCCTTTTTTGACAGATCAGGAAATAGCAGAGTCCTCCAGCTCCATATCTCATACCCTTTGTACTACACTGCCTCTCTAGAGAAGGCTGTTGTTCATCTATATAAAATACTAAGCACCAAACCAGCTCCAGCCCAACACTTTCTTCCTACCTATATCACCTTTTAACTATTTTTTCTATCTTCCTCAATGTATTCGCCTCCTCTGTGCTTAGCACTGTGCCCTGGCACATAGTAAACATTTAATAAATGCTTCTTGCCAAACATATACAGGCCTGCTCGCTAAACACAAGGAGTCAGGAGACCTGAGTTGCAGTCCTGACTATATCACTAAGTAGTTGTGTGGTTTGAGGAGTACCTTAGACCTCAGGTTTCCTTGTTGGAAAGAAACAAATTGATCTTTTCCAACTCTGAATTTCTCTGATTACTCTAATGTTGGATGTTTATGTCTCTGGGATTAAAAACTCCTTGGCAGTCACAACTTTCCAAAAGACCCACATGCATTGAATATAATTTAATTTTAATTTAATTTGTTTTTATATATTTATATTGTATTTATATTAATTTAACTTAGCATTATAATATGAAGGTGTTGGGACTTAAGAAACAAAAGTTCCCCAATTGCCTTGGATGCTGAATGTCCAAAGATACAAGATGAGAAACTGTAGAAAGATCTAAGGATCACTTTCATTATAAACTACCATGAGGATGGGTTTTATTGGTGAGGCTGGTTTAGAAATTAATATGTTCTTCTACATTCATGGTGGAAAGACAAAAAGGGCTACAGGGCATGTGAGAAAGAGAATCTTCCCATAGGCTTTAGAAGAATTAAAAAGCCCACGGTTTCCACAGTTGTTCAAGTGTCTGTAGTTTTCCTTCTGAAGTTTGAAATTTTTCTCTTTTTCTTCCACCTCTTCCTCTTTCCAATAGGCAGCAGTTGGAAACTGAAAAGAAGAAAAGAGAGATTGTTGAACGAGAGAAGGAGCAGATGTTGCGAGAGAAGGAGGAACTGATGCAAAGGCTTCAGGATTATGAACAAAAGACCAAGAAAGCAGAAAAGGGTAAAGAGGATAATGGTATAGGAGCGGTTGAGTTGTCCTTTGTCGTGGGGGACTGGAGTAATGTAGGGAGAGAGATTGGCGTGGCGGGGGAGAGAACACAGAAACAGACATTAGAAAACAGTGGAAGAAAAGAGTCAGAAAAGCAGAAAGCAAAGACAGAGAAGCAGAAATAGAGGGAGAGATGGGGAGAAAGATAAAGAGAGATAGAAATGGAGAAAAAGGTAGAGGAGAAGAGACAGAGAAAGAGAAGCAGAAGGGAGGAGAGAGGAAAAGAGATAATAAAGACAGATGAAAATGGGGAAGAGAGATAGAAAGATAAAGAGAGAGATGGGAAAGAGGAAAAAAGGGAAAGGGAGGGAGAAAGAGGCAGCATCTTGTGCTATGCCTTATTTGTACATAGTTGTTTACTTGTCGGATTATGAGCTTCATTTAGGGCAGGGACTATTTCTTTGTGTTCCCAGTGCTTAGAATAGTAAGTAGTGGACTCTTAATATATGTCCCTTAACCTGTTGACTTGAAAGAGGCATTGAATTATGAACTTGGGTCTTAGGGTCAAAAAATCTGAGCTGTAATGCCAGCTGGTATTTACTGCCTATGTCTGTAGGAAAAGTCACTTAACTTATGAGCCTTGATTTTTCCTATTGTAAAATGGGATAATTATACTTAACACTGCCTCACAAGGTTGTTTTTACATATGTATATGTGTGTGTGTGTGCATATATGTATCTTTTATAAATTCCAGTTAAATTTGGGTGTAATTGTTGTGCTGTTACAAAAATTTTTTTTTATTTTGCTATAAAAAGAATTGCACTATAGGATTTATTGTGTATTTGAGTACTATGATCAAAAACTTGGTTTGTTGTCATCTATATGATAAAATGTATATACGTGCATACACACACATCTACATATCTACATATAGTTACTATATACATGCATGTGTATGTATGTGTGTATATACCAATCTTATAAATTGCAGATAAATTTGGGTGTGATAATTTGTGCTGTTAAAAAATTTTTTTTTCGCTATGAAAAGAATGTTGCTTTAGGATTTGTTATGCATCAAAAATTTGGTTTGTTCACACTTCTATATGCATGCACACACATATTTATATATCTACGTATAATTATATATACAGCATGTATGTGTTAAACATACCTCAGATATATATATATATCTGTGTACACACACACACACACACACACACACACACGTAAAGCTTTTATAAATTCCAGATAAATTTGGGTATAATTTTGATGTTATAAAAAACATTTTTTTTTTTGCTATAAAAAGAATTTCAGTGCAGGATTTATTGTGCATTTGAGTACTTTGTCAAAAATTTGGGTTGTTCACACTCTACGGTAAAATATATATACATGCATACACATATCTACATATAGTTACATACACACACACACACACACACACACACTTATGCATATGTGTGTGTATGCAAATCTTATAAATTCCAGATAAATTTGGGTGTAATTATGGGTTACGATTTTTTTTTTTTTTTTTTTTTTTTTTTGGTAATGAAAAGAATTTTGCTATAGGATTTGTTGTGCATTTGAGTGATTTGTCAAAAATTTGGTTTGTTCACACTTCTATGTGGTAAGGTATATATGCATGTGTGCACACATATATACATATAGTTGTTTGATACACAGTATATATATATATGTATTAAAAACATCTATCAGATACATATACACACCCACACATAATATGCCTTAGATAGCTACAGCACTAATTACAGCTCCTAACATCAAAATCAGTGTACTATTGTAGGTGCTAGAAATATGAGAATTATAGATTGAGAGGTGGAAAAGGCCTTAGAGATGAGGACATTGAGACCCAGACATTAAGCTCCGTGGCCCCATAGCTGGTCAGTGTTGGACTTGGTCTCTGAACGTTTTCATTGGTGTTGATGGGAGGAGAGTCACTGGCAGCCAGGAAGGAGGGGTTGGGGGCAGTCCTGGCTTTGGCCCCTTACACCTGGGGGGGATCTCCCCTTTGTCTCCCCAGAGCTCTCCGAGCAGATCCAGAAAGCCATTCAGCTGGAAGAAGAGCGGAAGCGAGCCCAGGAAGAGGCTGAGCGCCTGGAGGCCGACCGAATGGCTGCTCTTCAAGCCAAAGAAGAACTGGAAAGACAAGCTGTGGATCAGATGAAGAGCCAGGAGCAGCTGGTAGGAATTACCTGGGTTTCAAGATACTAAATTATAAAGGGGCTGCCACCTTGGATGAAAAAAAGGGACATCTGCCTTGTAATCATTGTTATCTGGCTCTGTAACATGAGCCACATTGACACAAAGTCAGTGGGGGGTGCTATGGGACTAGAGCAGTGGGTCTTCTCTTAGAATAGGACTTGGTGGGGCCCAACGCCATCCCTGGAAGGATATAACCAGAGGAAAGTGAAAAATGTTGGAGCCAGAAACACAGTCTCCAAGAGATGCCTTTGGGTGTCTGAATGGCCCCTGTTAGCCACAAGGAGGTGGGAGGGAGGGTAGGTGGCAGATTTGGGTCACAGGACTCCCCATTCACCAGAATATGCAATCTTGGTCCCAGATTTTCATTCACAAAAGGACTCTGTGGAAAGGTTTCCAAGTATAATTTTAGTCCTTTCTCACCAGGCTGCTGAACTTGCTGAATACACCGCCAAGATTGCTCTTCTGGAAGAGGCGAGGAGGCGTAAAGAGGATGAGGTGGAAGAATGGCAGCTCAGGGTAAGAGGGGCAAGGGCTTCCTGTCTTCCTCCCCCGGCGCTGCCCATTGGGGTATGCGGTCCAGTCATCCCTTTTCTTTATGAGAGAACTGGGTCTGAGCAGAACAAGCACGTTCCCATTCAAATGGTCTGAGACATTTCCCAACCTCAGATATTACTGTATTACCTAAGCAAAAATCCTTCCTGGAATGTGAGTGACTGAATTGACTAGATTAGCAAAAGAATAAGGAACTTATTATTTGGTTTCCACCTACTTTGCTTTGGGTTCTGCCAAGTCCCTTTTTAAGGTCTTTTATGCTTTGCACTGTTCAACTATGATCAAAACTGGTTTTGACAAGGAATTTAATTTTGAATCCAGCTTTTCTCTTCTCAGGGTCACCTGACATAGTCTGCCTTCTTTCTCGTATTATAAAATTATAGAATTCCAGACATGGAAGAGACTTCTGAAGTGCTCTAATTTAATTCCATCCTGGCACTGGAGTATCTCTCTTCCCCTTCTGCCCCCCCATGCCCCAGTAATAATCCTAACAAATGGTGATCTGGTTTCTGAATGAAGACCTTCAATGATGGGAAGCTAATACCCCCCCACATCACCTTGCAAGGCAGACTGTGTATTCTTCTTTTGGACAGCTCTAATTATTAGGAAATTTCTAAATTTCAGTAGAGCCTCCTTCTCTCTCTGTTTCAAATTCTTCACTTGCTCTCATGGAAGGCAAGTATCTGATACTGCAAATCCAGCCCCCCACTGCCCCCAAAGAAGCTGACATTTTGAGAAGTCTCTTGCCCTCACACATATGCCATCTAGCCCCCTCTCTCTTCCAACATTACCCTTCTTGTTGTATAGCCTTTCATCTCTTATTCTCTTGGCTGGTTTCTCAGTTCATTTTAATTTAATAAATGTATTAAATAGTCTTCTATAAAGCGTATCATAAACACACAATGGGTGGGAGTGGGTTGTTAAGTAAGATACTGTTTTTGACCCTCATGGACCATCTAATCTGGTGGAGGATTATGACATCTTCACAAATAATTGTGATTAATAAGCCCATCACAGCAGTGCAAGTAGGGGTCGAAGGAAAGGAGAAATGGGAGTTATTACTATCAAGGGAAGATATCATCAAGAAGGTTATGCTTCTTCTTTATTCTCTCAATTTTTGACCAATATCAGAAGCAGTGGTCAGTATCAGAAGAAATCTATATTCTGTCCAGAGTAGCTTTACTTATACTGTCTTAGCAAAATTCTTCATCTCAGTTAACCACATCCATAGGGTAGAGATGGCTGGTCACCATGCAAATAATATGAGTATAGAGCCTAAGAAAAAGAAATAGTGTCTAGATAAATCATATTTTAAGTTAGTAGTTGTAACATTACTCCAAATGTCAAGAAATTCTTCACTGTTCCAATACTAGAAGTAAGAAAAAAACCATTTTTGGTAAACCTGAGATAACTACTGACTCTCTTAGAGAAAAATCCCTTCTTATTAAGACTCTAGGGAAAACCAGCCCAAACCATAAGATCTTTGTCCAAGGGGAAGGAAAAGGTCTTCACACCTTTGTTAACTTGTTTTTAAAGGCCAAAGAAGCCCAAGAGGATCTTGTTAAGACCAAGGAAGAGCTTCATCAGGTGATGACTGCCCCGCCGCCACCACCACCCCCTGTGTACGAGCCTGTGAATTACCACGTGCATGAGAACTTGCAGGATGAAGGCACCGAGTACAGTGGCTACAGCGCCGAGTTCTCCAGCGAGGGCATCAGGGATGACCGCAACGAAGAGAAACGCATCACGGAGGCCGAGAAGAACGAGCGTGTGCAGAGACAGCTGCAGGTCAGAACAGAGGGACTGGGGGAGGTAGTTCCTAAAGTCAGAGAGCCAGGAAAAGAGGAGCTTGTCTTCTACATATTAAAATGGCAATTATATTTTTTATTAGTGCCCTCTCCTCTGCCTTTTTTTTTTCTTTAAAGAAAAAATCTCAGAATTAGTAATGGGGATAAACTGGAATCATTCCCAATAAAATCAGGGGTGAAACAAGGTTGCCTACTATTACCATTACTATTCAATATCGTATTAGAAATGCTAGCTTTGGCAATAAGAGTTAAGAAAAAGATTAAAGGAATTAGAGTAGGCAATGAGGAAACCAAATTATCACTCTTTGCAGATGATATGATGGGAGAATCAACTAAAAAACTATTAGAAGCAATCCACAACTTTAGCAAAGTTGCAGGAAACAAAATAAATCCACATAAATCATCAGCATTCTTATACATCACTAACAAAATCCAACAGCAAGAGATACAAAGAGAAATTCCATTTAAAATAACTGTCGGTAGTATAAAATATTTGGGAATCTCTCTACCAAGGGAAAGTCAGGAACTAAATGAGCAAAACTATAAAACACTCTCCACACAAATAAAGTCAGATCTAAACAACTGGAAAAATATTAAGTGCTCTTGGATAGGGCGAGCAAATATAACAAAGATGATAATATTCCCTGAATTAATTTATTGAGTGCTATACCAATCAGACTCCAAAGAAACTATTTTACTGACCTAGAAAAAATAACAACAAAATTCATCTGCAAGAACAAAAGGTCAAGAATTTCAAAGGAATAAATGAAGAGAAAAGCAAATGAAGGTGGCCTAGCTATAGCTGTACCAGAACTAAAACTATATTATAAAGCAGCGGTCATCAAAACTATTTGGTATTGACTAAGAAACAAAGTAGTTGATCAGTAGAATAGGTTGGATTCCCAGAATAAAATAGTCAATGACTATAGCAATCTTGTATTTGACAAACCCAAAACTGCTGGGAAAATTGGAAACTGGTAATTATAAACAAATTAGAAGAACATAGTATAGTTTACCTCAGGTTTGTGGAGGAGGAAGAAATTTATGACCAAAGAAGAACTAGAGATCATTATTGATCATACAATAGATAATTTTGATTATATTGAGTTAAAAAGATTTTGTACAAACAAAACTAATGCAGACAAGATTAGAAGGGAAGCAATAAATTGGGAAAACATTTTTACATCCAAAGGTTCTGATAAAGGCCACATTTCTAAAATATATAGAAAATTGACTCAAATTTATAATAGTTCAAGCCATTCTCCAATTGATAAATGGTCAAAGGATATGAACAGACAATTTTCAGATGAAGAAATTGAAACTATTTGTAGTCATGTGAAAAGCTGCTCCCAAATCACTATTGATCAGAGAAATGCAAATTAAGACAACTTTGAGATATTACTACATACCTGTCAGAGTAGCTAAGATGACAGGAAAAAATAATGACGAATGTTGGAGGGGATATGGGAAAACTGGGACACTGATGCATTGTTGGTGGAGTTGTGAATGGATCCAATCATTCTGGAGAGTGATTTGGAACTATGCTCAAAAGAATTATCAAACTGTGCATACTCTTTGATGCAGCAGTGTTACTACTGGGCTTATATCCCAAAGAGATATTAAAGAAGGGAAAGGGACCCACATGTGCAAACATGTTTGTGGCAGTCCTCTTTGTAGTGGCCAGAAACCAAGTAGATGCCCATCAATTGGAGAATGGCTGAATAAATTATGGTATATGAATGTTATGGAATATTGTTGTTCTGTAAGAAATGACCAGCAGGATGATTTCAGAGAGGCTTGGAGAGACTTACAGGAACTGATGCTGAGTGAAATGAGGAGAATCAGGAGATCATTATGCATGGCAAAGCAAGACTATATAATGATCAGTTCTGACAGACATGGCTCTCTTCAACAATGAGATGATTCAAACCAGTTCCACTTGGGCAGTGACGAAGAGAGCCATGGGAACAGAGTGTGGATCACAACATAGCATCCTCACTCTCTCTGTTGTTATTTGCTTGTATTTTGTTCTCTTTTTCAGTTTTTCTTTTCCTTCTTGATCTGATTTTTCTTGTGCAGCAAGATAACTGTATAAATATGTATACATATGTTGGATTTAACATGTATTTCAACATATTTAATGTAACAGCTAGGGGAAGGAATGGGAGGAAAGGGGAAAATTTGGAACAAAAGGTTTTTGCAAGTTTCAATGTTGGAAAAATTACTCATGCATATGTTTTGTAAATAAAAAAGCTTTAATTTTTAAAAAATGACAATTACAAACAAAAAGAAAAAATCTCAACCATATTCATAGCATATAGATGGCTGCCCACCATGGAAATTATTATGAAACTTGGAGTCTAGGAAAAACTGCAATCTATTTTAAATTAGCAAAAATTGCCAACTATATTCCAAATTCTCTGAGTGAGAGAAAATGATGTATTTCCAAATATATTTTCCCTTTTTCCTATCTAATTAATGATTAATTGTCTCAAAGATTTAAAAGAAGGAGGGGACTGAAAATAAAAATTTCATAAATTTTATAAATTTTCATAAATAACATTTCATGATTTTTAAAAAATTGTTTCATAAACTTCATTAAAACTAAATTTTAAGTTCTTTACCCAAAAAAGCAAGGAGTAGAAACTTTATAATTATTTTTAAATAGAGTAAAGAAAAAAAGAGAGAAACAATTTCCCATATTATGAACTTGGAGCCTAAGAAAAACTGCCACCTATACTCTAGGTTCTCTGACTGAGAGAAAATGACGTATTTCCAAATATATTTTCCCCCTTTCCTATGCAGTTGATTCCATGTCACAAAGATTTAAAAGAAAGGGGGCAGGGGTCGCAAACTAGGTGGTTCAGTGGATGGAACACCAGCCTTGAAGTCAGGAAAACCTGAGTTCAAATCTGGTCTCAGACACTTCACAATTCCTAACTGTATGACCCTGGCAAGTCAATTGACCCCAATTACCACAGTAAAAAATTTTTAAAAAATAAGATAAATAAAAGAAGGGATTGAAAATAAAATTCATAAAATTTTATGAAATTTATAACTTTTCATAATTTCTTAAATTTTTCATAATATTTTCATAAGTAAAAAATAAAAATAAAATTTTTTAAATTGTTTACAAACAAAGCAAGGAAGAGAAACTTTTTTTTTTTAAAGTAAAATTATTTTTAAACAGAGGAAAGAAAAAAAAGAGAGGGAAACAATTCTCCAAAATCAACATGGCCTCTATCTGATGCCGTATGAAATAATATCATGGGGGACTGAAAATAAAAATTTCATAAATTTTATAAAATTTACAAATTGTCATAAATTAAATTTTTATTTATGTAATTTATATATTATATGCATTTTTATATGCAATAGTGCCACATTTTCCCTTTAATCTGCAGTGAAGATTTTTCCCTGAATTGAATATATGTGATTTCTTTTGAGCCAATGGAGATACTAAGCAGAACAGCATGACCTTTTCCTATTTTAGCAGTGACTTATCTGCTTTCCTTGTACTTCCTCAATCTGTGAGAGCCTGCACTTTCTAGTAGCTCATCTGGGTGGTTCAAAAGTCAGCTGTAACATTTGGATCTTTTAGAGATGACACATCATTGGCACTTTATGTTGGGGTCTGGAACACTTTGTTTGCCACTAGCTCTATGGCCTCAGGCAAGCCCTTAACCTCAGTTCCTCACCTCTGAAATGAAATTTAGACATCCCTATAGAGGGCCAGAAAGACTCATCTTCCTAAATTCAAATCCTTCCTCAGATACCTACTAGCTATGTGACTCTGGGCAAGTCACTTAATCCTAATTGCCTCAGTTTCCCTCTCTGTAAAATGAGCTGGAGAAGGAAATGGCAAGCTGTCTTTGTCAAGAGAACCCCAAATGGGAGCCAGCTTATAAGTCACTTGCAGGAATCCAAATGAGATTTTTATTTTGTTTTGTTTTGTTTTCCAAATGAGATGTTTTACAGACTTCAGAGCTTCTCCTGGGTATCCATCATAGCTGTCATTAAATTCCTGACATGTCATTTATCTAACTATGTTCCTTAATGTTTCAGACGTTGACAAACGAGCTGTCCCAGGCCAGGGATGAGAATAAGAGAACCCATAATGACATCATCCACAACGAGAACATGAGGCAAGGACGGGACAAGTACAAGACTCTGAGGCAGATTCGACAGGGGAATACAAAGCAGAGAATCGATGAGTTTGAAGCTATGTAAAAACGCACTGTACAGCTAAGAGGCAGGACTGTGGGAAAAAGCAGATCTGAACTTTTCTGAAGGGAGTCACTGTATGACAAGTGTAACGTGTATTTTTTTAGTATGCTATAAATCTAGAAACTCCCATATTCTCTGATGGAGAGAAAATAATTATTCAGCATTATTATTCTGAGGGCTGGGAGGTGGGGGGATTGGAGGGACACTTAGAACATTCCCCCCTTGTATATTAGTGCCAAAAAGGCCTGCAGCAGGATAGATTTGAGTAAGATTGAGCATCTCTAAAGCCTGATAAAGTGATAGCACTTCATATTGGCATGTGTGATGCATCAAGATTGAATGTAATTAGAGAAAATCACATTGTGGCCAGACAGTGCCATACTTTGATTCTCCCTCCTTCCCTCTGTCCTTTCCTTCTTTCCTCTTTTCCTCCCTCTCTCTGTCTGTCTGTGTCTCTCTCTCTGCATATTCAAAGAAATTAGCCTAAGAAGTGCCTGATTCACTTTCCATTCTATGCAAGATTGATCCATGTTTCTAAAGTGCTCATTTTGAAAGATAGGTCTTTAAAAAAAAAAAAAATCTCCTCCCTTCTTCTCCCTTCTTCCCCAAGATGGTCTATTTCCCCCCTTCAGGTAATTCGGTTTAGTTAGAAAAAAAACATTCCTGCAGTGATCCCTCAGAAGGAACAATATAGGAACACACTCTGATACCTTATTTTGCATGAAAGTTAGGTATACTTTTAATTTCTATACACCTAATGTGTTATACTCTGGCTTAATTAATGATCAGTTATAGAGAATAGTATTTATATATAAATGATAATGAATATGGTTGTAACCTTAGTTTAAAAAAGGGAAAGTTTTGTTCTGTATATTTTGTTACCTTTTACAGAATAATAAAGGAATTAAATATGAAAAACAAAACCACTTAGACAAGGTACTTAATCTGATGTACTGTGATGACAGGAGACTGATTACTCCATGTAATCACATTTGTAAAATGATTTTTTAAATTTGTGTCTTGCATGTGATTCAGTATACATACATACATATATGTGTGTATGTATATATGTATATATACACACACAAATACACAAACAGCTCACTTTTTTCCTAACAGAGCTTCTAATTTTTTAAAAGATAATGTTGATTAGTAACAATTCAGACTCCATCCATGAAGGGACTGTTTAATTCTGCGAGTCATCTCTGTATTCTGACCAGGAAAACGTTGCTATGACCTCCTTCCCTTCCCTGTCTCATCTCTGGAAAACCATTAGCATGTCAGCCGTGGTGTGCTCTCAGCCCTGCTTCCTCGTTAACTCCCTCCTCTTTGTCTTTTTTAAGTTAAAATACCGTATGCCGACGTCTTCTGCATCGCATACACACAAAATAAAAGATCTTCAAGATGATATTGCAGAGCATTTGATGTTTGATTATATGTTGTGGGGCCGGGGAATCCCTTTTATTGACTGTAGTTTTCATAAAATACTTGGAAGCCGTTAGGAATTGGATTGAGCTAGATTGGGATGTGTGCACATCACAGGGATTTTAGAGGTGGAAGGGACATTCCCTCAATGACCAGCTCATCCCATCAATACCACAAAAGATTTCCTTCTGCTATCCACACAACAAAGGATTTCCTCAATGCCTTCAGTGATGGGTGACCCATTGCTTCCTGAGTTTGCCCATTTCACATTTGTCTAGCTCTTAATTATAACTAGATCTCAATTAGTAAAATAGTGAAATAATGAATCCCCTGATATAATCACATATATTTGAATTTGCACTATTTAAAATTATGATTATTAGGGGGCAGCTAGGTGGGTACAGTGGATAGTGTGCTTGACCTAGAATCGGGAAAACTTGACTTCCAATGCAACATTAGACACTTGCTGACTCCGTGATCCTGGACAAATCAATTTAACTCTTTTTGCCTCGGTTTTTCTCATCTGTAAAATGGGGATATTAATAGTTCTTTCCTCCCAAGCTTGTTGTGAAGAGCAAATGAGATAATAACTAAAAAATGTTTGGCACTAGTAAGGACTATATAAAAGCTAGTTATTATTAATTATTTAAAATATGTAATTGGTTCTACTCTAATGGAAAGCTGTAATGCAGATTCAGAAAATAGGACAGGGGACCAGCTGTAGTGCATTTCTGGACAGCATATGTTATTAACATTACATGAATTTGAAAGTGAAAATGAATGGCTTATCAGTGCTTAATTACATTTGGGGAAAAAGAGCAAGAAAAATTTCCCCTACAAAGAAACATCCATGGCACAGTTAAATATTCAGGGGAAAAAAATTTTCCCTCCAAATGTTCATAATAAAAGTTACCTTGGGTTTCTGTCATTTTATGTATTTGGACATATTGCTAGTGACATCACAGAATGTTTTGTGGACACTTAGTGATATTGAACCACTTCCCAATGGGCTTTTTACTACTACAGGGTAAGTAAGCATCTTGCCTGTGAAAAAGAGATCCGTGACTTGAGCTTTATTTCTATGATAGCATTCTTTTCACTCTCAACAGCGACTGGGCGGCTTAAGTTAAATATTTACAAAAAAAGAATATGAAAATTAGTTCCTCTCCTGCAGCCCGAATTGGTGATTTTTCACATTTATACTTGGGGAAAGTAAATGTGTTGAGAGGTATTACAGCTGCCACCTGGAATTTTGGGATGCACCTGACCTTTAGCCTCTTGCAAGAATGCAATCCCCAGTTGTTTAAAAAAAAAAATGTATTTATCTTTACCAAGTGGTGCTTTAGTTTAATATCATTGTCCATAATTTTGACATGGAAAGAACTTTTGGACATAAATTTTTGATTGTGAGAATAAAGTCTAAGCCTTCTCTCCCCCCCCCTCGTCCCCCACTCCCCCCAGATGCCTGATTCTAAAATTTGAAGAAAAAAAAAGTTGGTACTGGCAGAATGTGGTGAGAAAGGTTTAATTTTATTTTCCTTTTAGCCTTTTTCCAGTGAACCCTTCTTTGTCATTATAGAGTTAGATAGCTAAAGAGCAGTATGGTGTTGGTGGATAGAGAGCTAAACTCTGTCATTTGCTGGGTATGTCACCTATTTGCAAAATGGTGGGAGAAGGGCCCCATGATCTTTGTGATCCCTTCTAGCTATAAATCCACAATCCTACAACTTTGCTTCTCTGGGCCTCAGTTTCCCCGTTTGTAAAATGGGAGAGTTGGATTTTGTGGGCTCTATAATCCTTTCCAGTTCTCTATGACTCCTCCAGTATCAACAGATCTACTTCAGTAGGGGGAGATTCCTGACTATTTCTGTATGCCAATAAAATAATAGATCTGGTCCAAGAAAAAAGTTTCATTTGAAGCATCATGTATGCAGGCATTAACTACTTAAGTTAAGGAATAGGAAGAACTCCCAAACTCAGTACTGAGTCTTTAACAATCACTTCTCCATAAAAGAAGCACAAGGTTTAGGGGACTCATTACATACAAAAAAGTTGGTAGGAAAAGAGAGGAACAAAAATGTTAGTGCATTGATTGATTCTTCATGAAGTAGAAGGGAAGAAGAAACGGGCTGAATGTAAATTGGGACCATTTCCTTTAATAGGAGGACATAGACTTCTATGGAATAGCTTTCTTTTTTAAAAAGTAGATTTTAATTTCCATTTAATGACATTTATCTAGGCTATCTTTGTTTTCATTTGAGTTGAGAAAAGGAGTGGATTCTTTTTTTTTTTTTTAAAGTAATCCTTTAATAGCCCCTAAAACAAAAGCAAATATTGTAGCTTAAAGTTAGATTAGAATTGATTTGGGGTTTTTTAATATTAAGATTTTTTTTCCTTTAGAAGATTAGAGTAATTTAAATTGTTTAAATACCTTAATGTATTATCCCTTAGTAATAGGTATTAAGCTTTGCAATAACCATTTCTAAATATCCTAGAAGCAAATTAAGTAGCCTACTATTGAGGAAGAATTTTTTAAAATTATTATTATTGTTACTAATGATGCCATCTTTAAGATTTGCGAAGTGCTTTATATTTTAGATTATCTAATTTGACCCTCAGAAAGCCCTATTAAATATCATTATCTTTATTTCACAGATGAAAAAACTGTCAGAAAGGTTGAAAGATGTTTTTTTAAATGTAGTTATGTACAGTAACAAGGAGAGGACATTCTTGCTTAAGCTGTGCAAAGTATTCATATTTTGATTCTTTCAAAAAGATTCATTTACACTGAAATGATCCAAACTTGGTGTATCCCAGATCATTCATTGCTGCAGCTAAGAAGTGGGTCACACCATTGAGAACAAAGAAGTGTCCCAATGTGGGCAGACTTACGTTTTTATAACTGGATATTTCAGTTTTAATTTTTTGGTGTTGAAGGATGAGACATTTTCCCTCCAACCCCACTTCCCACCCCAACAAGGCAACTGATGGTGTCAGGGAAACCATCAAACACTAACTACTTCAAGCTGCCTCCCCTCCCTAGTCCTATGTGTAGGCAGTTGTTCCTTATTGCAAAACAGGAAACATTTAAATATATTACTAAGTCCATTATGAAAGAAGTTGTTGAGCCATGTGAACTAGAATGAAAATCTTACAGAACTTGTGTTCAGCAAGGGACTATAATGTGATCTCATTAAACCTGTTACTCGACCTCCCGTCCTAATCTAGATTTATCCTTAGAGACAAATTCTCTTTCATGGGAGATTAAAGATCCATTTGGCTCTCTGGACACATGCTTCAGTCTGGTTCCTTCTGAGCTGTTCATTACCCTCCCACGGGGCGCCCTGCTGGAGCAGAGCTAACCAAGGAGATCTTGCCGTTGGGATTTGACAATTCAGCATTTACGGTTGATGTTTTTACTTTAGCTTTGGAGATAATCAACCTTGCCCAGGGTGCATGGGACGGAATGCCAAGTATCATTAATTTTACTGTCAAGGCAAGCCTGGGAGGGGAGGGAAAGCTTGCGAAAGTACTGGGCTACACTTATCAAAATATTCAGCCAGTCAACAAGCATTTATTGGATAGTTGCTGTGTCTCAGGTACTGAGGATAAAATACAAGGAATGAATCCATCCCTACTCTCACAGAGTTTTCATTCTAATAGGAAACGGTATATTTTAGATATGTACAAAATAAGTATGAAGACAAGTTAATTTGGGACAGAAGACTAGTAGTTTCAAGAGTAGAGATGGAGTACGTGAAGAACAGAGAGCAGGCTAAAATGCTTTCCTTCCTCACTGAAACCCTCTTTCCTTCAAAATGTTAAATAGCTACCATCTTTCCTGAGCTCCCTTGAGACTAATAGTGTTTCTTCTTGGGGAAAGTAATGAAAATGAGGCTAGAGATATAGAAATAGATTGGGAAGGGCTTTAAAAAGCTAGCTGGAGTTTATAGATAATCCTAGAGGGAAGTCGTCGAAGTTTTTTTGAGAGTGAGTGACCTGCTAGGACAGGGCTTAGCCACAAACTGAGGCAAAAACCCAAATTATGCTCATACGAGGACATTCCCCTTACCTCCCTTCCTCATCAAAGCTAAGAGGGAGACTTCCATATTCCATTGAATTTCTGTGAAATCTCCATAGTCTCATTGCTAGCATGTATTTCATATACATTGATACATGAACTTCAAGAGGATGCAGAATATTGCCATGACTGACATTGGTGGTGATGCAAGATTCTAGTTGCTAATCTCTATGACTTGAGAGGTCTCTGTCTTCCAATCCCAAAAGGAAGGCCTGATAACCAAATGCATTTGGTAGAACCTATTCATTGCAAGAGAAAAACAAATTATAAATAAACATAAATACATTAAAAAATAAAAATTATAAAAGGGGCAGATTTGAACATCGTCAGAGTTCTTGTATTCCCAAATCCAGAACAGTAGAGAAAACTTCACCAATAATGAAGCTTCTTAGCTTATAGGTATCTTCCATTCAATTGAACAGTTATTGAATACCTACCAGGGGACCTCACACTTTTTAAATAGGGGGCCAGTTCACTGTCCCTCAGACTGTTGGGGCTGGAGTATAGTAAAAACAAACACTTTGTTTTGTGGGCCTTTAAATAAAGAAACTTCATAGCCCTGAGTGAGGGGGATAATCGTCCTCAGCTGCTGCATCTGGCCTGTGGGCCGTAGTTTGAGGACCCCTGACTACACTATCTACAATATAGTAGTGATCCCTAGATCTCAAGAGGCTTTAAGAGACAAGCAGTAAGAAAGATTCAGAAAGGTCTTTTAAATCCTGGCTATCATGCAAGGTACGAGTTTTGTATGAGCTTTGAGCTCTTCTGGTTCAAACAGTAGTAGAAGCCCTTAGGTAGCTCTCAGAGCCTGCCATTACCCAGGGCCTTTCACCACTGCCTCGCAGATTGTCAGCCAGCATTACTGATCTAACGACCAAATTTCCCTTATTTTGCCCCCTTAGTCCTTAATTCCTCATAATCCAGACCTTGAGATTATATAATTCATACCACTGATCATGGCAGAATCCTTTGGCGGGAAGAGATCTCCAAAATTCTAACCTTCCACTCCATAGCCTGTGCACTTAACCCAGGGAAGAGCAAACCTTTCTTGTTTCTAATAAGAGATACTTCAAAGTAAAGAGAGATACTTTTATCTTCTGGCTCTTCCTCAAAATTCTTCATCTAACTTTGAGACCATTAAAAGTTATCTGTAAATGGGAAAACTAAGAATCATATTTTTATTTTAAAAGTTCAATATCTACCAGTAAGTCTTGACCTTGAAATTGTTGAATCCAAAGGTGAAAAATGTTTAAATTAACATAGGCATTAATTAGGGGAAGGAAAAGGCACTTGTAAGTGTCTTTACAATTAGAATTCATTGAGAACCTGTAACATCATTTTATTTCTTTTTTGTGTTCCATTAGGATTGCATTCATGGACTAAAATAAAATTCTTTTTTGGCTTTGCTACCAAAAAAAAAAAAGAGTTATCTGTGAGTGAAATTTTAAAATCCCAATCACTTATGGGACTTAGGGCAGCAACCAGTGATAAAGCCCCAACTGCCCATCTTTGTTTAGGTCACAGACAAAAAGGTTCCCCCCCAACTACAAAAGAGAAAATTTCCAGTGAGTGCAGCAAGGGGAAACATCTACTTACTAAAATTTGAAAAAAAAATTCAATTAGTTGAAGTTCTGACATAGAACAAAAGCTTTCTTCCCCTTCTTATGAGTAAATCATTTTAACCAAATAGCACATGATATAGGCATTCAAATACACATATACACACACACACTCATGTGTGTATGTATATACTATGAGCATATACATACATATATGATATGTATGTACATATACACCGATGTATATATTTATGTCTGTGTATATATACACATATATTTTGTGTGTATATGTATGTATATATATATATATATATATACACACATGTATAAACACAAATATTTCTAGCTGTACACACATTTATAAATGTGTATATATTATCTCAGATGGCACAGGACACAAGCAGTTTGTGTTTGTGTGTGTATGTATATATAGTCTCCAAGCAATTTGCTCAAATTATGATAGTTTCCTGAAAGCATTTAAAGGGCTGTCATTTGAGTAGTTTGAGGTACAGTGGATAGAGTGCTGGGTCTGGAGTAAGGAAAACTCATCTTGCATTTAAATCCAGCCTCAAACATTTACTAGCTCTGTGTTCCTGAGCAAGTCATTTAGCCCTGTCTGCCTCAGAAGGAAATATCTCCAGTACCTTTGCCTAGAAATTCCAAATGGGGTCATGAAGATGCAGTCGTGACTGAACGACAAACTTGGAGAAGAGGGCTTAGACATGTCTGCTAGACCTTAAAAAAGGGAGCTGGAGAGAAGGGATGGAAAGCACTGGGCAGATTGGGGCTTGATAGAAGAGGGAAGTCACCGACTAGGAGAGTGCTCCCAAAGTGGAAAGTGGCTGTGTTGCCTTGGCAGAGATTTTATGATCACTTATTGGGTTTGGGATAGAGGAATTCTTGGGAAGGTATAGCCTGGACTACATGGCACCATGGTCCTTTCTGGGAAGGCACAATTCACTTGCCACTCAGTAATTTCCTGCCTTTGAAATAAGCCTGGATTTATGGTTTCCAAAAGGTTCAGCTGGCTTTCCAGGAGAAGAACATAGGGGTCCCCAAAGGCGATGCTGTTCCTCAAAGGTATGGAGGAAGGGGCTTTGGACCCCTTCCCCGTTCTGCTTTCTGCACTCCCCACGCTCATCATTCCAGGCTGAGGCTAAAAACTTACCCAGGTGACTCAGACTCAAGTGTGATTGGTATCTGTCAATTCAGGATCTCTGGCACCAGGAGCACTCAGCTTTTCTCCCAGCTGAGCCCTCTCCAGCCCCTGGCTCACCCTCAAGGGCTCCAGCTTGAGGTCTACCTTCCGGGAAGCCTTCCTGGACATGGTGGTCCCCATTGGTCTCTCCCTACCTACTCTATCTTGTCTGGATCCTTCAGAGGTTTCATTTCAAATCGATCAAAAAAATTTCCTGTTGGCTTTTTAAGTGCTGCTAAGTGCTCCTATGCTAGGAATTGGATTGATCTCTCCATTTTTAACAGAGTAATAAATCAGCATTTTTATATCTGGAGCAAACATCACAGATGAACAGTCAGGAGAAGGGAGGAGGAGAAACTCATATATGGGGTCAGAGACAAGGTCATTGTTAGGGATGCTGCCACCTCTACCCTCCTAAGCAGAGGAAGAGGGCTATTAGATAGCTTCCTATTTAAACAGCCCTAAATAGCTAGTGATCAGGAATAATTACTTGTGTTTTCACACATCCCTGAATACTAGGGAATGGTATATAAATGTTTATAGCAACCAGTTTCTTGAAACTAACCCCACCCCACCAAAACCTCAAAGTATGTTAAACCTGAAAGGGATTTGAGAGATCATTTAATAATAATAGTAGGTAGCATTTCTATGATGCTTTACAAATATTATCTCATTTTTATCCTTACAAAAACCCTGGGAGGTAGGTTAGTATTATCTCTATTTTTATAACGAGGCAACTGAGACAGATAGAGATTAAATGATTTATCTAAGACTACACAACTAGCAAGTTTCTGAAGCCAGATTCCTGACTCTAAGCCTAATAATGTTCTTTCTGTTCATTGGCTGCTTCTAGTCTGTGATCCTGAGCCTAATACTCTTTTCACTGGCTGCTTCTAGTCTGCCTCCATGGTTTTACAGAGAAAGAAACTGAGATCCCACAGAAAGGCACAAAGGAAGACTTTACTCTTATCAAGTAAACCTGAGCTTTCATGAAGTCTATTAGGACTTGAATGTCATAGACTCACAACTGTTCAAGATTTCATTTTACAGATAATAAAGCAGAGACCTAGAATTCCTATCAGAGCAATGGTTGACACAAGACCTTTCAGGGCATCAATCACTCTGGTCTCATGACTTAGGTCAAACAGCTAGGCGAGGAAGGGTCTCCTTCATTCTTTGTTCCATTCTCTCTTCCCTCCCTATTTAAAAAAAATATTCAACTCCCTTTTTATGTGTTTCTTCACTCTCTAGATTAGAATATAAATTCTTCGAAGGCAGGAACTGTTTCTTTTGGTTTGTGTTTATATTTTTAACAATACACAGTTCCTGGGACATAGGAAATGTCCTGCTGATATCTATACATCAATTTATTTGTCAATCTATCGATTTATCCATCAATGACTTCCCATAACATTCAAGGTCCTCAACAAAATGAGTCCTATGCCTTTTCATTTTGTCTCACACTATATTAGCCTCAAAATCAGGAGGACCTGCATTCAATTTACTGTACAATGACATGTAAAATCAACAAGAGTTAGGCTAGAACAGTAGTATTCCTGGGACTATCTGAGAAGATCTAAAGAAAGATAACAGAACGGAGATTTGGCCAATGTGAACTCCTGGCTAGCTCCAGGGCTAAGAATTAACCCTGGAGCTAGCTGGGTTGGGAGGTAGCCTCTACGCCAGCCACGGGAATTTTCACTTTGTAAACAATGTGGGGGATCCCTCTGAGGGGGAAATTGGGGGAACCTCTGCTGATAAGGGACTGCTGATAAGTGCAACTGAGATGCTGCTTCGGGCAAAAAGGAACCAGCACGTACCTACAGTATGTGAAGCACGGATGCTTCTGTGGGCACATACAGGAGGGTTGAGTTCTTGGTTCCTGTTGCAGCCTGAAGAGAACTGAAGAATGACCTGAAGCCAGAGGCACTATCCCCCACACCTCAGGACTAGAGGTAATTACAATAATAAGCTCCTATTTAAAAAAAAAAAATAAGCAAAGGAGAAAAACCCCAACCATTGAAAGTTATTATGTGGATAAAGATGAGGATTCATCTTCAGAGGATACTGAAGCAATAAAAGTGTCTCATACCCCAAAGAGTAACATCAAATGATCACCTGCCCAAAGAAGTACATAGAAGAACTTCAAAAAGACTTTAAAAATCAAATGCATTTTTTAAAAAATTAAGTACAATCCAAGAAAAATAAGAAAATTATAAAAAGAAAGACAAGTAACTGGAAAAAGAGATGCAAAATCTTAAGAAAACAACTCCTTGAAAATTAGAATTGGGCAAGGGGAAGCCAATGAAGTTGTAAGAGACCAAGAAATATATTTTTTTAAATATAAAGAATGAAAAAAATAGAACAGAATGTGACGCATCTAAGAAGAATAACAACTGATCTGGAAAACAGATCAAGAAGGAAAAAACATAAGAACAATCAGATTACCTGAGAATTGTGATCAAAAAAAGAATCTTGATACAATAATACAAGAAATAATTTTTTAAATTGTCCTGAAGAGTTAGAACAAGAGGGGAAAAATAGAAACAGAAAAAAAAATCCAATAGTCACTACCAAAAAAAGTTCTTACAAAGAAAACCTACAAGAAAATCATAGCCAAATTCTGAAACCCCAGCTCAAGGAGAAAATATTTCAAGCAACAAGGGAAAAAAATTCAAATATAGTGGAGCCATATTTAGAATCACACAAGACCTAATATCACCACACTAAAAGAACACAGGGCTTGGAACACTATATATTGAAGAGCACAGTTAAAAATTCATACCCAGCAGTTAAACATAATCTGAAGGGGAAAAAAGAACTTTCAATGAATTTTCAGGTTTTCAAGATTTTGTTGCAAAAACACCTGAACTTAACAAAAAATTTGGCATGTAAAATCTTAAGAGAAATATAAGCTAAATATCAAAGATTCAAATGAAAGACTTAAAATAAACTGTTTACTTTTTAAATGTGGAAATATAAACTGTATGTCTAAAATTGTTATTAGTAATTAGATAGTTCTAAAGAAAGATTGGGACAGAGATGAATATAATGTGTTTCTAAAAAGTAAAACTGTAGAAAAAGCTAAAAAGATTAATTATACAAATGAGGTGCAAGAGGAAGAACTGGCACACAAGAATTATAAGGAGGAGAGCTGGTAGTTCTCCTACAGTACATCCTAAGGAATGGATTAAAGAGGAAACAATACATATGTGTGTGTACTAACATATATAACATACAATGCATATATTTACACATATGTGTATAAAAGTCTTCTAAATGCAGAAAAAATATGATGCTAAGGGGATGGGAGAGGAAGAGGCTGTAAGAGAGAGATTAGAAGAAGCAGTGTTAAAGAGAGAACATACATTTTAAAGGGAATCAAAGTCTTTTAAATTTATAAAGAAATAAGAACATGAAAGAATAGAAGACTTCTGAAAAAGTGTATAGATCAATGGGAATGGGATAAAGAAGGAACAACACATATACTTGGAAGGCTATAAAAGTCTTCTAAATTCAGATAAAAACAATAAGGCAAAGGGAAAGAGTGGGCTGAGAGGATAAGGGAGGGATCTTTGGAGAGGGAGTAGATTAATAGGAGAGCAAGGTAGCTGGTAGAAATAAAGCAGAAGAATCATGAGGGATAGAAAATAAGAAATACACACAAACATAATAAAGATCAGGAGTGCAATTTATTAGGTTAAAAGAAGCAGGAGTAATAATCATGATCTCAGAAAAGCTAAAATGTATTTTAATCAAGAGAGAAAAATAGGGAAGCTATGTCAACCATATTAATTAATATGTTTAGATTATTTAAAATAACTAGAGAGTATAGCATTGGAATATTACTATGATGTAAGAAACTGTGAGTTTGTGGATTTAGAAAAATATGGAAGGACTTGAATTTATAAAGGAAAAGGAACTTTCAGAGAAACAGAGGACAAACATAGCATGACCTTACTTAGGTGTATATAAATGTGTATATATGATCATAGATATCTATATGCAGGTATATTTATATATGTGTACATATGTATATGCATGTACACGTGTGTATATATAAACATATCCATGCTTAATTGTAGCCTTTCGGGAGGAGGTGGAATAAAGAAAAAAAGTGCACATCAGAGAGCAAAAGAAAATTTATATGGAAGCAAAGAAAAGATGGATATTTCTGAACACAATTGTGTAGTATTTATTATACAGGCTTTCTCGAAATGGAAATTTATTGCTGTGTATTTTGAATCCTTTCTAATATTCTGCTGTGCACATGACAATGGTGAGGTTTTTTGTTTTCTATTTTGTATTTAAGTTTTAAATAAATGAAATTTTGAAAATGTCATTGGAAAATGCTTAAAAAATAAATAAATGATACAATCCAATATAAATAATTAGAGGAGTCAGGAAGACTCGAATTCAAATATAGTTTCAAACACTGACTGTATGACCCCGGACAAGTCATTAAACAACTATCTGTCTGTTTCTTCATTTGTAAAATGGGAATAAAAATTTTATTTACCTCCAAGTGGGTTAAAGGATAAAGTGAAATAATACATGTAAAGTGCTTTGTAAAACTTAAAATGCTATGAAAATTTTAACTATTTTTATTATTTGTCATTTTGGAACCCCAGGTCCACTTTAGTACCTTGCATATTTAGTACTGAAAAGATATAATCATCATTACTAGCTATCATCAACTCTTTTTGGCAACAAGAAAACTGAAGGGTGAAGGGGCAAAGTGATGACTAAATTACCAGAAGTAGTAAATAGCAGATTTATCATTATTAATATTATTATTAAATAATAAATAGCCAGGAAAAGGAAAAGGATATAGAAATAAATAAGATATCTCCTCTCAAGGCTTAAGCTTATAAACTAGTAGAGAAACTATGATATGCACATTATAAATTAGAATATGATGAATGTGGAAGAGGCATTTAGAATAGTCAGTTGAGGAAGAAACAATTTTGGGGCTGGTATTCAAAAAAGACTTCATAGATGAAATGGTAGACTTTTATTTTGAACTTAACACCAAATAAAATGGGCGTTTCTAAATACATCATAGAACAGAAAAAGAGGATTATACATGAAACTGAAGAGTTCTATTGTATAGAGCTTGTTTTTCTTTAAGTATATAAAAAGTAAAGACTGGTTTTCAAAGCTGTTCTGCAAAACTGTACTGTTCGGGCCTCCATTCTCTTCTTTACATTTTTTTTCAAAGATATCTCATTGGCCCTCTTTTCTTCCTTCCTTCCTTCCTTTTTTTTGTCCCTCTTTTCTTTCCTTCTTTCTATCTTTTTATTTTTTTTATTTCCTTTTCTTTCTTTTCTTTTTCTTTTTTTTCACTCCCCATGCCTGGAAAAAAAGAAAGAAGTCATTTGTAATAAATATATAATCAAGCAAACAAATTCTTAAGTTGGCTGGGTCCAAAAATATGTCTATTTGCCATCTTGAGTCTTTCATCTCTCTGTCAAGTGGTGGATGATTTGCATCATTTGTCTTCTAGACTTTTAGCTGTTGCATCAGAGTTCTCATGTCTTTCAAAGTTGTTTTCTTTATAATAAAATTAGTACTTTTTGATCAGTTTGAGAATAAGGCTCTCTAAGCTTATTGCTTGATAGGGCAATAAGAGAGATTTGGCACATTAAAATACATACATAATTAGTATGTGATGTACCTTTGGAGTTCCTCTAATAGTTCACAGGTCCTTGAGAAATATTGATTAAAGGACTTTTATTAGGTATTTATTGCTTGAAAGAAATTCATGACTATGGCTGACATGCTTGGTTGCTTGAAGATGACTGTCCTTTCCCAGTGCTACTGGATCATGTTTGCCAATGTTTTAATCAGCCTTGGAAATTGCCACCTGACTACCGGCCCAGGATCATAAAATTCTGGGTGGGGAGAAAAAAATGCCAGTTTGATTTACCTTGCTACCAATATCTTTGTTTAGAAGAAGGGTAGTACTCCTTCCCCTCCCTCATCAAAAGAAAAGTCAAATCTTGATTACTCAAAACACAAATAGAGCTTATAGATTATTCAGTTCTCCAGTTTCTCCTCTACCTACCTAATATCTGCCATGCTATAGCTATGTAGCCGCTCTGGTAGAAGGAACAAAAGGTCAAAGAGAAAGATTAGATCAAAACAACAGTGTTAACATTTTTCCAGTGCTGATGGAATTGTTGGTGAATGAAAGGGATTGATGGCAAAAGCAAGAATGTGGGATTACCCATGAATCTGATTACTCATGAAGACTCTCCCCAAAACTTCTCTCCAGGCTCATCATTCATGTTGGGAGGCAGAACAGCTGTACATCAGGGGTTGGGCTAGGAGAAAATTGCTGGCACTTTTGTGGTGGTGGAAGTATTTAGAAGCATCAGGACATTCTTTAGATGCTAACTATCGAGATGACATGGTGCTAGAAATTACCCCTGGGAGGGTGGAAAGAAATCTGAGATGCCCCCCGATTGAGTCAGTGTTGAGAACAAAAATGTGGATCGTATTAAGATATGAAACTTAACAAGAAAAAATAATATAATGTGTACCATGGATTTTAAAAAATATATCATTTACAAGGATAAGGTGGAAGGAAGATAGTAGTTTATCAGAAAAAGACTTGGGGGGAGGTAGGACTTGATAGGCTGCAAGGTCAATATACATCAACAGGATGATACTGCAGCCAAAAAAAGCAAATGTGATCATATGGACTCTGTTCTGTTCAGCCCCTACTGGGAACACTGTGTTCATAGGGGGGCCATACATTTTAAGGACATTAACAGGTGCATCCAGAAGAGAATAACCAGGATGATGAAAGGCAGTAAGACCATACATATAAAGGTCATTTGGAGGATCCAGGAATGTTTAACCAGAGAGGGCAGGGAAGACATGGTAGCTAGCTTTGAGGATCAGAAGGCTATTACTTGTTCTACTTGACCTCAGAGAGCAGAATTATAGACATTGGACACAAGGTGCAGAAAGCCTGATTTAGGCTTGATGTTAGGGAAAAAATTCCCAGCCAACAGCACAATGTCAAGGTAGAAATTGGGGGTAAAGGGGGAGATCTTGGTGGAATGGCTCCCCCCATCCCTGGAGCACTTGAAGTAAGGCTGGACAAACACTTGCAGAGTTTGTATTTTGAGAGGATCTTCTTTAGGTAAAAGTTGCACTAGATGGCTTCTGAGATCTCTTCCAACTCTGAGATTCTGCAGTTCTTTGATTCTGTGAAAGAGAGGGAAAGAAAACCACTGCATGAATCAGAACCAGTCCAGATAATTAAAGGTGTGCCCTGGATTTATGAAGCTCTGGCAGTGATTCTGTCCTGGAGCAAGAAAGCGAAGGAGTGGGTGGAGATCGGAGTCCCAGTGATTTAGATCTGAGCCCTACCCTGGAGGAGTGCAACAAGATTCAAGGAGAGTAAAGGCTGCCCTTTGCCCTGAGCCCCCAGTCATTAGGGACAAAATCTTTGATCCTAATGGCTTCCTAGAAGGTGATACTTGTTTGTGCAATGGTAAGAGAGCCAAGTCAGTTGCCATATAGCAAAATGGTGCATTTCTGGACTCCCTCTAGTCTTTCTTTGGGAAGACTATGCTTAAAGGGGGTACAAACAGATTTAGAGCTTAGGCTACACATAAAAGAATGGTGTAGATGCAGCTGCCTCTGTGTTTGACCCAATTCTTCATCTCCTCATCCTCACCCCCCAACTTCTACTTTTTTTTTTTTTTACTACAGACCAGCAAAATTCATCAATGAGGAAACTCCCAGATTAGTAATCCATCTGCAATTTGGAGTCTTAAAGAGTTGCCCGGGGCCCTCAGGGTTTAGGTGATTTATGGTCACCTAACTAATGGTCACACAACTAATTTGTATCAAGGCTGGATTGAATTCAGGTCTTCCTGACTACAAGATTGGCCATTTATGAATGTGCCTTTTGACTTCTCAAAAGCACCTCCTCTTCAAGATTTAAATAATTGAAGGTTGGGTATCTTTTTAAGTTTACAATAGGAATAAAGGATGAAAAATATTTTGGGAACTGCCCTTCTTCTGCAAAATAAGAAACAATCCCCATCCTTCCTTCTAAGGCCATGACTCTACTCTATGGCCCATGTCTCTAAACCCAGGCCTCTTTTATTCTGGAAGGCAAGAAACAACTTGCTTAGTGATACATGCAAGAGAAAATGCCCTGGGGGTGCTGTGCCATCAACTGGAAGATCAAAGAGAGAAATTTTGTGTATATCCATGTCTATGGGAGTCCTCCTCTTTGTTGGACCAACCTGGAAGAGAGGTCTGTATCACCTTACAGTAGTGACTCTAAAGAGTTTCCTCCCAGGTGATCTTTCTAACTGATCTGAATTGTGCAAGTTTTACATCTTTGCATGAAGAACATTCCTTTTCCTTTGCCCTTTATGAGCTATGAGTAATATATTTGTTCACTTTGATGCCTCTTCTGTCCCTTGCCAGGTCTTTGTGAGTTTAGGCTGTGTTTAATTGGCTCTCTTAGCACCCTTGTCCAGAAAAATGCCATGGACACCTTAGAAGCTCCTGGCTTAATGAATCCTACTCCCTTTGAAGTGGTAGTGGTCACTATTTGATATCAGAAGCAGGAGCCTCTCCTCTTTATCCTTTCTTTTATTTTGGTGTTACTATTTACCAATGTTCAAACCAGTGGATAATCTCACTAAACACAACTGACTTTGAAATAACTTGAGCTCTAGGAACCAGTTATTTGTCCCTTGTTAAGGTATTTCATTTTTGGTTGATATTGTTTGGAACTCACCATATTAGACTTGGAATCAAGAAAGTATGAATTCAAACGCTCTTTAGACCTATGCTGGGTGTATGAGCCTATGCAAGTCACTAACTCTGCCTTAATTTCCTCATCTGTAAATCCAAATACCTAGGTATAAGCAGTTTTTCCCACTACAAAGCTGTTGTAACAATTATGGAACTGATTTTGAAATGATTACCTCCCCAGTAGTTGGTTAAGCTTTCTAAAAATTATTTGCTCTGAATTGCATTTGATTCCTTACTTTAGTGTTATTGTTTTAGGGTACATTTGGGATTGAACTTGCAATTATAACAACCAAGTAGAATTAATACTGCATTATCTTTACGTCAGCGGGAGAGGGGTGGATTGAATAGCACCTCAAGACCTTCTCAGTTCTGTAATTCCAGTGTGGACATTAGGAATTTCAGGGAAGGGTGGGGTGATTATCAGCAGCCAATACTGACTAACTACAACTGAAATTTGGAAGGAGGTTCAGGAAATTGAGTAAGGTGCCAAAAGGAAGTCTTTGACAGGAAACACGTGGGTATCACTGCGGTAGAGAGCCTTTATTCTCCCACAGTATCTTAATCAAATAATTAAAGAAAAAAAAATAACACTCTTGTTGAATGGACCCCCTTTCATTATCTGTCATAGCTCACTCTCTCCTGAGGAGCTGGGCCAGATCTCTTGTGTGTGTGTGTGTGTTACACGGAGGTGGTTTTTGTTTTGTTTTTTAAGAAACCTAAAAAGATATTCAGATGTTTAAACAAAACCTTGGCAACAAATGTTCAAAAATCAAAAAGTTCGCTCATTGTAAATTTTTCATATACTGACAATTTTAGCGCAATCTTGCTTTAAATCAGAGTCGTGGCCAGTTGAGCCTTCCCTGAAGGCAGAGTGATTGAGATCCCACCACTTCAGTAACATTTTCATCCCCCAGACCCTCTGAGGAATTGGTTTTGGAAGAGTTGTTTTTTTTTCCTTTCTACCACATGACAAAAACCCCATTGAACCATAAGGATCACCTTAGCTTTGAGCTGATACCAGTGGAATGAATGGGATGCACTATCTTCAAAGTTCCAAGAAGCCAGAGGAATCAAAACTTCTCCCAGAAACACTTTCCTGGTGAGCGTTCCTAAGTGCCACACGGAGATCTGGAGTAGCCGGGTCTGCAGCTGGGAATACTCCACGGGGTACTGAAAAACATGGCAGGATGGGTGAGTGACCTCCACTTGTGTCTTTGCAGCCGAGAAGGCTCCCATAATATCGTATACCCACTCAATACATGGACCAGGTTGAGAATAGAGAGGGGGAGTTTTTCAAGATTCGGGCCTGCTGGCAGAGTATAAAGAAGCTGCCTGGTGCAGTGACTCTATAGCACAGACACTCCCTTTGCTTCCCAGGTGTCAAATTTCCATTCCACACCTGTACAGTCAAGCTCTCCCCCTGGAAGAAGCAGAGGTTTACTGTACTCAATCAACATCCTCTGCTTAAAATAGGACTGTTTGCTCTGGCACTATCTCCTTGACCCTCCCCCAGGGTGAAGTTCTTTCCTGGCAAGTCCTAGAAATCCAGTCCAAGCAAATAAGCGTTTATTAAGCACCTGCTAGGTACAAGATTGCTCTAAGAGCTGGGAATATAGTTACCAAAAAACAAAAACAAACAGTTTTTGCCCTCAAGAAATTTAGTGCTCTGGAGGAATCAAACATTAAAGCCAAAAGCTTGGAAAAGTGCCTTAAGACTAGAAATGGGCAAATTCAATAAAAGGGAAGAAGATGAACTGTCCAAACCATAAGCCAGGGCTTTGATTTCCATTTATGTATGAATAAATGAAAAAGTATTCTTAAATGTGCTAAGTTCTGATGTTACAAGTATAAAATCAAGATAGTCTCTTGACTCAAGGAGTCAAGGAGTTTATATCTATAGGAAAATGGTGGCCAGAAAAGTTTTTAGTTTAAAAAGTCAAAGATGGTGTAGAGATATAGGGAAATTAGTTAACACAGCCTTTTTAGGAATAATGCAGAATATTATGCTTACCCAAGAAAGGGATAGAGTGTATAAAGTAAGGCTTCAAATAAAATGAAATTTCTTGAGGACAGGAACTATTTTATTTTTGTTTTCCTATATCCCATGATGAGGCAATTCCAAAGAGAAAGTAAGATGGCTCAATATGAATAAAGCACTGGGCCTGAAATCAGGGAGATCTAAATTTAAATCCCACTTCGGACACTTACTAGCTGTGTGACTTTTTGGTAAGTAATTAACAGCTGCCTGCCTCAGTTTTCTCATCTGTAAAATGGAGATAATAATTGCATCTATCTCTAGGGCTGCTTTGAGAATAAAATGAGATAGTATCTATAAAGTGCTTAGCCTGACACACAGTAGAAATTTAATACTTGTCTCCTTCCTTCCTTTTTCCTTCTTTCTTCCCCTCCATCCTTCCTTCTTTTTCTTCTTTCCTTCCTCCTTTCTTCCTTCTTTTTCTTTCTTTCTTCCTTCCTTTTTTCCAATTACTAGTGTACTACCGAATACATATTATGTGCTTAATAAATGCTTGTCAACTGGTTAATTACAAAAAAAGAAACTGCAGCCCAGAGGAATTTAAGTGACTTGCAATAAGGGGAAATCCTGGCATATTAAGTCATTTTCTGGAACCAAATAATGATTTTTGAAAAAAACTAGGTGAAGATAATGATAGAGGGCATTACAGACATGGGGATGGAAGATGGAGCCTTAAGTGTGAAAAACAGTAATGATCCAGCTTTGCTGGACCAAAGAGTTCATGAAGGAGAATAATATATTTAATAAGGGCAGAAAATCCAATCATTCTTCTGCATGGCAGTCCTTCAAACAAATGAAGGTAAGATAATATCCTTGCTAAATATTTTATTTCCTTTCACTGTCTTGGATGAGATTGTTTCAAGGTCTCCCACCAGTGTAGCTGACCTCTTCTCATATACTCAAGCTTATCAATGTCTTCCCTAAAAAGAGGAATATAGAATTGAATTCTCTATGTGTCTCACCCAGGAAGTAAATAGCAGGACTATAACTTCCCTTATTCTACAGTTCTCTTACTGAAAACTAAAATCACTTTAGTTTGGGGACTGCCATGTCATTCTGTGGACTCATATTGAGCTTGTAAGTAATCTAAAAACAGGATCTTCATCACATAATTTCTTGTTTAGCCACATCTCCCCATCCAGCATTTATGTAGTATGTTTTAAAAAAAACCTGTGTATTGTCCTTATTAAATTTCATCTTATTACACTCAATTATCATTCTAGCATGTCAAGTCCTTTGGAGATCTCACTTCTGTCCAACAATGTGTTAGCTATCTCTTCCTGATTTTGTGTCATCCATGAATCTAATAACCATTCCATCTATACTTTCATTCAAAACATTGATAAAAAATGTTGGACAGAATAGGATAAGGTACAGAATCCCATGGTATGAAATCCTATACTGATCTTTTAATGAATTTCCTGGGCCTGGGTATTCAGTCTGAACAAATCTAACAATATATACTTTTAATGTAGCTCATATCTTTCCAGTGAAATTAGTTGAAACCATTATCCAAGAAAATGTGTTACAGGGGGAAAATAATATTTTGAAAGCATGACGTAAAGTACTAGGTTGCTCTTCTTATTAACATATCTCATTTATCATGTATTCTTATGAACATATCTTATTTAACATGTTTCTCCATTTACACAGTGCACAATGCAAAGAGAAAACTTTGACATTCACCAAGATTCATCAAGTCCAAGGAATTTTTTTTTTTAACTTGCCCCTTGCCCAGTTTAGAAATGAATGTCCAGCCAGGTTTTCTTTTTCACCCTTTTCCCACCCAGAAATCATTAACTAAACATTGTTCCCAAGTTCAGTGGACACTGCACTTTTCCTGAACAAAGGCTAAAATTTATTTTTCCCCGACTTGCAACTTATTGACAGAGGCTTACAGATATCTATAGATTGGTATTTAGGGCTTTTTTATATCTTAATTTAACTGACTCACAGACTTTGGAAAAATTCATAAGTTTAACTTTGACCATGCAGGTGTGGGGCCCAGAGCAGCAAAGGGATCAGAGCTTTTGAATGAATGTTGACCCTGTCTGTACCTTCAGAGTCTCATGAAAGAGAGGATTCACAGTGTTCTTTTTGATACTTGTCTTCCTCTTGGCCTGAGAGCCCCTATCAGGTAGCAGATAGGTCTTTATATAGCTGGGGACCAAAGAAGGAAAGAAAAAAGAAAAAAGTCAGAAATCTTCTACATAACATTCTAAAAAAGTTGAACACCAAGTAGAACGGCAAATCTTCTCGCACTTAGCCCCTTATGACGAGCTCCTGGGTAACCAGGTGAGGCTGGCAGAGAGCCCGAAATACTGATAAGATTACTCCCTGAGATAAGCAGGCACTGATAGGGATCAGCTCAACCTTCCCTCCCCATGGAGGTTTTGGGTAACCCCATCTTACTGTATCCAATAAGAAAGTCAAGTTATGTGAAATCCCCAAAGGTTAAATTTCCCCTGTAAATTGTCCATGGCTTATGTCATCTTTGCTGAATCCCTTTTTGGGTTAGCCTGCCGCACTGTTTCTGCTCATGGTGTCTTTCTCCTTCTTATAATTAATTAATTCTTTTTAGAGTGCTAAACTCCTGTATGGATTTAACCTGCCTGTCAATGAAATATTCCTTTCTTCTGGTTAATTATGAGTTCCACTGGGAAATTCATCTTTTTCATAATTAATTGTTAAAACCATTTTCCTTGGTAGTTATAGATTCTCCCAAATCTATTTCATATTTATCACTCCTGGTGTCTATTGTATCTCTTCATTTTATCTCATAAATAAAAATATTTTTTGGCAATGAGAAAGGACATTGGGAATTCATCACATATCGAACTAAAACATTTGATAACTACCCCAATTCTATCATTTGATGCCAATTGTTCACCTCAATCTCATCATTTGTCCTCTGTCCTTTGCTTTTTGAAACCTATTCTAATTTTTAAAGTGAATTCTTAGCTAAGAGGTATAATTGATAACCCAGAGATTACATGTGGTTATTCCCATTTAAGCTGTTTATAATTTGAAGTCCATTTGGTTTCAAACTTATTTTAACAAAACTAGGATCAAACAAAACACTTTGAAATGCTTTCTATGTAACACAGGCATACAGAAACATGTCCTGCCTTCTACAGGGGAATACACATCCTGTGGGCTGTCTGTTCTCCCAGTCTTTTTTTTTATTATTATTATTTCTTCTTTCATTTTTTAAAATGTTTTGTTGATGTTCTTTTTTCTCCACCTCCCAATCACTTTCCATTGACTCCCCTAACATTGACACCGTACCCCCCCCAAAAAAAAGAGACCCTTTCTATATAACAATATGATGCAGTTATTCTTTGGTTAGGTCTGATAACATAAGCCTCATTGCACTCCCAAAGCATACTGCTTCTCTGACAAGAGGTGGGAGTGATGTGTTTGGGATTCAGCACCGGATGATGAGATTGATGTAGGCACCAAATGTTGGGATTCGGTCATGTAAATAATTCACAATAGCCATTCTCTTTGGCAAAAGGTAGGTTTGTTTAGCAGAAGAGGTTACAGACAAAATGAAAAGAAATGGAAAATATGAAATAGAGTTGGGAGAGCATATAGCATTTTGGACAGTAGTTTTAGATTTGGTTGTCCTTGCATGCAACTGTAAGAACAAACTGGTTTGTCACTAAATAAACCAGGAACTCATCAATTTTATTGTAATTATTATAATTTTACTTTGAAATAAAAGTTTGTATCCTATCTCTATTTTCTTTGCTTTACAAATTTAAAAAAAAAATGCACTGTTAAAAATACTATATCTATACAGTGATTCAAGCTTTATAAAGAGTTTTATCCAAGTTAACTCATTTGATCTCATAACCCTATGAGGCAGATGCTATTATTATCCTCATTTTGCTGATAAGGAAACTGAGGCAAAGAGCCATTAAGTGATTTGTCTATGGTAACACAGCTAGTGTGAGGATCAAGATGTGAAATCTTATCTCTCCTGACTCCAAATTCATCATTTTTTCTAGGATATGATACCACTTAATGCAGAAAGGATATTCACTACAATATCTAAGGATAAAAGAGAGGAATATGAAGGATTATCCTAGAGAAGATGGTGGTCAACGGCTTTCCCTTCCTCACACCCTCACAGAGGACCCAAGGTGGGAAATTACCACATAACAGATTGGAGAGGAGAAGAAAGAACTGCTGAATACATGTTACTAAGGAATCTCTTTTAGGGATTTTTAGAAGAGAAAAATTCTCATCTGGCTGGGAGTGACTATGGCTGGGAGACAGCAGGAGGACTGAGAGTGGAAGCTCAAACCCACACACACTCTTAGCCTCAGGCTCTGGCTTCCCTCTTCTTCCTCCAGATACTCCCTTTGCTCCTGTAGAATCTACTGAGGACACCTAATTAGGGCCAAACATCTCAAGGAGTGGAGGTTCTCCTGAGGGAGCACCCTCAAATTGCGTGGGTAATTCTCACCCAAAATACCCCCACATACACATAACATACATACACACAAGCACAGATTCACATATTTTTGGGAACGTGTCCTTCATCGAAAACTCACTACTTGTGCACATTTACTTTCACTCGAAATTGCTCTCCCTGCTTCCACACACACACATTATTTTCTTTTCAATCTATTCATGATGCACTTTGCCACAAATACCCAGAGACAGCTTCCAATCTTAGGATACCATCGATTATCAGTTCATCCAGGATATTTGCTGCCATACTTATAGCTGGGGGCATTGTGCAAGGTGAGATAAATGAGTGGCTATTATGGAGAGCTGTAAATCCTCCTTTGGGACCAGTTGCTTGCCTTTCAAGTTGGGTGTCCCTAAGTCTAAAGGTGAGGCTAGAAATCTGAGTCTTACATTTTTCCAACCATAAAAAGGGCCACTTCTAGTTTTTAAAAATCTCAACTAAGATCTTTATAAGAGTTGATAATCCTCCTATATCTCGGTCTTAAAACAAAAAAAAAAAAAAAGGAAAGAGATATGGAAGAAGAGTTTTCAAAGTATCGTCTGGGATACCAAGACACTTTCAGGGGATCCATGAGGTCAAACTATTTTCATTATAATACTAAGACATTAAATTTCTAATATGATAAATATCAATAAGTACAACCCACTCAAACAAATGCTATTGGTGGGGCAGTTCAATAATTTCTAAGAGTATAAAGATATCCTGAGATCAAAAAGATTGAGAACTACTTTGATCTCAGTGATACAAATGTGCAAGATATTTTTGCCTTGACTAGCCGCTTTCAGATCCCCTCAGTGTTCACTGTCTGCATTTCCTATCTTCAGAAAAGACTTGCTCCTGGTAACTGTCCTAACATCCTGAGATTAGGCCTTCTTCTTGACTGCTCAAGACTTGCTTGTGAATTTGTGTCTGATCACTTTATATAGATTTTATAGAATTTGTGTCTGATCACTTTATATAGATTTTATAGAATTTGTGTCTGATCACTTTATATATAAATTTTATCACTTTATATAGATTTTATAGAATTTGTGTCTGATCACTTTATATAAATTTTATAGAATTCTGCTTGTGAATTTGTGTCTGATCACTTTATATAGATTTGCAAGGAAGAGGACTTTATGCAACTTTCTCCACAGGAACTGATCTCTATAGAGTATAAAGGATCAAGAGGTCAGAGAGGAGAGGAAGAATATTTTTCTTTACCTTCATATTAAAAAAATAACAACAACTTACGGATTGCATTTTTTCTTCTTTTCTTCTCCAAAGGCTAGGTTCCTACAGGCTTGGATGCAGATTTCTAATGTGGAAACCTTAAAGTCATACTGAAGGGCAAATAGTATTTCTCCAGAGACATTAGCATTGTCAAAACTGCCCACTTCTGTACAAGTGCTGCTAATGCTCACCAAACTTCCCTGGAAAGAACAAAAAAAAAAAAAAAGGAAAATAGATAATGAATGTGTTTCAATGTAGTGAACTTCCCATACTTCCTAATTAACAAAACCAATAGAATCTAATGCTACTACATGTCAGAAAGCTGCTATTTGATCTATAATATATTTTCCTAAAAATATCACTTAGCATTACCTTGAGGTCTGGCTGGAATACACCTGAAGCTGGAAAGGTTAGTGTCAATAATGTCAGGTAGAGCCTAACGGACCCTTGACACTCTCACCACCTATCTTTTTACTCTACTTGAGCCCTCCCCAATAATAATCTTTATTTAAATCTCACCATAATAGTTAACAGTTAACATTTATTGAACAATTTAAGGTTTACAAAAGATTTTCACATATATTATCTCACTTGAACCTCACAACTATGTGAAGAAGATACTATTTCCCATTTCACAGATAAGAAACTGGGTTCTAGAGAAATTTAATAACTTTCTCTGCTCATACAGTACATGTCAAAATTGAATTCATTATTCCCCACCCCTACTCCTTCCTTCTTAACTTTTTTATTGTTATCAAAGGTACTTACATCCTCCCATTTACCTAGGCTCAAAATCTAGGTATCATTCTTGTCTCCTCCTCTTGACTCCTCTTTCAACTCTTGAAATTCTTGATCCCATTCAATATATATTTAAACAATATATTTTTATCATGTTTAATATATATTGGATTACTTGCCTTCTAGGGGAGGGGATGGGAGAAGATAGGGAAAATTGGAACACAAGGTTTTGCAAGAGTCAATGTTGAAAAATTATCTATGCATATGTTTTGAAAATAAAAAGCTTTAATATATATATATATATATATATACATATTCAGTAAAACAATATTAGTGTCTTCTACCCCTTATCCCCTTTCCCCCTTGTTCACCCACCATTCTAATGTTCAATTCTGCATCATCCCCAACTTGAATCACCCATTTTCTGCTCCTTCTCCCAAGCTTCTTGATGTTATTAGAAGAACTCATGTAACAGGGGTTATACTACAAATCCATGCTCTCTAATCTCAATTGAGACCCCAGTGATGCATACCATTATCTTACTATCTAAGCAGCAGTCCCAGATCTTCTCTTTACTCCTCAAGCCTCCAATGCTATTTGCAGGACTCTCTCCCTCAGCACATGTGCTTGTTTACTACTTTATTGAGATAATTGAGACTATCCTGTCTTACAAACAAAAGTTCCAGGGGTCCTCAAACTACGGCCCACGGGCCAGATGCAGCAGCTGAGGACGATTATTCCCCTCACCCAGGGCTATGAAGCTTCTTTATTTAAAGGCCCACAAAACAAAGTTTTTGTTTTTACTATAGTCCGGCCCTCCAACAGTCTGAGGGACAGTGAACTGGCCCCCTATTTTAAAAGTTTGAGGACCCCTGCAGTCAAAACCCTACATTTTAGAACCCTTCTATGTTTTCATCCATTCTTTCTTCTTTTACTCCTACCTGTGAAATGGGTATCCCTCTATTTTCTTTTAAGTGAAAGGTAAGTGAAAAAAAAATTTTTTTAAGTAAAATGTAGTTTTTGTTTGTTTGTTTGTTTGTTTACAATATACAAAGAATAGTTTATACAACAAGGTAGTCTGGAACTCTTCTGTTCAAGCACCATGTTAGTAACAAAGGTTTGAATGTTAACATTGACTATATTTATAAAATTAAATATTTTTATACATCTATTTACCATATGGTAAATATGGTAAATATTCAGTAGTTCCAAAAGACTTGGAATGGAAAATGCCATCCACATCCAGAGAGAGAACTATGGAGAGTGAATATAGATAGAAGCATGGTATTTTCACCTTTTTTTGTTTGCTTGCTTTTTCTTTCTCATGTTTTTCTCCCTTTTGGCCAGATTTTTCTTGCACAGCTTGATAAATATGTTTAAAAGGTTGCACATATTCAACCTATATCAGATTGCTTGTTATCTTGGGGCGGAGCGGGGGGGGGGGTGTAGGTAAGTGAGTGAAGGAGAAAAATTAGGAACACAAAGTCTCACAAAAATGAATGAATAGTATTTGGAAAAATAAAATACTATTGAGAGAAAAAAATCATGTTCTATAAACAAAATACATTCTTATAGTTTAAAATAGCCTTGTGGCAAATTATATATCACCAAATAAGATGTTATTATAACCTCATATATAAATAAGATACTATATGTACAAAAATCAAACCAATTTTAAACTACTCAACAGTTCCAGATAATTCAGATTCTCATCAAAATATCCTCTAACAAAGTGAACATCCGCAGCTAGAGTCTTGAGATAGTCATAAGCTTCTTTGGTGCAAAGGTTTCCAGTACAGAGAATGTGCTGAATTTTTTTCCCAAGTATCAGCAGATTTTTTAATTTGTCTGGCAGAATGTTGCATCAGCTGGGGATGTGCAAGTCTCCCAATACTAACAACCTGTGACCAGCCCCTCTCCACCGCAGCAACTGTCACTGCCCCCTTCTTCCTATCCCTCTATCTAAACACATGATGTTCATCCCTACCAAGAGTTTGCCCCATTGTTGATTTCCTCTTCTTTCCTTTATCTTCACTCTCTTTTTAACTCCTGCTGGCTCCTTTCCCACTGCCTCCACATATGCTAAAGTTTATCTCATCACAAGAAATACTCCCTTGACCTTGCCAAAAAAGTATCGTCCTTTGTCTCTACTCCCTTCCACTACCAATCACCCAGAAATAATTGTCAGTAACCATTTTCTCCATTTCTTCACTTTATATTAATTTCTTTTTAAATTTCTTTTCTTTTAATTACAGTCATAACCGTGCATATACTTCTCGACTTTTTACAGTCAGGTTTCTGACCCTGTCATTCAGCTGAAATTGCTCCATCCAGACAAGATTACCAAAGATTTCTTTCCTGTTAAATTTGGGAATCTTTTCTCAGTCCTGATCCTTTTCTACCTCTCTTGGTGTTTTCTTGCTCCTGTATATTCTCTCCTCTCTTTGAATTTGTAACATTGCTTTCTTCTGATTTGTTTCCTAGCTATTTCATGATGTTCCTTTTTTGGATCATCATGTTTTCTGACCTCTTAGTGTGGGTGTGTCCCATCCATTTCAGACCCTCTTTTCTCTTTGTCTCTACCCTCTTTTTGGAATTCTCATCAATTACCCTGAATTCAATGATCATCTCTATGAAGATGTTCTCAAATCGAGCAATTTGGAATTATGCTCAAAATGTTATCAAACTGTGCATACCCTTTGATCCAGCAGTGTTACTATTGGGCTTATATCCCAAAGAGATACTAAAGAAGGGAAAGGGACCTGTATGGAAAATGAATGGATGCCCATCAATTGGAGAATGGTTAGGTAAATTGTGGTATATGAATGTTATGGATTAATACCATACCATATGGATTCATCACCAGCAGGATGAATACAGAAAGAATTGGCGAGACTTACATGGACTGATGCTAAGTGAAAAGAGCAGAACTTCTAGAGGTTGTAAAAAAAGGTGTGTTCTAAGAAGTTACTGCATATATCTTTTTATTGGGAGTTAAGTGATCCAATAGATAGAAAACTGGATTTGGAGTCAGGAATTCTGATCCTTGTTCTCTGGACACCTCATTTAGCCTTGGTTTCTTCACTTGAAAAATGGGGATTATAATAATAGCACTTATCTCACAGAGGTGTTGTGAAAATCAAATGAAACATATGTAAAGTGCTTTGCAAATTTTAAAGTTCTATATAATTCTATTATTACTTTTAAAATCTATGTACAAATCTATCCTCACATTCATCCCTACCTAGCCTTCCACTCCCACATACACATTTTTCTGATTAAAGAAAAAAAGTTAGGAGTTGAAAAAAATCTTAATGAAAAGGAATGTTGCATTTGAAATTATCTGTCATGATCTGGTGATTCCATCTATTAACTCTCCCTATACCTTATTGTCTTTGAGAATCACCTGAGGCTCACAGTAATTAATTTGTCCAGGGTCCACACAGGTAATGAGGGAGCATTTGAATCCAAGTGTTTCCAACTCTAAATCTAGCAGCAGCCACTATGTCATTCATATACTACTGCAGTAGGAAATTTTCATAACTACTAAGAAATGTGAAAACTAGAAATACAACAACACTGCACAGTAACCCTGTCTCAAAAGTGAAAACCACGTATATCAGACTCATTTGCTTGAGAAAATATAGATGTTTCCTAAACAGCCTTCTGATTTCATGGCTCTTCCCAGCTGGGTACATATTGGGCTGGGCTTAGCAGCAACCTGAGCTATATCATGAACAAACTTTATGCACCTTCACCCAGTTCCTTCAATCAGATATCCCCAAACACCTTCAAGGTAGCTGAAGTAAAGAGGTTTACTGAATGAAAACGAGATTTTACAAAGTCATACTATAAATACATGAAATACAGGGCAATCTCTGGATCTCAGCAGACATTCTCTCTCAACATAAAATATTAAGTGATAAAAATGAGACATGACAACCACACACACACACACACACACACACACACACACCATATATTCACTGATCTTTCTGTATGTATTTAAGATGCTGATTTTCTGGAACTAGTCAAGGACTCTGATGTGTAAACATTTTTGCTGTTAAATTCAGATAGAGGTAATACCTTCTTTATCAATCAATCAACAAATATTATTTAAAGCAAGTAGTGTGTGTCAAGAACTATGCTAAGCATGGGGATATGAAAACAAATGTCAGTCCTTCATCTCAGGGTCCCTACAGTCTATAGGGATCCTCAAACTTTTTAAATAGGGGGCCAGTTCACTGTCCCTCAGACTGTTGGAGGGCCGGACTGTAGTAAAAACAAAAACTTTGTTTTGTGGGACTTTAAATAAAGAAACTTCATAGCCCTGGATGAGGGGGATAAACATCCTCAGCTGCCACATCTGGCCCACGGGGGGCCGTAGTTTGAGGACCCCTAGATGCAGTAGTAGTATAGAGCAGCAGAGTCTAGGAAAAGTGGTTTTGTTCTACATAGTAACAAAGATTTTTTTCAAAAAAAAATTTAATAGCCTTTTATTTACAGGTTATATGTATGGGTAACTTCACAGCATTGACAATTGCCAAACCTCTTGTTCCAATTTTTCCCTCTTATCCCCCACCCCTCCTCCCCCAGATGGCAGGATGAGTAGATAGTAACAAAGATTTTGAAAGGAGCCTTTGGGCACAAGATCATCATAATTTTTCCAGTAACAATGGTAGTATTGATTTGATTATTGCTCTCAGAGTAAGATCTAGACACGAAAACAAGTGGGTGGTAGAAATGTTTGTGTTGGGTAGGTCTAGGTTTCCTCATAGCTGGCTGGGTGTGATGTGAAGTAGAGTGTAGGTCTGGCTAAATATAGTTGTTGAGATGAGATTTTACTCACTGCTAGTTTATCCCCACACCAAGAAGAGTTCCAAAGTGAAGGAAAAAGAGAGGGAGGAAAAAATAGTGCACAACATTCAGGAAAATGGAAATTATATTAAAAGTATTTAGAAAGAATATATTTCAATTTTTTTAAACAAAGGATATAAATATTTGGGGGAATTAAGCAAACACTGATCAAAGATAGTTGGCACTTAATGTTTCTGGGATAACTAAATGAATAAACAAATGAAAATATTTCCCCCTTTAAGGATTCTGAAAAGTCACTCCTGTATACTTGGTTCCATCAAGCTTCTGATCAATATTTCTATTCAAAAGTTTAATAATCTCTCCAGATTAATAGATGTTACCATAGTTTGAACTATGACCACATAGTTTTTGGAGATTTTCAGGTCAACTCCAACCATGATGAACCAAAAGAAAAGGACATTTTGTTTATTGATTACTCAAAAGTATTTAAGTACACTAAACACAGTTTCGACAGCTGTTTTTCATCAGCTGTTTTTCATCAGCTGCCCTGTATAGATGTTAGGAATGTACACAATTGCTTGATAGATTCAATCAGATAACTTCAATCAATGATCCTCTGGTTTTCGATATCAAGCAATATAAACAGGAAAACATATGTTTAACCAAAGTATTCACTGTGTGGGAGAATGTCCTACACAGAGATCAGAGAGAAAGATTCCCTATAGATGGTAAAGTTCTCCAGAGGCTTCTATTTACAAATGACATGCTGATAACATCAGGCACCCAAACCCTACAGGGATACAGAATACTATTACTCAACAAGATACATGTTCAAAAAATATTAGCCTAACAATCCATAAAGGTAAAACGGAGTGGATGAAGAAGACCTGTTCATCAGACATAATTGATGAGTAATCTCTGGACTTAATTCACCACATACAGGGTGTCCCAAAAGTCTTTGCTAGTTTAGAACTGTAGTAAAACTTTCAGGACACACTGTATAATTTGAGTAAGCACTGCTTATGGACAATAGGCTGAGTCCAGAATGGAATAGTTGGAGGAGAGTGGTCTAGAGCACATTTTGGAAAATGTATACATTTTCAACAATATCAAGCTGACATACAACCCTGCCTTTTTGCCTCCAATATTATCCTGGTGATGCTATAATGCTACTCATGTTGGGAAAAACTGAAAATCCCTCTTCTAGTACTTACTAGTGAGTCCCAATTTCCTTATTTGTAAAAATGGGCCTGATAATAACAACTATATTACCTATTTCAGAGGTTGTTGTAAAAGTCAAATGAGAACATTCGCAAAGCTTAAAGACAAACATTTGTTTAACACTCACTATGTGCTAGACACTGTGCTAAGCACATTACAAAAATCATTTCATTTCACAACTTTGAGAAGTAAATACTGTTATTTTCCTCATTTTACTGAGGAAATTGATGTAGACAGAGGTTAAGTGACTTGTCCAGAGTCACACAAATTGTATGTGCCTGAGAGAACATTTTAACTCAGAGCACCTGGCATTCTGTCAAGTCAGTCAGATATTTTCTTGTTCTCCTTTTTTCAACAGAAATAAGTTAGAACTGGTCCTGGGTTACTCTCATGACTTTGTCCCTTTAGTTTTTAGGGTTTAGTGAGACATGTATAGGAGGATCAAATGACTCTATATTGGGATTTAAGTTCACTTTCTATAGATTCAATGGAAGTATTTTTGGGATTATGATTATGATTACTAACATTTGGGATTGTGATTATGATTATCATCATTATTATTACATTATTTGAGATTATAATTATCATTATTATTACTATCATTTGAGATTATGATTATCATTATTATTATCACTATCATTATCCTTACCCATGCTATGACAAGTGGGGAATGGTCAATCCTTCATTAAAATTTTAACACCTTCTTGTCCTAACATAATATAATGCAAACTCATTAAAATAATGGTCTTAGGTACAATTTTTATCATTGTCACTGCTCTTTTTTAGAAGTAAGACTAAGAAAAGTCACTTAGGTCACTTACGTAAAGTTACATGGTTAGAAAATGTCAGAAATGAGGCCAGAACCCAGATTTTCTCATCTTAGTTTAGTGTTCTGAACCCTGAACTATACAACTGACGATACTTCCTACTGATATGGCCAAGGGAAAGCATAGGAAAGTTGTGTATTAGTTCTTAATTAAATTAATTAGTTCTAGGTTTCATTTAGTCTATATCATGAGCCTATAACTCAGTTATATCTGCTGCATTTCAATTCAGCCTGGCATTGTTATGATATTCATATGTCCCACGCCAACCACATTAAATCAAAACTCACACTTTTGATGCCATCAGAGAACACGATGCTATTTGTAGAAGTAGGCAAAATATCTTCTTGCTGCAAACTGGGATTAATAAAGCTTTCATAACTTTCTTGGTTAACGGGTTTAAGATCATCTGGAACGAAGGCAGTCTGAAAAAGACAAAAAAATCACCGATCATATTGTTCACTTACCTGTTTGCTTTTGTTCAAATGTTTGGTTAGCACTGCATAACATACAAGCTGACATATACTATATACAACTCTTTCATCAATGCGCTAATAATAAATATCTTAGAAAGTAGGAAATAGGGGAGAGGGAGAGAAAAGAAATAGAATCATTGAGTATCTATAAACCACCTGTTGAGATCTAAGAAATGGATGTTGAGTTTACAAAATTACCATAGAGGCCAGATATGATGGTAATAGAGAACATTAGTTACCTGATAAAAATCACACTAAAAACAATTAATTTGATAAATTCTTTTTTTACTGAAAATTTTATTTTCAGTGGATGCAGGCACCAGTGAGTGATGCAAGGCTGCAGTTCACCAGGGAAAGCCTTGGGCTTGACTTATAGTTCCATGAATCATCAACAGAGAAATCATCATTAATACCATGGGATTTGCTGAGGTCACCAAGAGAGTAGTAGGAATGAAAAGAGTCCAAGATATACCACTGGTATACACTCACTATGGAGGATGAGACAGCAAAGAAGACTGAAAGAGCAGTCAGACTGGCAGGAGAAATAAAAGAGAGAAATGTCATAAAAATCCAGAGAGGAGAGTATGTCTAAGACAGGCTGGTCAACAGTGTGAAATGCAATGTCAAAATGAGTTAACACATTAAGCTTTTTGCAAACTTTAAAATGATAACATTTTAATTACCATTATTATGTAGAAAAGAGGTCAAGAAGGATGAGATCTAAAAAAAGACCATTATCAGTCTAAACATCAAATAGAAAATATCCATAAATATGATTTGATTTTGATAAAATCTCTACTCCCTAACAGAAATTAACATAGATTTGAAACTTTTCCATATAATCGACTTTAGGTAGTGATAGAAGAAAGAAGAATAGGAACAATAGTCAGCACTGATCCTTTCCCACCTTTAGCTCCCACCTTAGCATTTTTTTTTTTTTTTGGTGAAATGAATGGTGAACATTAAAACTTGGATTGACCATGAAAATTTTCTAAGTCACTGATAAATCATAATTTACTAATGCAACTCGACTCACAAAGCTAAGATAATGATGGACTGGCAGGGTGGTATAGTGAAAGAATACTCTTTTTTATACACAAGGGACTAGAATTTAAACTCTGGCTCTGCCTTTTTACAAACTATGTGATCTTGGGCAATTCACCTCTCTCTGAGTCTCAACTTCCATTTTCCATCCCCATTTTCATTTGTTTCTTTGTCTTTAATTTGTGAACAGCAAATGAAAAGAAAAAAACCTTGAGCACAAAAAAATATGGGTGGACCCAAGATGGCAGAATAAAGGCAGGGACTCACTTGAGTTCTTTCCCAAACCCCTCCAAATACCTTTAAATAATGACTCTAAACAAATTCTAGAGCAGCAGAACCTACAAGATAGCAGAGTGAAACAACTTTCCAGCTCAAGACAACTTAAAAGATCAACAGGAAAGGTTTGTTGCAACAAAGGTGAGAGTATAGTAGACCAATAGACCAGTACTGGCTATGCCGGGCTCCAGAAAATCAGAAGGTCTCCAGATGACTGAATCAGTGACAGCAATGACAGTTTCCAGACCTCTTAGTCCATAGATGGTAAGAGGATAAAACAACAGATCAAAAGGAAATTTATAGGAGTTCCTTTGCTGACACCAGAGGCAGTTCTCTATTGTATTGCTTAGTTTGCAATAGTTTAGTAAAAGAGACAAAAAAAAAAAAATACTAAAGAAAATAACACTTTAAAAAACAAAACAGGCCAAATGGTTATATACAAAAGACATATACTGAAGAGAACTCCTTAAAAGAATAAATGACCAAATGGAAAAGGAGGTTAAAAAAGTTCACTGAAGAAAATAATTCCTTAAAAGTTGGAATTGGTGATAAGTGGTCAAAGGATATGAACAGACAATTTTCACATGAAGAAATTAAAACCATTTTTATTCATATGAAAAATGCTCTAAATAATTATTGGTCAGAGAAATGCAAACTCTGAGACACCACTATACACCTCTCAGATTGGCTAAGATGATAGGAAAAGATAACGATGAATGTTGGAGGGGATGTGGGAAAACTGGGACACTGATACATTGTTGGTGGAGTTGTGAACAAATCCAGCCATTCTTAAAAGCAATTTGGAACTATGCACAAAGGGCTATCAAACTGTGCATATCATTTGATTCAGCAGTCTCTTTACTGGGCCTTTATCCCAAAGAGATCATAACAAAGGGAAAAGGACCCACATGTGCAAAAATGTTTGTAGCCGCTCTTTTTGTAAAGGCAAAGAACTGGAAACTGAGTGGATGCCCATCAATTAGGGGATGGCTGAATAAGTGATGGTATATGTATGTTATGGAATATTATTGTTCTGTAAGAAATGACCAACAGGATGATTTCAGAGAAGCCTGGAGAGACTTACATGAACTGATGCTGAGTGAAATGAGCAGAACCAGGAGATCATGATACATGGCAACAGCAAGATTATACAATGATCAATTCTGATGTATGTGGCTCTTTTTGACAGCGATTCAGGCCAGTTCCAGTGGATTGTTGATGAAGAAAACCATCTTCACCCAGATAGAGGACTGTGGAGACTGATTGTGGATCACCACATAGTATTTTCATTTTTTATTGTTATTTGCATACATTTTGTTTTCTTTCTTATTTTTTTAACTTTTTTATCTGATTTTTCTTGTGCTGCATGAAAATTGTGGAAATATGTATAAAAGAATTGCAGAAGGGGCAGCTAGATGGCACAGTAGATAGAGCACTGACTCTGAAGTCAGGAGGACCTGAGTTCAAATTCAGTCTCAGACACTTAATACTTCCTACCTGTGTGACTAGGCAAGTCACTTAACCCCAATTGCTTCAAGGAAAAAAAAGAATTGTATATGTTTAATATATATTGGATAACTTGCCATCTAGGAGAGAATATAGAGGGAAAGAAGAAAGAAAAAAATTTGGAACACAAGGGTGTATGTTGAAAATGATCCATGGATATATTTTGAAAATAAAAAGCTTTTAATAATAAAAAGGTAGAATCTGGCAAGCAGAAGCTAATGATTTTATGAGATACTAAGAAATAATCAAACATAATCAAAGAAATGAAGAAATAGAAGAAATTGTGAAATAGCTTATCAGAAAAACAACTGATGTGGCAAATAGATCCAAGAGGGATAATTTAAGAATTATTGGACTACCTGAAAGTCATGGTCAAAAAAAAAAAAAAAAGATCCTAGACATCATCTTTCAAAAAATTGCCAAGGAAAACTACCCTGTTTTCTAGAACCAAAGAGTAAAACAAAAATGAAAAAATCTACCAATCACCTCCTGAAAAAGATTACAAAATGAAAACTCCCAAGAATATTATAGCCAAATGCTAGATTTTTCAGATGAAGGAGAGAAAATTGCAAATAGGTAAAAATAAACAATTTAAATATCATGGAGCCTCAGTCAGAATAACACAAGATTTAGCAGCTTCTATATTAAAGAAGTGGAGGGCTTGGAATATAATGTTCTGGAAGGCCATGTTTATAACCAAGAATCACCTACCCCAACAAAAATGAGTATAATCATTCAGAGGGAAAAAAATTGATATTCAATAAAATAGAGGACTTTCAAGCACTCCTGATAAGACCAAAGCTAAATAGAATTTTTGACTTTTCAAATACAAGATGCAAAAGAAGCATAAAAAGGTAAACAAGAAAGATAAATTATAAGGGATTCAATAAGATTGAACTTTATATTCTTATATGGGAAAATAATATTTATAACTCCTAAAAACTTTCTCATAATTAGGACAGTTAAAAAGAGTATATATAGAAAGAGAGGTGTGAATTGAATATGATGGTATGATTACCTAAAAAAAATTAAGGGATGAGAAAGAAGAATGCAGTCAGAGAAGGGGACGGAGAAAGATAAAATGGGATAAATTATTTAACATAAAAGGGGCTTGAAAGAGGGTTTACAGTGGAGGGGGAAATGGAGGAAGCAGAGAATCTTACTCTCATCAGAATTGGCTCAAAGAGGGAATAATATACACACTCAGTTGAGAAATACAGAAAAGTAGGAAGGGAAGGAGATAAGAGAAGCAGAGGGTGAGGGTGCTGAGCTGATAGAAGGAAATGCAGCTTGGGAGAGATAAAAATCAGAAGTAAAACACTTTTGAGAATGGACAGGGTCAAAGGAGAGAGGATAGAATAGACAGGAAAGAAATAGGATGAAGGGAAATACATGAAAGATAATCATTATTGTAAAAAAAATTTTTACAATGAATTTCTCTGATAAAAGTTTCATTTCTCAAATATATAGAAAAGTGAGAAATAAGAGCCATTCCTCAATTGATAAATGGTCAGAGGATATGAACAGGTAGTTTTCAAACAAAGTAATCAAAGCTAGCTATAGTCATAAGAAAAAAATACTCTAAGTCACTATTGTTGAGAAAAAATACAAATTAAAACAACACTGAACTACTACCTTATATGTGTCAGATTGACCTATATGACAGAAAAGGAAAACGACAAATGTTAGCGGAAAATTAAAACACTAATGTAATATTGGTAAAGTTGTATACTGATTCAACCATTCTGGAGAACAATTTGGAACTATACCCAAAGGGCTATAAAACCGTGAATATCCTTAGACCAAGCAATTTCATATAGACCTAGTGGTCTATATCCCCCAAAAAATATTAAAAAGAGGAAAAGGACCTATATGTAATAAAATATTCCTAGCAGGCTTTTAGTGGCGCCAAAGAATAGAAAATTTAGGGGATATCTATCAATTAGGGAAAAATTAAACAGGTCTTTCTATGTGATTGTGATGGAATACTATCATGCTATAAGAAATGATGAGTAGGATGCTCTCAGAAAAAAAACAGAAAGATTTACACGAGCTGATGCAAAGTAAAACAAAAAGAACCAAGAGTATATTGTACACAGTGACAGCAATAGTGTATGATTATATACTATGAATAACTTAGCTATTTTCAGCAATACAATGATCCAGGACTTTAAATGAAAGGTACTGTCCATCTCCAGAGAACTGGTAGAACCTGAATGCAGCTCAGAGATAGTTTTTCCTTCTGTTCTTGGGCGTTTTTGTAAAATATGTGTTTTCATAGAATGACTTACATAGAAATTGTGTTTTGCATGACTACACATGTATAATCTATATCAGATTGCTTGTTTTCTCAATAAAGAAAAGGAGAGAGAATCTGGAACTCAAAATCTGAAAAAAAAATCATTAAAATTATTTTTAACTTGTCATTAGGAAAAATAAAATATCACATCAAAAGCTAAAAAAAAAATCCCTAAAAACACATTACCCTAAGAATCAAGCGATGTTGAATTGTATGGACTTGAAGATTTAGAAGATTCAATTATATAAGTGTTTGATATTCTATTTTATGTCCTTGAGCAATCTCAAGTGCTAGATTACCTGGACACGTGCCCTTCTCTTTCTATTAAAAATGAAGGTTAAATTTTTAAAAATATAAGTATGAATCCATTGGTGAATCTAGACTGACATTTTGTATTCACATCTTATAATGTATATTTGGCATCCAGTGATTGAAAAAGTGAGTTAAGATGAAGAATATTGGTCGACTTTCCTAGTTATTATCGCTGATTCACAGAGTAACTTTTGGTAAGTGGCTCAAAATTTCTGTGCTTTTGTTTACCCAGCCAGAAGGTGAATACTAACTAATGCCTACCTCACAGGGATACAGCAAATTCTAATTAATTTTGGTGTGATGCTTCAAGATTTTTCAATGAAAGGCCCTCTGTCAGTATAATATTAAGACCTTACTAATTGAGACACATCATGGTATAATTGCAGCTTGACAAGTGTCTTATTTAAAAGTACACTAGTTACATTTTAGCCCAAATAATAAGTAGTTAGCACTTACAAATCATTCTGTGCTTATATTTAATCTGCTTTACAACTACTTTGATAATCTATTCTTCACCACAGTTATCTCCCCATTATATATCAGCATATTCACAAAATAGATAAGAGATGGAGATTGTCTGAATATCAAAGTGACCTGGACAGGAGGTGAAACAGAGCAGCCTTCATTATTTGTGAAATGTTGACAACTGCTCAGAATTAATAGGAGTGTTATATTGCCTGTGACCTTCCTCCATTCTGACTCACCAGATCTCTTCTGAAATAGAGAGACAGAGTCCCTTTATTTATATATCACATATCTTTAACCATATTCTTATTCTAATTAGCATCCTCTTATATCAATAAATAAATATACTAACTAAACTGTACGTAATACAATACTGTATTTGGATTTCAGCTATATGTACATATAGCTTATAGATTATAGTTCATAATCAAAATAATAAGGCCAAAGACTAGCTTTGACATATCGAGAATTGAACCCATTACAAAAGATGCTATGAATGCAAAAATCATGAAGGGACATGAAAACATGAATTGAAACTTATTAATATTCATTTCATTCTTATCTTTTCCAATGATTCAGATAAAATTGATCCCAAAATGGCCTCTTTTAAATTTAATGTTCTGGGGATTTTCACATAGATGGATAAAATAGCTGTATTTGTTGGGGGGGGGGGGTTCAGTTGAATGAGAGTATTAGGATATAAGTTCACCTTCTGTAAGCTCATTGAAACTATCTTTGAGATAACTCCAATTGCAGATAGGATGATGGGAATAACATGTTCCTCATTCTGTGGCTTTGATTTCTTCTCCTAGAGTTCTATATTTTCTAGAACTTGCTCAGTGTGCAGATAGGGTCTTAGGAGAGACTTTCTCTTGGGTCCTTCCTTTTTGCTGTATATCTGTGACCCAGAATTGAGTACTGAGTAATAGAGCTGCCAGCTGGTAGTCATTCCTGCATCCTGTGTTAATTCAGGAATTCTCTGCAATCTCCTGCATCAATGTCTCCTACTATAGTGCCCAGTCTCATCTTAGCTCTCTCTCCTCCCTCTCTCTCTCTCTCTCTCCCCCTCTCCTCCCTCTCTCCCTTTCCATCTCTCTCTCTCTCTCTCTCTCTCTCTCTCTCTCTCTCTCTCTCTCTCTCTCTCTCTCTCTCTCTCTCTCTCTTTCTCTCTCTCTCCATTGTTATTTTTTCTTGAATTTACTGATTAGAATTTGGTCTATTTAATTTTCTACATCTTTATAAAGAACATTTGATGGATAAGTTTCTTCCTCTTGTTCTTGACTCTGCCTCAAGTTTCTATATTTTGAATACTTTTCATTACACATAGCTTGGAAATCATGAGTATGCCGAATATGCTGAAATCTATTACCATAATTAATAAAAAAATTCTTATTATCTTATTTGATGGAATTCAAATAGAAATACACCTGGAAGAAATTATTGTTCTATTATTCTGAACTCTATAGGATAATCTTTCAATAATTTCTGATTGCAATGACCTGATCCTCATTCACTACCATATTACCTCACATTTGTTTAAACAAATCTGCATGACTCAGGTTTCCATTCAATACTTCATTGCTGACATATTATTGTCTCAGCTCATATTGATGCAACTCATGGAGGACTTTTAAATTCTATTCTTGCATCTTGGTCACCCAGAAATGAACCACTTTTAGTTATATTCAATAAATCCAGTGTAATACAATTTTTGTTAGACCTTAGTATTGCCTTGTGAAGTCTGTTTGTTCCAAAAACATTTCCATACATTTTAACATATTTTCTGTGTGATCAGTAAACATTTATTAATTCTTCTTTCTTTTTGGAAAAAGAAATCTTTAATCTTTGTATAGATCTATTGGGTAATGTTATTTATATTGTGCAGGGGTTTTTTGAAGACACTCCATTGCTATCTATTTAACTATGTCAAATATGTGTGTATTTATGTGTAAACAATTGTTTACTTGCTCTTAGTGGGTTGTTTATATAAATATTTGGCTTTAGGATGCCAATCAACTTCTTAACATAAAAAAATCCTCATCTTTTTTCCTGATAATATGTCTTGCCTCAAGAAAATCAAGATATTTAGATCTGTTGCTATCATCTTCTGGATTCAAGCTTAGAGTCTATATTTCCTTAGTAAACATTAAGAATTCTTCAAGATTGACATCTTGAAGAAAATTTCCATGAGATAAAGAAGCTGTTTAACCTGTTTTCCAGGGAGTCATAAACTTGACAAATGTTTATAAATAAATATGCTGTGATTTGTCAATAGTTAGGATTTCAGTCTATATTCTACAACACAGATTCTTTTTCCTTTCTATTAGGCAAGAATTTATTTGTATATGCAAAAGGAAGTCCAGAATAGTTTAGTCAGAATTCTGAACTTGATATCAGGAAGGCTAAGGTTCAAATCCCACCCTTGACACTATCTTTATGATCTAAAGCAAGTCACTTAACTTCTCTTAGCCCCAGCTTCCTCATTTATAAAATAGGGAGATATATATATATATATATATATATATATATCACCAATATCTCATAACTTAAGCCTTTAAAGCACTTAAAGTGTTATCTAAATATTCTTATTTTTAACCTCTTCTTGAAGCATTTCCTGAAAAAAAAAAAAAGGTAACATGGTCCACCTTCTAGGAGGAGAAGAGTTCAGCTTACTTCATCATATCTCCTTATTTAGAATTGTCCTCTTCTGTTTGGTCTCCTTCAGTTCAAAGGACAGGAGTAGGGAGTTATTTTCACTTTGGATTAATCAAATAAGATACTAGAATACCACCTATATGCAAACCTCTTGATTGTATCTCCTATCCAAAGTATCACTGTGGTGTCCATTTGCAAGGCTTAGTTGCTTTGTTGAAGGGAAGCAACTAAAGAAGAAAATCTATCACTGGATAAAAATGCAAGTGACCTATTAAAGAGTTGAGGTTAAATTGTTTTGTTCTGTTTTTTTTTTTCCTTCTTGGCAAACTTTGAGCTATAAAATCCTGGGAGAGGGCTGAACTTTTTGCTTTCTCTGAAAGTTGGGTTTGGGTGAGATATTTCTTTTGATTTAGTTGCCAAGAGAACTTGTGTCTCCAATAGTCTGTCATGAGCCCAGGGCTACACCATCAGTATCCTTCTGTGTTCTTTATTTCTCTAAGCCAAAGACAAAAGTAGATGTGAATCAATCCATTTTTGCATTGAAGGAATTTAGGATGTTTAGCCTGGAGAAGAGAAGACTTGGGAGACATAAGGGCGGCAATCTTGGTAAATTTCCAGTACTCAAAGTACTGTGGATTAATTGTTGCATTTGCCCTCAGAAGTCAAATAAAGAACAGTGATTCTAAGTGGAAGAGAGGAAGATTTGGGCTTGGTGAAGCCCTTCCTAATAATTAGAGCTGTCCCAAAGAAAAATTAGGCACCTGGATAGGAAGAGGGTTCCCCATCACCGGAGGCCTTTAAGCAAAGATTCCATGACCACATCTCTGCTGTGTACGGAGGGAGATTTTGTTCACTTACAAGTTGGACCACATACTCTTTCACTTCCCTTCTGACTCTGGCATCCTAAAGATTTGTTTTGCATTGTTAGAAGGCTTTCTAAACATAAAATTACTGTGCTAATGATGAGGATGATGATGGTGTCTGCTTATATATTTATATAGCACTTTAAGGCTTGCAAAGCACCTGTCTCATTATCTCATTTGGTTTAAAACAACTATATGAGATACTGTCATTATCCCCAGTTTATAGATGAGTAGTTTAAGGTTCATCGAGGTTAAGTCATTGAGGGTCTTACAGCTAGTAAATATTTGAGGCAGAATTCTTACCCAGGTCACTGTCACTCCCAAAAACCAACACAAAGAATATATGGTTTCACTATTTGATTGCCCTTTTTCCCTTTTCCCTACCTGAATTCTAAACCATTTTGAATTTTGAACTTTAATTTCTCAACCTCCCCCAAATAAGAGTTTTTCATATTTTTTTCAGTTCATTTAGTTTTTCCATATAAATCCCAACAAAATGAAAGTCAAAATGAGATGGAAGATCATTGAAGCAAATATCCTTTTCCAGTGTAGTATGATTTAATTGACCTATCAAGGGCATCCCATGGGATTCCATGCTCAGTTTCCATTCTCTTCTAGGGGTTCTTAAATTGGAATTCATAAGTGGATTTGGGAGAAACTTGAGTGGGAGAATCATATCTTTATGTACTGAACTCTAACTGAAATTTAGCATTTCTTCTAGTTATGAATGTTAGCAATTAGACTTCACCAGACTGCCAGACCCAGGTGACAGAAAACAATTTAAGAACACCTGTTGTTGTTCTTGTTGTCCATTTTTTCAGTCATGTCTAATTCTTTGTGACCCCATTTTTTTGTTTTCTTGAATAAGATGTTATAATGGTTTGACATTTGCTTCTCTAGATCATTTTTACAATGAGAAAACTGAAGCAGTCAGAGTTAAGTGACTTGCCCAGGATCCCAGCTAATAAGAGTCTGAGGCTTTATTTGAACTCAGGAAGATGAGTCTTTCTGATCTAATGTGCCATCTAGCTGCCCCAGAATCTGCACCAATCCCTAAGAAAACTAAGTTCTCAGGGTAGCCCATGGAACCCCAGCTTGTACCCTGGTTGTCAAGTTGATGGCAGTGTCAGATTGGCTCCTCCTCTCCTTCTGGTCCATACCCTCCCTGTAATTGGTTGTGAGGAGATGTTTGTCAGAAGTCATGTCATTCTGGGACTTGGAGATTTCTATAAAAAAAAATGCAAGGAAAGAAAAATCTAGATACCAGTTCTCTATGGTTTTCTTACAACCCAACCCAATAAAAAATAGGATGTACTTGGTAGAAAGAAAGAAAGCAGAAAGCTGTTCCATCCACTGTGAGTCTCTGCAGTTAAAACAATAAGCTTGTAAAATATGTGAAATTTAATTTAACAAACATTTAAACATGTTGAAGGTACTGTGCTAAATTCTGATCATACCAAGAAAAAACAATCCCTTTTACCTTCAAGGAGCTGATATTACTGGGTGGAAATGGTGAGAAAATCAAAGAAGTCACTATCAGATAGTTTGGAGAGAGAGACACAGAGAAGGAGAAGGAAAGAGGAGAGATATAAACAGATAGAAGGAGAGAGACAGAGGGAAAGTGAGAAAGAGAAAATATACAAATGGGAAGTCTAGAAAATTTAGGAAGTGACTTATGATTTGAGCCTTGAAAGAAGGGAAGGATTGTGTCTAAGAGAAAGAAGTGAGAGCAATATAGACATGGAGGACAGCTTGGGCAAAAACAAAGAGGCAGGTAATGTAACAAGGAGATAATGGAATAATAGACCAGTCTGGAATACACAGTGCATGAGGGAGAGAAATACAAAATATATCTGGAGAGTTCAGTGAAAGGTTTTACATGCCAGAGTAAGGGAGTTCTATTTTCTCTTATATATCAAAAACCAATGATCATTTTTGAGCAGAAGTGACATGGTTACTGCATCTTTTATGATTTAGCTGAACCAGTGATTCAATTGATCTTGGGAGTGAAGAACTCCCTTTCCCATTATAAATCTGGGGGCACCAAGAAGTCAAATGACCAAAACCCAAAGTCATGTTAGCCACCAGAATCAGAGACAGTACTTAAATTCAGGTCTTACTGATTCTGAGAACAGCTTTCTATTCCTGTACAATACTGCCTCTCTGTGTTTTAAGAATATCAATTTTACAGATGTATGGAGGATGGGTTTGAGAAGGAAAAGACTAGAAGTAGAAAGAACAATAGGGAGGATGTTGCAATAGTCCAGGAAAGTAATGAGTAGTGAGTAGTAAGAAATCTACTGATCAGAGAAATGTTTTAAAAATAGAATCCATGAGACTAGACACATGATTGGAATTTTTTTCTTTTAGGGGAGAAGGTGAAGGATAGAGAAGAGTTAAAGATGATTCTAAGGTTGCATACTGGAAATTTGAAGGAATCAGTTTATATGGAAAAGAAAATGAGTTTTGTTTTGAACATGTTAAATCTGAAATGTTGATAAGACATTCGGAGGGAGATGTTCATCAGGTATTTGGCAGTGACTATCTGGAATTCAAGAATGAGATAAGAGTTAGGTATATGGGTTTGGAAGTTATCTTTGGAGAGATAATTGAATCTAGGGAGAGCTGGTGAGATCAGTGAGAGAGTGTAAACAGAGTAGAGAACTCAGAAAAGAATTTTTGCGGGTGGGGAAGGTGAATGGGGAGGGAGGAAGAGAAACACCTATAGTAAGCAGGCAAGAGAATGGATGAGTGACAAGCTATCAGAAAATGGACAAAGATTATGCTCCACTTTGCAAAGATAAAGAAGGAATAGAGTTCGTGGAAAAACTGTTAATCTGCCTTGTACTACACTGAAATTGAAAAATAGCTACTAGTGCCAGAGTTGTAAAGAAATATTTCTCTCTGGTTAAACACTACCCTTCTGTGCTTATTCAAATTAAAAACTGGCCATCTAACAAATAACAGTTTTCAAGAAGTTCCTTGCAAAAATATTATAAATATATAAAATTACAGATTTTTTTTTTTAACATGGGAGTACTAAATGGGATTTAGGGTATCCTTATGAGAAATTCTGAATCACATGAACTTCTATTTAGTAACTTCCTGAAGGAAAAGGAAAAAAAGTGAAGAGTTTAATAGGAAAAAAATTTTCCTTATTTAGCAAAAGCTATTTTCTTGTTTTTGTGTTGTCCCTGATTTACTCATTTCTGAAACTTAGAAACTATGACTGTAAGCAAGTTATTTAGCCTGCTTTTCTAAGCCTCTGTTTCTTCTGTTGTAAAAAAGGATAATAAAACTCCCTTTGAGATAGGTAACAAGGCATAGGGGAGAGCAGACCTTTCCTAAAGTCAAGAAAATTATGGTTTTAGTCCTGCCTCTCACAATAATAGCTGTTTGGCCATAGGCTTTAGGCTTTCCTTGCCTTAGGTTGACTTCTAAGAATGTGGATCACTGAGCAGTTGTTGATCAACAAGGAAATCACAGATCTCCACCTACCCACCCCTTCTTTCTACCCATCCCCCCCCCCCCCCCCCCCAAAAAAAAACATTTGCAGTGCCAACCTCAGAGTTGTTGGGAAGATTAAATGAGATAATGTGTATTAAATGTTTGGTAAACCTTAAAGCACAATATAAACATTGACTGTTATCGTTTTATTGTGATTACAAAGGCAACCTTAAATGATCATCTAGCCTTTCCTCCTACCTTTATAATCATTCATACAACATTTGACTAAATACCAATTCACTCAATATTTAATGAAAACCCTTCTCTGTGCCTAGTACTGATTCAGATAGGACTAGCAGATAACAGTCTAGCTGATCAAGAAAAAGGCATCCTGCCATATCCGTCAGTAAGCCATTTCAACATTTCCCTTATACATTATTGCTTCTCAACTCTGGCAGTCCTATCCCTACCCCACTCCAAAGTAACAGTTAGAAATTTATCATATCTTAGGGTGACTTTCAATTTGAGATGGGAAGAAGCTGAACTTTCATTTCTAAGACTTAGTCCAATGTTATCTCCAATCCAGTTGTTCTGTTCCAACTCCTAATCCCCTATTTTTTTTTTTTTTTTTTTAACATTTTTAACATGAAAAAAAGCTTCCCTAAATAGGGGAGAGGGAGAAGGAGAAAATACCTGAGAGGGTCCCGACGTGTGATTAAGAACAGGTATCTCCCAAATGAAGAGACTCCCTCCACTTTTCTGCAACTTATATTAATAGAGAGTTCCCCTGAACAACAGATACTACAACAAATTTGGCACACAGTCATGGTAAGTCCATACCCATCAACAGAGGAAAGAATAGGCTGTTTCTGAAGCAATTGTTTCCATCCTATTTTCTTTTCCCTTTTCCAAGAAGAGTGATCAAATGGAAATTCTCCTGGAGAGTTAACACTATTTAAAAAAACTGAAATCTAGATAATCCATTTCCTCAAGAAATATTTTATTATTTTGTTTACAATGAGTCAAAAGCACTTGGAACTGGGAAGATTACAGAGACATATGGACAACATTGCCAAGTTGCTCTGAAAAAGCCTTAGTGATGATGGAGTTTTACCAAAGTAAATCATTCTTCTCTCAACAGGGAGGACACTGCCCTCTGATGGACACACCAAACTCCACTGCAATATCCTGAGAGGTCTCTTGTCCTTTCCAACCCCACCATTCCCCCTTAATCTCCTTTTTGTCTTTCCACCACATACATATGCTTCTACCGGCACCAAAACAAAAGTTTTATCTGCTCCGTACAATACTACCGGAAAACTATTAGTATCAAAAAAGAAAAGAAACAGATTAGAAAATATAGAAAAGATGAATAATGACAAATTGGCTACTGACCAAATGGATGCATGCATTTCCAATACCCCAAATAGTTCATTTTGAAGTTCATTTTGAAAGATGGGCAATTTAAAAATTATTATTCCATTCTACAGAAGATGAATGAAGTGCAGAGATATAGGAAGTAGTGAATCAAATGCTAGACTTGCTTCAAAGCCACTCTATCTCTGACCCTTACCAGCTGTGGGACATTCTGTGTGCCTCAGTTCTCTTAAATATAAAATGAGGAGTGTTGGACTTGATGATCTTTAAGGTTCATTCCACCTCTATATCTATGATCCCATGATTTTTCTCCTTAGTGTTACACAGCTAAGTATCAGTAGGGCTTCTTGGGAACCTTCTGACTCCAAGCTTACTAGACTTTATTGAAAACCACACTGCCTTTCTGTGAATATGAATCAATCATTGCCTTTTAGCCTATGGATTAATCAAGGCATGATAAGAGATTAGAACTTGAATGATGCTGAGATGTTACATCATCAATTCCATTATTTGTACAAATGGGGAATCTGTGGTTTAAAGAAGGACCTAAATTACCTAAAGTCATACAGCTAATGAATATATCCAGGGAATGTATATTGAGATCAACAATAAATATCCCCAACTCTACAGTGAATATCTTAAACTCAAAAGCCCTCTTGAAGAGTGGAAAACATTTGTTCTTTGATTCCTTCTTCCTTTCCCTGGTATAACACCTGCTGGTCTGAGGCCACAATTAGCCTAAATAATTTCTAAACAGTGCCTCCTAGCTTCATAACTCTCAGGTTTAGATCTGGAAGGGTCCTGGGAGATCATCAACTATAACTTCATTGTTTAATTAATGAGGGACTGGCAATAGTCCAAGTTTTGGTTGTCAAACCCTTTATGATGGTGAATAAAATATTACTGAGGCTCTCACAACTCTTTTTCAAGGATTGGCACTGTTCCCCACTACATTTTTAAATTATAGAAGGAAACATATATTACACGTGTATGTATATATGAGTGTGTGCATGCACAATGATAATATAGGGATCCTTGACCAAAGCTAGAAAATCAGAGATCGTCCATTCTAATTCCCTCACATCCCAGATAGATAATCCCAGAAACCAAGAGATGGGAAATGAATTATCTTCAGTCATATCATTGCAGATCTGGGATTTAATCTCCGGTCCTGTGATTCATAGATTTAGAGCTTAAAAGGATCTTAGTAAGAGTCCATCTAATCCAGGGTTCTTAACCTGGAATTATTAAATCTAAGATTTGGGGCCTTAAAAATATTCTTATACCTGCATTTCAATATAACTGATCTTCTTTGTAAAACTATATATTTTTAAGCATTTAAAAACATTATTCTGCAGTGGGGTCCAGATTTCCAAAGAACTCCATAACATAAAAATCTGGATATAATTCAACTCTCTCATTTTACAGATGAGGAAATTGACACCAAATATATAGTCATTAGTCATAAAGGTAGTGAGTAACAGAGGTAAATATTTTCCTAATTCCAAGCCCAGCTCTTTATCCACTATATCACTGTTACCTCTCAATTACTTCAAGTGTAATGCATCTTCTATCTACCATTACATCTCTGGATCAGATTAGGAATTTAAAATCCGTTTCTGTGTGTAAGCATATGGGTATCTGGGTATTTGAGTATATCTGTTTACATGTATTTATGAAAATCATAAGAAAAGATCCCCTTGCTTCTGTATGTATGTGTTTCTAGGCTCATGATGAGTAGAAGGACAACCAGGAGCTGGTTTTGCTGACATGTTCAGTGTGGGCAGTATAGGAAAGCTATAAGTGACAGGAAGGGGAAATATAAGATTCCAGATCAATAGTTGAAAGGATAAAGAACTAGGGAACATTATGAAAGGTAAACTGGGCAACTTTGATTACATTAAATTTAAAAGTTTTTGCCCAAACAACACCAACAGAAACAAGATTAAAAAGAAAGTACAAAGCTAGAGGAAAGTCTTTACAGTCAGTATTTCTGATAAAAACAAAGAACTGTATCAAATGTATAAGAATACAAGTCATTCCCCAATTGATACATGGTCAAAGGATATGAACAGACAATTTTCATATGACAAGATTAAAGTCATCCATAGTTATATGAAAAAATGCTCTAAATGACTATTGATTAAGAGAAGTGCAAATTAAAACAACTCTGAGGTACCATCTCACATCTCTCAGATCTTAGGAAAATCTTAGGAAAGGATAATGATAAATGCTGGAGGGGATGTGGGAAAACTGAGATATTAAGGCATTTTTGGTAGAGTTGTGAAATGATCCAACCATTTTAGAGAGCAATTTGTAACTATGCCTAAAGGGCTATAAAACCGTGAATGCCCTTTGGTCCAGCAGTGCCATTACTGGGTCTGTAGGAAATCATAAAGAAGGGGAAAGGACCCACATGTGCAAAAGTGTTTGTAGCAGCTCTTTTTACGGTAGCAAAGAATTGGAAAATGAGTAGATACCCATCAATTAGAGAATGCCTGAACAAGTTGTAGTATATGAAGTAATGGAATATTATTATTATTCTATTTTTTTAAATGATGAACAAACTGATTTTAGAAAAGCCTGGAAAGATTTGCATGAACTGATGCTGAAAGAAAAACAAGCAGAACCAGGAATACATTGCACATATTAACATCAAGAACATGCAATGATCAACTATAAAAGACTTGGTTCTTCTCAGTGGTTCAGTGATCTAAAGCAATCCCAATAGACTTTGGATAGAAAATGCCATCTGCATCCAGAAAAAGAACCAAGGAAACTGAATGTAAATCAACACATGCTATGTTCATTTCTTTTTTCTGTTTTTTTTTTTTTTAATTTCCCCCATGGTTTTTCCCTTTTGCTCTGATTTTTCTCTCCCAACATGATTCATAAAACAATGTGTGTTAAAAATAAATAAAAAAGAAAAGAAAAAGAAAATAGTATTGTAATTTGTAACAGCTAACCATATAGAAATGAAGCTGTTCCTAAGAGGAGTAAAGTCTGAAATGTATCCACTTGTTATATAGGACAAAACAATTTGGAAGGTAGAAAATCTGGTGCTGTAGTTTTCTAAAAACATAGAAAGATTTTTTTTCTAAAGAACTCCTTTAAAAAATAGAAATAAAATGAAACTATATTTCCAGAACCTTAGATTTGGAAGGAACTTTAGTTACCCAACTCATATAGTAATTTACTTTATAATTAGTACCCCAATACAACTCATTTAATAAGTATAAATTATATAATCCAAGTTTTTTCTGACTTCATGTACTCAAACTACCTAATGTTCTATGATGTCTTTCATTTGGCATATTCCTTCAATTGAAGTGCCTTCTATGTATCTGTCACTCATGTTGTAAATTGATTTCTATTGGCAAGTTTTTACACATGCAAGCTCATATGGAATAAATACAAAGAGAATAAATAAAAATATTTACAAAGTGTATGACAAAGTAGATTTACAAAGACATGGAATTTTGGGAAAGAGGGCACTAACAATTGAGGGGATCAGGAAAGCTTTGTGCAGAAAGTGGGTCTTGAATTACCTCTTACAGAAAGAAAAGTTAAGGAAGAGATAAGAGAAGAGTTCAGTTCAAATTTGTGAGACAGCCTATGCAAATGTATGGAGATGGGAGATTCAATAGCATTTGTGAAGGAAGAGAAAGCTACAATATTATTCTTGTATGTATATGTGTATGTTTATATATACACATAAATGTATACTTACATATACACATACATGCATACATACATGTGTGTATATTCCTAATTGATTTCTCTGGTGCTATAGCTGCCAAAAATAATCTTCCTAAATCACAGATTAATTATCTTATGACTATTTGATTTTTTTGTGCAGCAAGATAATTATGTAGATATGTATGCATATATTGGATTTAACATATATTTTTACCATGTTTAACATATATTGGATTACTTGCCATCTAGGGGAGGGAGTGGGGGAAAAGGGAAGGAAATTGGAACACAAGGTTTTGCAAGGGTTAATATTGAAAAATTATCCATGCATATGTTTTGAAAATAAAAAGCTTTAATAAAAAATAAAAATTGCTTTGTGACTGAAGGCAAAAATATTCATTGATTTCCTATTTCCTCTGTGATAAAATAAAAATTGTTTGGCATGTAAAGAAAAAATAGTTGAAAGGATCATCTAGTCCAGCTCCCCTCCTTTTTTTAACAGAAGAGAAAATTAAATACAGTAAGACTGAGTATCTCTCCCACAGTTACACAGCTGGCAAGCATCAGAAAGAAGCATTTTTCACTACACCATCCACTGGCAGGAGAGGTGATGGAATGGAATTTTTAAATAAGCTGGAAGAGATAGGAGCAGTTTAATGAGGTTTTCATTGGTGTGAGGGGAGAGGCAGAGCTGAAAATGTGCCTACTGTTGATATATACACACAACTGTTGCTGTTTATACTTCATTTTTTGAAGAGGACCAATTACATCAAGAGGTGATTATCTTGACTTGCCTGTGAATTAGATCAAACTGAGGCAGAGTTGTAAAGTCATCAGCCTCACTCTCTCTTCCAGAGAATGGATTGACAAAGAGCCTGGCAGGGCAACAAATCATTTTTAAAGACCATTTAACCTTTATGGGTAAGCAAACAGAGCAAAATTTTGCTCTTCCCTGTCTTGATATAAAGGAAACGTCTGTCAGATACTATTTCAGGGGAGAGCACTCAGGTCCACCCATTAGAATAACTGAGCATGAATTGTAAGAAAGGAAGATGGCAAATTAAAGATGATCCCAAAGGCTACATATGAACTACACTGGAAGGCTCCATGTGGAGTTATAGAAAACAAATTACTAAAGAGGATAAATAAAAATACACTGAAGGAGGACCTAAGACTCTTTCTAGGTGAATACAAGCTCTGAGGACCTCTGAGATAGTTCTGGGATTATCCTCAAAGAAGGCAAAAGATATGGAACAATTATTACATTGTCAATGTGAGCATCTACATCTCAGAAACTGGGAAGTGCTGCAAATCAGTACTTAATTGGTTGTTTGTTAATTGTCTAGGCTTAAGAACATAATGGAGCAAATGTTCAAAATGTCATGGGAGCATCATTTATTTTTCCCCAATGAGCTAGTTATGAAACATTAACTAGAATATCCCTAGATACAAGTGATGTTCAGGGAGTTCTAAATTTTAAGACAAATGGGCAGGGAAAAAGAAGGCTCTGGAGAGTGATTTGGAACTATGCTCAAAAAGTTATCAAACTGTGCACACCCTTTGACCCAGCAGTGTTACTAATGGGCTTTTATACCAAAGAGATACTAAAGAAGGGAAAGGGACCTGTATATGTTTATGGCAGCCCTCTTTGTAGTGGCCAGAAACTGGAAACCGAGTAGATGCCCATCAATTGGAGAATGGCTGAATAAATTGTGGTATATGAATATTCTGGAATATTATTGTTCAGTAAGAAATGACCAGCAGGATGACTTCAGAAAGGCCTGGAGAGACTTACATGAATTGATGCTGAGTGAAATGAGCAGGACCAGGAGATCATTATATACTTCAACAACAATACTATATGATGATCAATTCTGATGGACCTGGCCCTCTTCAGCAATGAGATGAACCAAATCAGTTCCAATGGAGCAGTAATGAACTGAACCAGCTACGCCCAGGGAAAGAACTCTGGGAGATGACTATGAACCACTACATAGAATTCCCAATCCCTGTATTTTTGTCCACCTGCATTTTTGACTTCCTTCACAGGCTAATTATACACTGTTTCAAAGTCCGACTCTTTTTATACAGCAAAATAACTGTTTGGACATGAATATATATGTATATACATACATATATATTGTATTTAACTTATACTTCAACATATTTAACATGTATTGGTCAACCTGCCATCTGGAGGAAGGGGGGGGGGGAAGGAGGGAAAAAGTTGGAACAAAAGGATTTGCAACTGTCAATGCTGAAAAAATTACCTATGTATATATTTGTAAATAAAAAACTATTAAAAAAAAAAGACTGACCCAAAAGATGGTGAGATGTTATAAGGATAGTTTGGCAAGCACTCTTAGTTTTTTAACCTGTACAAGCACTGCCGAATATAACAACTTTTCAAAGCTAAGGAGGAAGCAAGGCTAAGGAAACAAGGGAGAAAAATCAAACAGATTTTGTTTGTCACAGGACATCTGAAGACTTCTATTTTTGTATACAAGTATCAAATATGTGTAATTAGGTAGGCTTCTTGTTTTTTTAATTCTTGCAATAGTCTAAAATAATCCATATAAAATCCAAATAAACCATAGAATCTGATGCAAAGTAGTTTCCTCAAATCTCAATAGTTAAAGGGCAGTTATAATTTCTTGAGTTGAGGGATAGAAGGATGAGGTAGCAGTCAATATAAATGAATCATATTGGGCTAGAGCAGGATTTGGTGGGGCATACAGACAAAACAACACAGTGCTTTGGTTAGGATGACTAGCCCGTTGCTTCTATTAAAAAATAAAATGAAAGCCCCTTGAGAGCAGGTGGGGAATGAAGGAAAGGACTGTTTCATTTTTGTCTTTGTATCTCCAACACATATTTCAGACTTAATAAGGGCTTATTGATTGACTATTTGATAGGTAAAGTGCCAATAGCTGTTCAACACAATAGAAGCACCCACCTATAAGAAGGGTACTAAATATTGCTATTCAATAAAAGGTAAGCTTCTGGAGGGAAAGAGCTATTCCGTTGGTAGGTTTTTGTTGTTGGTTTTTTTCCCCAATCACCTTATACAAAAAAGGTACAAAGAAGGCATTGGATAAATGTTTGTCAAAGTCATTACTAAATAGTCATTGGTGTCTTGCTTAGGTCTATTAAGGACAAATCAGGGGGAATTCACTTACTTTTTATGTGTGTGGTAAGAGAGAGAAACAAATTTTCCATCGATTTATTAAATCCTTTAAGCTGACCAAGTTCCTGTATTAAAACAGAGAGAGAGTAAGAATTATGTCTGGCCCCAAAGCCTCTAAACCCCCAATTTAAAAGCACAGAGGCATGGGGGGGGGGAGGGGTTGGATGTACATTGCTTTACAGAATTATAAGAACCTTATCCTCCACTGTCTATTAATTCCTAGACTAAAGAAGATAATTTTGTCAATTGTTTAGAAAGAGAATAAGCAGCATGAATAGTGAATCCTTAGAAGAAAAAGAGCCAACTTTTCATTGACCCAGACATTGATCCCCACTCAACTGTGGATGAGTTTGCTATTCCCTCCATCCTCTCCTACAATTTTGGTGTTTTCTCATCTCTCTAACTTTCCCACAGTGCTAGAAAAGAGCAGTGTTGTGGGCTAAGGCTACAGGGGAACTTGAATAACCAGGTTGGCACCACTAAATGTTTTCTCCCCACAGAGAAGAAATAGTAAAGGAAGGGGAGGAAAGTTTAAAAAAAAAGATCATTTTCCCATAAAGGCTCACCTTTATATAGCAAGGATATGAGAACTTTAAAGCTTAAGGGAAGAAGGGAACAGAATTTATGGTGGAATTCATATCCCAGCTTGAAATTAGCCATAAGAATGCCGGAGAATCATTCCTTTCTCTCTCTCCATGTTTTTTATTATTTCTATGTATATGAATTTCATGTGGATTTCCTATATCCATGCACATCCAAGTACAGAGACATAGCTTTCAGCAAATATATCAACACATGGACACATACATTTATTTCCATAAACGTATATTCCCATTCCCAAACAGACATGATTACAGGACACATACATTCCTACAATGATATACATAAGACCACAGATATAAGCATTTTGAGACAACTGAAGCTTGTACCAAGGTTCCAATATTTAAAAGGTATTGATATCTTTCTATTTCTATAATGGAGAAACTGCACTTAGTTAACAAGAATAATTAAACTAGGAAGTCACCAGATGGCATGTACTTCCTCCACTGATGAATGTACTTCCTCCATAGGTAAATATGGAGAGCTCACTATATACTGTTTCTCCCCAGAAGTGACCTTGTGGTGTCCTTGGGTTTTTTCCACCCTAACTCCAACAATATTGAGGATTCAGCCATAGTATTTGGCACGTAGTAGACACTTGAATACTTTTTAACTGATGAATTGATTTTGTTCTGCTTTGTGCACAAACAAAAAGTGCCTAGTGACAACTATGCATAGGATCATAGAATCATAGAATGTCAGAGCTTTAAAGAACCTTGGTCATTATATAACCCAATTCTTCCTCCTTACCCATTCACTTAACAGACAATTACAATGTCATCTAAAGATGTTACTTAGATACTTAGACATATACCAACTCAGATGCATATGTTAAACAGAGCAGATACATAGATCTGTGACCAAATATATGAAATAAAAGGCCTGACTTATTAGTTCTATTAAAAAAAAGTCATGGGATGGATTAGGCATTGGACCTCAGGATTCTAGCAGAATGAGGAATAGCAATGCTGCATAAGAAAATTAAAGTAAATAGAAACAATGGCACCTTGATTAAATTTACTCAAGACACAGCATAAATATGCTAAACTATGTCTGTGTTCTTGTAACTAAGACCAGAACAGATTAAGCTACTTTTCTAGTCCTTCAGAGATACTGTACTTATCCCCTTCCTTTTTCTACTTCTCTCCTTCCCCACAGAAGCAGATGATGTAAGCAGATACATTACCCCTGTGTTGGATTCATTATGGCTCTCGCTGACAGGAGGTGGAGTGGGAGGAACCACGGAAATTTTGCTGCGGTCAAGGAAATACACAGAAATAACTAACCAAATACAAAATCAAAGTTGGGAAGGGGGTGGGGTGGGGGGAAAAGGTCAAAATGCACTACAAGAACATTAAAAAAAACCTTAGCTTTCTCTACTTTTCTTTGAGTTTTATACTCTCCAAAGCCTGAAAGTGCTTTAGTCTCATTCTATATCAAGTCTAATAATTTACCTTAATTAATATCACCATTAATCAATTAATTAATTAATATGCACTCTATAGAGAAAAGGTGTTTTTCATCCTTCAATATGGAAGTATTTCAAACCTTTAACCATATTCTAGAACCAATCAGAACTCTTGAAATGAAGTTAAGGCTACAGAATTGAATTGCTAGCAGGGCTCTTTCCCCTCAACCATACCAGCCATGCCCAGCTTTCTGAGTCTATTCTTAGAAAATATCATTCAGAAAATGGCCTCAGAGTTTGGGAGGGACAGCGTGGCAAAAAAAAATTAACTAAGAAGGGACTAAATGCTCAGAAGTCACGGGCTAAGAGAAGTCTAAGCAAATAAAGATTGAAAAATCCTAATGATAAATCTAAGCCCAAGCCAAGCAATTTTTGTTCATAGGAAAATTACAACAAAACTTGACTCAAATCAAATAGCAGTAACAGTGGGACTGATTGCCAGCTTCAGAAAAGCTAAGTTTCCAAGCATCTACACATCAGGCAAAATAGAGAAGATGACTTTGCTATATAATTTTTCTTCATTGCTATTGTTTTAGTACCATATGGACTAGAATTTAAGAATACCTCAAAAGACCAAATTGCATCAATTGGCATAGTATATGTGAATATACATAAAGATAGCAAGATAAAAAATTTTTCAAGATGAAATGATGTTTGCTTTTAATTGTTTACACTCAAGCTCATTTGCACAGATAGTAGACATAGGAAATTATGGTAAAATTGTTTTTAAAAATTATATTAAAAATTCTTGTGTCTGCTGAGACAATTGGTATGTCTGGACCTTCTAGTGTTAATGTGTAACCTGAAAAAGAATTTACAATTATGAATCTGTATTATTCAATACTCCCATATCATTAAATTTCAGGGAAATTTGCAGTACCCAACACATAATAGGCACTTAAATGCCTCTTAACTGATTTATTGATTGGATGCTGCTTGTCATTGGTACAAAACTGTCTAGAGACATCTCTACATAGTCTTGGAATGTCAGAGCTTTAAGGAACCTCAGCCATCTATAATCAAACTTTCTCTCATTTCCCACCCATTTTACAAATCATTAAATTGGAGATTTAATGTAAAGAAAATACTTAGCTTTAAAAAAAAAAGTTTACCAGAAATTTTTCCATAAGAATATACAGGAATCTAGGTTTGAATCTTTTTTTCAAAGACCTCAATATAATGAATTTGGATTTCAAAGTTCTAAGACCCAGAAATCAAAAAGTTCTTTTGTGATATCCTATAGGCTTCTGTGTACTTCTGTTTCCTAGAACAACTTGTCCTTTCTACCATACTAACCTCAGGTTCTGATAAGATTTCAAGAGCTTTGCACCAGCTGTTTCGTGTTTGCCTGAGAAAAGAACAAGAATAGAGGCCACTTATTAGTGTGGACATAATTTGAAAGATGCAAATACAGGAAGTCATAAATAAAAAAATTATTATTTTCCTAATAGTGATTCTACTGATTATAAGTCAAGCTGGATCAGATCAAAAGGACATCTTTCAACTCTAATTGCTGGAAGCAGAAAAAGCAAATTTTATTTGAGGTTATCTTAGGACAACTCTTTGTAGGAGACAGCAGTTCTCAAACTCTTTGGTCTCAGGACAATTTTATACTTTGAAAAATTATTGAATACTTTAGGAAGTTTTTATTCACTTGGTAATCTCCATTGATATTTACATTATTAGAAATTCATTTGCCTTAGTACTAATATGAAAATTGTTTTGCTCTTGTGAATCCACTGAAATGATCTCGGGGACCAGCAAGCTTTCATTTCTCTTCTGAAAATTTACACTATTATCTGATGTATCTTTCATCCAAAAAATATGCTCATTGAATAAATAAATTTTTAGAAAGCATTTATTAAGCATTTACTACATGCTAAGCACTATATTAAATGTTAAGGGCATAAATTTAAAAGGAAAGCTAATCCTGGCCCTTAAGGAGCTTAAATTCTTATGGGGAAAATTTCATATTTCTCCAGTTCATTTTATAGATGAGGAAACTAAGGCAGAGTTAAGTGTCTTGCCAATGATCACACAACTAGTGAGTATCTGAGGCCAGATTTAAACTCAGGAAGATGAGCCTCATCTTCCTAACTCCAAGTTTAACACTCTATCCACTGAGCCATCTGGCTGCCTTAGAGAATAATTGAATTTATATATTTTAAGTCTAAAGGCAAGTCTTCAGATCAGGAAGACCTGGCTTCAAGTATGGCCTCTTATATATTCTGGGCAAGTAACTTAACCTCTCTGGGACCATTCACTTCTTTGAGATTATAAATTACAGTCAAGTAGCCAATATCAGGGGAGGGATTTTCACACCAGTAGTTCGTTCATGGATGAAATCACATAACCCAACTTCATTGCCCATTCTAGGTTTGGTTTTGGTTTTTGAGAAAAAGGTTATTTGTTTTTACTTCTGTAAAGGTTATGAAGCAAGAGAAGTTAGAGAGGAAAGAACCTTTCTGCTAGGGGTCATGGAAATAAAGCTTATGAAAAGAATCTATAAGACTGCACTGTCACTTCTGTAGGAGTCATCAGGGACAGAGAGAAGGAGGAAGAAGAAGAAGAAGAAGAAGAAGAAGAAGAAGGAGGAGGAGGAGGAGGAGGAGGAGGAGGAGGAGGAGGAGGAGGAGGACTGAACTAAAGATACCAAGTCTCATTTCCTGTAAGATCAGTCTAGGACCTCTACAAATTTTACAAATAGTAAGAACTCAATGAATGTTTGCTTCATTGTGTTGAATCGAATTTATAATCTACACATTTAGAAGGAAGTAATCTGCTCCATATTTGAGCACCAGATATCTTTTTCAAATGACCCATGAACAAGGATATTGAAAAGCAAACCAGTCTTGTCCTTTGGCAGACAAGAATCTGTTACCAGTACACATTGGCATATCAAATGCCAGTGGTTTGAATCTGTGAAGCAATAACTCTCAGTTTGCCTGAGAGACCAAAGACTTAATAATAGCAAGTATTTGTATAGCTTTTATGATTCTCAAAGTATTTTGCATATATTATTTCATTTAACCCTCACAATAACCCTGTGAGGTAGATACTGTTATCTTCCTTTTTACAGGAAAATAAAGCTGAGATCATTGTGACTTGCCCCAGCGTCACTCAAATAGTGGAGAGGAAGGCCTTAAACCTTGGTTTCCTGGGTCCTAAACCACCACTATTTGCTATGGCTTGCCACCTCTTGGCTGCTGTCACATCAAATTTCTTGAGAATGTTATCAGTGCCACCTAAAGTTCTGCAAAAATTGGGGCAAGAGAGCCCACAGCACTTCTCCCTGCACTGAAGCAATTTTCAAGGCATTTATAACCCCAAGTTACATGAAAGTAACTACAATCAGAATGAAAAGAAAAAAATCCTTTAAGGATACACTGAAGCAGCAATCCAATAAAGCAAAATCGGCCTTCAGTGTAAGTGCCGGAAAAACAATATTGGTGAATAAAACAAACAACTAACGGCATTTATTAAGTGTCTATAATTTATAGCCAGGCATTGGGCTAAGTACTTAGGATACATACACTTTAGTCATAAAGTGAAACAATTCTGTCTTTCAAAGAGCTCATATTCATTGGGTGGTGGGTGGATGGGGGAAACAAACTATACTAGAAGTCGCTACAAAATAGATACAAGGTAATTTCAGAAGAGCAGTAGGTACTTTTAGCTAAGGAGCCCAAGAAAGATTCCAATAGAAGAAGATATTGGTGGTGAGTGTAGAAGTAGCATGGTATTGTGAAAGGGGACCTGGATTTGGTGTCAAGAGTCAAGTCAATAATCCTTTACCTTTTTTTGTTCAATAACCCTTTATTAAGCGTCTGCTATGTATTAAACACTATGCTGAGTTCTGGGAATACTAAGGCAAAAGACAGTCCCTGTTCTCAAAGAACTCGCAGTCTGAGAGAGGAATCAATGTGCAGATAACTTTGTGCAAATGCGATATATTCAGGATAAATTGTGAAGTCTCAGAGGAAAGGCATTAGTAGTAAAGGGATTGAGAAAAAATCTTGGAGGAGGTGGGATTTTAGTTAAGTCTTGAAGTAAGCCCAAGAGGTCAAAAGTGATAGATGAAGAGGGAGGACATTCCAAACATGGGGGACATTCGATAGAAATGCTGAGTCTGGAGATGGGGTGTAAGGAACATCCAGGAAGTCACAATCACCAGATCATGGATTGTGTGGAGAAGTATCACATATAAGAGAACTTGAAAGGAAGGGGACAAGTTAGGAAGAGGACAAATTCCGAAGAGCTTTAAAAAAAAGGCCTTTTTAAGGGGATCTGGATTCAAATCTTCGGTGTTCTACTTAATAGTTGTGTGATAGTGGACAAGTAAATTAGTAATCCCTAGAACTTAGTTTTCTTGTCTGTAAAGTGAGAAGAGTATACTGTATGGCTTCTATATCACCTCTAAGTCTAAATCTGTGATTCTGTGCAAGAAATTTGAACTTTTCATAGATAGAGCTAAGTAATACTTATATAACAGGCAATAATTGAGAATGTTTCATCTCTTTCTAAGCAAAGTCTCCAGGATACCCTTGAGCCAAGAATAATGACAGAATCTCAAAGAAAGAAAGGCCACACTTAAAAAATTAACTTCACAAGTTGACAGATAGAAAGGATGATTAGAATATTTTAATCAAACTACTCACTGGCTAGCAAAAGCATGTGCATAAATATAAGGCCAGGTATCACCATATTGATCAAAACAGGAAGTAAGTGCTGAATTGTCACACCAATATTGATCAAAACTAACAAAAATGATACTATACTTTAAGCCTGAATTCTTGTGGCGGAGATTTAGTACAAATATAGATATAAATTCCTGTTCTTGGGAGATAGTTTATGCAATAATAACACGAGTCCTGAAATTGCACAGATCACAATGTAATAAAGTTCTTGTTTACTAGGAGAGTAAGAAAAAGCTGTTTATTTATAGTCAGTGGAAATGAGTTTGAATTTTGGCTCTTCCACTTGCTTCCTGTGTAACTTTGGGCAAGTCATTAAACTTTTATAGGCCTAAATTTCCCCATCTGTAAAATGAAAGAGCTGGATTAGATTAGCATTGAGGTCTCTTTCTGCTCTAAATTGATGATCATCTGGGGACTGCAGCCTTTTGTCATTGAAAGATTTGATGCAGTTGACTAGGGAAGATGATGAACAGGTCACAGATTTTACTATATTATAGTGACATAATAAATCATTAACAACCCACATATTTAAATGTATCTGTATCCTATTGAGCCATAAGATCTTCTATTTAACAACTAGCTAATTTGCTTCCTTCAATTTTCTCAACACTTCAGGAAGCAAGTAATTTGCATTAGAAATAATGTCCTTCTCATACAAGTACATTTGGCAGGGGCCCTTGAAGTATAAAAACATTGACTCCAGAAAGTCCCTATAAATTAGTCAAAGGACCAGAACGCTTAATACCTTTATAATAATAGATTTCTCCGAAATGATTGTTGTTGTTCAGTTGTTTTAGTCACATCTAACTCTTTGTGATCCCATTTGAGGTTTTCTTGAAAAGGTACTAGAGTGACTTGCTATTTCCTTCTCTGGTTCATTTTACAGTTTAAGAAACTGAGGTAGACAGGATTAAATGACTTGCCTAGGATTACCCAGCTGGTGTTTGAGTCTGGATTTGACTCAATTTCAGTCCTTCTAAATCAAAGGAATCTCAGAGGTCATCTAGTCCAAAGACAAAATGACAGAGGTTAAATGACTTGCCCAAGATTTCATCATAGTGAATGTGTGACCCTGGACAAGTCACTCAATCTCTATCTGCTTCAGTTTCTTCATCTATAAAATGGAGTTAATAATAACCTACTTCCCAGGTTTTGTTGTGAGACTAAAATGAAATATTTGTAAAGTTTTTCATAAACCTCAAAGCATTATATAAATGCTAGCTATTTTTATTAAATGCTAGCTATTATTAGCTTTTTTAAAAAACCACAAAAACGTGAAATTCAAATTCTTTCCAAAAAAAAAAAATCAGGGAAACCAAGGAAATGAATACATTTCCTATTTATTTTCTTTACTTATATTCAGAAAGATGGCATACAGAAATATATTTTGGAGAATGGGATATCCAATTACTTGCACATACAAGTACATTTTGTAGTATATGCTCTAATACTGCTATCCTAACCCCCCCCCCCCCATTTGCATTGGCTTCTAAGGCCCTAGAGCTCAGCTTGCTGCTTTTTCACCTCATAGTTTTGGGGTAACCCAGAGAAGTTGGGGGTGTTGTTTTGGTATCGAAACTAATTTCCACCAGTGTACCTCTCACATTGGTTATCATTTAATGTACATTAGTCAGCCAGATTTAATTAGCTCTTAGAAATGGGCATTTACTAAGATGTTCTAGTATGAACAATTGGTATAAAACATATCTTAGTAGCATAGTCTTTCATAACTCTATACGGAATTTAAAGGAAAGCTGGTTCATTTTAGAAATCACATGTAGTAAAAGGACCAACAGTTTCCAGTTGTCAGAAAAGTTTTCTCACTTAATGAGGTACTTATGAAGATTTTCTTAGGTATGATGTGGCTTTCTCTAGGATCTTAATAAAGTCTTGAAGCTTCATTTCCTCAGTGGAACTATGGGTCTTCAGTTACTAAAATAGTTACTATCATTCTCCACTACTATTCTGGAGGAATTACCAGGATGCTGATTAGAAGTCAAATATTTTCCAATCTTGAGAATTCACAAAGTTATTCTCTAGTAGTGAGAGACACAAAGGACCTTTTCTCAACATTCTCAACAACTCCCTCTTGGGAACTTGACTTGAACTGCTTCCAAAATGGGTTCTAAAATGGCTTGCTATCTTATCCAAGACCTATCCAAGTCAGGGTGTGACTGAATCTTTTTTATCTAATCCCAGTATATGTTCTGTTTATTTTATTTAATTTCACTCTATGATTTTACATTTTTCAAATTACTTAAGGCTTTTTCATACCTTTCACTCATTGATTCCATAGAGGTTGTGTTGAGGTAGTGCTGACTAAGTCAATTCCACTCCTTATACTTTTTTATAGTGAACAGGACATAGCTTGTAGGTAAGGGTAGTTTTTGCTTGAGTGGTATCCCAGTTATACATCTTTCTAAAGGATGACTAGATATATGAAGCAGAATGGATAGAGGATTCTGTGATTCTATCATAATAATGGGGATGAGGAGAAGGGAAATGACATTGTTTTATATTCTACTACTAAACTATTAACATAAAACCTTTTTATTCCACTGTTTCCCTAGTTAGAATATGAAGATAATGCAATCTAATTACTTGCTTAGAGGGCCTCCTAGGGATGTGATGAAAGGATTATTATTAGTAAATAGCCACCATGAAAGAGCTTGAGTTACTAAGGAAAAAGGCATTATGTAAATATATGGCACAATGCATCTCAGAGGACATGGGCAAAAGAAATCTATACCCCAAAGCTGAAAAGCAAGAATTTCTTGTTAGGGATTCTTTTCAGATCTTAAGACTTTACAATTTTATCATATCCACTGCATCAGGATTTCTAGCTGGCATAGTGTCAAAACAAGCACAATACAAGTTGTTATCTCCTATGAACTCTAAACAGAAGTGTACTGGATGGAGAGCCATTAAATGTGGGTTCAGCTTGTAATCCTAAGCAATTTGATGAATCTCTCCCTTGGCCTCAGTTTGTGGACTCTAAAACACTTCATTTAGAGAACAGATTGAAGACTATGCAAAGACATTTGAGCAACTTGAAAAAAAAGATGTTAAAGTAGGTTTTTCATTACATGTACATACACATGGACATATACACACATACTTATACATGTTTGTGTGACAGAGTGTTGGGCCTGGAATCTGGAAGACCCGAGTTCAAATCCAGCCTTAGATATCTATTAGCTGTGTGATTCTGGGCAAGTCACTTAACTGTTTGCCCAGTTTCCTTATTTATAAAATGAGATAGAGAAAGATATGACAAACCATTTCAGTATCTTTGCCAAGAAAATCCCAAATGGGGTCAGACAATACTGAAGTAACTGAACAACAACACATGGGGAAACTGAAACTGGATAACATTAGTGACTCAGTTTAAGTCATATAATAGGCAAGTGTTAAAATTGACATTCTCTTGATTTTTTGCTTCATGCCCCATGACTCACATAATTATATTGTGTCTACTAAGTGCCAGTCACCCACGATCCAGTTTCAACTCAGGAATTATAGTGATGGCATCTCATATTCAGATTCTCTCTTAGAAACCTGCTGTATCACTGGAACTGAAGTCAAAGCAAGAGTATGGTAACTTATAATACCTGTAATTATTCCAACCCATTACATCATCATTTTTAGTTATCATTTAGTGTCTATTTGTGTCAGTAATAAGATCTATCATCCACAAATTTCAGATATCTGTTTTACTTAGTTGGACACAGCTGAGGGCAGGATAATCTAGGAACTGGAGATCTCTTCAGTCTCATGTATAGGTCTCACTGACCCATTAACATTTGAACTGGATCATTAGAGTGTTTAGAATCATAAATCTTCACTAAATGCTATTTTTTGGTTTCCCTCTGTCCCTGAGTTTCTTCATTTGTACAATGAAGATAACACATTTGTTATTGAGAAGTATGAGTTTCTGGCTTCAGGTGCCAAAGATGTTCCTTCTTCCCAGAATCTTCAACTTATGACAGCATAAGATAAAATCATAGATTCCGGGAAATGGAAGGCACATTTGAGTACCCATGAACCCGTTTGTGTAAAAGATAGATCCATTTTTAACCTTTTAAAAGTAATCAATCATTTTGGCATCTGGCAGAGTCCATGAATTCTTCTCAAAATAATGTGTTTTTTTAATTTGTAAAATAAAATAGATAAGATTATTTTTAAAAATCAATAATATTGAAATGGTTGTCAAATTATATATTTTTTGAAAAACCAAACTCAGAGAGGTGAGAACCAGAGAGTAATAACTTGTAGAGTATATAAGGGATGGTAATATGAGGTAAGTCTGAAAAAATAGGTCAGTATAAGATTATGAAATATCAGATAAACAGGCTTGAAATTTCAGCATGTGAAATTTACTTAGAATGAAAGATTTTATAACATTCTATAGTTCATTAAGTTCAATGAGGGTTTACTGAATATCTACTCTGACAAAAAAAAATCTTGGGATTGGGATACTTTAGTTGAACTTATAAACTTTTTAAGTGGGATGATGGGGTCAAAACAGATATATTTTAGGCTATGTTAATAACAATATGGCATCTAGAACAATGGAGAGGATACTGGGTCTGTAGTACTGGGGACAGCCCTGGAAATTGTAAGAAGAGGCCAGATTATATATAGTTTAAAAGCCAAAGAGAGATTTTTATATTTGATCATGAAGGTAATAAGGAGCCACTAGAGTTTCTGAATGTAGGGGAGGAAGAAGTGACATGATCAGAGCTGTGCTTTAGTGAAATCAATTTGCTATCTGAGTAGAGGGTAGTCTGGAGTGAGAAGAGACTTGAGATTGGGAGATCAAGCAGCAGACAAGGTCTGAATGAGAGATGATGTGGATTTGGACAAGTGTCAACATTAGAGGAAAAGGGGTATGCATTAAAGATACTATGAAAGTAAAATCAACATGGCTTGATGATAGCTTGAAAATGGGGAAGTGAAAAAATGAAGAATCAAGGATGACACCAGATTTGTGAGCCTCAGTTAATGGAAGATAGTGGAGACCTCAAAAGTAACCAGAAAATTAGGAAGAGAGAAGGCTTTGGGGGAAAGATAACAAATTTAGTTTAGTATACATTTAAGATGTCTAGACACTCAGCTCAAGATGTCTGATAGGCAAGTGGAGATACGAGATTGGAGGGCAGGAGAGAGGTTGAAGTTGGACAAATAAATCTGAGAATCATCTACATAGAATAATAATTGGATCTATGGAACCTGAAGAAGTCACCAAATGAAAGAGAATAGAAAGAGAAGAGGACCAAGGACAGAGCCCTGGGAGAAACCCCTCAGGCAATTAGGTGAGAAACCAGAAAAGAGCTGTGTAGGGAAAAACCAACAGAGAAGAGAGAATCCAGAAGAAGGAGATTGATGGTGTCAAAGACTGCAGAGAGTCAAGAAGAGTGAGGATTGAGAAAAGACCATTGGGTTTGACAATTCAGAGACCACTGGGAACTAGAAAGAGAGCCTATAAGTTACTATATTCAGACTATTTTAAAAAATGTTAGAATTTCATGGACAAACCATGAGCTCATGCCTTTCTAGGCAAGACTGTGTCAAGGGTGAAGCAACATTTGGTGTCTAATTTATTTTGGTTATGAGATCTCCACAGGCAGCTGCCATCTTCCCTGACCCTTTTCGTCTCCCACCCCTCCACCAGGGCACTTGAACAATGGGAGAGAAGTTATGGGGCATTGATAGTGGCAACAGTAGAGAGAGTAGAGACAGAGAGAAAAAGAAGGAACTAGTCAGGAAGAGAAAAGAGACAGACATACAGAAAGGAAGAGAGAGAGGAACAGAAAAGAGAGAAAGGAGGGAGGAGGCAATAAAGGAAAGAGAGAGTGAGGAGGGAAGATGAGAGAGAGAAACAGAGACAGAAAGAGGGAGATAGAGACAGAGGCAGAGAAAATTCAAGTCACATTAAAGGGATGGGACACTCTGGACTATAAGATGAGAGGATGATGGCACAATTGCTTCAGTTTCCTTCTGTACAAGTCAAATTCATAATAATGTATTCATTATCACCCTGGCACACAGTTGCTCTCAGCCAGCTCCCCTACCATTAAACATGAATCTTCTGCCTAGCTGCAGGGCAGAAGCATTATTTTTTGCCCTCTAATTTTGCTGCTCATATCTTGTCTGAGCAGACTGTCTGCTGAAGGGCTTCCATATTAGCATCAAAGGTCCACTCTTTCTGTCTCCCCTCTCACTAAACTTACAAAATGAGGATTTTTTGATTTGCTTCTGTTTTGCTTTTAAGTAAGTCTCTAGGAATACTGAGGTGCAGATGCAAAATTCAGAGCCTGGTTTTGACCCAGTAGAGCCTCAGTATGAGAAGCAGCACCATAAGGGGATCAAAGGCCTGCCTGTGAGTCAGCAAGCCGAGGATTCAAATTCTTCCTCTGACACATACTGGCTATATCAGATCCTGGGCAAATTTCTTAATCTCAGCATCTGGTCTTCAATAAACATGCTGAGTATAACAATGTCAGCACTTAATCTATTACTATACTGATTAGAACAGCTCCTAAAGAACATAGTACACAGTAACAACATTGTGTGATGATCAACTATGATAAACTTAACTCTTTTCAGCAATCCAAGACAATTCCAATAGATTTGGAATAGAAAATGCCATCCACATCCAGAGAAGGAACCATGGAGACTGACTCCATACTATTTTCACTTTTTAAAAATTTGTTTTTTGTTTTTTTCTTTCTTATGGTTTTTCCCTTTTGTCCTGATTCTTCTTTCATAACATGACTAATATGGAAATATGCTTTAAATGGCTGTACATATATAACCTATATTAGTTTGTTTGCTGGCTTGGAAGAGGAGGCAGAAAAATTTGGAATTCAAGATCTTACAAAAATGAATGTTGAAAACTATCTCTACATGTAATTAGAAAAAAGTAAATACTATTTAGTAAAAAAAAAATTAAAACAAGAACAATGACTAAAAATCCCTTTTAAGGATCAAAATAAACTAGTTAAGATAAATATTATTTTCCATCAAGATTACAAAATATAGTAATTGTGCTGGCTAGACATTAAGTAAACCATAGTCATGACTACCATTGGTATTTCCCTAAATTATTTTATTCTCCAATAAGTAGCAATTTAGTGAAGGTTAGAAATGGCATTTCTCATTTTTAAAAATGACATATTACTTATGTGGTGAAAAGACCATTGCATCTGAAAGTTAAAATCCCTGTGTTTGAGGCTGAACTCTGCCATTTATCCACTCAGGTCAGATTTGAACTCAGGTCCTCCTAACTTCAAGGCTGGTGCTCTATCCACTGCACCACCTAGTTGCCCCCAACAAATTGACTTTTAATATCTGTATCTATATGTGGAAAAAAAGAAATAATAATTCGCCTAATACTCATAATGAAAAATGCTATCTGCCTCCAAAGAAAGAACTGATGTCATTTGAAAACAGACCAAAGTATACTATTTTTCACTTCCTTTTGTTTGTGTTCTTGTACAAAATGAGTTATATGAAAATATTTTACATGATTACACATGTATAACCTGTATCAGGTTGCTTATTGTCTTAAGCATGAGGCAGGGAAGGGAAGGGATAGATTGAATTGAGTGGATGAGAGAGAATGGATGAAAGAGTGGACGCAACTCAAAACTTAAAAAAAAAAACAAATGTTAAAAATTGTTTTTACATGCAATTGGGGGAAAATAGAATATTATTTTTAAGTCCTCCCCCTCACAGTATAGTCAAGAGTAATATGCTTTGTAAATTATAAAGCACTATAGAAAAATGAGCTATTAATATTAAAAGTGTTCTCAGTTTCCTGTATGTAAGCTTGAACCAAGAAGCAGCAAAATGCAAAAGTTAGTTGCAAAATGTTAGTGAACTCATCCATATTGCACAAAGTTAGCCAGAAGAGGTCGCTAACTCAATAATATAGGCAAGATGCCTAAAAGACTAACATTTATGCTTCAGTTACAGAATGCCCTTTATAAGTTATTTGGGAGATTTCCAAATCAATTATGCAATGTTTTGGAATACTCCACACTATGGAAGTAATAATTTCAAATCAGCAAAATGAGTTGAAATATGAACTTACAGAAAATAAAATTGTGTTGAAAAAAATGTCAATGTATGTTAATGATGGAACATTTCAACTAAAATTTAATTAGCATTTATTAAGCTTTTACCATATATAAGTTCTGTGGTAGGTAAAAAGGATTAAAAGCCCCAAATTAAAACTAGTCCTAGCCCTTGCCCTTGAGGTCTTTATATTTTATTGAAGTATAAAACATATAAACAGACCATTAAATGTAGGATAATTTGAGAAAGAGGGGCAACTAGGTGGCACAGTGGATAGAGCAGCAGGGCAGAAGTCAGGAAAACATATTACTGAGTTCAAATCTAACCTCAGAAACTTATCAGCTTTGCCTCAGTTTCCCCATCTGTAAAATGAGCTGGAAAAGGAAATGGCCAACCATTCCAGTATCTTTGCCAAGAAATTCCCAAAGGGGCTCATAAAGTCAGACATGACTGAGAAGTGACTGAACAAAAACAATTTGAGAAAGAGCAAGAAAGCACTAATAACACAGACCTCATTAGCAGACCTACCTAGGAGCTTCTGCAATACTAAAATAGTTTTTTAGTTTGTTTTTTGATATCTTTTTTCTTGACATCTTGATAGAAATATGAAGTTGAGTGTCAGCACTTACACTGAGTCTAGTCTGAGTTAAGGGAGCTAGGAGTTTTGTTTTGTTTTGTTTTTTGATCTGGCTATATTCTCCCCATCTTTTATTCATCCTCATAGAGTCTGATAGTACACATTAAGTCTTCCATTCCTCAGGGACAAAAACTTCCAAGATAAGTAAAAAGAAAACTTTCCAACTCTCTTCTCTGAAGAAAACCCTCAAGATAATTTAGAGGAAATCTTAAGGAACAATGACAAAGGCAGGGTTACAAAAAATTTGGTTAAAAATAAAAGTCTTGTGGCTCTTTTCAACAATGAGGTGACAGGTCAATTCCAATAAACTTCTGAGGGGAGAGAACCATCTGTATCTAACGAGAAGACTATGGGCACTGAATGTGGATCACAACATAGCATTTTCACCTTTTTTGTTGTTGTTGCTTGATTTTTATTTTCTTTTTCATTTTTTTCCTTCTTGATCTGATTTTTCTCATGCAGCATGATAATTGTAGAAATATGTAAAGAAGAATTGCACATGTTTGACACATGTTCAAATACTTGCTATCTAAGGAAAGGGGTGGGAGGAAGGAAAGGAGATAAAATTTATAACATAAGGTTTTGCAAGGGTGAATGTTAAAAATCATCTATGCATATATTTTAAAAAATAAAGCAAAAAAAAAGTCTTTCAGATCTGGAGGTTCTTTGAACTCAACCATGATACTAAACTTTCTGAAAATTGCTCAGTTTATGATAATTTCAATGATTATACTTTTAATGGAGAATTTATTAAGACTTGGTAAAAATTGAAGTTCCTTTTATGGACTACTAGTTTTCTTGTTTTGACAGTTAAGCATAAGAATGTCAGCCAATTTATTAATCTATGAAAAACAGAATTTAGAATTATCTTATTTTTTCAGAGTTTTACACTGGGCTCCATGCCAATTTCATTTTGGGCTCATCTGGGCAGTTCAGGCCAGAAAGTGTCTCTATTAGAGAGAACCAAGAGAACTGAGTAATAAATATCATGCTGACATTTCTTTTCCTAAAAGAGGCAAAAGATAAAAATTTTCTTTTGCTGGAAAGCTTGTATTAGCTTGTATTATCTAAGGAACTAATCCCTGTGGAGAAGGAGTCCACTATCACCACCACCACCACCAACAGTGACTGCCCCTAGCAGATAAGATTTGGGAGCAATAGCACTGTCCCCTAGCCACCATCCTTCCTTTCAACCTGCTAGAGTTCTCATCTCTTCAGCAGCTGCAGCTACTACAGACCTAGAAAAGAAAGTTTTCATCACCAATCTTTAGGGCTCTCAACTTCACATCCGATTTTATCAATAGAATCAGTTCCTCCTTCTCTACAATGAATTTTTTATTATAGGGAACAAGCATTTATTAAACAACTATAATGTGCCAAGCACTGTGCTAAGTGCTTTACAAACATCATCTCAGTTGATCCTCACAACAAATGATTTGGCCAGCACCATGGAGCTAGTTTCTAAGGCCAACTGTCAACTCAGGATTTCCTGATGCTTGGCCCAGTGTTCTATGCACACTGAGCCACGTAGCTACCTCTAATAGCCAAATAGTTGGGAGGATATTTTTCCCTTTGTTTCCAATCCAAATCCCCAATTTTCTTAAGATAATTATGCATCTTGAACTGCTCCACTTCCTCTAAATGAGAAGAATGTTGCACACTTTGGTTTCCTGATCTGCTGTCTCTTATCAGACATCACTCTACAGATATTTTTACTGTAAGCAACTATAAGCCCGTGATCATTATTGATGAAGGCTGGCTGATCTTTGTCATTTCGATAAAAATGTATGTCAGTGGTCTCCTGTCCACTGAAGACTGTCCTTATCTCATTGTTTACATGCCTTGACATAATATTTTTACAAGCCCCTGTACAATCTGGGATCTAGAGTGATAGCCACGGACAAAGTTAGCTAGTTTTGGGGCACATTCAAAGATATATTTTAACTTGTCTTCTCTGATCAAGACAACGATCCAAAATAATTCCAAAATTCTCATGATGACAAGTGCTATCCTTCTCCAGAAACAATGAACTCTGTGCACAGACTGAAGTACACTTTTCACTTTATTTTTCTTGGTTTTGTGTATGTGTGTATGTGTGTATGTGTCTCCTTTTCTAACATGACTTATATAGAAATATATTTTGCATGACTTCATGCATATAATCAATATATGCTTGCCTTTTCAAAGGGAGGGAAAGGGGCTAAAGGAAGAGAATTTATAACTCAAAAAATTTAAATGAATTCTTACAGTTTTTTAAATGTAATTTGGAAATATTTTGTGAAATAAAAATATTTTTAAATTAAATTAAATTTTTAAAAAATATACTTAATTAGAAAAACACAGTACAAAAACCAAACCAACACATATGTCCATCCATACTCATAGTCCTTATGAATTCATACCACAGTATTTTATCTTATTATTCCATTGTACATAACAGGCACTCAGAAGGACTAGGTTTAAATTTCAAATTTGTTCTGTGGTAAGATGGAAAGAGAGCTGATCCACAGGACTCTGATTACTTAGTAAATGGATGACTCTGGAGAAATAGTTTCTTCACCCATAAAGTAGAGAAAAATACTTTAATTATTTCACAAGGTTTTTGTGAAGGCCAAAAGAGATTTTTATGTACATTTATATGTATATACATATATACACATATCTATCATTTAAAGAATTTTACAAATTTATCATTACAAGTTGAATGAATGACTCACAATTTGTCATGAATATTATAGTCACTCAACAAACATTTGTTGCACAATTAAAGGGATGCTGAGATGAATAAGATTAACTATTTGTCCTCAAGAACAGGAAAAGATATACATATATGTATATATGTATGTATGTAAAATTATAACATAAGGCTTTATTTAGTGAGGAAGCAACATGAGCAGCTAGAATTGGAGTCAAAGGTTTTGTGGTTGTTAAGCCATTTTTAATTATTTTTTTACTTTTCTGATCCCCTGCTGGGTTTTCTTGGCAAAGATTCTGGAGTGTTTTGCCATTTCCTTCTCCAGCTCATTTTACAGATAAGGAAATGGAGGCAAACAGAGTTAAGTGACTTACCCAGAGTCACACAGCTAGGAAGTATCTAAGGTCATTTTGAACCCAGGTCTTTCAGACTCCAGCCCAATACTCCATTCACAGTACCACCCAGCTGCCCTATTAAGGACCTACCTTCAAATCCCAGCTCTGCTACTTCTGAACTTGGAAAAAGAATACTAATAGCAAGTAATTACCTAGTACTTCAAGATTTGTAAAGTGATTTATATGTGTTATCCCATTTTGTCATTTAACTTCTCTTGGACTCAAAATCTTTATCTATAAAATAGATATATAAAATATATTTATATATTTTTGTCTATATAAAATATATAAAATAGCTATATAAAATAAGAGAGGACTATAAAATAAGAGATTTACTGGTCCCTAAATTCCCTTTTACCTCTAAATCTAATCCTATGAAGTCATAGAAGACCAATAGGAAAAGGGAACTATAGGAGTTTAGAGTAGACAGAGGTCACTTTTGGCTGCATTAAGTATAGAAGACTTCACAGAAAAAATTATATGTAAGCTAGGCTTTGAAAGAAAGTTACAGCTCTGACAAAGGAGATGGGCTGGTGTAGAAGTTGTAGCAGGCAGAGTGGGAAAGTCATTATCTTTTAGGAAGAAGAAATTATATAAAGCAAAAGTGTGGCAGCAGGAAAATCCATTGTATATAGGATGTGAGCCATTTAGCTTGCCTTGAACATTGATTATGACATGCTAACTATTGTAAAGGTTTCAAATTCTAAATATCTTCATCTCTTCCTACATAAGCTAAATAACTTAAAATTATTCTTCTACAGTTTTATTTTGATAAAAAAAAATTATGGCACTTACTTTCAGCTGGAAATTTCTTGGCTCGTTCCTCAAAAAACCACTCTCCAGTTTTTATTTTTGCATCTCTGAAAAACAAATGAAAAGGCAAACCTCAGGGAAAAGAAATGTGAAAAATATAAATGGAATTCTGTTCTGCACAGTACAAGGAGAATACCAGATGAGGGAACCAAGGTACAGGGAAGTTAGCTCACACAATGATAGATAACCTAGGTCTTTCCTAATTCTTTGTCTAGTGTTCATTTTCCCATACTGTGCTATCTTTATATTAATTAACATATCATTGTTGGTTATTAATAATAATATGTTATATAATAATTATTAATAATAACATTGCATATTATCAAAAGTATGGTTAGTCAAATCACGCCATGCTACTTAAAAGTAATGCTATATTCTGGTACTTTAGCCATGTAAGAATTCATTTTGACTGAATCAAACCAATGGCAGGCATTCCAACCAAGTATGAAAAGAAGGGTATAATCTGACTCAGGCCTTACATTTTGGGAGACTAACCAAGTTATACAGGGTTCAGAGAAAAGATATGTAGCATCTCATGGACTAAAATCCCACAGGAAATGCCAGTCAAACCAGGGAACATGGGGAGTTGCCCCATGTTTGAAGATATCAAAAAACCAAATTATAATAAAAAAAGAAAAAAAAGAGTTATTTTTTAAAATAAAAAGATATGGGTGGACAGGGTACTTCCCAATCAAGTTAGAAAAAAATGAACAGGGGTAGCAAAGAAAGAAAGAAAGGAAGGAAGGAAGGAAGGAAGGAAGAAAAAAGAAAGAAACCAGAAAGAAAGGAAGAAAGAAAGATGAACAGAATGTGGGCACAAGGATTAAGTAACAGAGGATGAATATAAAAATGCCAAAAATCCCAGTGGAGATAGTGTTATTAATGCTTCAGTTCAAAAGCTAACAAGAAATGGTAAGGTTAACAAAATATTCTTAATTTTTTTGCACTTTTTTCTTTTAGCTATATTGAGTATTAAAGAAGAGATAACATTACCAGTAAATGTGGATGAGAAAATAATAAGCAATAATGCAGACAAAGGTAGAGCTGCCCATTTTTATTTGGTTTTTGTTTCCTCTGCCAAGGAGATGGTTATTTAACTTGAAAGGAAAAGGACAACAATAGCTAAAAGAAAGTTGATACCCGAGATAAGAGAGAATTCTGCTAGCCAGAGAACATCTTGTACCCTATAATGAATTCAAGTCATCTGGCTATTAGGATGTATCCTAGGATAAGGAATAAAGGTGGCAGGTGAGAGGGAGTGTCGAGCCACTTTTATTGATCTTGGAAAGATTATGGAGAACTAGAGGGGCCACAGGAATAGAGAAGAATAAGAATTACTGCAGCTTTTTAAAAGGGGAAAACATGGAATCTGTGCCCATAAGCTAGGCTTTAATTCCTAGGGAAATTCCAGAATTTAAGTATCTAGACCAGAAGTATCAAGCATCCAGTGCATTAGTCCCTAGTGTGGCCAGAACCAGAGAAAATTGCAATTGGGAAATAATTAATAAAACAATTAAAAATACAATAAAACACAGATAACATTACATTTTAAAACTTAGTCAATAGGTGGCCAGAGATCCTTATATATAGATTAGTGACTTCATTTCTATTTGAATTTGATATCCTTAGTTGAGAGGATAAAGAGGTCATGGCAGACTTTACACAGGATTCCTAGTCTGGTAGACAAGTATTCCATTCTAAAGATATAGTTTGCTTAGATTTTAGCAAGTATTTGATAAAGCCCATCATATTATTCTTATGGACAAATTAGACATACAAAATAGAGTGGCATTAGGTGGATTCAAAGCTGGCTATATTTCTAGACCAAAAAGAGTTGTCATTAACCATTTGATACTCACAACTCAGCAAAGGAGTCATTTGTCCATTAGCTACTCCTTAGCCAAAAGTACACTTGTTGAGGAGTATGCTTTAAGTTTGGGTCAACCCTCCCTGGGAACCAAGGGTATGAAGGTTCTGTGTTTGGTCCAGTGGCAATATTTTTGTTAATGTCAGTATAGTAATATAAAAAGAGTTTTGGATTTGGAGTCACAGAAATGGGGATTGACCTGCCCAGGGTCATACAGCGAGTAAGTGTCTGAGGCTGAATTTTTTTTTTTTTATTTAATAGCCTTTTATTTACAGGATATATACATGGGTAACTTTACAGCATTAACAATTGCCAAACCTCTTGTTCCAATTTTTCACCTCTTACCCCCCACCCCCTCCCCTAGATGGCAGGATGACCAGTAGATGTTAAATATATTAAAATATAAATTAGATACACAATAAGTATACATGACCAAAACGTTATTTTGCTGTACAAAAAGAATCAGACTCTGAAATATTGTACAATTAGCTTGTGAAGGAAATCAAAAATGCAGGTGGGCATAAATATAGGGATTGGGAGCTTGTGAAGGAAATCAAAAATGCAGGTGGGCATAAATATAGGGATTGGGAATTCAATGTAATGGTTTTTAGTCATCTCCCAGAGTTCTTTTTCTGGGCATAGCTGGTTCAGTTCATTACTGCTCCATTGGAAATGATTTGGTTGATCTCGTTGCTGAGGATGGCCTGGTCCATCAGAACTGGTCATCATATAGTATTGTTGTTGAAGTATATAATGATCTCCTGGTCCTGCTCATTTCACTCAGCATCAGTTCGTGTAAGTCTCTCCAGGCCTTTCTGAAATTATCCTGTTGGTCATTTCTTACAGAACAGTAATATTCCATAATATTCATATACCACAATTTATTCAGCCATTCTCCAACTGATGGACATCCATTCAGTTTCCAGTTTTTTGAGGCTGAATTTGTATTCAGGTCTTCCTAACTCAAGGCACAGTAAGTAATCTATCACTGAGCCATCAGCTGCCTTGAGGTAACAATGGCATGCTGATAAAATTTTCAGTTAGGAAGTGGAAGGTATGGTTAATACCTTGGATCAGGATTTGGAAATCTTTGGCAAAAATTTAATGAGATTAAATTTAGTATTTCAATAAGGATATATGTAAATTAAAATCAATTTTGCAGGTACAAAATGGAAGAAGGAAATGTTTAAAGAACAGTTTACTAGCAGCAGCAGTAACAGCAGCAAATATTTACATAGCTCTTTAAAATTTCCAAAATGCTTTTCAAATATTATCGCATTTGATTTTCACAACAACCCTGGGAGGTAGTTGTTATTATTACAAATATTTTATAAATAAGGGAACTGAGTCCAAGAAAAATCAGGTAAAATAAAAATTAAGCTAGCTAATTAGGTCAAATTTGAACTAAGGTCTTTATCCTAGCCACTGAGAGTTTTTGTATAGGGGAGTAAAGTGATTAGAACTGTTGTTTAGGACAGATGGATTGAAGGGGAAAAGAAAACACAATGGAAAATGTGTGGGTTGGCTATTAAAATTGGCCATAAAATTGGCATAAAGATGCCTGTGCTAGGGTGATATCAGTGGAAATAGAAAAGGAATGAGAGCTGTGAGACGTTGTGAGCTTTGATAACAACTGCTAACTGCTGAGTAAGAGATTAGTGGGAGGGATGATGCTAATATACAAGTATCACTGTGTGTGTGTGTAAATATATATAATATATATAAATGCATCTGTATATACACACATGTTTATGCATGTATGTAATATGTAGATATATGTAATTGCATGCACAGCTATTTATATTCCTATATTCTGTGTGCATATACATGTACGTAATGTATAGGTAAATGTCATACATGTATGCATGTGCCTGTATTCCATATATGTATATGTGTATGTGTATATTTTATATATATATATATATATATATATATATATATATATACACACACATATTCACATCCATATCCCCACAGGTATATCTATACATTATATATGTGTGTATGTGTATAAAGTATAGTTATATCAGATATACTTAAAATTCTGTGTGTGTGTATGTGTGTATGTTGTATAGATTCAGGACTTCTTAAACTTTTTCTACTTGTGACCCCTTTTTGCCCGAGAAAATTTTATGTGACTCTGGATATATAAAATAGGTATACAAATCAAATAATTACTGATAATAAATCATAATTTTGTGGTCCCCATATTCATTTACAAGACCCTCTAGGGGGTTGCAACCCACAGTGTAAGAAACGAGAATATATATAACATGTAACTTTGTGAACATATATGTATATATAAAGATATTATATGTATACATCATATTTAATATAATATATTGTATTATGTATATAATATATGTCATGAGAGAGAGGGTTTTTTGGGGGGGGGACTGTAATGCATAAACAAAGGCTGTTAATGTTAATATTAAGTAACTGATAATAATTTTCCAGTTTTCATCAGCCAGTCTGCCTACCACAGAGTCACACTAACATTACAAATACACACACACACACACACACACACACACACACACACTCACACACACTCCTTCCTTTCTATTCATCTGTCACAAACTGTCAGAGTGTATTATGCATCAGTTGGCTGGTAACTATTTTCATTGCTGACTAAAGGGTCTTTGGGAAATACTCATCAAGCATTTATAAGCTTCACAATATATTTATAAGACGATTCCTGCAGCCTGGAGTGAAGAAATATAAGAATGGGAAAAGGAACTGGCTCAGCTCTGATCTGTAGCATGCAGAGGGTCAAACAGTGTGGTCACTATTGTTCAGCCTCAGATTCCACCCCACTGACATCTGTCCCCTTTTCTCTACAAAAGCCATTGCCTTCCTTCAGTCACCTGTCACCTCTCAGTCAGACTCCCAATGGGTTTCACTACTTCAGGTTTCTTCCCTCTCCAATCTGTCCTCTATTATTTGGTTATTAAAATTATATTAAGGAAATATAGGTCTGCCCTTGTCACTCCCATCCTCAATAAACTCTATTTACCTCTAGAATAAAATAATTATTGTGTTTTGCATCAAAAGTCCTTCACAACCTGATTCTAAAGTCTTTCTAACTTTTTTTGTATATTAATACCTGGTTCTGTCAAACTCATCTTCTTGTTTATCCTCAAGTCATATCATATTCTGCATCCCAACTATGCTTCCATCAGGTCCGTCCCCTTGGAATGCACTCCTTTTTCACTCTTGTTTCTCATATACCCTACTTTCCTTCAAAATTCAGCCCCGAAGCAACTACTCTATGAAGCCTTACTTGATTCCCTGGCTGCTATCAACTTCTTCCCCTCACCTCCAAAATAACCTTTCATTGATTGGTCTGTATTTTGTATCCATTTACTCGTGTCCTGAATAGAATGCCTTTCTTGAGGATAATCTGTTTCTTTTTTCTTTGTACACATGTAAGAACTTATCATAATATCTGGGATATACTAGGTGCTTAATAAATACTTGATTGATTTATAGAAACTGCTTCCAACAAGAAAGAAACTTGACTCTGTGATCCAGGCTAATATAGTAATAGAGACTTATGAATCCATGAGTCCTCAAAATTTTTCTTTCTAGCACTTAAAGGAAGGAACTATGTCAAGAAAGTGTAACAGAGATTAATGGTGCAGTAAATACATTCTCATTTGAAGTTCCCCTTTTTATACTAAGAATGTCTCTTTCATCCTAATAAACATGACATGTTTCATCAAACTGAGAATAAGATCTGTGTACTGGACTGAAAAAACTTCTACCTGATGGATGTACTGACTTTCATATTCAGACATAGCATAGCATTTTGGCTCTGACTCAATATCCTTAATATGTATACTTTTAAGTTCTTTTTTAAAAAAATAGTGGTGATGGACTCAGGGTTGATCCATTCAGCATCTTCCATCTACTCATCCTTGTGACTAACAATATGTATCTGTGAGACAAAAGGATGACAAAAAATAGGGATGTGGTCTATGACTGTGGAAGAGCAAAGCTAAGTGCCCTGACCAGGGCCCAAGAGTTAGAGTACTATGGAATTAAAAGGGACCTCTTATGGGCTGTTTAGTCCAATTTAAATCTGTTCAAGAAACCCTTCTACTATATTGCCAACAAAAGGTCATTTAGTCTCCGCCTGAAGGCATCCAGGAAAAGAGAAAAACTGCTTCCTCCAGAGTCAGCCATTTCATTTTTGGCAGCTCTAATTGAACTTATTTCTATCAATAGCATGCTATAAATTACTGTACAAACAATATAGATACCTGATAAATCTCGCTTATTTATCCTCATAAAGACATGAGTATCATGGGAAATATTAAGTGTGAGGGTAGGGGTAGGAAGAAAAAAAATCTTCTATAGAGGAGCCACCCACTTTATTAATGACCTTCCTTTGAATCGTTAAATACTTTAAATATTTAAATGTAAATACTTAAAATATTCTTGAAAAATCCTGAAAGTCTTGGAGCATCTAGGTGATGCACTGAATAAAGTAATGGGCCTGGAGTCAAGAAGATTTATCTTCATGAGTTCAAATATGGCCTCAGATATTTACTAGTCATGTGATCCTGGGCAAATCATTTAATCCTTTTTGCTTTAGTTCCTCTTCTGTAAAATGAGCTGGAGAAGGAAATGGCAAAGTACTCTAGTATCTCTGCCAAAAAAATCCCAAATGACATTACAGAGTCAGATATTACTGAAAAATGGCTGAATAGTGGCAGCATTTAAAAAGTCTTACTTACTTACTGTACAAAGATTTTTGGGATACATTGTATTTGGGGGAATATCAGTACTGCATTTAGGCTATCCATCTGGTATCCTGCCTTCATCCTACTTGACTAGCCTGCCTCTCTGCATAGATATATACATATACATACACATATCTTTAATAATATCTTTTTATGAGATTATTTGTACATAAGCCGCTGTTGAATAAATGTTTTAACCTTCTTGCATTGGCCATGTCTCCATTGCTCTTTGGGTCACCTGCATTTGAGATATTTCGGAGAGAGCTCTCCTAAGATTTACTGCCACCTAACATCACTAGGAGAAATTGAAGCTTAAATTGTTGGACTTTTGTGGCATGAAGCAGGGAATCATTAAAAATATTATATCTTTTCTCCAATCCAACTTACAATCTCGTTTTTAATCCTGGGCCCAGATAATTGTCCACCTGCAGCACTTGCAATTAAATTACACGTCACCTTGTAAAGAACATTTTTTGCAATACAAGAGAACAAGTTAGGCAAGCATATTTGTAGTCATGCTACCATTTGATATCTCCTTAGTTGTATCTGTCAGTTATATTGATGAGATCTAGATTTCAGGGTTCCTGATCAGGGAATCAAATGATGAGATTAGGGTTCCTGGTGGTCAGGAAATTAAATGATGGGGTGGCAGATTCGGGGTTCAGGGAACCAAATGAAGAGGTTTGGCTCCTCTAAATCCCCTTAAGATTTGGAGCAAGGTAGGGAGTTGTGGCGGCACAGAGGTCCTTTATAAAGGAATTTACAAACCCAAAAAGCTAGACTGATAAAAAGCATTGGGAAGTCAGCCTTTGCTATGTGTGAATAAAAAGACTGAATTCCTTAGTGGCAAGGTCCTGGCAGAGAGATATAAAGTTTCTACTAAAGAAATCCCTACAGAGAGGTATAAAGTCTCGTTAAGGAAATAGGCAAGAAAGATAAAGAGAGGGTAATGCTGAAAAAGAGTATCATTTCAGCAGGCAAAAGGTTGTTGCTATGACAGGAAGAGATTCCTTGGCATGTTAGGTTCTCTGCAAGGACTCAGCCCCAAGTTGCCATTTTTATAAGGAAATCTGAGAAGAAGTTTCAATTCCCTCAATGCTGTCACTGCCCCCCAGGCCTAGATGAGATCACTTACTAAGAATGGTTTTGAGCCAACAATAGAGGTCAATAGAAATCTAGATCTCCTGCTATATGAGATTACTTCAACTAGTCCCATCAAAATAAACCACTTTATCTTGGTTCCCTGGGGCGGGTTTCACAGAGGGAAGGCTCAAGGAGAATCTCTCTTTCAAAGAGCTTTAGAGAGAGTTTGGGGGCTCCCCTCATCAATATGATTTTAATCCATGTGTAGGAAAAACCTTTTTCAGGACAGTTTTTAAAAATGCCCTTTATTCCATGAAATCATTTCTTTTAATAAACAAGGACTTCCAGTAAAAAGGCAGTGAGATGAACCTAGAACCTCTGAAAAGACCTTGGTAGCCCCAACTTTGAGATTTTGCCATCCTATAAATTAATTCATTTCCACTTGATATTTATGGATTAAATTTGTGCAGAAAATAGTGAGCAGAGCTGTCAGAGATATGGATGAGGATAGTTTCTTTTTAATCTTGATTTATCACTGGATGATTTTAGATGAGAAATAAATTTTTTTCCATCATTCAGGTAATTCTTGAGTTTATTTTCTATACTTCCCCACACAAACACACTGTATTTCTTGCTCAGTTACTTTAGAAATCATTTTAAAAAGTAGATAATTATCTTATGGATATTTCAGAGACATGACTAGCATTATATGTTCAAGGGTAAGCAGGGCATGGGAAGAAACATCCTAAAAATAAATTTTCAAGGCAAGTCCAGTTGGGGTGGGGAGAGATGACAGGGGATATAAGGCCTCATGGGGCAATACCATGAGTTTGATGATGAAGAAATTATCACCAAAGTAAAGGAACAAGATAGGCCCCAAAAGGACCAAAACTTCACTAGGAAAAGTGGAAGAAAGAAGATAGCACAACAATCAACAAATATTTCTTAAGTATCTACTCCATGCCAAGTGTGCTAGTGATTTCCAACTTTACTAACTTAGTTTTTCTAACTAATGCTAAATTCAACTGTTTCTCCCAGTTGAAGAAGTACAAGTACTTTAAATACCCTCTAAATTTTGGTGCTCTAAGGCAAAACTCCAGTTTGCCAGCCTTAGTTATGGCTCTAGGGTATTATAAAGAATGAAAGATAGAAATTACTTTTTAAATTTTATTTAACAAATATTTTCTAACAAAATGAATGAAAGTCCCTAGCAGAAACAGGAATTCGAGAGTATCACCATTGTCAAACACTGAACTCAAAGTGTTCTCTAGAGTAATATTTTTATTTTACATTGGAATTGCTGCTATTGGCAAGTGTTTAAAACATCACTTCCCTGTTTTGCACAGCAGGAAGAATCAGCACTTCATCCCTACAGTTCCATAATATATTCCCATCATTTACTGGACAAGAATAAGGAGCTTAGTATGCAGAGCTAACATTCTTTAAAAGCCTGAAATAATATTATGCATCCCACTTATGGGTCTGCTCTTTGACAATATTTTAGCAGCTAGGAAGCTCTGAACACCAGCTGATCTGTCTCATTAATATGGTTTAAACACCAAATGCTTTTCAACATGATAGAACACTGTCAAATGAAGCCACATGCCTCTTTTATATCGCATATGTAGAGGCATATACTAATTTGCAATTAGATCAACAATCAGCAATTGCAATAATTTTTATGTGTACATATTTGGAGAACATCTTATACTAAATTATCTCATATCTAAGTCAGTTTCCTTGTAACGAAATTAGCTAAGTTTCTCTCCACACCCAGATTCTTTAATATGATATCAATAGTTTGTAGAGGGAAATAACTGATTATTGTGATTAAAACCGGGTAACTATGGCTGGAGCTAGAGAATTAAGATGAAGATAAAGAAGTTATTTTTCTCAAGCTGATGACAGAATATTCTGCAGTAAACCTGACAATAGTCTTATATTAGTGTATCCCTGACACCAAGGATACAGTTTTGCCCAGTTATATCTTTTGTGAAGATAAAATTCTATCTTTTAGTGACTGCTTTTTGTCAGCAGGGAGGCTTTTGAAAAGTCTCTCCTTAGCAAGAAATTTCTAGGAATAACTATTTCTTCCCACCTCCAACCCCTGCATCTCTTTAGGTCACAATGGTCAGGGATTGCATTTCATTATATGGGGAAATAAGAGCTAGGGGAGAAGGTGACATCTGCCAAAGGCTAAAGAAGAGAACTCTCTGAAAGGAATCCACATGTGCAAAAATGTTTGTGGCAGCCCTTTTTGTAGTGACAAAAACTGGAAACTGAGCAGATGCCCATCAATTGGAGAATGGCTGAATAAGTTATGGTATATGAATGTTATGGAATATTATTGTTCTGTAAGAAATGATTAGCAGGATAATTTTAGAGAAAGCTAGAGAGACTTACATGAATTTATGTGAAGAGAAGTGAGCAGAACCAGAAGAAAATTATACATGGCAATATCAATATTATGCATTGATCAATTCTGATGGATGTAGCTCTTTTCAACAATGAGATGATTCAGACCAGTTCTAATGATCTTGGGATGAAGAGAGCCATCTACATCCAGAGAGAGGACGGTGGGAACTGAGGGTGGATCACAACATAGCATTTTCACTCTTTTGTGTTGTTTGCTTGCATTTTATTTTCTTTCTCATTTTTTCTTTTTTGATTTGATTTTTCTTTTGCAGCAAGATAATTATATAAATATGTATGCTTATATTGGATTTAACACATATTTTTTTTACCATGTTTACCATATTGGATTACTTGCCATCTAGGGAAGGGGGTGAGGGGAAGGCAGGAAAAAATTGGAACACAAAGTTTTGCAAGGGTTAATGTGAAAAAATCATCCATGCTCAGTTCCAGAAAATGCAGCTCTGCTTCTTGAGGGTAGGAATTATTTCATTTTTTGGAATCGTTTGTATCATTAATATCTAGTACAGTGCTGGTCACACAACAGGGACTTAATTTTGAAAATTAAAGTTTTAATTAAAAAAAAGGAAGAGAACCTCTAAATCTGAAAGGAGAAGCAATAGGACATAGGAGAAATATAGCTGAAATTGAATCTGAAAGACCTAGGTTTGAATTCTGCCTCTCAATTCAATAGCCTGCACAAAGCCTGGGTTACCTTCTCTGTGAATGGGGACAATAACAGTCGTAGCTTAATATATGGAAAGTACTTTGTATATCAGAAAGCATTAGACAGATGTCAGCTAATGTTAATTAACCTAAAAGGAATGGATGCATTATGGAAAATACTACTGTGTCTAGTGACTTCTCCCTGAGAGCCAGTCAGTTAAAAATGATCTTTTGAAATGTGTTCTTATGAACCACACATTTTTCATTGTGAAGATATATTTTTTGTAAGGAAATTATGACATACGAGAAAATTTTGAAGGTTCTATCTGCTTGGAAGATTAAAAAATGAAGGCAGAGAATCATATTCTACAATGTGTCTCTTTATTTATACCACCAACAGTAGTTCCTTGAACCCAAATATCCAGTTCCATTGACCAAAATCAGTACAGTTGTGGCTCAGTTCCAGAAAATGCAGCTCTGCTTCTTGAGGGTAGGAATTATTTCATTTTTTGCAATCATTTGTATCATTAATATCTAGTACAGTGCTGGTCATACAACAGGGACTTAATAAATGTTTGTAATGATTTCAGTGGTTAACCCTCAATCTCAAAAAACAGTAGATCAATTTGCTTAAGGGACTAACCTGAAAGTTTGCTTCTACTCTGCTTTTAGAAATGTTAAAGGAATCTTATCTAGTTTGAAACCACTGAAGTCATCCCAAATCAGACTCAGAAAAGACCTAAATTCTCTGTTCAGTTTTGGAATTGATCAATCTTCTTAGAAATCTAGGCCCATCCTCTGATGACCTGGCCTATATACAACATTACTTTTAAAAAATTTCAATTTCCTTTCCTTTTTCTCCCTCTCCCCATACTTTCTCTCCTCATTCCCATTCCTTATTTACCATCAATAACAATTAGCAGGGGTTTTTTTCTGCTTTGTCCTTCCCTATTCCCTTTCCCTCTGCTATAGAAATTTCTTATTAATGCAACAAAGAGTCAAAAATTTTGTGCTAAGTTTCACCATTTGTTAGAATTCCTTTATTTGGATAGCTTTACCAGTAGCATTTCTGATAAATATTAGAGAGAAGCAAAATTAAAAAGAAAACTTTCAGGTATCTGGGGTCTTAAATGCAGTCTATTTTGAACCAGGACAGAAAAGCAATTTTCAGAAACCAGCCATTAGTTTCTCCTTTTTCACTTTCAACCTTCTTGTGTTGATCCAACTTCTGCTGATTCCAATCCCCATCTACCCAATCCCATCATTTTAAAGTTAATGAATAAGAATTTATTTGCTCTCCTTCCTACTTCCCTCTATGAGGGGGAATGAATGAGTGAGAGGGATAAAAAGAAAAACAAATTCCCGGTAACAAATATGCATGATCAATCTACCCATCTTAATTCCCTGTAATTGGAGATATCTGCTTTTGAATGCTAAAACTGATCTCCCAAAGGTTACCAATGATTTTCCTGGTGAAATTCAGTGGCTTTTTCTCATAAATCAACTAACTACTTAATTTACTTTTTCAGACTGGCTTCATATTACTTCCCCTCAGGATTACTACATTTCAGCTAACATGGCCTATTTGTTGTTCCCCATATGTGATGTTACAAGCTGTTCCGCATGCCAGAAATCTCTTTCCTTCCTTCCCTCTTGGAATCTTTCAATTCCTTCGTGGTTCAAAGTGCCAACTGCTACTTGGAGCCTTCTGGATACCTACAGTTACTAGCTGCCTCCTGTTCTATGCAACGACTCTGAGTTTGACATGTGCACATTATATATATTTACTTTTTTAAGCACATATGATTTCCCTTCAGTAGAATTGAAGATTTGTGGAAATAGGAACCAGTTACTTTGTCATTTACAATTCCTAGTATATTCTTTGCCTATATCATAGTAATTTAATGTGTTTTTTGAAATGAATTAATTCAACTGGTACATATTGAATATATTCTCCCCATCCTCTCTGTAGCCTTTGACCTTTCCTTCCTGAAACTGTCTCCTCCCTTTGTCTCTGTGACATTTTCCTGGTTCTTTTACATTTTTAGATCTCTTTTTCATCCTCCCTTGCTTACTTTTCTAATCTCCTCTTGTCATAGCTATGTGCCAAGCCTTTGCTCTCTGCCCTTTGTTCCTTCAATATTCTCCCTTGCTCAGAGAACTTAACCGCTCCCAAAGTTTATCATCTTCTTCTTCCTCATCATCATGGCTAGCATATATATAGTGCAATAAAGATGGCAAAGCATTTCAGACATGTTAACTCAATTGACCCTCCCAACAATGGTGATAGAGAGGTACTATTATTATTCCTATTTTGAACTGAGGCTCAAAGAGATTCACTTACCAAATGTCAAACAACCGGCAAGGATCTGAACAAAATTCTAATTCAGTTCTCTCTGACTCCCAGTCTAGCCTGGGATGTCACATTACTTCTACTACTTCTATTCAGTGAATTACTAAGTTAGCATCTCTAAATCTGACCTATACTCTGAATTAATATTGACAATAGCTAATTGGACTAAGCCTTTTAGTTATCCTAACATCAACTGTTTTTTTTTTTTTTTTTACCATATCATTTCCCTGCTTAAAAACACACAACAGCTTCCAATTGCCTAGATCCAAAAACTTTCACTTAGTTTTCAAGACTCTCCATGACCTACTTCCCTCTGCCTCGCCCCAGTATCTATCTAACCATATATATATATCCCATTCCTCCCCAGATTGCAATCTTTGTCCTTGACACACAATTCTACTCAGGGTCCCCTCCATACACCAAGATTATTTCTATTACTATCCCTTTACCCATATGCTCTTTCTCTAACCCAAAATGTCACTCTTCATACCAACCTACCTCCTAGCTTGTGTCTACACTTCATGAATGAACTTGAATTCCTCCTCCATAAAGCCTTTTCCAGTTATTAAAATCAACACTGTTCCTTACCTTTTCTGAATTCTTGTTGCCCTCCCAATCAATATTTCATAGCTCAGCACTTCACTAATATCTGATTTTTCCTGTCTATTAGTTTTCTCTTCCCAAATAGGTTGTGTACTTCTTGAGGGCAAACAATACATACCTTCTCCTTCTTTGGCATTTTCTCTAATTTCTGCCTCTGTTCTGTGATTAAAATTTGTATACCGAGCCTAAGTTTGTATTCTTCAGCAATTTTTAAATTATGATTTTTTAATCCTACCCTTTTCATATGTTTCTCCTCATTCTACAGCCAACATCAGGGCCCCCGTCCTGAAAGTAAATGGCCCAGAAAATAGAGCCACCCAGAGTTAAAAGAAAGAGATGATGGTGGGACCCACCAGGAGCTTTTTTGCCAGTCACAATTAGGAGCATATTAATATAAGGCAGCAGCACATATTAAATATTGCAAAGTTTTTAAAGGTTTTAACTTTAACCCTCAGTGATTTTAAAAAATTCTTTTAGCAAAAGAAAGTATACAAAGCTTATTAAACTCAAATTTCCTTTTCATTAAAATGAAGGGAATGAATGAGATAATCCTACAACTTCCTACTTAGTTATATCATCCTATAATATTATAAATAGTTGGTCAAGTGTTGTTTTTTGTTAAAAATGCCTACCAACAACAAGATTATAGGATGATCAATTCTGATGAACATGACTCTCATCAACAATGAAATGATTCAGGCCAGTTCCAATGAAGAAAGCCATCTGCACCCAGAGAGAGGACAGTGGGAACTAAATGTGGATCACAACATAGTATTTTCACTCTTTTTGTTGTTGTTTACTTGCATTTTGTTTTCTTTCTCATTTTTTTCCTTTTTGATCTGATTTTTCTTGTGCAGCATGATTTTTATGGGAATGTGTATAGAAGAATTGTACATGTTTGACATGTATTGAATCATTTGCAGTCTAGGGGAAGGAAGAGGTGGGAGAAGGGGAAAAATTAGAACACAAGGTTTTGTAAGGGTGAATGTTGAAAATTATCCATGTATATATTTTGAAAATAAAAAGCTTTAATTAAAAAAATATGACATAAAAAGGCCTATGAGTAAATAATTGAAATGGACACATCTCTACTTCAATAGCAGTACCTCTGCAAGTTCACTATTAGTATTGCAATTATCTTGTGTATTTTGAAATATCTTGTTTCAAAATAAGGAAGCTGGGGTTTTAGAAATCACATCTCACATACTAGGAGGATAAAGCTTTAATGACATTTAAGCCCAAATATTTAGATTTCAAAACGGTAGCCTTCCTGGGAGATTGCCTCACACAGATATTCAGTTTTGATTTCGGCATCTCAACTCTGAGGAGCAAAAAAAAAAAAAAAGCAAAAAAAAAAAAAAAAACCCAAAGAGTTATTTAACACTCTACTCTTCAAGGTCAATGATATTCAATTTGAAAGATAAAGTAAATTTTGGCATCTGAACTGGAAAAAGATCTTTAAATCCTTCTAAACAACCAGGTTACTAGGGAATAGACCTTTCTGGCAGGTCTATTATTTTCTAAATAATTTTTTACATAAAATAAAATATTTAATATTATAAGGTAAATAAATTAGATTGAAACCCATTATCAAAATATAATTTTTTTTTAAAAATCAAGTTTACAGACACTAGATAAAACAGACCCTGTTCTAAACATTATGCAGTGGAAGTATATATTTTCTTCAGAGCAAGGACCAACTTGTTATTCAATGTAAGTCCTTCTCATGGACTTAACCTACCATAATAATGTTTTTTCTTCAACAAATGCTTATCTAGTTGAACTTAGGTCTCTGGAAAACTGAATTGGGATAGAGGCACTTAATCTACGTTATGTCATTTGATCCTTACAAATAACCCTGTAAGGTAATTTTTTATGTGAAGTTTAGATGTAGGGCACAGGGGACAATACCATCTTGGGTACATTTGTGCTGGGACATGGAGACCCTCCCCCATAGAATCCTTTGGGACCAATTCCAGGTCATCCTTTCTGAGGAACATAAAGGAAAAAATAGAGATTGAGATGTTCTTAAGTGATAGGGATTTCCCATGGCAAAATATATATATGCCTCCTAGACAGGAAATTAATTTCTTCTTCCAATCCCATTCCAATTCCTGTATCCTGGGCCAAGTCCCTGTTTGTCCATGATAGTTTGGGCTTTGTTGAATCTATTAAAGCAAAAAGGGCACCAACCTAATCAAATCCAAGAAATATGAGATGCAGAAGTTTGGCAGTATGGTGTGTGTGACTTGAATGCTAGATGTGCAGTCAAGAGGCCTCAGTTCAAATGTGAACTTAGAAACTTTCTATTTTTCTGATACTGAGTAAATTATTGCACTTCTCAGAGACTCAGATTCCTCATCTGTAAAATGAAGATTAACTACAACTTTCCATTTAGAGTTATTGTAAGTATCAAATGACATAATGGAGGTAAAGTGCTTTGCACTTAAAATGCAATAGAAACATGAATTTGTAGTAATTTGTTGTTATTCAGGGTGTCTAACTCTTTATGATCCTATTTGGGGTTTTCTTGACAAAATGCTTTGCCATTTCCTTCTCCAGCTCCTTTGACAGAAAAGGAAACTGAGGCAAAAATAACTTGCCAAGGATCACAAAGCTAGTTCTGAGATCAAATTTGAATTCCTAAAGATGAGTTTTTCTGATTCTAAGCGCAATGTTCTATCCACTGTACTACCTAGTTCCCCCGTTAAAGTTTATAGTGAATTGCTATAGTATGGAAAGAGAGAAGATAAGAGTTCCAATGGAAGCACATAAAACAACTTAACCCTTCTTTTCTGACTGTATAAGTGAAATGTATGAAGCACCTGAGAAACAATTTAAGTAGATTTGTGTGATGATGTCAATGAAGATAATGCTTGAGGATTTAGAAATTAGAATTCAACTGCTTTATCCACAATATATTAATGCCCTTAATATTCTTGTTCCCACATGGGCTTCATAGAACTGTCACTGTTTTATTTAGGCATGTTTTTAAATCCCAGGGTTACAAACTACTTTCCCAGACTCTTTTTCTAGCCTTTTTTCTTATTTTCTACCTTCACACAAACCACAAAAAAGCAAGTGGATTATAAGCCTCATGCATGAAAACTCATACCAACTTATGCACTCATTCTATTGATTAGTTGGCAGAATGTAAAATAGTTGTGAGCTCAATACACCTTTGATCTTAGGACATCTTTGAATTTAGTATTCCTTGAATGGATAATCCCCAAAAAGGGAATAGAAAAAAATTACATATTTAAAAAACAAAACAAAAACAAGGCAAAGATGATATTAAAACTTTTTAACTACTCCAAGACAAAGTATTTCCATTTTTTTGCATGTATTTTTTTTCCTTACTGCTCCATAGGTTATCAAGAATTTAATCAACTATTGTTCTTTGAGTTTGAGAAAAGAACACTCTCCCTTTGGGATCTGGCCCAGTCATTCATTCTACATAATTACTCTTGTGTAATCAGGGAAGCAGCTCTCTGCTCATAGTATTAAAGCATTAGAGCAGAAAGATCTTTCAAGGAATGTCCTTCTGATTTCACATTTAAACCCTAATCATAATCATATACCCTTTCTTAACAAGATGCAATGAGGCTTTATTGGCTTTTGTGTTCCCAAACCATATTTTCAGGGCATCCTTCAACACAGACTAAGAACATGGGTGACCTTAGGCAAGTAGCTTGGCATTTTAGATTCTTCATCTATCAAAGTTATCATAATTCATGACAAGAATGATGGATTTCACATCAGAAAGCCTGGATTCAAATCTCTATTTTTCTACTTACACCCCGTAGGATCTTGGGCAAGTAATAGCTGTTCCCTGTCTCTTTGGTTTCCTCATTTGTGAAGTGTTAGGGTTGGTTCCTGATAGAGAAGTAATGAATTCAAAATATATTTTCACACATCAAAAATGTGAGATTTTGTTTGCTTGAAAACCCAAACACATTGGTTTTGATTCTTTCAAATTTTTGCAAGGGAAGTGGGTAGAGAAGAGAAGGCTGGTGACAGGGTTAACAAAATAAAGCAAAGTCAGAAAAGAAAATTAAGCATTTTTCAAATGTATAAAAGAAAACAAAGGGAAAGTGAGCAGATAAATTTTGAAAATAACATGTTAAGGCTAAGAGGGTGCCCATCAACTGATAAAAGAGAAATATCATGTAATGTAATGAATGTAATGATATACTATTGTGCTATAATAAATGAAAGGGGCAGTTTCAAAGAAATCTAAGGAGAACTGTAGGAACTGATACAAGTGAAGTAACCTGAACCCAGAGAACAATGTATACAATAACAACAATTCTGTAAATACAAACAACTTTTGAGAGACTTAAAAATGATGACTACTGCAACCAGGATTCCAAAGAGCTGATGATGAAGTTATTTACCCCCTTAAAGAGAAGTGATGGATTTGTATATGAAGAATGAATAAGTTTATTTTATTTGACTGTGTATATTTATCACAAGGGGGTTTTTTAATAGGAGAGGAAAGAAAAGGAGAAAAAATTGTTAATTCAAAAAAAAATTAAAAGTCTTTAAAAGATTCATAAAGCATAAAAAAGAAAAAAATAAAAAATGTATTATAGACAAAAAGAAATAAATAAGCTGAAATTTTCAGCTTCATGTGTAGTTCTCTTTTTCTATTCTATTTTGTCCATACAAATGCTCTGACTTGATGCTTATTAAGTTCATAATTTTATAAAATAATAATAAATGTGGAAAAAATAAAATAAGTGGGATGGACTAGATGGGCTCTAATTTTCCTATCTTCTCTAAATTCACAAGCCTATGAGCTTATGACAGGGTGATCTTTGGGGCCTCTTCCAGCTCTGGCATTCTGATTTCTACTTGCATTTTGCCCCAAAATCTGATTGTATTTTGCATGTCCCTCTGGGTCCTTAATGTGGAGCCAAATCCCTGGCAGATCTTTCCAAGCTGGAAAGGGTTGAATGACTTTGCAACACAGGAGAATTTTGTCATCCCACAACAAGCCTGCCTACGCCTGGAGAGATTCCATTACAAGGTGATGAATATATTTTGGATACAGAGCTCATGAAGGTGCAAAAAAGAATGAAGTTTCTGTCTCCATTCATATAGAGAAATCACAGAGCTTCTGAAATACTGAAGCTGAAATGTCAAAATCTGCACAATAGACTTCAAAAATCTCTTTCCTGAGGGAAAGGGACCTGTATGTGCACGAATGTTTGTGGCAGCCCTTTTTGTAGTGGCTAGAAACTGGAAACTGAATGGATGTCCATCAGTTGGAGAATGGCTGAATAAATTGTGGTATATGAAAATTATGGAATATTACTGTTCTGTAAAATGACCAACAGGATGATTTCAGAAAGGCCTGGAGAGACTTACACGAACTGATGCTGAGTGAAATGAGCAGGACCAGGAGATCATTATATACTTCAACAACAATACTAGATGATGACCAGTTCTGATGGATCAGGCCATCCTCAGCAACGAGATCAACCAAATCATTTCTAATGGAGCAGTAATGAACTGAACTAGCTATACCCAGAAAAAGAACTCTGGGAGGACTAAAAACCATTACATTGAATTCCCAATCCCTATATTTATGCACACCTGCATTTTTGATTTCCTTCACAAGCTAATTGTACAATAATTCAGAGTCTGATTCTTTTTGTACAGCAAAATAATGTTTTGGTCATGTATACTTATTGTGTATCTAAGTTATATTTTAATATATTTAACATCTACTGGTCATCCTGCCATCTAGGGGAGGGGGGGGGGGGGTAAGAGGTGAAAAATTGGAACAAGAGGTTTGGCAATTGTTAATGCTGTAAAGTTTACCCATGTATATATCCTGTAAATAAAAGGCTATTAAATTAAAAAAAAAAAAAAAAAGAGAGAGAGAGAAAAAAAAATTAAATTAAATTAAAAAAAAATCTCTTTCCTGGTACAGTCTAATCTTTCAAGAAAATAATTTTTTTCCGAATGCAAAAGTGCTTAATCTGGGATCCATGTGCCCCAAGGAGTCTCCCCAAAAGATTTCAGGGAGTCCATGAACTTGTCTAGGAGAAATTATAAGAGATTGTATTTTCTTCACACTTCCATGTAAAAGTGAACAAAATAAATTTATCACTTATTAAGTAATCTCTCCAGGATTAGATAGGATGGTCATGGAATGACACAATCAACTCCAAAGATCTCTTCTTCCCCTGATAGAGTCTAATCCTCCAAGAAAATAGCCAGGTTCCCTCTAATTCAGAGGCTCTCTTAACTTGGGATTTATATGCTCCAATCCTTCCCCCCCTCCACAATTTTGGAGAGTCCATGAAACTGCCTAGGGGAAATTTTTTTTTTATTATTTCCTTCAATCATTTATAGAAATTATATTGAGAAGGGGTCCATTTATAGGCTTAATCCAATTGCCAAAAATGTCTATGATACAAAATAAGTTAAGAAATTCTGCTCTACGATTTGGAACTATGTTCAAAGAGTTATCAGACTGTACATACCCTTTCATCCAGCAGTGTTACTACTGGGATTATATCCCAAGAGATCTTAAAGAAGGGAAAGGGACTTGTATGTGCAAGAATGTTTGTGACAGCCTTCTTTGTAGTGGCCAGGAAGTGGAAACGGAATGGATGCCCATCAATTGGAGAATGGCTGAATAAATTGTGGTATATGAATATTATGGAATATTATTGTTGTGTAAGAAACGACCTGCAGGATGATTTCAGAAAGGCCTGGAGAAACTTACATGAACTGATGCTGAGTGAAATGAGCAGGACCAGGAGATCATTATATACTTCAACAACAGTACTATATGATGATCAATTCTGATAGACGTGGCCCTCTTCAATAATGAGATGAACCAAATCAGTGCCAATAGAGCAGTAATGAATTGAACCAGTTATACTCAGCAAAAGAACTCTGGGAAATGAGTATGAACCACTTCACAGAATTCCTAATCCCTCTATTTTTGTCCACCTGCATTTTTGATTTCCTTCACAGATTAATTGTTCACTATTTCAAAGTTTGATTCTTTTTGTACAACAAAATAACTGTATGGGCATGAATACATATATTGTATTTAACTAATACTTAAACATATTTAACATATATTGGTCAACCTGCCATCTGGGGGAGGGGGAAGGGGGGAAGGAGGGGAAAATTTGGAACAGAAGGTTTTGCAAGAGTCAGTGCTGAAAAATTACCCATGCATATATCTTGTAAATAAAAAGTTATAATAAAAAAAGAAAAAATTAAAAAGTTTTTAATAAAAAAGAAATTTTGCTCTAATGCATGCTAATATGAACATAATGTTAATTTGTCTTCTCCCTTTATTTGTGTTTTTCATCTTTAAAAAGTTTTTATTGCACCATTAGATAGCTAAATAATTCAGTGGAAAGAGTCCTGGACCTGGAATCAGGAATTCCTGAATTCAAATATTTTCTTGGACACACTCTATGTGCTTGGGCAAGCTATTTAACTTCTCTCAGCCTTGGTTTTCTCATCTGTAAAAAGGGAATAATAATAGTACCTACCTCACAGAGTTGTTGTGAGGTTCACATGAGATAACATATATAAGGCACTTTGCAAATTTTAAAGCTCTGTACAAATGTTAGCTGTTATTTAATGGATGTTTCCCAGGCATTAGGACTATAATTCAACTAGGGAGTTAAACAGCTAGAAATGAAATCAGGGAAACGTGAGTGCTACCCATGGCAGACGTGTTCAGAACATTTGTTAAAGAAAGGCTTATTTTCAGCTACTTCTTGGGGTTCTTTTCCAAACTCCAACTCTTTAGAGTCATTAAAAGATCAAGAGGAATGAATGAGAACTGCACAAAATAAAAGAAAAAGAAGAAGGAGCTGATCTACAGATGGATCACATCATGATGCCATAACAAAACTGCTATAAATGGCTATAATTTTCAGGTTAGATTTTCTTCATCTATTGTCCATTATCATAGAATCACAGAGGTAGAAAGAACATTGAAGCCGTTCCAAAACCTAACCTTACCCGAACAATAACGCTTTGTACAAAATCTCTGACAAGTCCATTTACAGACCTATAAATTCTTTCATGCAATCTTAATGTAGTACATAGTACAAAAAAAAAGATGCAATCTCTGTCCTCATCCACATATTTCTGGTCACCCTCATCTGGACATACTCCAGGCTGCCCAGAACAGAACTCCAGATGTGGTCCTACCTGGGTTGAGTATAACTGGATGATCACTTTTCTTATTCTGGACATTCTCTCTCTCTTAATACAGCTCAAGGTCATATGAGCATTTTTGACCACTCTATTATATTAGTGACTCACATTGACCTTGAGATTTACTAAAATGCCCAGATCAAGAGGTTTTAAGAACTCTCATCTATTCATGTTTCCCCCACAGAGGTCTGGTTCAGCTGAGTTTCTTTGAATCAAATGTGAAACTTTACACATTCTTATTAAGTATGGCTCATCATGACAAGCTGACAAGATCTTTTGGATACCACTGATTTGGTTTTCCATTATGTTATGTTAGCTGCCCCTCCCAACTTTGTGTTAAATAGATTTGGTAAATATAGCAACAACCACTAGTTTGCAATTAACTTAATTAGCCAATCTGAATTGCTCACCCATCAGCAAAGCAGACAGTGCATTTCCACATGTAGGTTTTCCTCAGAAAGACTCGACACTCGGAACATACTCGGTGGCTGCAACCCTGACACACACCTCCTCGATTTATCACCAAACCCAGAGATTTCTGACACCGTGCACAGAACTTCTCTTTGTTTTCCTGATTTATGTTCTTTGCTGGTCCCCATCGAAGATCCTGCAGGTGCAATTTCAGTTTCCTGGGAACCCAAGGGACCAAATGACAAAATCATAATTTACTACAAGTTGACACTATTCCTCAATCTATTTCTATAAGGTAATTTGGTTCCATTCTCACCCTCTCTAAACAAGGCACATATATTCTATATATATTCTAATACTGTAGTTTTATATATTTTCATATATGCTAATACATTATATTCTATATTCTATATATTCTAACACATTAGATATTATAACATTATAACTGTTACATATTATAACAATATAATAATATAATCTAATACATGATATGTTTAAAATATATGGCATTTTATAATAAATTATAATGCATATAATTAAATAATATATTACATATAAATATGCATTTTCATGTTATAATGTGTTGTGGTACATATAATGATATATTTATATAATGTAACCTATTATGTGTACATGTAAACATATGTTGCATCTTAGGGTGTCTATGATTACATTCTACATACATGTAATAATATATGCAACATGTTATAATGTATATTATATATATATATATATATATTATAATAATTCTACCCTCCCTCCAAAAAGAGAAAGAAAAAAAAGGGAAGACTGGGGGAAAAAAGATAATATAATTATATTAAGTCTCAAAGTAAGGTCAAATTCGCAATTCTTTATGTCCTTTATAATGAAAACTTACAATGCTATTTAACTTATAGTTATGTTTTTTCTCATAATAAGTGTATATATATTTACATAAACATAAAGTAGAGAGTGCAATTATTATTATTTCCATTTTATGGATAAATAAACTGAGACGTGTCTGAAACTTGTTTTATTATTACACAAAATATATGCCAAGCATACCTCAAACTTTTCCCCTCCATCAAATATTTATTAGATTCCTAAAGAAGCAATATGTTATGATAGAAGATTGGCTTCTGAATCAGAAAGATCTGGGGTCTAAATCTATACTGGTGGTGAGACCCTGAACAATCATTTATTAATGGGGGAAAAACACAATGAATCCTTTCGTCATCAGATTAAGTGACAGAAGTTTCAGACTCTGTCAATACAATGGAAAAGAACAGTTGCTGATCTGCATTGGTAGAGGAAACCTCCCAACATCCATAAAATCAAAAGACCAGAACAAATGATAACAGCTTCAATTTATATAATATTCCATTTATATAGCATTCACAATATTTTTCTTCCCAAAATCCCATGAGGAAAGTAATACTATTATCCATTTTTACAGTTGAGAAAAACAAGACTCAGGGAAATAATGTAACTTGCCCACAATCTCACTGCTACTCCCTTATATTGTCAAAGGGTTGTGCTTGGTCTAGAGGTATGAAAAAAGATAAATAAAGATAATGGAAAAAGGAATAAGTCTTTATCTAGTGCTATGTATCAAGCACTCTTTTTAAGGAAGGTATAAAAGCTTTAAGGTACTCAGAAAAAAAAAATCACAAAAAATCAAGTTTATGTCAGAAATTCTTAAAAAAAAAACCCAATTATGAACTAGGATTCAAACAATGAAAACATTCTTCTTGTAGGCAAGTTACTTCTTCACTTTGGGTCTCAGTTTTGATATTTGAATAATAATGGGACTGAGCTGGGTAATCTCTTAGATTGCTTCCAGTAAACAGAGCAGATGTCTGTCAGTGAAACATTAAAGTACTGTAAAAATTAATAATAATAATGAATGTGATAGAGAGGACAGATTTTTATGGAAAACTAATTGATGGCAAGTAGAACCAGGAAAGTAATATACACAATGATTATTAGAATAATAATGGAAAGAAGTGGAAATAAATAAATAAGTGGAAAGAAGAAAAAATAAAATAATTGAAATTGAATGCTACAAATTAGAGTGATCTAGCTTGGCCTCAGATGCAAGGATATGAGAAAGTACCTCCCCCACAGAAGTGAGGGATCATAAGTATGCAACACATATATCAGATTTTCTCATTTTGCTGGTTAGTTTTTGTGAACTTTTTTTTCTTCTTTTCTATTGTAAAGGATAGTTCTCTGGATGCAAAAGGAGGAGGATACATTGGAAAATTAGGTTATATAAAAATAAAAGATATCAATAAAATATATTTTAAAAAGAATTATTTCCAGTGCTACCATTCTAGGATTCTGGTCTTCTTTTCTTCCTACAGATATCTATATGACTAGATAATGAGAACTAATGCTCAGAAAGAAGTCATTGACAGCTCCATGATTATAAAAGAAAACTAGATCTTCTCCAGTCACTCTTCAGGGGTCCTCAAACTATGGCCCATGGGCCAGATGCAGCAGCTGAGGACGTTTATCCCCTTCAACCAGTGCTATGAAGTTTCTTTATTTAAAGGCCCACAAGACAAAGTTTTTGTTTTTACTATAGTCTGGCCCTCCAACAGTCTGAGAGAGAGTGAACTGGCCCCCTATTTAAAAAGTTTGAGGACCCCTGCATTGGTGCAGAAAAATCTATGAATGTATTTGGAAGGTTTTTCAACAGTAAAGAAGTGAAATAAAAATGATTCTGTGGAAGGCTTCCCGATAATCAGAAAATTTGAACACCTTTCTCTGAGTATTTAGAATACTGCAGCGAAATTATAAGTAGATTTTTTCCTTCATATTTTTGTCCATTGTATGGACAGAGTCTGAAACTTCTGCCACTTAATCTGATGAAGAAAGGATTCATTGTGTTTTTTCCCCTTTAATAACCACATCTCTTTCAAAAGCATTAAGAAAAGCACAAAGTTACAACATAATACTGGGTTTGTCTGAAAAGCTAGCATGCATATGCATATGTATTCACATATACATTAAAACCCACAACTATTCAGTTATGACTAGAAAGGTCAGAGGATCTACAGACAGGAGTCTGGAATCCAAGTTCCATCATGTACCAGCTGTTAGGGTTTGGGTAAGTTATTTCATCTCTCATAATCTAAGTTTTTAAATCTACAAAATGGGGTTAAAATATTTTTGCAACCTATCTTGTTAGGGGCCAAGGGGAGGGTCCAATTAGATAATTTACATACGAGTGTAAACAAAGCACTTTGTAACTTTGAAGTACTTCACAAATGTGGCCATAGTTTTAAATATATAATAACATTTTATTAAATGATAGTGTTTGTGAAGTAATGGGAATATGCTTATAATGGCAGAAAGATTTAAGTAGTTTCTGTAATAATTCTATTCCAATTTGTCTTTATAGATCAAAGAGATTTACATGTTTATAGATCAAGGAGATTTATATATACAAAGAGATTAATAATCTCCTTCCTACTAGAAAGCAAAGAGAAAGGCAAGAAACATGAAAAAAAAGTCTCCATTTATATTTTAAGTAATGTCTCCTGGCTGCTTACACATTTCACTGACTGTTCCTAAACCTTGCTACTCTGTTAAATGGATAAAAAAATAAATAGAATGAGCTCTTTGAAGAGTAGATCATCGATTTTTAGGAAAAGGTCATTTCTTCAAATTCCCTCAGTTCCTTCTCTCTGCTGCTTCAGCTTTTTTGAAATTCTTCCAATTCAATTGCAAACTCAGGATCTTATTTAAAGGTGTCAGCAAAGAAGGAGTTATTTAGATGCCTTTCTAGGCCTTATTTTCCCAAGTATAAAGTGAAGAGGAACTTAGACTTCAAGATTCCCATGATTTAAAGCTCTTTAAACTTGTAGTTGTATTTTCTAAATAAGAAAGGAAGAGCAATGATTCTGAGTTTACATCCTGCCTCTTTCACTTACAAGCTCAATGTCTTTGGGCAATTCATTTAACCCCTCTGGGAACTCAGTTGCTTTCTTTGAAAAACGAGAAGATTAGATTAGATGATCTCTAAAGTCCCTTTCAACTCCAAATGCATCAGATCCTCCTTATTTTTCTCTAACTAAGCTCTCTAAATGAAGAGGAAACTAAAAACTGAAAATGCAAGTCTATATAGTGTAAACTACTTTAGCTCTTCTTTTATGGGCTGGTGGGGGCTGGTGGTTATGTGGAAAGGTAAATGCCGGGTGTGAATAAGGTTTTACCTCCCCCAAATCCATAAGCAATGCACTGTCATAAAACGAAGGAGATAAGGGCTGACAAAGTGAACTCTGTCAAACTGGGTATTTCCCTGAGAGCTTGTTTGTTGGCACATATGGCATCTTGAGTTGGCAGCCTTGTCAGTGTCGGGTTCCAGCTTTCACTCAAGCAAATTTGCATCTTTAACCAACAAACTCCCAAATCTGCTACCAAATACTGGAGTGAAAAATCTTTAACTTTAGGGTACTTGTATATCCAAGGACTGACTCGGTAGGTGAAGCAATATTTGTTAGAGCAAATGAGTCACTAAAAAATGACTAAGAAAAATAGGTCTCTAACTTCCTGCCCATCTTTTGATTTTAGATGGACAGGGATGGTGACCTCCACCCCAACTCCTTCAGCCTATGGGCTTTCTCAGAGGCTAAGAACATTCTCCAAGTAATCCACTGATTTGCTAGTTTCTCTAAAAGAGGAAAAAAATGCAATAAAAAGTGACACCACAAAACAGAAAACAAAACCATGACATCATGCTCAGAGGCCAACATACCTTATCCTTTCCTCCTCGACCTTTTGTACCATCTGATCTCGGTACAAGACCTGAAGCACCATCTCACGTTCCGGCTCCTTGAGGGAATTCAGATTAACTTCTTGGGTCATCTTCTCGTTCTTTATTTACCAGATCCCAAACTTGGTTAGGTACCTCATTCCACCAAACAATTCCCCCTGTTGTTTTGGCTTCAATGCCTGTGAAGAATAGTGACTAAGAGTTTTTGAAAGAGCTAACCTCTCTTATTTCATTGGTGATTGTGGTTTCGTTCTTTGTTTTTTGTTCTTTTTTTTCCCCCAATGTGTCATGCACTTTGGGAGGGGAAAACATCAAGAGTTTGTTTTTCTGTGCTTAAATCTTTATTTCCTAAACCGCTTTGCCCTCTGGTGTTTTCACTGGTCATCCTTCAAAGACAAAAACATCTCCACATTGGAGAGTTGGTTCCAAAGGCAAGGTGTGGTCCCAGGTAGATATTTTGGCAGGCAAAAGGCAATCTGCAAGTTAAGGGGTATTTTCGTTAAACACACGCACACACACACACACACACACACACACACACACACACACTATAAATAGCTTGTTTTACTTGCAATATTTTATTGATTTACTTATGGCTGGCAAAGATTAACCCTGTTAGGGATGATATGGACGGTAGATCTGCATAGAGAGAAAAGTTGGGCTAGATGACCTCTAAGTGATCTTCCAACTCTAAAGAGTCTATAACCTGGTTCAAAACCTGTAAGAAAATAAAGAAAAAACTTTTTTTTTCTCATTTTTCTTCACCTAGAATAATGAAAGCATTACTAAACAAAGACTAAAATATTATGCACAAAGATGGAGCTTTTTTTCTTGACTTGGTGCTATGAATTTTTATGAGCATTAAATAGATGATCCCATATTTAGTGAACATAAGATTGCTCAGATTTTAATTCTATGCATGTGTATACCAGGACTTTAATAGCTAAGTATAGAAATCAGTATAAAATATGGGCCTTCCTGAACTTTGGCATTAAGAATTAGAAAAGAAATATTCTTAACCAGTTAATCAATTATTGTACCAACATATCAGATAATACTATAATAAACTTTGAACATGGCAAGTGCTTAACAAAAATGTTTGTTGAATTTAACATTTGATACTAAAATCATTTTTTTTAATCAAAGTTGCCCCAACTGGAATTTGATCATATAGAGAGATTCAGAAGCATAAGGAAACATGGAGCCATCCTCATGTGGCAATTCTATTAATTATTCATGGGTTTTTATAGTTTTTGCAGGCTGTCATATGAATCATGCCTATCTTATTTCTGTTGGGACTAGATAAAAGGTTTTGCACATATTCTGCTTGCTATCTTTTCAAGCAACTTCTCACCCACATCCCCTTCCGTCTTTCCTATCTCCACTTAAAATAGAGCCAAAAAGACATTTAATTCACAGTACAATGGACAAAAATGGGCTAATTAATTCATTTCATCAGATGCATTTGTTGTAAATAAGCATTTAATTCAGACACCTTATTCTGCAAAATAAATATATTAGACCCTTTTGTGCTCTCTCTCCTTTCTTAAATGACCATGGAAATTATTATCCATTTATATGTTTATCCCAGTCATTTGACTAACATTTAAGTTGCGATTATGTGCCAGGCACTGGGCTGATTCTAAGAATATAAGGCAAAAGCAGTCCCTTTTCTCAAGGAACTCATAGTCTAAGAGGGAAGGGGAGGAAAGATATACACTGAGCATAGGACTAAGAACAACAATATTTCATTATTAAATATCCAGCTTGATTATTGCTATATTACAGAGGACAAAGAGACTTCTGGAATGAGGATAAAATAATTTCTTTCCTATAGTTTCTATCTCTCAATCCCTTTGTTCATTTGAGAAAGTAGAGTTCTAAGGAGATTCCTCAGCTGAGGAATGGGCAGGAGGGGTCTGGTAAACCTAAGAACACACACAAATTTCTGACCATCAGTTGTATGACACAGTTGAAATAAGAGCCCCAGGGGAAGCAATAGAGGACAGTTTAGATCAGTTCAGAGCTGAAAAGGAGCAGTTGATGAAGAGTTTTTTTTTTTTTTTTTTGATGATGAAGAGTTCTAAGAGGGACTCATAGGAAAGGTTTGATCCCAGCCTACATCCAACTTCCTGATGTCATGACTCTCTTTCAGAAGGACAAACAACAACAACAAAACAAGCAGCCCGACGGAGGAGAGGAATGAGTTTCATATACATTGGCTAAGAATTCTGTCTGAAGAGAGCTATAATCCTTTCTGCCTAGAAAAGGTTGCCTAAGCACAGAATCTCCAATAGATGGATAAGGCACAAATATCTCCAAAGATGAGACTTGAGTTAAGAACAGCAAAATAGAAGTTCCATAAGGACAACTATTTCCTTTTTTCTATTTGTATTCCCAGTGTTCAATCCAGTACCTGGCACACTGCAAGCACTTAATCAATGCTTTTTCATTCATTTGTTCATTCATTTATTCTCCATTTTTAGATGTCTGACATAATTCCTATAGAAGTACACTCAAGACCACCCTTCCCACTGAAGATACATATATTTGTGGGAGAGTAAGTTCAAGGTATATTAAATATACTTAAATAATATATTAAATAATGATTTAATTAAAATTAATAAATAAAATTAATTAATTCCACTGCTCTTTAATTGAGTGTACTTCTATAGGAATTATGTGTCAGACATCTAAAAATGGAGAATTTTTAAATTTAATTGGAATACTGTAAATACTGTGGTCCACTGGTAAAACTAAAATATATTGGTAGCTGCTCAAGAGTATGATTTAGAGATTTTGACCCACAAACATATAGAATCTGAGGTAACTAATAGGTAGCCCCAGAATGGTGCTTTGTTAGCTACATATGTATGGACAATAATTTCTTAAATGATAAATCTAATGGTTTATTCTTAGTCTTCATCTTTCTTGAACACTTCAGCATTTGGCACTGTTAGCCTCCCTACCTATTGGGACACTCTCTCCTCCTTTGGATTTTGTGACACTGCTCTTCTCTAGTTCTCCCGTGGGACTGTTTTTCAGTGTCCTTTACAAAATCATCATCCATGTATACTATATATATATATACACACATACACACAACATGTATGTATGTATATATGTCCATGTATACACAGGGGCATGTGATTTTACTGGTGCAGGGAATTCCTACCTCTGGAGATCTGTAACTGTTCTGCTACTTAGAAACCTAGAGAGTTGCCTAAGGCATTGAGAGATTAAGTGGCTTGCCCAGGGTAAGAAAGTTCAGAGGGTTCTAACATCAGGATGCAAACCTAAGCCTTCTGGACTCTACCTGGAGTCAGAAAGACCTGAACTTAAATCCAGCCTCAGACACTTACCATCTGTGTGATTCTGTCAAAATACTTAACTTCTGTTTGCCTCAGTTTCCTCAACTGTGAAATGGGGATAATAAAAAGCAATTACTTTGCAAAGTTATGAGTATCAAATGAGGTATTTGGACAGTGCTTAGCCTAGAACATAGTAGCCACTATACCCCACCTCCATCCCCATCCCCACCTCTACCACTCACATACACACAGGCTTATTCCCTTCTCCTTTCAGCTCCTAGATGGGAACTCTATTTACTAAGCCATATTGCACTACCATCACCCCCTCTCTTTTCTCCCTCCCTTTCTCTCTCTCTCTCTCCACACACACATACATATTATATCTGTAAATGCATTATATATCTCTCTATATATAGCTCTCTCTATATATAGAGAGAAATCTCTCTTTATATATCTATATCTATATCTTAGTTTTTGCAAATAGAAAATGAACTGAAATCATAATTGAATGCAGGGAAAAAATAGTAATTGGCAAATATATAATATAATATATAATGATGATTGAACCTTTCAATGTTCTAGGCAAATTTCTAAAACTATACATTACTAGGAAAGTGCAGACCTGCATTAATAGAGGAAATTTATTCACTTGGGAACTATATATACCAGTGAAATCACCTAATTGGGTATCTGATCATGGATAATGATTTTGCAAAGAGAATCATTATCATCTGGGAAAGGAACAATCAAATAAAAGGAAAATCAGAAAAGGGGAATTTCATAAAAACCCAGGGAAGAGATGTGTCCTGAAAGAAGAGATGTTCAATAGTATCATATGTTGCAAAGAGTCAAAGAGGATGAGGACTGAAAACAAGCTATCAGATTTAGCTATTAAAAGGTTGTTGGTAACTCTAAGATACCACTACACACCTGTCAGATTGGCTAAGATGACAGGAAAAAATAATGATGATTGTTGGAGGGGATGTGGAAAAACTGGGACATTGATTCATTGTTGGTGGAGTTGTGAACGAATCCAACCATTCTGGAGAGTAGTTTGGAACTATGCTCAAAAAGTTATCAAACTGTGCATACCCTTTGATCCAGCAGTGTTACTACTGGGATTATATCCCAAAGAGATTATAAAGAAGGAAAGGGACCTGTATGTGCACGAATGTTTGTGGCAGCCCTTTTGTAGTGGCTAGAAACTGGAAACTGAATGGATGTCCATCAGTTGGAGAATGGCTGAATAAATTGTGGTATATGAAAATTATGGAATATTACTGTTCTGTAAGAAATGACCAACAGGATGATTTCAGAAAGGCCTGGAGAGACTTACACGAACTGATGCTGAGTGAAATGAGCAGGACCAGGAGATCATTATATACTTCAACAACAATACTAGATGATGACCAGTTCTGATGGATCAGGCCATCCTCAGCAACGAGATCAACCAAATCATTTCTAATGGAGCAGTAATGAACTGAACTAGCTATACCCAGAAAAAGAACTCTGGGAGATGACTAAAAACCATTACATTGAATTCCCAATCCCTATATTTATGCACGCCTGCATCTTTGATTTCCTTCACAAGCTAATTGTACAATAATGTCTGATTCTTTTTGTACAGCAAAATAATGTTTTGGTCATGTATACTTATTGTGTATCTAAGTTATATTTTAATATATTTAACATCTACTGGTCATCCTGCCATTTAGGGAGGGGTAGGAGGTAAGAGGTGAAAAATTGGAACAAGAGGTTTGGCAATTGTTAATGCTGTAAAGTTACCCATGTATATATCCTGTAAATAAAAGGCTATTAAATAAAAAATAAATAAATAAATAAAAAAGAAAAAAAAAATAAAAGGTTGTTGGTAACCATGGAGAGTATGGTATGATCAAGTGGTGAGGTCAAAAGCTAGAGAGCAAGGAGTATTGAGAGAAAAGAAATAGGAGGCAACATAGGGAGCTTTTTTCAGGAATTATGCTGTGGATTTAGGACAGTAGTTTGGAGGGCTGGCAAATGAAGGTTTTAAGGATTTTTGTTTTTGCTTATTTTGTTTTTTAGGATAAGAGAGATCCAGGTATATTTGTAGATATCAGGGAAGGAATTAATAGACAGCAGGATTAAAAACGGGAGTGAGGAAGTGATTGAGGGAGCAAGCTGTAGGGGGAGGTGGGTAGGAATTAGATTAAAGGCAGAGAGATCCTGATCTTGGCTAGAAGGTTCAATTTTCTCTAGAAACTTGAGCAAAGGAAGAGAAGATAGTATATCATTTTAATGGATTTTAATGGACATAGAACAAGTAAGATTGGTAGTCTCTATTTTTTTGTAAGAAACTCTTATTAAAAACCTTGTTTCTGACATTTTAGGAATGGGATGCTGTTTCTCACTGGTATTTCTCCTGTCCCCTTTTGACTTTGTACTATGATTCCCTCTATCAGTAGCACTTCTATTGCCATCTCCACCCTATCCCTACATACAATAATCATAATGCTGTATTGGTTTTCCAGAGCTTAATGACCTTCTGCTATACTAAAGACAATCTTGTTACATCTTCAGTTGAAGATGATCCTCATCTCAACTTCCTCCATCATTCTGTCATTGGACTGACCCTTTCCTCATCAGGGTAAGGGTAGATTTTTCTGAGAAATGGGCCACTCCTCCAAGCACCCACTGTGAATGACTCCCACAAGGTCACCTATGGTGGAATAAAAATGCTTGTTGGCTTATCCCAACTCTGATGGATCATAAGGTTTTCTTGCAGCACAGATGTGCTCCTCTCTGCACCACCCCCCCCCCCATACACAATAGTGACTTCCTTAAAAGTAGTCTTAGGGCATTCCTAAAATTCTGTCTTCCCACCATGAGCAGTGTTTTGGGGTCTTTTTTTTAATGTAAGATCTCTTCCTGAAGGCCCCACGTACCAAAATTGGTTGTTCCACATACTGGAACTGCTATTTATTTTTCTGTCTCATCCCTGTGGAGTTAGCAAATACAGCAAAACTTGTACATGTGGGAAACTATATATGGATATAGTGGAAAACAATATATGGATTGCATATGCATCCATATGCAAAGATGTGGAAACAGGAAAGTGGAAACAGGCGGGGTATATGCAGAGGAGAGAAAGTTGTCCGATTTGGCTAAAGCATAGATTATACAGAGGAAAACAACATGAAATAAGACTATTAGCTTGTAAAGGTTTTGAATGACAGGCTAAGATGCCTGACCTTTATTTGGCAAATTATAGGGAGCTATTGAAAGGTTTTGAGCAGGGAAATGACATGATCAGTTTTTGTTTTGTTTTGTTTGGTATAAGGAAGAATAATTTAGCAGTGATTCAAAGATCAGACAGGAGGTAGGGAGGAAATAGAGGTCAGAAAATTTGTTCCAAGACTGTTGCATTAGTATAAATGGGTAATAATGAAGGTCTGTACCAGGGTGGAGATAGTAGATAGAGAGAAGACTGTTTCAAGAAATTAGGAGAGTCCAGATGATTTAAGGAGGTGCGAGATCAATTCAGGTCTGAGAAAACCTATCTCTGATTGGGCCTGTCAAATCTAAGAGCAAAAATTTCTTTTCAGGATCCTTTCAATGAATGTTATTTAGACCCTAGTACCATACTGTGATGCACAAGTTGCTGTTTCTTCACCTAAGAAGGATGGTGCACTTGGATTCCTGTCATCAGTCTTTTTAATGTCCTTATGAACTAATGGTGAATAATAAATTGGTTTTCAGGTAATTTGTGTCATCTTTAAAAGATACCAACTGTTACATTTCAGAAGTGTAACTCCTTATTGCAAAAATGTGAATGGGAAGGGAATTTCTGTCTAGTTCAACCTATACCTGGAAGAAAAACAAAACCAAACTCTCCCCAACATCCTAAAACAGCAGTCATCCAGACTTAACTGGAAGACCTTAAATAACAAGGAAATCATTTTCTCCCATGGTAGCTTTAAAAAGTAAGAAGTTTCCCCTGAAATCAAGCCTGGTTTAACCCCTAGAGCTGAGCAAAAAAAAATTTAATCTCTTTCCCACATGACTGCATTTCAAATTACCTGAAGACAGATTTTTGTGTTTCTCCTTAGTCTTCTTTTCATCAGGATTTTTCAAGAATCATCCTACAGCACAAATTCAGGAGCTAAAGCCAGGAAGTGCCGTTGTTAGAGTCTTAGGCTTCAGGAAGACCTAGGGTCAAATATAGCCTCAGAAACTTACTAGTTAATTTGACTTTAGGCAAATCACTTAATTCTGTTTGCTGCAGTTTCTTCAATTGCAAAATGGGGATAATAATAGCCTCTAATTCCCAGGATCAAAGGAAATAATACTTATAAGTTCTTAACACTGTAACTAACACCCAATATGTGCTATATAAATATAGCATATATTTGTAAATATATGTAAATATAAGTTTTTCATTTCATCCATGTCTGATTCTCCAAGACCCCCATTTGGGCTTTCTTGGCAAAGATAATGGAACGGTTTACCATTTCCTTTTCAGCTCGTTTTACAGATAAGGAAACTGAGGCAAAGAGGGTGAAGTGATTTACTCAGTCACATAGTTATAAGTATCTGAGGTTGGTTTCCAACTCAGGAAAAGAAGTCTTCCTGACTCCAGGCCTAGTGCTCTATTCACTCTGCCTCCTAGCTGTCCAATATATAAACAGTAACTGTTACTACCATTTTAACTGCCCTCCTCTGAACAATCTCCAGTTGATTAACATCTTTCCTACAGAGTACTCAGAACTCAACACAATGTTCAAGATAATTTCAACCAGTTCATAAGATGACAGTCTACTAGATACCTAAATAGGTATTATGAAGAACATAAAAGCATATGAGTTCATCACCCTAGGAATGGCCAAATGTCCTGATTCTGCAAATAAATCATTGATTATAATAGAATTTCTCAGATCTTAGAATATAAGCTGTGATTCAGTTCACACAAATTAGAATCAGATTTAAGGTTTTTTCAACAAATATCTCTTAGATCATTTTCCTATTTAGGGTTTTCCCTGAGAACATCTTTGTTCTTTGTCTTATTTTATCCTTATTCATGGTTTCCCCCTAGAAACATAAGAATTTGGTTTATATGGAGTTCTACAAAAAAAAAAAAAAGAATAAATCCTCAGTTCTCAAGATAATGGCATTTTACATATAATATAGGCTTCATTTAATCAAACAAAAAATTACAAAATACTTCATCTCAGCTTACAAATAGTTAAGACATCTCTCTTTCTCCTTGTTAGATCTCTGCCCTCCCCAGGGATCTATATATTTCCCTAGACTTATAGTACTATAATACCTCTGCTTAGCCTCTTAGATACCTCTGCTATCAAGGGAAAAGAATCAAAGGTTGCTGGAGAGTAAGACTACACTTTTCTCTGGTGAGTTTATGGCTCCCTGGAATGGCAGCATGAGTTCACAAAGAGAGCCAAACAGTAAAACAGATTGATGGAAACAAATCAATTGCCAAAATCAGAAAAATAACTGAAAATGTATAATATACTGCATATCCACAGTGCCATGTTCACATAGAAAAGATATTCTTTGTTTATGAACTAGTACCATAACAGTGATATATATATATATATATATATATATATATATATATATTACCTCATCTCATTTCTGCCTGCCATATAACATCTCTCTATAAAGCTTTTCTTTATTTTCACAGACACCTCTCCTCTTTGAACTCCATGGCATTTTGTTTTTATGTCTTAGAACACTTATTCCATGTTGCTTTGTTGTAGAACTATTTCTGAACACTATATCTTCCACTGGTTTCTGGAGTATAGGAACCGTGACTATTTGTCTCTTCGTCTCTCTTAGTGCCTAGTGTCCATGCCTAATTTATACTGGATGCTGAATATTTATTTAATTAATGATCACAATGAATTTGAACTTGAGTCTGAAACTCCCTCATAAGACTACAAACACATACACACATACCCTACACATTTATGCAGTATATTTATGAGCAATAGTGAATAAATTATAGAAGGCCATAATATTGTCAAACTCAAAAGATTAGCAATATGTGTATAAAAATACTCTAGTATTCTTTAATGATGGATGTACCTATCATGAATATATACATGTCCTTTATACGTCGTTACCCAGAGACAAAGTCTGGGTCACCTCTGGATCATATCCTTTTATTAGTTAAAGCTTTGCTTTCCCATAATTTTAAACAGTTTAGTTGTATTCCTTTGAAACTCCTTTATCTTTGTTATATCTTTCTTGATATTCTTCAGAAGCAGAATTCTTTGAAAAATGAACCCCATAGAGATTAAATGACTTGCTTGAGATCACATAAATTGCATCTTGCAATCAAATCCAAGGTCTCTACAATCAAATCAGCCTTTTTGATTGCATTACTTTGTTTCATGGTTTAGAACATTTCTTCAAAGTCAAAAAAGTTTTCCTAGAGATAGTGAATAATAAAATAAAGTATAACTAATTGGCTATGTTAAGTACTATGAAAATACCAAGGAAGCAAGGGACATTCCCAAATGTCTTGCTATGTGTTTCTAGAAACAGAATGGGATATCTAGGAGAGTGTTTTTGGATCTAAGAATGAAGATCTTATCAACAATGAGGTTAAATAGAAATACTGAATCTCTATTGCTAGATATACATCCCAGGAAAGTCAAAAGACTTCCCATATAAAACAAAAATATTTACAAAAGTTCACAAAAAAAAGATCACTACCAAAACTAAACAAAACTAAAAAACAAAATGATGCTCATTGATTAACAAATGGCTAAATAAATTGTGGTACATGAATGTCATAGAATATTACTGCACTACAAGAAATAATGACTATGGAGAAGCACAGCAATATACATCATAATTGCAATAATGGCAATAGAAAGGATGAAAACAAAAATGGAAACTGAATGCTCTGAAATTATAATGACTAAGACCGGCCCCAAATGAGGGATATGAGAAAGTTATCTCCCTCCAATTTTTATGAAGTGGGAGACTATGGACATCCACATATAGTTTATATAAACTATCAGAAATGACTGCTGTTGGTAATTTTTTAAAATTAACTTTTCTTTTCTTTTAAAGCTTTTTATTTTCAAAACACATGCATAATTTTCAACATTCATCCTTGCAAAACCTTGTGTTCTAAATTTTTTGTCTTCCCATCTCCCTACCTTCTCCCCTAGATAACAAGTAATCCAATATATGTTAAACATGAGAAAGAAAACAAAGTGAAAACAAACAACAACAAAAAATAAAAATACTATATTTTGATTCACACTCAGTCCCCACAGTCTTCTCTCTGGATGCAGATGGCTCTCTTCATCGCAAGACCATTGGAACTGACCTGAATCATCTTATTGTTGGAAAGAGCCACATCCATCAAAATTGATCATCATATAATCTTGAAGTTACTGTGTACAATGTTCTCCTGGTTCTATTGACTTCACAAAGCATCAGTTCATGAAAGTCTCTCCAAGCTTCTCTGAAATCATCCTGCTGATTGTTTCTTACAGAACAACAATAATATTCCATAACATTCATATACCATAAATTATTCAGCCATTCTCCAACTGATGGGCACACACTCAGTTTTCAGTTTTTTGCCACTATAATAAGGGCTGCCACAAACATTTTTGCACATGTGGCGCCCTTCCCCCCCCCCTTTTTTTAAATCATCTCTTTAGGATACAGGTCAAGAAGAAACACTGCTGAATCAAAGGTATGCATGGTCTGATAGACCTTTGGGCATAGTTCCATATTATTCTCCAGAATTATTGGATCAGTTCACAACCCCACCAACAATTTATTAATGTCCCACTTTTCCCAACCCCTCCAATATTCATCATTATCTTTTCCTGTTATCTTCGCCAATATGAGAGGTGTGAAGTGGTACCTTAAAATTGTCTTAATTTGCATTTCTCTGATCAATAGTGATTTGGAGCATTTTTTTCATATGACTAGAAATGGTTTTAATTTTTTTATCTGAAAATTGTCTGTTCATATTCTTTGTATGTTAGTAGTTTTAATAAATTGTTTTCCCCCTAACTTTTAGTTATTATTAAAATGATTGATCTCTGGTTGGGGAAAGGATATATTGAGAAATATAGGTGATATAAAAACAAGTACCAATTTTTTTTAAAGCATGGGAATAAAGAAATATTTTGCCCCCACTCTCTACTACCAATGAAGCTAGCAAAGCAGCTCAGGTTGGACAGAAGGGAAGTTGAGTAATTTCATAGTTATATTTTATGTAGGAAGTAAAGACTTTAGTAGTCAGACACAAATCTGTAAACAGAAAGCAGACAAATTCCAAGAGAGTTAACCCGGTGAGGAGAAAAAAAGTGAGAAGTGGAAGAGGCAGAGAAGAAACAGAAACACTACATTTTAGGATAGTGGTGATTTTCTTTTTCCACTTTTCTTTTTACTCCTCTTTTTTAACAAATATTTGTAAGCACCTACTATATTCAAGGTACAAAGGAAACAAAGTTTTGGGTTTGGGGTTTGTTTCTTTTTCTTGAAAATCAGTTTCTTTATTTTTTCTTTTCAAGTAGTCTGGAGTATAGTATAACAGCAGTAATAATTAAAACCTAAAATGCTAATACACTTGTTTGTCCTTCTACCAGTCTTCTTTCAAATATGTTACATCATGAATTTTTATTTTTTATTTTTGGTGAGGCATTTGGGGTTAAGTGACTTTCCCAGAGTCACAAAATTAACACGTGTTAAGTATCTGAGATCCTATTTAAATTCAGATTCACCTGACTCTAAGGCCAGTGCTCTATCCACTGTAAGAGGAAAAAGAAAGAAAGGAAAAAAGGAAGGAAGGAAGGAAGGAAGGAAGGAAGGAAGGAAGGAAGGAAGGAAGGAAGGAAGGAAGGAAGGAAGGAAGGAAGGAAGGAAGGAAGGAAGGAAGGAAGGAAGGAAGGAAGGAAGGAAGGAAAGAAAGAAAGAAAGAAAGAAAGAAAGAAAGAAAGAAAGAAAGAAAGAAAGAGAAAGAGAGAAAGAAAGAAAGAAAGGAGGGAGGGAGGAAGAGAGAGAGAGAGAGAAAGAGAAAGAGAAAGAGAAAGAAAAAGAAAAAGTTGTATCTCTCCATTTTCAGGGGAGAGATACAACATGCACATATGTAAGGAAATACATTCAGGATATATTCAAAGTAATATAAAATAACTTCCAAAAGAAGAGAGTCCCTACAAATAAGATAATCACAAAAAGTCCATGAAGGAACATATTCCCGAGTTTTCTTTTGAAGGAAACTAGGGATACTTAACCTAAATTTGGAGGACTATTTGGCACTATATCCACCCAAGTGCTAGAATTTCGAAACTGTTAAAACAATTTTTACAATTTTAGTATAATAGATTAGGTAGGAGATAAATTGATATACTGAAAGATGGCTAGATTTGGACTCACAGGACCTTTGCTAAAAGAGGAAGCAGATCATAGCGAATGTCTTCTTAAAAGACAGAATGGTCTAGATTCAAGTCCTGTCTCATACAAACTAACTTTAAGACAATGGGTAAATCATTTAATCTCTCAAAACCCCACGCAGCTTTCTCTAAGATTAAGTTATAAACAAATTGTTGAGCTGCCTGGACGGTCTTTACAATGATTAAATGGTAGACTGGATTCCCAGACTACCTCACCATACACATAATAGCTCATCTTTACTTGGAATATTTGATTTGACAAATTGGAGAAAATATCAAGGCAAGAAGCAGGAAAAGTGGGAGTGGGAACAAAGTTGTTGCATTCTCAAGTAGTAGTTTCCTATTCTTTCATCCAATGGGTCGGTGATATGTGTAAAACGAATTATCATACCAAGGGGAAAGAAATTGTGATACAAGAAGATGGAAAAAATTACATTCAAAGTGATAAAGAACAAACTGGAGCAGATTTACATGAATAATTACATTTTACTGCTGCCCAGATCTTAGAAGAAAACGACAATGTACTGTCATAGAGCACAAACCACAGCCTCCCCTCCCCTCACATTTCAGAGAAATGATCACTCACTCCTTAGGATGGTCGTTCACCACAATCACTTCTGTGAGAATCTTTGCTGTTGAAGAACATAAGCATACTGCTGACTTACTGTTTCAGAGCCCTGGGGAAATTTTGAATGACTAAATTAGCATTGACGGTTTACCAGTAATTGACACGCATCACTATTGACTTCTGTAAATTTTATTAAAAGCAGTCCTTAAATGTTCAATCAACTAAGTCAGAAGAAAATAAACAGTTAAAAATTGGTGTGAAGAATTGTATCAATACTAAAAACAAATTTAGAAGGCAAATGCCAGTTCTTTTTAACTTTAAAAAAATCTCTGATCTTTAAAATTGTTTCTTCTCGTACATTTGAGAGGTTAAGCGATTGCCTACAACACAGGGGATAACGATAGGATTTGAATCGAAATCTTTTGACTTCAAATTCACACACATAAATACATGTGTATGTAAAGGGTGTGTGTGTATGTGTGTGTGTGTGTGTGTGTGTGTGTATGTGTGTGTGTGTAATCCTGAGTATTTGTAACATCTCTGAGAGAGAAGAACATAATGAAGTTGACTTATTCCTGAATATTCAATATTAAGACCTAGAAACTAAAGAAATACATAACATTGTGTTAACAGCTTTTTAACCTATAGCTACCAGATGTGACATTTTCCTCTTAATTTTATAAGATTGTACTTTGGAAGAGCATAGATCTGGAAGGTACCTCAGAAGTCATCAGATCCATTTACATTCATCCTACTTAGACTGAAAGCCTACATCTGCAGAAATTAAGTAATTTGCCAGAGGTCACATTGGGTCTAAAAGGTCAGTTGGGGATTTGAATCCAGGTTTGCTAAACTCCAGAGCCCAAACACTTTCCATTCTACCAAGTACTGCTACAGATACCACTTTTTCTATGTCGTTTTAATTATTCTTTTTTCCCCATCTTATTTTAAATTTTGTAAGATTAAATATTAAGGACATGTTCAGAATTCAAGCTCAGGTCCTGTGACTCCAAATCTAGCCATCTTTCCGTGTGTCAATTTATCTCCCATCTAACCTATTACACAGCCAAGTTCCCAACTTAAATTACTTCCCCTTTCACCAACTCAGCAATCTGGAAGATTTTACAGAAACAGACTCTACCAGAAAGTAGTTGAATTAGATTGAAAATGCCTGTCCTACCTTTTGGTGTGCCTTAGGAGTAGAGTCCAGGGTAGCATGTCTAGAGATAAGGAAGTCACTCTTGCTTTTTGGTTTGAGAAAATGACTTCATACTCTTTCCTTCCTGTTGGTCCAAAGCAGGAGCAGCAGTTCTTTGAACCACAGATTTCTAGCTCATGGGGGCTGTGACTGCTAAGGCTGTCATCCTCAGTGATGATTGCTCTATATTGAGTAGTTTCTGCTACCACAAGAACAAAACAAAGACCAGTAACCACACCAAGTAGCTTTATAAATGACTTTTTTTTTTTTTAAGGCAGGCAGGCCAGAGGAAGTACACAGCTGGTGTGAGCAAAACATATTGCTACTCTCACGGAAATCCCAACCAATCTCAGAGGATGAAGATATTCAAATCTCCCCATATTCGTGATGTTTGGTGATTCGCCTGATTCACCACAAGTCTTTGGTGGTGGAAAAGCATCATAAATTTGGAATCAGAACATCTGGATTTGATCCTTTTTTTTTTTTTTCTGAGACAATTGGGGTTAAATGACTTGCCCAGGGTCGCACAGCTAGGAAATGTTAAAGTGTCTGATGCCAGATTTGAACTCAGGTCCTCCTGACTTCAGGGCTGGTGCTCTATCCACTGCACCAATTAGGTGCTCCTGAATCCTATGTTTTCCATTACAAACTGTGTAGACTTGACCAGAATGAGGGGATTAGAGAATATAAACTCTAAGGTCTCTTCTAGCTCCAAATTTTTCATCCTATGGATTGAATTTCTTTGGTAACATAAATTTTATTTATATTAAGTTTTATGTAAATTATATGATCGTCTCAAATTAGTTTGCAAATATAAACTCATTCATAGAGTTTACTTTTTTGACAGGCAACTGCCTTAAGTCTAGTTTTAAGACTTTTTTGTGCCATTAATTTAAAGATGTTTCCTGTGTAAATGAGATTAGGCTAGATAATCTCTATGGTCCCTTTCAGTTAAAAAATTCTAAGATCTATGATCTAAGATTACAAGGAGGTAAATGTGAACTAGAGATTAGAATGGCCAAAGAGGCTTCAAATTCAGGGACTGAGAGGCAAGTTGAAGCATTGAGAAAATAAAACAGAAAAGATATGAAAGAGAATGATTCGGGACAATAATCTAGGGGATAGGCACTAAACAAAAAATTTTATTAAGAATGTGTTTCATCTACTGGTCATCCTGCCATCTGGGGGAGGGGGTGGGGGGTAAGAGGTGAAAAATTGGAACAAGAGGTTTGGCAGTTGTTAATGATGTAAAGTTACCCATGCATATATCCTGTAAATAAAAGGCTATTTTATTTAAAAAAAAAAAAAAAAAAAAAAGAATAAATTTTACATTGATTTTCAAAAAAAAAAAAAAAAAAAAGAATGTGTTTCAAGGGATACTTATGTGAGAAATGGATTTATTTGGTTTCCACAATATAAAAATTAAATTGAAGGAACTTGTTGTGCCACAGTTCCCTTTTATTGTCTTGACTCAGTTTCCCTAATTGGCCTGCCTCAGTTTCCCTAATTGTCCTGCCTCAATCCCCCTGGTCCCAACATCACCTTTCCCTCCTCATCATTAGAACTGATATAATTTAGAACTGGCTACACTACACCCCTGCTTCGGTCTACCCAGTGGCTTGGAGTCATATGCATATATACTTCCTGGGAAATTCACATTAGCTGCTGGATGCTTTGAGACATCAACCCTGGGGGCAGCATGCTCTCCCTTTCAAATAAAATATTAAAAATTCTCTAATCTTTATCTTGCCTCAGTTTTTCCAGTATTAAAAAATGAAACTTAAATTGAAATCCACAGGGCCATTGGATGGAGGTTATCTTGACCAAAACAATGTAATAATGGAAGCTCTTTGGGGGCAGGGACTGGGTTTGTAATCAGGGTTGGTGGCCTGAGATTAGAGAAAAAATCTTTTGTTCTTTGACCCCCCCCACCTTCCACTGTTATCTTCCCCTTCTAGAATGGAAATTCCTTGGAGGCAGGGACTGGAGTAGGAAAGCATCCAGCCTAGTTAAGTATTTGATAGCCTCAGGCTTTCTTACCTCATTTTTATTTTTTTTTTATTAAACTTTTTTATTTTCAAAACATATGCGTGGACAATTTTTCAACATTGATCCTTAAAAATCCTTGTGTTCCAAATTCCCCCTCCCTTCTCCTACTTTCTCCCCTAGATTGCAAGTAATCCAACATATATTAAGTATGTACAATTCTTCTGTACATATTTCTACAGTCATCTTGCTGCACAAGAAAAATCAGATCAAAAAGGAAAAAAAATGAGGAAGAAAACAAAATGCAAGCAAAGAACAACAAAAAGAGTGAAAATGCTATGCTGTGATCCACACTCAGTCCCCACTGTCCTCTCTCTAGGTGCAGATGGCTCTCTTCATCACAAGATCACAAGATCACAAGAACTGGTTTGAATCATCTCATTGTTGAGAAGAGTCACATCCATAAAAATTGATCATCATATAATCTTGTTGCTGCAGTAAACAATGAATCCTGGTTCTGCTCACTTCACTCAGCATCAGTTCATCTAAGTCTCTCCAGGCCTCTCTGAAATCATCCTCCTGATTGATGAGATTGGGGTTCCTGATGGTCAGGGAGTTAAATGATAAGGTTAGTGGTAGGTTTGGGGTTCAGGGAAACAAAGAGGTTTGGCTTCCCTAAATCCCTCTAGGATTCAGGACAGGGTAGGAAGTTGTGGGAACCCCCTTCTGGTGGCGCAGAGATCCTTCATAAAGGGATTTACAAACCTGGAAAGCTAGACTGGTAAAAGAAGTCAGCTATTGCTATGCATGAATAGAAAGACTGAATTCCTTGGTGGCAAGGTCCCGACAGAGAGATAAAGTTTCTAATAGAGGAGTCCTGGCAGAGAGAAAGAGAATTTTTAGCAGAGAAATCCCAAGAGAGGTATAAAGTCTTGTTAGGGAAATAGGTAAGGAAGGTAAAGAGAGGGTAACGCTGAAAGAGAATATCATTTCAGTGTGCAAAGGTTAGGTCCTCTGCAAGGACTGAGTTTAAAATTGCCGTTTTTATAAGGAAATCTGAGACAGAAGTTCCAATTGATTGAGATTCCCTTAATGTTGTCACTGCCCCCAGGCATAGATGAGACCACTTACTGGGAGTAGTTTTAAGCCAACAATAGGGATCAATAGAAATCTAGATCTCCTGCTAAACGAGATTACTTCAACTAGACCCACCAAGATAAACCACTTTCTCTTGATTCTCTGGGGCAGGTCTCTCACAGAAGCAGGGTTCAAGGAGAATCTCTTCTTCAAGGAGCTTTCAAGTGCTCTACCTCATGGCTCATTCCCAGTCAGAGAGAGCGAAAGAGAAAGTGTTTCAGGGCTCCCCTCTCATGATCAATTCTTACAGAACAATAATATTCCATAACATTCATACACCGTAACTTATTCAGCCATTCTCCAACTGATGGACATCCACTCAGTTTCCAGTTTCCTGCCATTACAAAGAGGGCTGCCATAAACATTTTTGCACATGTGGGTCCCTTTCCCTCCTTTATGATTCCTTTAGGATATAAGTCCAGTAGAAACACTGCTGGATCAAAGGCTTACTGCATTTTTACAAACTGCACCTTAAAAACCCCAGACAATGGGAAAGAAGCTAGGAGACTGGGGAGGGGAGCTCAAGTTGGGGAATAAAAAGGGATGTCTTTTGCCTAAGTGTGTGTGTGTTTTTTTCTCTCAAACCATGCTTTGTGTGTCAGACATTGAGTATTTTTTCTTATGAGAAAGAAATAAACTTTTTTCCTAGGCTCATACTCGGATTTTTGATTGTTTTAGTGGTCACTACTGTCCCACACACTTAGGGGGGATAAAATTTAACCAAGAGGTTTCACCAGATTTTTAGCCTGGCATATAAGCAAGGCAGGAGCAGCTCCATTTTCAGTTTGTACTAAATACTGTTTATTAATAGTACACAAAATCATTCTTGGTATGCCCACACACTCAAGGAGATGTGCTAATGTCTCTCAGCATCATATAGGTCTCAATCTTAATTCTAGTTCTGAGAAATGAAACAGTACACATTGCAGGTCAAAGAAAATGGCCCTGCTCAGAACTACAGGCTAATCCTGAATTCCCAATGGGGGCTAACATGGTCTTATACCTAGGGATATTGGATCCCTTTATAAATACATAAATCACTCAGGCAAGTCAGCAAACATTTATTAAGCACATACTATATGGCAAAAATTGTGTTAATCACTAGGGATACATAAAGAGGCAAAAGATAGTCTTTACCCTCTCAGTCTAATAATGAGGAAGACAACAAGCAAACAAATATGTACACCTTATATACAGAATAAATGGAAAACTAATAAAAGGGAAGGCATTAGAGTTAAGAGAGGTTAGGAAAGGCTTTGTGGAGAAAAGTGGATTTTAGCTGGGACTTAAAAGAAGTCTCAGAAAATAGTAGGTGGAGATTGGGAGAGAAAGAGATATTCCAGGAATGGGGAACAGTCAAAGAATATGCCTAGAGATGAGAGATGAAGTGTCTTCATGGAATAGCAAAGAGTACATTAGAAGGGAGCAAGACATAAGAAGATAGAGAGGGGAATGGAACAAAGAAATGAAATGTTTTGAATACCAGAGGATTTTGTATTTGATCTTGGAGGAGATTCAGAGCCACTAGAGTTTATTGATTTCTATTTGCATCTCTATCACTTAGCACAGTGCTTTTCACATAGTATATACTTAATAAATGTTTTATTGCACTGCATTCATTTATTCATTCAATGTTGTACCTTTTTCAAATATGTGTTTTGTTTTGTTGACATTGCTTTGTAAAATTTAGTATAATTCATTAAATATTCCAATCATAAATTCTCAGACACTGAGAAAGGCAAGAGAGAAAATCCTATTTACCCAAACCTAGGATGAAACTGTCTTTATATCTCAAACATAGTCATGCATATCTAAGCTCCCCATAACCTGGCACAGAGCCTTGCACATAGTAAGTGTCTAATAATTGTTGAATTGAGATAAATTAAAAAGTTGTAAAAGATTACAAGTTATGTCCCCAAGAGAAGTGCTATCTGACATGCTTTATTATCAGGTCTTATTAATATCATTAGATTAGTTTTAGATTTAATAGAATTAATTAATTAATCTAAATTATTAAATTAATTTATTATTTATTAAATAATAATTTATATATTCTTCTTTACATAATATCTACATAATACATAATATAAATATTATGTAAAGATATTATGTAAGTATCTCATCTTCTTTACATAAAATGTTCTTTACATAAAATGAGAATGAAGGGCAGCAAAGAAAGGGCAGAGAGCAAAAGGGAGGAGTTTGATTTCTAGCTATAAGCAATCTGGCCTTAGTGCTTTCTAGCTACATAAGAGGCTCATTACTTTTTCTCCTTTTCTCAAGGGAGAAATTAAAAAACAAAACAAAACACCAAAAGAAAGGGGTGGTTGCTTTCTTCACCTTCCCAATCTCAGGCCCGTATAAGAAGAATCTGGTGTCACCTGGCTTGATTCTCTCCTTGTCAAGATAAGCTCCCCAATTTTTTCTCCCATAATCCTATAGCTGGGACACCTCATGCTACTGGGAGAAGGCTTGTCTGGGTTATCACGAACTCTATGCTCAGCAAGTTTTTCTTGACTGAAGACACCCAAACTTGGAAATTCTTGCAATTTTTAGCAAAGTTCCTAGAGAATTTTTGCCATCTCTTCACCTTCTCTGAGTCGCCAGAAGAGACAAAGTGCTATAAGATGGCTTTAAGCAAAGATGGGACAGTCCTCTTTTATGTCATTTTTGTCTGTATCTGCATCTCTGTGTACAATATCATGTTTGTTCTGTGAGTTAGATTTTGTTATCTAGAAAGATTTAAAACGCAACCAGCAAGAAAAACTTCTATGCTGTAGTTAGGTTACTGAGAATATTTCTTAAAAAGCCTAACTTTTTCCTGTGGACTTCAGCTTTGGCCAAGCTGGGGTTTACACACACAAAAAATTAGCTAATTAAAATTAAATAACATCTTAGCAGATTCTCAAAGTTTTGAAAGCAATAATTAGGAAATTTGGCAATTAGTCATTTTAAGATGGCAAGAAAAATTCCTGAAACATTGGGGATGATTCCAGGAATTTACCCCATTCTGAAAGAAAAGAAAAAGAAAAAACAAAATAGGTAAATAACAACTTTTTGCTAACCCTTCCTTGACTCCTATCTTGTTTGGAATTCCCTTCTGTTCCTTTAGGAAAGCACACCAGAAGGGATTAAGGGACCCTGTCCACTCCACTCCCCAGAGTCCTGAGTATATCTCATTTGGGGGAATTGCTAAAAAAGTCAATCTAGCTCAAGTCCCTCCATTTGCTAACTCCTGTAGGAGTTACTAGGGAAATTCATATTCTGCCCCACTATAGAAATAAGGGAAGCAACAAAACCATGGGAACCCATACAACTTTGCCCAAATGCCTCCTCAACACAGTTTTGTGAAAGTGGGGATAAGGCCCAATGGTCAGCATCCCTGAGCCCTGGCACCTGAAATTATAATCAAACTATCACATCACCCCAGCTTTCAGTAGGTTCTGCCCAGGAACTGCCTGGGAAGAATTGGGGTACCCCTGGCACCTCCCAGCATGGCAGTGTGAGATGAAAAAGTCAGCATTTGGTAAGACCACCATCCTCGGTTTCAGTTGTAGAAATGTATTAGCTATGTAATTTATGGCAAATTATTTTAATTCTGCTCCATTTTCTGATTTGTAAAGAGAAATAATTGTTGTTGTGACGATCACATGATTACAAAAGTGCTTAGTATAAAACATGCTATACAAGTGAAAACTGCTTTATTGGATATAATTGCTTCATATTTCATAAATTTATGGGCTTTTTTTTTAGATGTGATCAACAAAAAAAATGATTTTGATGTGTGTAAAGTAATTTGGAAATTTGAGCTATGATAGCAAAAGCAATTTTAAAGGAACTCTAATTAAAACCCATTAAAGGGATACATAAATAGTAATCTATTTGCACTGATAGGGTTAACAGAAGAGTTTGAAAACTTTAGGAAAAGAGAAAAGCAATTTGCTATTACTTTAAAAACTCTGGCTAATCTAGGGGAAGGAGTGAGGGGAAGGAGGGGGAAAGTAGGAACAGAAGACTTTGCAAGGGTCAGTGTTGAAAAATCACCCATGGATATGTTTTATAAATAAAAAGCTATAATAATAATAATAAATAAAAATAAAAACGCTGGCTATAAACAGCCTGCTTTTGAATTATCTAGAGTAAGACTTCTGAGGATTCTGTCTTGACTCAACTAGGGTCTCTGGAATCTTATCCCAGACCCCTTGCTCACTTATCAAGGAAACTTGGTGTCTTTGGGATGACCTTCTGCCTTAGAGCTAGCTGCCACAGCCCTTCTAATTGAGGAAGCCTCCAAGCTCACCCTAGGCCAATCACTGGAGGTCCTGACTCCCCATCAGGTTCAGAGCATTTTAGAAGCCAAAGGATATCAGTGGCTTGTTAGTGAGAGGCTTAGCAGGTATTAGGCTCTCCTGCTAGATACCCCCAACTTGACACTCCAGGTATATCACACCCTTAACCCTGCCACTCTACTCCCTAACAAACTCAACCAGGTGACATTATTTATAATTATGAGGAAGCTTTAGATTCTGTCTACTCCAGTGGTCCTGACTTGAAGGATATTCTTGATAACCCAGATGGTGAACGATTTATGGATGGGTCCAGTTTTTTTGAAAATGGGGAAAGGGTTGGGAAACTAGGTGATACAGTGGATAGAGCACCAGCTCTGAAGTCAGGAGGACCTGAGTTCAAATCTGTCCTCAGACACTTAACACTTCCTGACCCTGGGCAAGTCACTTAACCACAATTGCCTCAGGAAAGAGAAAGAAAGAAAGAGAGAGAGAGAGAGAGAGAGAAAGAGAAAGAAAGAAAAGAAAATGGAGAAAGGAAGGCAGGTTATTCTGTGGTGACCCTCAATATCCCCTTGGAAGGTAAGCCACTTCCCCTTGGGACTTTTGCTTAGAAAGCTGAACCCATTACCCTTATTAGGGGTTTGGAACTAGGGAAAGGAATGAGAGTGAACATCTACACAGACTCCAAGTATGCTTTTCATATTTTGCACACTCATGGGACTATACGGAAAGAAAGGGGACTTTTGATACCAAAAAAAAAAAATTCTTATTAAATATGCTTGGAAAATTCGACAACTATTGCAAGCTGTTCATGAACCTAGAGAGGTTTCTGTTATGTTTTATAAAGGACAACAAGAGGGAGATTCACTTCAGGGTGTTTGGGGCAATTACACCTACACTCAGGAGTCACTCCAAATCACATACAGAAAGAATTTATTAGAATCTCGAAAAGCAGACCGTCCTGGTCTGTGGGCCCGAAAGGACAGCAAAGATACCCACAGGAAGAGAGTCATTCACTTGAATATGCTTACAACTTTTATACATTTCAGACAAAGAATCCCCAAAATCCCACCCTCTATAGGTTGTGATTGGTTAAATAAACCTTTATCTCCCTATTTGGTCAGTGGAATGCAGTGACAAAGGTGATATACACCTTCGGCCACTTAATTCCTTCTTTGGACAATGGAATGCAGTTCAGGTAGTGACTGGGGCCTATAGGCCTGATCTACTTTAGTTAACAGTCTCTGATCAATATGTGCTTAATCTGTAAGTTCTTCACCTTTCCACACAAGGAGAACAGGCTTGCAGATTCAGTTGCCTTTGTTGCTGTCCATTTGCCCCTAAACTTCACTCCATTGACTTACAATGCAGAAACTAAACATTATTTTAAAATATGGTGAAGTATCTGAGCTGCCATCAAGTCAATGTGTTTTTTACATCCTGGTGATTCTCAAAGATATGCTTCCTTAGAAAATCGTATGTGCTGGTCAACTACTTGCTGTAAATGGCAGTGAGTACACTGCCAAGTACTATAATTATTTTAAATTGCTTTGCCATATAGACTGCACATTGATTGTACAAAATAAAGCAGTGTGTATCACCATGACCTATTTTTGACTGAATAAGATAGTCTCATTTAAAGCTGAAAAATTCAAAAGCTCCATTTTAGGAATCAGTTTAAAGAAATCTTGTGGAGAGAACTAAAAAAAGTGATAAATATGCTAAACAAAAAAAATCAAAATATATCAATAATATTAATCAAAAAGAGGCAGCCTGGTATAGAATATAAATTGTATTTGTTTGTGTTTGTATAATTAAATTAATTTGAGGTTTAGAGACAGGAAACAATAGATTTTTGTTTATTTGTGTTTATATACGTATATTGCTTTAAGGTCTGCAAAATATTTTACAGATATCTCATTGTATCCTCACAACTTAGAAGATAGATGCTATTATTTGCCCATTTCATGAATGAGAAACTTAAGTCAAACAAAAATTAAAGAGTTGCCCGGGGATGCACAGCCTAATAATTGTAGAAAGATTTGAATACAAATATTCCTAAATCCAGGTCCAAAGCTCTATCCACTGTGTCACCTACCTCAAACATTCAGTAGTTGGGAAATCCTGGGTCAGTGATTTAAATTTGTGGTGCTTAAGACATTAACTATTAAATGGATTTAATGATGAATGAATCCTTATTCAACTGGGAAGAACTAGGAAATTCATCTCCTGTCTTTGTACCTTTGTGCTGATAACCCCTATGCCTGAAATTTCCTCCTTTCTCACCTCCACTTCATAAAATACTTCTCTTCAAAATGAACCTTGTATTCAAAGCCTTTCCAGGTCCCCCAATTGTTTTTCTGAATATTTTGAACTTATTTTGTATCTAATATGTACATATTTGTTCTATATTTACTTATAATACATACAGATTGATTAATTCGATAGAATGCAAACTTCTTGATATGAGGAAATATTCTTTATGTTTGTATCCTATATTCTCAGAGCTTAGCATATCCCTTGGCACAGTAGACTCTTCATGAATTCTTGATTATCTACTACTGACAAAATCATAGATCCTGCACAAACAGACCTAAAAGTATTATTAATTCATTTTGCAACAACAAATTAAAAAATATTTACTGCTATCTTTTCTATACATAACACTGTATAAAGTCTTTGAGAATATACAAAGTTTGGAGAAATGTTTTCTGTCATCAGGGAGCTTACAGTCTGATAATTACGTAGATAATTATAATATAAATTATAAAGTTACAATTACATAAAAAAATACATTGGTCAACTGTATCCATTTATCCATTTATATTTCTGCCAGTGCATATATAAGAGGGAACAAGTGTATATAATTCTGGTTACTCAGGTAGCAATAGATAAAATTTAAAGTTTAAAATTAGGCAAGATGAAGAAAATTGGCACTTTGGATATTACCAGAATAGAGTCAGTCAATAAACATTTAAACACTTATAATGTGCAAGGCACTGTGTTAAGTGCTAGAAATACAAAAAGAGGGAGCCCTTGCCAAGATAATTTTTATTTCTAACTTAGCAGCTACACTTATGACAAACCAATAAATAGTCAAATTGTCATCTTCTAATGAATCTACAATTTTAACATTGTGGGAATTCTTTCTATTAGCACAAAAAAGCACAAATTGTGTGCTTCTCATCATAAGCATTTTAAAATCTATGTTCTTCAGTAAATCTTCTATAGAAAATTCATCAAATATGGCAAAATTTTCAACTATATCTTTTATTATCTTATGGATACCAGTGAATCACTCATAAGACAGTTCATATGTTTTACCTTGCTGCTTTTGTATCACCAACTCTGTTTCTTTTTGGTCACACATGTATTTCACAATGTCAGGAACAGAAGATGCTGAGCTTGCAGAAAAGAAGACTTAGTAGGGACATGATAGTTATATTTGGAATGCTGCTAGAGTGGGGAAAGGATTAAATTGGCTTTCATGGGCTCCAAAGATTTAGGCATAATGTTAAGAAAAAATTTTCTAACAACTCTAGCAATCCAAATATGGAAGAATGGATGACTTGGCAGGTTATCTCTGCTGTATTGTAGCAACATTTGTGGTTGTGTATGGATTGGATTAGATGGTCTTTGAAATTGCTTCCAACTTTGTTTCTATTACTGTATATTTTTTGCGCCATTTCAAGTCCTATTCTTGGAGAATCATAGACTCAGAAATGAAAAGGACCTTAGCAGAAACCTAGTCTATTCCTAAAACTATATTATAAAGCAGCAGTCATCAAAACTATACTGGCTATGAAATAGAGTAGTTGATCAGTGGAATAGGTTGGGATCACAGGACAAAATAGTCAATAATTATAACAATCTAGTGTTTGACAAACCCAAAGACCCCAGATTTGGGGATAGGAACTCACTATTTGACAAAAACTGCTGGGAAAATTGGAAACTAGTATGGAAGAAACTAGACATTGGCCCACACCTAACATTACATACCAAGATAAGGACAAAATAGGTTCATTATTTAGACATAAAGAGTGATACTAGAATTCTACAGATAATTGACTGCCAGATGCCAATCTGTCAGTCTGCGATGATTGGGTTTCCAAGACACATAGTGGGGGTTGGTGGAACTGGGGTCTGTGGTTTCTGCTCATTACTTTAAGTAGCATTATCCTGTCATCTGCTTGCTTATTCACTTAATCATTATAATAGTTCAAGATTTCTTAGCTAAAGTGGTCCCTCAAAGGAAGTGACAGGAAGTGACGTGATCCACAGGAAGCAGCCAACATTGCTGACCATTGGTTAATAATTGTGATGACTGTATTTTAAAATCAGCTGGAGTCAGGAATTCAGGTTAAGGGAAAATCTTCAACCTTTATTCTTTTTGAGGTGAAGGGGGATTGTGATAGCAATATGGGCAGCTGTGACAGGAACCAGTCAGCAGAGTGTAAAGGGGGATTGTGATAGCAATGTGAGCAGCTGCGACAAGACGCCAGCCAGCCATCTCTTTCCGCTCCTCTCTCCGCCCCCTGCCTCCACCCAACAAAATCGACATTTCCTATACAACACATCAAAGAGTGGGCGGGGGCCATTCTTTCTCCAAGCATATATATTAATAGAGTATGGTCCAATTACTATTTAGCCTCACGTGCTTGGGACTTCAGTGCATCAACTCGAGCTTCAGCCCATTACAAATAATGATTATTTCCTTTTTAGTCCATCCAATGAAAAGACTTGGGTCTTTTGCTAGTTAGCCAGATTGATTATTTCCAGCTCCCCAGGCCAGACACTTGCTAGGAGATGGGAGCTATCAGGCTCTATATCTGCTCAGGTATGTTTGGGCTTCTCCTTGCAAGGACTTAATAAATGCTTTCTCTTTGTATGTGAAGATGTCTCTAGTTAATTTGGGTAAGGGGAGTGTCTATCACCTGTCCCACACATTACTTAAGACTTTCTTCTGGGTCCTCATCTCCCTCGATACCAAATGAAATTTATAAAAATACAATAAAACAATGTTAATTCGGTTCTTTTCTTTTTTTAAAAAAAATAAAAGCATGGCTCACAAAAATTTATTTTTATTTTGATTCCTATTTGATATTTGATATCACTAACCTCATGTACTCTCATGATCGCATTACCCCGTGGATTCAACTATCATTTCTGTGTAAAAATTTGTCCATATTTGACCATATATATCCAGTCCTAACCTCTCTCCAGACCTCCAGTTTCATATCTCCAACTGCCAAAAAACATCTTGAATTCAATATGTCTAAAACAGAAAAAATTATCTTTCCCTCCAATCTCTCCCTTCCTCCTAACTTCTCTACTACTGTCAAGGGACCACTATATGCCCAATCACCTGATCTCACACACTTGGTGTCATCCTCAAATCCTTAATTCTCTCTCACCCTTACAAACCAAGTTTTGTCATTTTTGCTTTTGAACATCTCCAGTATACACCCCTTTCTCTTCTCTGACACTGTTTCCACCCTGGACAGGCCTTCATCATCTCATGTCTAGAATGTTAGTAACCAATTAGTTGATCTCCTTGACTTGTCTCTCTCCATTCTCTCTAATCAGCTGTCAAACCGAAGTGAAGACCTTACCATGTTACTACTTCTATTTGATAAACTCCAGTGGTTCCCTATTGCCTGTAGAATCAAATACAAAACCTATTTGTCTTCTAAAATCCCCCAAATCCTAGTCCTTATCTTTTTCAGTCATCTTATGTTTTACATACTATTCCCTCTACCTCATACTCTGGAATACAGTAATACTGATCTTATGTTTTTCACCCCAAGACTCCATTTCCTTACTCCAGACATTTTCACTAGCCGTTTTCTGTGCCTGAAAGTCTCTCTATTCTCACCTTTGTCTTCTAGCTTCCTTGGCTTCCATCAAATCTGAGCTAATGTTTCACTTTCTTATGCTTAGTATCTTCCCTCTGCTAATTATCTCTAATTTATTGCATTTATACCTAGGTTAGCACATACTTGGTATATTATCTCCATTTGAATATAAGCTCCTTGAGAAGAATTGGTTCTTTTTCCTTTGTGTTCCCAAGGATTAGCATAGTGTTCAGCACATAATAGGAACTTAATAAATGCTAGTTGAATGACTGATCATAATCTTTTATCAAACATCTTTCTTTATGATTTACAATTCCTGGCTCTGTCCTTTATCCTCATTGTGATCTTTATTCCCATTATCCCTCTCTTCTTTACCAGGCTATCCCCACCTACCCTAATTGCAATTTCTTCTCCCTAAAAAAGACCCCTTGGGGAACCAAATCAATTCTACACATTACTCCATTCTTGCATCCCTTGTTCCTTTGTTCTATCCCTGATCCCACTTTACCAAAAGCCAACTCTGGATTACTCCATCATTTGTATTTGTTCTCACTCATGAAGATGAACAGAATTAGGCTGATTGCACACACAACAAATGGGTACCACATAATTCTAACTGGTCTTTCGCTGCAGCAAGACAATTCTATAATCGGTTTTCTATTTCGCTCCTTACAGCGACTATCGCAAACATTATCTTTCTTCAAGTCTTCCAAGGCAAGATGCTCAGCTAAGGTACTTCACTGAAAAAATTGAGACTATTTGCCAAGAATATGCTCTTCCTGACATCATTCAAAAAAAAAAAAATCTTCCTGCAGATTTCTTCACACAAATCTCAGAGAAAGTGACCCTTCTCCTTGCCCGCCAGTCTCTCCACTGCATCCCGTCCCCATCCCTTCCCCGGCAGAGCCAGCCCAGCGCGCGGCCCATTGCAGGCTTTTGGCCAACGCTGATTGGTCGGCCAGCACTACACAGGTGGCCTCGCCCGGATGCTGCTTGTATTGAGGAAGAAGGAGACTTTCTCTCCCAGCATTTCGCTTTGCCCGCGATACCGTGAGCCCCCCGAGCCCAGAGAGACCGCGGCCTTTCTGAGAACCCCCCGCCCCCCGGGCCGCGGCCCCCCACTCGGGGGAAGGTAAGCGGCCCCGCCCTCCCGGCCGGTGTCCTGTTGCGACTACTCCCGGGCAACTTGGCAACGCGCGGAAGCCGTTTCCATGGATCCCAGCAACTCTCCTGCCCCTCCGCCCGGCCCGGCCGCCCCGGGGAACTCCGGGAAGGGAAGAGACTCGGCCGGGAAAGCCGCGCCTGCGCCGAAAGTCCCGGGACCCCAGCCAGCCACGGGAAACTGACAGGTGAATGGGAAAGTGCAGCATCATAAAGCGCCGAGCCTGAGCCCGCCAGCCCATAATGCCGCGAGGGGCGGGGCCGGGGCTCCGGGAGGGGCGGGGCCGGGGCTCCGGGAGGGGCGGGGCCGGGGAAGGGCCGGGCTCTCGGAGAACGGCGATCAGTAGGCACTGCGCAGGCGCAGTAGGTTGTACTCGCCCAGACAGCGGCGGCTGAGCAGAGAAGATGGACGATATCCAGGCTTCTGAGGAGGTGAGGCGTCCGAGGTCCGGGATCCAGCGGCTGAGGGAGGGAGGTGACGGGCGGCGGCGGCGAGGGCCGAGGGGCAGCGGCGGATCTTGGCCGGGGCGGGGGCCGCGCAGTCGCAGTCCTTTGTCGGGGACCGGACCGACTCTGGCGGCCTCCGCCCCTCTAACCTCCTCCTGTTCTCCCCCCCCCCCCGGCCCCGCTCCTGACTGGGAGAGCGCGGCTGCGGTCCGGGCCCCCCCCCCCCCTGGGGGGGGGGTGAGCGCGTCCGAGGAGAAAGCGGGGGTCTTCTCGGACCCGCGGCCTCCCGCCCCCCGCCCCCCGTCCCCCGTTCCGGGCAACTGGTGTATGGAGAGAGGCTTGTGGGGAAGCGTTCGTTCCTTTACTCACGGTTATAAACATAGTTTAACCACCAGCTATTTTTAAAAATTTTTGTTTTTACATCTCCATGTACCCTAGCGCGCCGTCCCTTATAACCAAGATTATTATTATTTTTTATTATAATGACTTTTTATCGACAGAACCCATGCCAGGGTAACTTTTTTTTACAACATTATCCCTTGCACTCACTTCTGTTCCGACTTTTCCCCTCCCTCCCTCCACCCCCTCCCCCAGAGGGCAAGCAGCCCTATATGTGTTGAATATGTTTATAACCAAGATTATTAACACAAAACAGACCTCGGCCAGCCTGGGCAATCCGTGTGTGACCCTGTGTGCAAATGTGCACCGCGTCCTATAAAAGGGACCCGCTCCGAACTCAAAACGGTCTGGAAGCGGGGAGGTGCCCCTAGTGAGCTCCGATCTCCCGGGAAGCCGGCCTGGCGCCGTGATTATTGGTGCCCTTTCCCTCCTGCCTACAAGGGGGACTCGCCCACTTCTGCCAGCGCTTGGCGTGCTTAACCCATCCATTCATGTAAAGGAATAATGGAAGGGAAGAAATTACTCCTTTAACCCGAATGCTGAATCTTACCCCCTACACTTCCCCCCGCCCCCATACTCCTTATTTTTAGGGGCGTGGTAGCACCAAGCACCTGTGGGCTAAATTAGTCTTAAAAGTAGACTATTCCTCTAAAAAAGCCTTTCTCAGTGATGCTCTTTTTTCAAGGGTGTGGTCTCACAAATCATGTCAGGTATTGATCTTAACCTAGACTACCCGCAAATGATCCCTAGCTGTGGATTTGCCATCTAATACAGTGCAGAAATGCTTGATATGAAGGGCTTCCTTTGTCTTCTTTCCTGGAAGGTACATCCAGGATTCACCGGTAGATTTTTGTATTTCGCTGTAAAGTTAACCCATGCATATATCCTGTAAATAAAAGGCTATTAAATTAAAAAAAAAAAAGATTTTTTGTATTTCAATGTTTTTGACTTTGATAATAGCACAATCTTTTACTGATTCTCCCCAGAAAATGCTATAAGGATTCATTTGCATAAGAAGATAAGGGTTTTTTTTTGTTTTTTTTTTAACCATGGTGTCTTACTATGGATTTGCTGCAATGTGTGATGAACACTTACTGTAATGGTAGATCTTAACTGTTTGACAGTTACTTATTGCTTTTTTTTTTTTTTCTTAAAATTCAAGCAAAATTTATGTTCTAGTGAAATTTACAAGTGATTTTTTTTAAAAGTGTTTGCCACTTTTTTCCACTTGAAATAATTTGTATTTTCATAGTTAAGATTGAATAGTCAATTTTCTATCAGTGCAACATTTCTTAATGAAATATTAATGATAATTTTAATATTTGTGAAAATATTTAACTGAGGACCTTTGATGATGTGCCTTTATAATCTTGGGAAATGGCAATGATACACAATATGGTCTAATTTTTTGAAAACTGAATTTTTAACCCGGATATTCATCCATGGTCTTTTACAATTGGACTATTAAGTTATTCCTGATGTTTTGTAGAAGAAATTACCCAGTAAATTTAAGAAAGGCCTAGACTCAAGTCCAGTCCAATGTATTACATTTTTGAGTGGCTTTTCCTTCTCCCTCCCTTTCCCTCCTTTTCTTCTCTCCCTTTTCCCCCTCTTCCTCTCTTCCTTATCTTTTCTGGTTCAGATTTCATGAAAACTATTTCTCAAGGAACTTTTTAGACTTCTTGGAATGAGAAAAAAGTCTGACAGGATCATAGAATCCTGTTATACTTGCTTAGGAATGCATGTGGAAAAGTAATAATTAAGTTCTGCTCCAATATCTTGTGGCATGAAGGGGACTGGTTTGTCAGAGTTTTGATGCTAGCACTTCCTAAGCTGTGACAGGCCTAACAAACTAGAAAGGCTTTTAGTATAAGCTTTTATGACAAGTTCCATCAACAGATTGAGTACAGGGTAATTAATTTTTTTGATCACTACAAAAACCTTTTCAAAGACCTTCTACTAAAGTATAAAGCAATTGATTGAATTCAGCATCAATCAAAATAGAGACTTCTAATGCTTTTCATTTTCAAAAAGATTGCTTAAAGCTAGAGTATCAAAATTTACTCCATCCACTATTGCCTATAAATGCTAAGCTAAATAACTTAAAATAATTGAGCCAGTATAATTATAGGTATAGGTTGGTTAACAATAAAATCTGATGGTCTTCAGGTTTTGTTGTATAATTAAAAACAAAAATAAAACCACATGAACAGAAGTCCTGTATTCTAGTTCAGCCACTAATAATAGCACTTTGGGGAAGTCATTTTGCTTTTGAGTGTTTTCTTCCATCAGTAAAATGGGAGGAGGGGGAGAGAAGAGAGTGAAAGAAAGAGTTTGACTCAGATAACCTTAAAATCCCTTCCATTTCTAAAAATTCTGTAATCATTATCCAACTTCATTTTAAATGTAAAAACTTATGTAAAATGGAATCAAATCTTTTACACAATTTTAATTTTACTCATTCTTTTTCTTGTCAGACTTCTTTTGTGGTTGATGAAGTGAGTAACATTGTAAAAGAGGTAAGATATAAACAATAAGTTTCTAAATTTTAAATTTAAATAGTTGGTAAAGTAGCAGTGTTAATGGTTTAACATTCTGCATTAATTAAGAAAGAAAATTTTACAAATTTTTTTGAAGTTATTTAAAGCAGTACTATATAATATTAGCTATGACCTTCACAACTTATTGTTACATGAATTTCTAAATTATACATGATGCTTAACCCCCATACATAGGATGTAAATTTTGTATTTAAAAATGACAGAGGTCAATGGAATAGGTTAGGTTCAAAGGACAAAACGGCCAATAACTTTAGTAATCTAGTGTTTGACAAACCCAAAGACCCCAGTTTTGGGAATAAGAATTCATTATTAGACAAAAATTGCTGGGAAAATTGGAAATTTGTATGGCAGAAACTAGGCATTGACCCACAATTAACACCTTACACCAAGATAAGGTCAAAATGGGTTCATGACCTAGGCATAAAGAATGAAATTATAAATAAATTGGAAGAGCATAGGATAATTTACCTCTCAGACCTGTGGAAGAGGAAGGAATTTATAACCAAAGAACTAGAGATCATTATTGATCACAAAATAGAAAATTTTGATTATATCAAATTGAAAAGTTTTTGTACAAACAAAACTAATGCAGACAAGATTAGAAGGGAAGCAATAAACTGGGAAAACATTTTTACAGTCAAAGCTTCTGATAAAGGCCTCATTTCCAAAATATATAGATAATTGACTCTAATTTATAAGAAATCAAGCCATTCTCTAATGGATAAATGGTCAAAGGATATGAACAGACAATTCTCAGACGAAGAAATTGAAACTATTTCTAGCCATATGAAAAGATGCTCCAAGTCATTATTAATCAAAGAAATGCAAATTAAGACAACTCTGAGATACCACTACACACCTGTCAGATTGGCTAGAATGACAGGGAAAGATAATGTGGAATGTGGGAGGGGATGTGGGAAAACAGGGACACTGATACATTGTTGGTAGAATTGTGAATACATCCAGCCATTCTGGAGAGCAATTTGGAACTATGCTCAAAAAGTTATCAAACTGTGCATACCCTTTGATCCAGCAGTGTTACTACTGGGCTTATATCCCAAACAGATCATAAAGAAGGGAAAGGGACCTGTATGTACACGAATGTTTGTGGCAGCCCTCTTTGTAGTGGCCAGAAACTGGGAACTGAGTCGATGCCCATCAATTGGAGAATGACTGAATAAATTGTGGTATATGAATATTATGGAACATTTTTGTTTGGTAAGAAATGACCAGCACAATGATTTCAGAATGGCCTGGAGAGACTTATATGAACCAATGCTGAGTGAAATGAGCAGGACTAGGAGATCGTTACATACTTCAACAACAATACTATATGATGATCAATTCTGATGGATGTAGCCATCTCCAGCAATGAGATATGAACCAAATCAGTTCCAGTAGAGCAGTAATAAATTGAACCAGCTACACCCAGCAAAAGAACTCTGAGAGATAACTATGAACCATTACATAGAATTCCCAATCCCTCTATTTTTGTCCTCCTGCATTTTTGATTTCCTTCACAGGCTAATCGTACGATATTTCAGAGTCTGATTCTTTTTGTACAGCAAAATAACTGTATGGACATGTATACTTTATTATATTTAATTTATACTTTAACATATTTAACATGTATTGGTCAACCTGCCATTGAGGGGAGGGAATGGGGGGAAGGAGGGGAAAAATTGGAACAAAAGGTTTGGCAATTGTCAATGCTGTAAAATTACCCATGCATATAACTTGTAAATAAAAAGCTATAATAAAAAAAAAAGAAAAAAAAACGATAGAGTTAAGATGTGTTTATTGATTGTAGGTTTGACTTGAGTGCCATAGATGGGAAATTTCATATGTACAAAATAAATTTGTTTTTTAAATAACTTTCTGTAATATGGAAACTAGTTTGCCATCAGTAGCACCTAATTTGAATATAAAATGGGGTTAAAAGGAAATGATAATTTAATAAGTAAATGATCTAATTTCATGATTAATCTTAAAAATTAAAAATTAAAAATTAATCTTTTATTCTTGATTTTTCCAAAGTGAATTTTTAATTTTACTTGTTCATTTCTTTGTTTCACTGATAGTTTTTGAACTCTCAACTTTTGCCAACTAACAATATTTATTAGTATTTTTACTAAAAGTTGATGAGGGTAAGAGAAAAAGGAGATTATGAAAATCAAAACTAGTCCTAATTGTTAGATTTCATATCATGTTTGTTAAAGTGATTGTAAGTTATCTAAAGTTTATTTTTCTGTTTCTCTTTTCTGTCACTACACATAATTTAGAATTCTAACATTAAATAATTGGTAAAATATACTTGAATTATAAGAAGTTACACAAGGTAAACCTGAAAAAGGCAAATTCTTTTTTCCTTAATAGTAGTTAATTATTTAGTTAAATTAGTAGTTAAATTTGTCATGTCCTACCATTGAAAAATCAGGCATTTGGGGCAGTTAGGGGATGCAGTGGATAGAGCACCAGCCCTGAAGTCAGGAGGACCTGAGTTCAAATGTGGGTTCAGACACTTCATGTTTCCTAGCTGTGTGACCCTGGGCAAGTGACTTAACACCCCAATTGCTTCAGTAAAAAAAAAAGAAAAGAAAAATCAGGCATTTTCATGTTGCCATCACAATTTATTGTTTTTCTAAATATCTAGACTAAGACACTAACTTACACAATTACTAAAATAATGGAAATGAGAGCAAAACTAAAATGTTAGCTGAACTGTGATTAATTGGACTGACCAATATTAGTCCTGGAGAATATGTCATCTTTCCAGATCATTGGAGAAGGGAGAGACTACAGGTAGATAGAAGGTTGTATATGTTATTCCCCATGGTCACGATGTTGTTTTTCTGTAGTTTTTCTTTGTGATAGTGAAAGGTTCAGTGGGGTGAGGAATATGGGGGAATGGCAATTCTATTTAAAAAAAAAAAAAGGTGTTAACAAAATTATATAAATGCAGTATCAAGGAGTACAAAAGTGAAATAACACCGATACTTGGAAATGGGTATTATGCTGTAAAAAGGAATTGTGCTAAATTAATTTTTTAAAAGTCAGGCATGCCCCAACTTGTCTACTTTATTGTGATGGTTTTTGGTAACTAAACAACGGGCAAAGTTTAAAAAAAAAAAAAAGCACGTGTTCTATATCATTGTTGTCAAACTGAAATACAAATAGAGCTCAGTGATTGTATGTTGACTTAGAAAACCACAAATTATTATTGACCATGTTGTATTTCATCATTTTATTAAATATTTCTTTAAATATTATTAAATATTAAAATTAAATAGTTAATAAATTAAAATAATATAAATTATTAATTATTAAATAAAAAGAAATACTAATTTTAAAATTTTCTGAATTATTAAATAATTCAGGCCTGTTCCAATGATCTTGTGATGAAGAGAGCCATCTCCATCCAGAGGGAGAACTGTGGGAACCGAGTATGGTTCATAACATAGCATTTTCATTCTTTTTGTTGTCGTTTGCTTGAATGTTATTTTCTTTCTCTCTCTCTCTCTCTTTTTTTTTTTTTAACCTTTTAGTCTGATTTTTCTTGTGCAGCAAGATAATTGTATAAATATATATGCATATATTGGATTTAACATATTTTTACCATTTTTAAACTATATTGAATTACATGCCATCTAGGGGTGGCGGGTGAAGGGAACAGGGGATAGAGGATTTTCAGTGATGAAAAAGTGATCTTTGCATGTTTTGAAAATTAAAGTTAAAAAAAAGAAAAATTTAAATAATCAGAATCTTGAACTATAACATCTTCAGCAGTAGTCTTCTATTGCTTAACAGTAACACAAGTCTTAGACTATAGTCTTTTATCTTTAGTAATGGACCTGCTTGCTCTCAAATTATTTTTAATCTCAAAAATTCCAACACTGGGTTACTTTAATCCAAAAAGTAACCATCTCTCCTGTTTCTAAACTAGCAACTGTGTCCCTTGTCTATTGTTCCTTGATTTGATCATAAACTGGATTAAAATGAGGTAGTTACACCAAGTCATCAGCCTCTCTTCTTTCAAAGGCACCTCTGCCTAGTGGCAGAACACAGAGTCAAGACCACTGCTGATGACTCAAGATGAAGTGGATGACTTTGGTGTCCCTGATGTCTAACCAAGCTCTAAGCATACCACAACACCTGCTTCAGCTGCCTTCATGGCCTTTGGAACAAATTGTTCTCATCCTCCCATTACCTCAGGGAAAGTAGGATTTGAAATCCCTTGCTACCCTCAAACCTGGTTTAGCCCATGTGCTAAAATGGTTTACTAGATAGGTACTATGCTTTACAAAAGGATTAGCTTGTATCCTAAGGCAAACATGCAAAAAACTAGCAATATTAATTTGATCTGGAAAATATGCAAATGAACTTTCAAACTGTGTTGTGGCCTTTTTACCACAATTCTACACTTAACTCTGTATGTCCATAGACATACTGTGCATGTTCTTGAAGACACAGGTAAGAGGTTAGGTGGACACCAAAGGTGTAAAGTAGCCTTCACCCCAGAGGAACTAGTTTTTCCTGAACACACCCTACACTCTAGCAACTATGTAGAGTCCTGTAGATAGTTGAATGAATAATAAAATAATACCTAAGCACTCATTATTTTCTGGCCACTGTACTAATACAAATAAATACAAGAAAACAAAACAGTCACTGCCCTCAAAATGTTTCCTTCCTAATGAGGCAAGAAGAAATAAAGAGGGGCTAGAAGGCTGGGAGAGTAGAGTTGGATGCTACATGGCAGAATAGTTTGGAATGACTTATGCAGGCTTGATTCTCTGCAAGATAAGGGGAAAGAACCCAGAGTCTCAGAAGCAAAGGATGTAGAATGTAAATTAGTTTGCTGGCTTAGGTTTTGGAAGAACTCTTAAGAAAGAGCTAAGTATATTAGGGTACTTTCTGGTCATCAGACTCCATTCCCTCTGTGCTCAGCCTAAATTTTTGGAATTTGGATGGCTGATTCTTAAATGTGACAGCTTGGAAATGGAAAGAGTATTGGTCTATGGACATACAGAGTTAAGTGTAGAATTGTGGTAAAAAGGCCACAACACAGTTTGAAAGTTCATTTGCATATTTTCCAGATCAAATTAATATTGCTAGTTTTTTGCATGTTTGCCTTAGGATACAAGCTAATCCTTTTGTAAAGCATAGTATCTATCTGTAATGGGCTAAAGCTCCAAGTGATGCACTGAGGTCCCAAGCACGTGAGGCTAAATAGTAATTGGACCATACTCTTATTAATATGCTTGGAGAAAGAATGGCCCCGCCCACTCTTTATGTAAGTCCTGATGTGTTGTATAGGAAATGACGTAGAGACGATTTTGGTGGTTGGAGAGAGAGGGGCTGGGAGAGGCAGAAAGACTGCTGGCCGGGTTCTTGTCGTGGCTGTTCACATTCCTATCGCCATCCCCCTTCACCTCCACAGAGAATAAATATCGAGGATTTTCCCTTAACCTGAATTCCTGACTCCAGCTGATTTTAAAATAAGTGGTCATCACACCAATCCTTTAATAAGTGTTTAATGTTTGAACTTAAGTCATCCAAGAGCAGCTAGATGGTGCAGTGGATAGAGCACCACCAGCCCTGGAATCAGGAGGACTTGTTCAAATCCAACTTCAGGCACTTAATACTTTCTAGCTGTGTGACCTTAGGGAAGTTACTTAATTCCAATTGCCTCAGCAAAAAAAAAGAATTTAAGTCATCTAGTTTAATCTTTTATCATTAAATTGAGGAGGAATATTGTGGCCGATTCATCTCTTTACTAAATTCAGTTCTAATGTGTATGTATGAGTGAACTCAGTGGGTAGCAAGCTACCTTGGAGTAAGAGACTTGTTCAAGTCCTTTGCTATGTCTTGGCTCTGAGATCCTGGACAAGTAGTAATCTCTCTGTGTCCCAGGCATTCTTTGAGACTCAAAAGTTACAGATTAGTTGCTGGTCTTAATTGGAGAGAGTGTGCAAAGTATACTCTTCACATGCTGGGAGTAGTGGAAATCAGGACATGGACCCCAGAAATAGTTACATACTTGCAATTGAGACAACTTGATACAGTAGCAAAAGCACTTGATTTCTATAGAGCTAGAACTGATTTAAAGTTTGAACTCTGCCACTTATTATGTACATAAAAGATGATACAACTAATGCCACCTTATCTTTCGAATTCTTAAGATAGGATAATAGTAGCCATACTAACTTGGTCATAGAGTTGTAAAAAGGTTGAAATGGAATTAGGTATATACTATGTTATGATTATCTTTGTATCCCAACATCTAGCACACTGCCTGCAGGTATCAATAATATATTAATGATTGAATGTGCTTGCATTCAAACAAACCTAATCGAAAAAGCTTTAGAATAGAAAGGTAGAAGGAGAAAACAGTGTGGCCCCAACACCTACACACATTCTCTCTCTCTCTCTCTCTCTCTCTCTCTCTCCCTCCCTCCCTCCCTCCATCCCTCCATCAAGCTTGGGTGTCCTAGGGACAGTAGCTACAAAAATAGGAAGAATAGCAGAAATGGTCCAAAAAACAAAACCCAAGAAAGCCAACAATCAAACCCATGTCCTTGGATGTCTACACTAAAATGTATCTTAGTATAAGAAAACAAGCTAGGTTAATGGACTGGAAAGTCTAAGGCAAAGGAGAAAATTGGATACTTGTATGTGTCCTTGAGGATTAGAAGGAGATTCATGACTGGCCAGTGGCTTGAGAAGAGCCATAAAAGGATTATAGGATTGTCAGTACAGCTGGAGCAGACTTTTGTTTGCATTTGTACAAATGAAGCTGAAGCCCAGAGAGCAAAGTGGAAAGGGCAGGTACAGATTAGCAGGATATATGAAGATACACATAGAAGAGAACATTTGGGGCATCAGTAGAGGCAAAACCAGAAGGAACATTGTAACATAGCGACATACTATGGACCATCTGACCCAAAAAGGAAAAGTGCAAAGAGCATTGAATTTGTAGTTGAGTACTTGGATCTCACAGGAGGAATTCTTGACCTCAACATTGTTTTCATCTGTAAGATAAGAAGTTTGAATCAGATGATCTCCAATGTTCCTTTCAACTTAAAAAAAACCACCTCAAACTTAAGATGCTGTGAGGCATTTGGGGTTGGGGGGAGGTGGATCCCAAGCCTCTGCTTAAGGTCATGATCATAATAGTGAGGGAGACTTAAATTATTTGGACATCTGGTAGTGTTCTATACAAAGCAGAACAGTTGATTTCCTTTTCTGATACTTCCATCCTTCAAAATGTGGATAAGGGACAATTTTATTGTGATTTTGAGTTTCACCAATAAGAAAGAACTGGTTTGCAGAGAACTTGAGTAAAGTGACCATGCCATCTAAAAGGACCAGATTCTTATAAAGCTATATAATGGCTTACTTGACAGATCTCACATGGCACAATGTTAGGAAAGATAGCCATAATGGATGAAAGCTAGGATCCCAGCACATCTGTCAGGCTATAAAATTGGGCTCAAACAAATAAAGATATTTAGGATTACAAATTTAAAGCTGGAAAAGAAGCTTTGAGGTCATCTAGTTCATTTTTTTTTTTTTAAGGATGAAGAACCTTAGGGTAAGAATTTAAATGACTTGGCCAGGGTCACATAGATGGAGTCATTGTTCAAAACCAGGACTTCTGACTCCAAATCCAGTGAGTCTTAACGCTGGAATTTTTTTTTTAAATTGGCTTTAAAATGTACAAGATGGGGTTTAGAAAGCAGTGTATCTGCAAAAGATCTTTTGGTTTTAGTTTACAAGCTTCATTTGATATTTTAGCTGTATTATGAGGAAGATATTGTGTTTAGGACTTTGGAACCATGATTGCCCTACTACTATGGCCTGACATATAATCAGTTCTGGGAATATATTTTAGGAAGGACATTGATAATAGAGCCAGAGCAGGTCAGCTAGGATGGTGAGTTGACTTCATACTTAAAGATCATTTGAAGAAATGTAGATTGTTTAGCCTGAAGAAAGTAAGTCTTGGGGGGGGAGAGTCACAGTAGCTTAAAGGATGGTGACTTGAAAAATATTGTACTTGGTCCTAGAAGATATAACTAGGAATAGTTAGTGGAAATTGCAAAAGAGGAAAATTTGAGGTTTGAATAGGAAAAATGTTCCTAATACTAAAAGCTGTCTAAATGTGAAAGGAGCATCTTTGAAAGGTAGTGGATCTGGTCTTTAAGGAAAAGCTGCCTAATTATGTAGGGTATTTTCTTTTTTGAAAATTTTATTTTATTATTATAGCTTCTTATTTGCAAAACATATGCATGTGTAATTTTTCAACACTGACCCTTTCAAAATCTTCTGTTCCAATTTTTCCCCTCCTTCCCTCCAGCTCCTCCCCTAGATGGCAGGCAGTCCCCTACATGTTAAATATATTAAAGTATATGTTAAATACAATATATGTATATATATTTATACATTTGTCTTACTGTACAAAAAAAATCGGATCTAGAAAGAAAAAAAAACCTGAGAAGAAAAACAAAAATGCAAGCAAACAATAACGGAAAGAGTGAAAATGCTGTGTTGTGGTCCACACTCATTTCCCAGTGTTTTTTCTCTGGGTATAGCTGATTCTCTTTACTGAACAATTGGAACTGGTTTGAATCATCTTGTTGAAGAATCATGTCCATATGTAGGGTATTTTCTAGGTATTTCTTGTTTAAGTAGAAGCATAACTTAAGCTGCCTCCAAAATCCCTTCCAACTCTGAATTTTTTGAATATATTTGGCATATATTCGTTATAACTTTTCTTGAAAAATAATGCTAATGTTTACTTATGAACTTTTATGTCATTGAAATTTGCAAATGTTAGATTTGTCATAAACTACTTGGGTGGTTATGTTTAACTGTATTCTGTCCACTGCTTCCTTAGGCCATAGAAAGCGCAATTGGCGGTAATGCTTACCAACACAGCAAAGTCAATCAGTGGACCACAAATGTAGTGGAACAAACTTTGAGTCAACTTACCAAGTTGGGGAAACCTTTCAAGTACATTGGTAAGAACTTTTAAACAATACATTTAAAGTGGATGCACAGAGAAGCAATGTTTTATTGTCACATGGGTTTTCCTAATGGATGTTTGTTTCTCTTTTATTAAGTGACCTGTGTGATTATGCAGAAAAATGGAGCTGGGCTACATACAGCAAGCTCTTGCTTTTGGGATAACACCAGTGATGGTATGAAATTATTTTAATTTTCTTGCACAAGAATTGTCATATTTATTCTTATTGAAAGTCTAAAAGATTAGGTTAAGAGAATTTTGATAATTACATTTTTATTACAATGTAAATTACATTTACATGGATGTGATTAAATTGAAATTGTAAATTAAATAAAGTGAAGGAGACAATGATGACCTGAAGTGTTGGCATAGTAGAATAAAAAGATTATTATTTTTTATTTTAAAGAGGAGACCCAGGCAGTTAGTTAAGATGGAGAGATCAAAAGACCCATTGAAAAAGTGGTTTCTTGGAACCAGGTTATAGAGGGAGATGGGATGGAGATATTTTAACAAAGAAAGAACTAAAGATAGAAGAGGTACAAAGGAGACAAAGTGCTTAAATATATCCCAAACTTGATAATGTCAAATAGAAATACCAAAATTGTATTATATGTACTTCATTAAAACAATTTTTAAATTTAAAATGCTAAATGTGCTTTTTTTATTGTTTCCATAGGAAGCTGTACTGTGAGATGGGAGAACAAGACTATGTACTGTATCGTCAGTGCCTTTGGATTGTCAATTTAACTTTGTTCAAATTGTGTAGCCTCATGTTTTTGTTTTTGTTTTCAACCATTTCCATTCTGTAGTCTACCTACATACTGTGAATTCATCTTCAAGCTTTTAAAGGGTTTGAAAAGTATCTTCTACTTTCAAATTGTAGGGGAAAAAAGTCCAATGGCCACACTGTTACATGGGTTGCATACTTCACTTTGTTCACTGTAAGTTGACATATCCAGTATTGTTACCTTGTCTTAACTCTTCAATATTTCCAAATATTCAAAGGTGCTAAAAGATGAAATCTGCTGCAGCATGACTTTTTCTAATTTCTGAAATGATTTATATAACACACTAACTTCCCACTTTATACTTTTCTTAGTAGAATAATAAATTATTAAAATTCATAAATTGTGTTTTTTTAAAACCTTCTGGAAATTCTATATAGTCCTAGGTATCGAGTTGAAAAATCATTTGTAGTAGCTTATTTGACTAAATACTGTAATAAAGGGATAGGTAGTGCCTAGAAATGGGATGTCGACTTTTGGATAAGGAAATGTTAACATTTTATTTGTCTGAAGGCTTAAGATAGATGGTGGTAAGGGGCTAATACTAAAGCAGTCAAAAATATTCATAGACTGCTACTGTGACAGCTTTTGAACTGAGATCAACCTTATGTGAAGGTTTTCCAATCAAAATAGCAACAATTGTAGTATTAGAACTAGAGGCTGGACCTGTAAGGCTTTTGCCAGGTAAGGAAAAGTCCTCCCAATGTGTTAAGACCTCTCTGCAAGTTTGTAGCTTAGTAGCCTAGAAGCAGTGCCCAGGGCAAGTTTAAAGCCAGCCTTCCCACTATAACAAACATAGTACCTCTCAACATTAGTGAATGTAGTGTTATGTCCTTTCCATTCCAAGTAGATTAAACCAAGTAGAAATGAAATAAAGATGAATTCAGTTGACTTTACAGCTGTCAAGAAGAGGTAGAAATATTTATGAAGCCCCCACAAACAAATATACAACTCTGAATCTTTAAAGAAGTTTTCATTTTTCAAAATTTTCTTATTCTGAATAAGTTTGCAAGGATTAGAAGTAACTATGTAGAGACAGACAGCTTCCTTCTTAATCATACCCTAATCTCACACCTACTTTTTAGGATCTTAAAATAATTGTTTCTTTCAAATTGTAACACTGCAAAGACAAGGGTGGGAGGGAAACTACATTTTACTGAATCAAAACCTGAAGCCAATATTTGTAACAATGATATCAAGACTAGTGACTTTTTTTCGTAATGCCTTTAAATCTTTCATCTTGAGTGGGTCAAATTAATTTCTTATACAAAAAAGGGAAATAAAATCTAGATACAAATTTGATGGCAGAATATATAAAAGTTTATGAATTTAGAAGCTAAGATAAAAGATTTGCTAAAAGCAAACTATTTGATATGACAGAATGCCATTTCTTGAATGTGATAACCCTCCTTAAAAGTTGTGTTGAGAACTTTTCATTAACACAGTTCATTAACATATCACATACAATCCTTCCTTTTGATAGACAAGTTTAAATATAATTTTATTTTATAAATATTACAATTTTATTTAAAAAGTTTGTAATAGTACAAGTCCCTTCTGTATTTCACAGCACTATATGTTTAGAATCAAGATCAAACAAGAATAAAAAGATGGCACTGCATAAAATAAATTCCCTTTGACCTAGAGAAGGAATTATTAGATTCTTTAAAAAAATCTAACTTAAAAGGTCAATTTCAGAATATTCCCTTATTTAAGAAAAAGCATAGACTTGCACATATGCAAAAGTGAGAGCTTATACACTGGCTTCCCTGGATAACAAGAGTAGGAAAAAAGTAATTTCCCAAGCAGTATTTTAAGTTAAATTTGTATACTTTAGTAAAAAGTGTTAGTCCAAATATTAGACTGAACTCTACTAAACTGTAGTTTTTCAAAGTAATTTATAAGTAAACACTGAAAAACATGTATTATAAACCAAACTAATGGGGAGTAGGAAAGAGAAAGTGGTTGGGGAAAAAGTCCCAGTGTCTTTAGAGTGATATACTGTGATTCTATCAACATCTGGGGCCAATGATATTGTTCCTACATGGATTACAATTGGCAAAACTGCTATCAAATATTCAAGGAAACAGCTGCAAATATGGCAGCACTATAGCCTTTATTGAAGAGAGTTTATTAGGCTATTCCATTATGTGAGGGAAAGATGATTAAACCAGGAAGGAAAAGGTCTTTATTGCTGTGATTAAATAAAACATATATAAAGTGAAAGCTCTATTTTTCTTCTATTATCAAAACAAAACTTGAGATGTTGATGTCCATCTTCTAGCACATAGCATTATTCTGGCCTAAAGTGCAAAATTCTGTCAAATTTTCCAAAAAAGTCTCCATCTAAGCTGTTACTAAGGAAGAACAAGAAGAGCCAGTTCTTTGGCTTTGTAGTATATATTTGCAAAGTTTGGATTCATGCCCTCAACCCTGTGAAAAAAAAATCAGAAAAAGAGTTCCAAGCAAAATGTAATGTCTAGCTTAATTACTAGGTGGTAAATATTATTCTATGTGTTAAAAGCTGAATAACAGCAAATTTTCTACATGACTGGATAATATAATACTTGAATATAAACATGTTACTCCAAATAAATGGAAAGTGCCTGGTTTAATAAAAAGAGCATTTTCCCCATAAATAGAACTCTTTCATAAATAGTTGGAATGTGAAAAAAAAATTGACAGTATTACATTTGTCAAGTAGGAACTCTATGAAATATGCAAAAATGTAAATATATATCCATTCTCCCACATTTAAGTTCAATGATGTTGACATTTGAAGAATAAAATAATAAAGATGTCAATGGAAAGCTGAATTTCACCTTGCAAGTAAAAAATGATCTTTTCAAAACAGGGCTGTACATGTGGATTTCAAAATCCCCTCACTATTTACATGAAAAACAAGAGCATTCCAAATCACAGATGACAATTATTTATAATGAAACTACTAAAATACATTCTGGAATCTATTACTGGCACAAGCCTTATCTTACCTAAAATTATTTTAAAAGTAGGCCTGATGAAAGATATATTAAAATTCTATTTTAAAAATTATTCATATCACTGACTACACAATAAAATACCAAGTAACTGACATTACAGATAAAAAAAAAACTGTAAACCTTGAATCATCTTTGTGATCTTACAGTAATTTTAATTCCAATATTGATTTTTTTTTTTTAACAAGACTTATAAAAACTACAGAAATCTAAGTGGAAGTCCATATTAAGCAATAGAGGTAATTGACGGTACCATCACATCACTAAAGGTTAACTTATGAAAAAAAGGTAATTGTAGTGTATCACCATGAAGAACATTCCCATGGACAACTGAAGTCCTAGCACTGCAGGTTAAAGAGCATAATTGTAATTGCACACAAGAGACATGTGAATGTGGGTACACAGGAGGAGAAGGGTACTGGACTACTAAGCATGCATCATACTCTTTAATCTATGCCTATTCTCCAGGACATCATCTGTTGGGTTTCCACAGTGCACATCAGGTCAAAGATTAGGAGGAAGATGCAGAAAGAAATGGGAAAGTCATCTGTACTCTGCTTTTAAATTAATCCTTCAGGAAAAGGGGAGTTGAAAATTCTTGAGGACCTTCCACACTGTGTTACCTATGGCACTGGAACTTCAAAACTGACCCATAAATAGTGACTTTTGTTAACATGAAGCTCCAATTGAGTTTCTCGGCAGAATTTTCCCTGAAATTGGTTTTCTGAACAAACTTCGTTAAAAAATTGACATGAAATTTTTAAAATTTTACTGTTTTTTCAATATACATCAGAAAAAACTTTTCAGTATACTGTTCTAGTAATTGTTTTATTTGTGTAGTGGGGCTCTGAAGTTGCATAGCCTCTACTCTATTGGATTTGTCACATTTTCCCTGCCTTAGCCCAACCCCAACATGAGAAGGGAAAATAATGTGCAGGGATCATTTTGCACTTACATGTCCTGGACTAACTGCTTAGCAGTAATACCTTTCCTACTGAAGCTATCAATGATTTAGAATGCCTATATTAGGGGGGGTGGAAGGAGCCAGTCTCTGAGACTAGTGCGTACTTGGAGGTTACACAACCCTCCTGTTGGTAAGGCGGCAGCTGAGCCTCAGCTGAATGCTTTATTTCTAAACTGGAGAATAACTTAACTCCAGCTTCTTAGTGTTTGCCACCAAATGGAGCATACTCCCCCCATGAGGCAGTCACGAGTTCTTAAGTTTCCCTTAGAGTTAAAGAAAAAAATGTCTGTGGAGAGAAGAAAGGAGAACATTGCTATTTTCCTGCATAACCATCCTATCCGGCATTTAGGAAGGGCTGCAAGGTTTGCACAGCATTTTCTCTACCTCGGATCCTTCCAGCCTCACAACCACCTTGTGAGGTAGGTGCTATGACAGGAGCTCCAAGAGGGGATGGGACTTCCTCAGAGTCACACAGCCAGGAAATACTTGAGGCAAGACCCACATGAGCTCATCCTGTCTCCAGCATTCCCTCCATTGGGCCATTTAGTGAGCTTTAAGTGCTTTGACATCACTTTGAGAGAACATGCTACAAAAGACTAGTGCATACAAAGTTAAACTCAAAATGAGGGGGACTGAGAGGCATCGGCAGCTCTGGGACACCACAGGACTTTGAAACCTTCAGTTCAGGAGCAGCTACATTGGCTCCAAGAAAATAATGCTCTGACTTAGGAGTATTCCAAGAGGCCCCCTCCCCCTCTCATCTGGCTATCCTGGTGATGCCGCCTTTGCCCAGCGCTGTCGTTTTTCCTTTGGTCCTGGTTGGTCTTTTAAAAATCAGTAAACACAAAGAGGTAAATGGAAAATGCCTTTGTTGTGAGGAAACCTTCAGCTTTTAGGCAGATGGCTAGGGAAGGCTGGAGAGCTGGAGCACTGATGGAAAACTGTCCAAGGCCTTCTCTAGCCAGCCACACCGGTCTTTGCTGGAGCACCATCAATCGCTGTCAGATTCTTCTCTGTACTTGGCTCGAATGGCCTGGCCGTTCTGCAGGGGCATTTCTTCATAGTCACTCCTATTAACAAAGAGATCTTTGAAAGCATTCCCTTTCTAACAACAGGTATATATTTAATTCTTAACTCCCCAAATGACTCAGCATTCTATGTAGTGCTCATTTCAAGGAAGACTTTGTCTCTTTTTTTTTAATATTCAATTTATATGATCTATATTCTCACCTTCCAACTCATTATACCCAATTCCATATATTCCTGAGAAAATGGCTACTTCTAGTAATCATCCATCTGAGCTTGTGTCAGTGCCCAGGGAATACAAACAGACTGCCCACTTTGTTTCTTGGGGAAATGGCCATTTTAAGTCTACTGCCTAAAAAGTGGAAAATTGTGGAGAAGAATGAAATCACATCACACAGCCTTGCTGGCTTAAGAATGTCTTGAGAGTGATCGAAAAACAATGGAGACATAAAAATGGCCAACAGAATTGCAGTGCCCAATGTTATTTCACAAGAGAAAATTACCTTACCCATAAATCACATCATCATCAGAGTCATTAAGCATGGAAAAGGCTGGATTATCTTTCAACTGTGACTCTGGAAAAAATGAACAAAAATGTCTGTTTAACTAGAAATTCTTATTACTGGTCTAATGAAATATGCAGATACTTAATAAATATGTGGCTATCTCAGCTTCTGCTGATACCTATGCAGTTACTTGGCCAAGAACCCAGAACTGAGGTCACTTACCATAGAGTGCATTCTTAGATGGTGAATACACAAAGGCCAAAGTATAGAGATAAAAGTTCAGCAAGCCATAGAAAGATAAGAATTCCGCTGGTGAGATCAGTCAAGGTTAGTAGTTCAAGTCAAGTAGTTCAAGGACACAACACAACATTTCTGTAAGTTTTCTCCTTCCCAAGCTGGGATGCTTGCTCTCTGAGCTACTCTTCTCAGTGAAACACTCAGAATTAGCCAGGACCATCGGCTTTGCTCAAAACCCCAGTCACTGATTAGGTAACACAGGGCACTGCAACCATTCAAAGTCATGCTAAATAAGATCTCCTCGTGCCCGGTAACCTATCCTCCCAATAAGATAACAATGCAGTGCCGCCTTCCACGCTTAACCAAACAACAGGGCACTCATATGGCAAAGGCACACGTGGTACAAGGTGAACCCATGAACATGCTGGTCCACTCAGCCCTTTAAATGCAATAAGGAATTCTAGGAAAGATAAGCCCTTAAATCACTAACCTCAAATAAGCCCTACAAAGTTTCCTGTGGAAATAATAAAGATATAACCCATCATAAACATTACTAGTTGTGAGATTAACAAGTTATCTTAGAGTCTATAACCAAGTACTTCAATAGCTTTAAAATGATTTCTTTAGCTCTGAAAGGCACAAAAGTGCTGTGGATAGAGAGCTGGCTGGGAGCCAGGAACCTGAATGCAAGTCCTGCCCCCTGACAAGTCCTGATATGACTTTGGGCAAGTCACTGAACTTCACAAAATTCTAGGCAACTTTACAAGGCTCTTAAATTTCACAAAAGGTGCTAACCTGCACTAGTTCAAAGTTCACTTGCCTGGGAGTTGCTTAAACCAGTGAAATCATAAACTTGGTCCCAATCCCTAACACTAGGAATAAAGTTAACTAACTGTCTAACCAGTTAGATTTACATCGCTAATGATGGCCAATACTGTAAAAATCCTTCATTTGAATAATAAAAGAAAAAATATGGAATCCTCAGGATTATTATAATTCAGTCATTTCAGTCATTTTTGACTCTTCATGATCCTATTTTGATTTTCTTGGCAGAGACACTGGAATGGCTGCCATTGCCTTCTCTAGCTCATTTTACAGACGAGGAAACTGAGGTAAAGTTAAGTGACTTGCCCAATATCCCACAACTACTAAGTGTCCATGACCAGATTTAAACTCAGGTCTTCTTGACCCCAACTCGGTACTCTATCCACTGTCAGGATGCCATCCAGTAAAGATCAGAAATTAATCAAATTAGTCCATATCAGTACTATTTTCCCTCAGTTCAAATAATCCAAAACTGAATTTATTAAACTTTTTTTTTATTCTCACAGTTATAGTGGAATTGGAATAACTCACAGTTGGAATAACTGTAACAGAGTCCTATAGACTTAAGGACTTTTGATTTAAAAGGATATAATTCTGGTAGTGATTTGATAGTTCAGCTACAAAATTGTCCTGCAACACTTGTGATCCAAACCTTAGATAAAGTATAACAATGCTGCAAAAGAAGAAAAAAGGAAAACCAAGGAAGTAAACATGTAAAGAATTGGAGTCAGAAGTTTCCACACCAGTAATTTCAGCATGCATTTTTCTCTTTTTTTTTCCCCCAATGTACTGAATGTTCAATTTCCTGAACTCTAATTTTTTTAAAAAAATATCTTTTTATTTTCAATATACATGCAAAGATAGTTTTTTCAACATTTACCCTTGAAAAGCCTTGTATTCCAAATTTTTCTCCCTCCCTTTCCCCTACTCCTTCCCCTAGCTCTAGATAGTAAGTAATCCAATACAGGTTAAACATGTGCAATTTTTATACATATTTCTACTTTTATGATTTTGATCAGTATTTTTTAACATGAGAATTTTTCTTTCCTCCTTTTCCATGGAAGTTTATCTATCTATCTACCTATCTATTTATCTATCTATCCATCTGTCCTCATATCTTTCTCCTCTCTGTACTGTCCCCCTTCATCCCACATATCACCTGTTTCTTTCTTAGAAGATGACCTTACTTCCTCCTTTATTAAAGGAGCCCTCAGTCTTAAATCAGTGTGTAGGAAGATGCTGCAGACGTTTTATCTTTACTAGGCCTTTTCTCCTTTGTATCCTCCACTGGAAAACAGGGTAGCTCTCTTCACTGTCAACATTAATCCTTCACTTGTGTCCACAATTCTATCCACTCCTGTCCCTTTCAAGACTGACCCATTTATTCACTTTCTTAGATCTTTCAATTTCTTTTTCTATCAGCTACTTTCCTACTACCTACAAACATTCTCAGGTCTCTCTAATACTAACAATCTTTACTTGAGCCTTACTCCCTTAAAACTATTTTCAATGTCTTGTTTCCCTTTCACTGTCAAATTGCTTTTTAAAAATCATCTATCCTAACTTTATTTTATTTCCTCACTACCCTCTCATTCCCTTAACCCCTTAAAATTTAACTTTTGACTCCACTACTGTACTGAGATAATTCTTTCAAAGGGTATCAATGGTCTTTTAGTTACAAAATTCTGTGGTTCTTACTCAGTTTTACTTTAATGCTATATACCACTGACCACCCCATCTTTTAATCTTTAGGAATCTGCCCATGGCCCTCTTCTCATCTTCCTCTATATTGTCTCTTCACAAGATTTTATCCATTCCCATTGTTTCATTTATCACCTCTTTGTAGATAAATTTATAGACATCTTGTTTTTCAGTATCTGCCCTGACCTCCATTTTCACTTCACCAGCTGCCCACTGGATAGGTCCACCTATATATTCTACGCTAATAGAACAATTGAGGTATTGATCTCAATTCCAACACATTTGTTCATTTGTATATTCTACCAATACTGCATTCTTCAACATTTGAAATAGAATTCATCTTCCTTTCCCTCAAAATTAAACTTTCTTGACTTTCCTATTGTTGTTGATCACTACGGTCAAAAAAATCCTCAATTATCTTTTGGTTTTTTGCCTTTCCTCTTCCTTTATATTTAATCACAGAATTTCAGTTAGAAGGGACTTTTGAAAACCTAGTTCAACTTATACCTAAATAAGAATTCTTATTACAATGTGACAGACAGCTTCTGCTTAGTAAGAAAAACCTCTTATAGTATTAGGAGGCTAACTTCTAAGGTAGCCCATTCCACTTTTGAATAGCTCTACCAGGAGCCAAGCCAGGTCAATTCTATCTTCACTATATTTTTTGCATGTACCATTCCCCCTCCACCATACTGTAATTACCCTAGCTCGACCTCTTGTCAAATAGTTCTGTGCCTGGTCTCTCTGCCCCTCATCTCTTCCTCTTCAATATTCTTTTATGTAGTTGTCCCTGTAATCCTAAACTTTCATTAACTCTCTACTGTTTCTAGGAAAAATGCATAATTCCCAGTCTAATGCTTAACATCTTTAACAATTTATTTCCTAATTATCTTTTTAGCCTACACTCTGTTCCTTTGAACAGTCTATGTTCCAGTCATACTCAATTTCTAGCCATTCCCCAATTTTGTCCCATACTTCTCTATTGGCATTCATGCCCTTCGGCTCCAGTGACTAGAATGTACTCTCTCTGTGTCTGCGTACTGAAATCCTTCTTTTCTTTCATAGCCCAGTTCAGGTACCACTTCCTCCCATCACAGTCTTCTGCAGGTCTCTGCTGAAAGTGATTTCTCCATTCTCAAATTTCTCTACAGCTTATATCTAGATTTCTTCTTTAATCTTTGTCATGTTCTGCCTGGTTATTGTGCTTATTTATGTCTATGAAATAATCTCCATTACACTGTAAGCCCTTGGGGATCAGAAGAAACTCCGTATTTCTAGTGTTTTGTCCCTAGTAGACATTTTGTAAACATTTGTAAATGAATAACATACATAAGCTTCTACTTCACTAATATCTCATTGTCTGGAAGTAACTTAGCAGAGCCAAACTCTACTCAAGTCAGAAAATGTTTGCATGTAAGACCGGGAACAGATAGATGCTGAGTATGATCTCTGAGGACCAAGCTACCTAAACTCAGAAAGGCTTGCTACCTAAAGCAGGACCCCAAGTAATGATGCTTTTGGTCACAGCAACGTGAAGAGATTCAAATTTGTAGAAACGGAAGGAATACCCACACCAAGGAAATTGCATATCTTTCAAGGTATCATCAAAATGTATGTGCACGTGCATGTGTGACAGAGAGCTCTGATAATCTGTTTCAAATTTTGTTTTGAGGGTAAAGTTCATTCTTTTCTACTCCAGTGTTCCATAAAGAGAGGTTCTATGCAAAAACTGTGATGAGAATAATGGTTTATCTTTTAAAATATTACATATTATATTATGTATCAAAAATAGTTCACAGGGCAATTATCAGAATGAATAAAGGCTTTCATCTCTATTTTGTTCCAAAATTTTCTCAACCCTTTGTTTAAGGAGAATGCCAGTGCAGCATTTTAAATTTCTGTTGACATCTTTTAAGCTTCAAACTGTCTGCTGCCACAATGGTTTACTCAACTACATATTATATGTAGAAGGATACACTAAAACACTGAGCCCCACATTCCCATATGGATGTCTTTACCTTTACATACCAAGGGAATCAGAAGTGAGAGCCACTTCCTTTGAATCCTAGCTACCAGAAAACCATACTGTTTTCTTTTTTTTCCTGTATTCTACTCTGATGAGGAAGAAACCATTGGCAAAAGAATAAGCCAAAACCTGGAAATGATTTTTAAAAATACTTTTGGGGACACTATACTTAATAATCCAAAGTATCACATTTTAGAAAGAAGGCATGATCTAGTGATAGAGGGCAAAACTAAAGTCCTGCCTCTGACACACACTGGCTGGGTGATCCTGCACAAGTCACCAAAGTTTTCAGCACCCAAGAAAAGTCTCCAAAAGGATAAACTGCATAGCAACAGCAGGAGGGAAATTCTTTCTTGAGAGATCTCTATGCTCTTGAAATCCCAGTTCAGCCCTTTCCCTTCTATCTCCCCTATCCACACCCACTCCTCTGCCCCAACATATAACCATATGGTGATAACTAATGTTCAGGATGAATGAATGAATGAAAAGCTGATTATTAAGTGCTTCCCATGTGCCAAGCTAAAGATAGAAAAAGAAATTAGTGTAACTACAAAGCCCTGAAGAGCCAGGAGTGTTCAATGTATTTTACTAGGATTGAATCTTTCTGAAAAATCACTAGGGTACAGAGAACAATTCTTGTAATATTTAATGAATGAAAACATCCTATCCCATGATCATTCAGAATGCCAGGGAGGTGAATGTTCTTGGTTTTGCCAGATGGATGGCAGCGGGCGATGGCTTTTCCTCTCTACCACCCACCTGCTTGGCACCTGGCATTTCTCCCATTTGACATGAGGGAGTTGGAAATCCATCAGCACACTATGACATATCTAGCGGATGAATAAGACACCATTTAGCCCTATGTATTGGGCTAGAACTTTTATGTTGAAACATTATTCAAAAGGAGAAAAGAGAAACAAAAACAAAACAAAACAAAGATTTTTTAGTTATTTTTCTTCTGAATAAAAGGTTTCCTTACCTAATGACAAGTACTACGAAGGTCAATGCAGTCAAGAATTTTAACCTGAGATCTGGAAATGACAAGTCAAAAATGACAATTTAAGACAGTCTCTTAGCAGTAAACATTCCCCTATCATAGAAAACTTTTCATTACAAACTATCCAAATTTGGGCTTTGAACATGCCTCTTTATATCCAAGAAGTATTACTTACTCAAGAATAATAGCTCAATTTTATACTTCACTTTAAGGTTTACAAAGGTAAAATATCAGCTATGTTTGAAAAGCATCTTATAGGCAGGATTATAATTTTTGCTTTGGCAAATATTTAAGTGAGGGAATCCTTGGCTGCTCTTAAAGCAGGAAAAGCTCAGAAATGGCCCCTGTGTTCTTTCAGCATCATGCTGCAGCAGCAGCGGCAGCAGGTATGTGACAACTTTAAAAAGGTCATTGATTGTTTTAAAAAGCATCAGTCCAAAAAGGCCAAGTCTAAATGGCTTCCTCTGGATCCCTCCTGTGCTTCATAATTGAGCATTGTCTAGAACTCTGAGGGTTTCTTAGAAGCTACAGTACTCTGACCCACCTGTCTTGCTCTTGATAAGACTGGAACTGCTCAAAAGACTCCAGGAAAAAAACCTTCATTCATCTGGGCAATCATTAGCTCCCCCAGGCACCAATTTAGGTGGTAACCAATGTCAGGAGAAGACTTACCAACATAAGGCATATGGCGAAGTTCTGAGCAAGCCCTCACAATCAAGAACAAAAGGTATAAAATATACATGCCAGCAACCACCAGAAAAAAAACCTTCATCCCCTGAAAACAAACAAGACATAAGTATCATTTAAACTTTCTCAGCACAGGATCACAGGAGTACCAACTCTTACGGTGTTCAAAAAGGAGGCCAGGAGAAGAGATTTGGGGACTTTGTTGGACTCAGTCCAACATCTTTATTTTATGAATGCATGGAGACTCTTAAAGACTGTTCAAGCTCATATGGTTCTATGCAGTAGAGTCACACCTATACCTCACAACTTCCTGTTCATTAAAATAAAAATGGATTAGGATGTTTAAGAGCAAACTGCAAAAAATAATGACCTTATGTTGGAATGTTGCTTGAGTTTTCTGCATGGCTTTTGGCAAATCATGTAATACTTCTCTCTATGCTAACTGGGAAGAGCAACAAAAATATGTGCTTACAATTGTTGGACATTTTGTACATCATTAGCATCTTTAGAAAAAGCAGACCTGAAACAGAATGATTTGTTTTACAGGAAAGAAAGACAAAATATCCCTTAGATCACTCAGGCCCAGAAACCAAAACTCTCTGGCTTTAATGAGTAGTAGATGAAGGAATCTCAAAAATTGAGAACCTTGTAAAACTTATAAAGAGGTTAGACGATTTAAATAAGGTAAAACCTCAAATTCTTGGTTTGTACATAGGAAATACAGGGTTTCAAATATTACCAGAGGTACTATTGAGTACTATTAAAAAGAAAGATTAGACAGAGAGGAAATTCCTATTCCTGAGTTTCCAGCTTTTCTCCCAACTCACGATTCTCCCTTACTAAACCTCTGTACCCCCATTCTCAACTCATATTCACTACTCACACACTTCTAAACATTTTGTGCAATGAGTGCCTTTCTTCACACCATTTGTCTCCCTTCTTCTCTTCTCAATACAAAAACAAAGTCAAGTATTGCATCACACGCACAATGGAAACATAAATAATGCTGGTGATGACTGCCTATCTCCCAGTCTAGGACAGACCAAAGGAAAGGTTGAGCCCCTGGGACCCCAAGAAGCCTGGTGTCCTATTCTCAGGGGAAGGAGATGTGTCCTTGGCAACATGGCAAGTAAGGAGCATAGAGATATGGAATTGTCTATAACAGGACTTTTTAAACTTTTCCCACTCAAAACCTCTTTTCACCCAAGAAATATTTATGCAACCACAGGTATATAGGTATACAAATCAATCATTTATTGATTACAAATCACAATTTTGTGACCCCCCACATTTAGTGACATGGGGCTGTGAACCACAATTAAAGAAGCTTTGCTCTATAAAAGACCTAATTTACCATCTTGCCTTCCCCCCAAAACCTGAAATTTGGGGAGTTACATTCTCATACTGTAGCATAGTAAGAAAGAACACTTATTGTTATAAGAAATCTGATCTGGAATCCAAACTCCTTATGAAATATGTGACCACAGACAAGTGATTTCACATCTTCCTGAGCCTCTATTTCCTCATCTGTAAAACTGGGATAGTTAACTTGTGGAATCACTGGGATGCTCAAATGAGATACTATAAATAATATACTTGGCAAAACTTAAGACATTACAAAACACACAAGACTTTGTAATTAAGATTTCTACTTCACCTGACGAGAGGGGAAGGAAGCGGCTGGTCACACCTTCACAGGACAATCCTAAGTCTTTCTCAGCAATTACCTGGAGCACGCTGGGTTTATGTGACAGAGAGGTGCCTTGGTTCTGAGGCTTTCCCTACAGTGAGGACAAATTGCTAGGCTTGGCCACAGGGGACATAGCTCTCCGGCTGGCAAGGAGGTGGAGAAAAGCCGAAGATGGAAAAAGGACTTGTATAAGGCATCCTTGCCTAGGATTACAAAGAATGTCTTTGGTCTCAGCCCAATAACTATGGCTAAAAATTCTCTTGATTGTGTGGGTACTGCTTTTCCTGACCAAGTGGTAACTGCCTGAGGACAGACTAAGTGTCTTTGGTTCTTTGCCTTGCTTGCGAGAATGACTTCCCTGTGTAGCTGAAAGAACACTGGTTTGGGAGTTGGGAGGGAGCAGGTAGTGAGAAAAGGAGGGATAAATGATAAATGGGAAGGGGAAGAAAACAAGAAAGGGAAGGAGAGAAGGAAGGATTTGTTATGTGTTTGCTATGTATCAAGCCCTTATAATATTATCACATCTGATTCTCACAATAACCCTGGAAGGCAGGTGCTGTTATTGTCCCCATTTTACACTTAAGGAAACTGAGGCAGAGAGAGATTAATTCTGTTCAGGTTCACACAGCCAATAAAGGGCTGAGGCTGGATTTGAACTCAGGTCTTCCTGACTCGCTCAATCATCTTTCTAGTGTATATACCATATCACCTGGCTGTCTAGGAAGAGGCAACCTTGGTTATAATTTTGGTCTTTGTGATCTTTCATAAATCACTGAATTTATCTGGATTTCAAATTCCTCGCCCATCAGATAAGGGAATCCCTAAGGCAGCTGAGTGGCTCAGAAGAGACAGCACTGAGCCTGTAGACAGGAGTTCAAATCCATCCTAGCTGGGCAAGTCACATCCTCTGCCTGCCTCGGTTTCTTCATCTATAAAGTGGGGATAGATGATGGCTCCTCCCTCTCAGAACTGTTGTAAGGACAAAACGACATAAAAGTTGAAAAGCTCTCAGCCCATAGTAGATGCTTGAGGTTTCTCCTCTCCCATTTCTTTCTAAGTTGAATATTCTATGATTTTCTTCTGAAAAGGCCATACTCTACTGCCAGAAACAGTCTGGCAGCAGGACCCAGATGACTGCTCAGGCGCTCTGCCGTCATTCACATGACAAAAACCCCAGCAACTGCTTCAGAAGCAAGGCCTTGCATCCCCAGGAAACGTTGGCTTGGGCTCAAAGGATCGTCGGGGAATCTGGGGCCCTCTAATGGCCTGCTTTTGCTTCGCTGTCTGAATGGCAGGAAAATCGTAGTTTGGCTTAACTCTTGAAAGTTTACAAAATGCTTGCTTCAAAATCACCTCCTAGAGACAGGCAGTAGGTATGTGTGGCTACCTGGGTGAATGGGTGGGTGGATGTAAGTGTATGTGTGCGCAAGCATGTCTGCATGCACATAGGTCTGTGGGCATGGGTTACTATCCCGATTTTTTAGATTGTTAAAGTGAGTGTCAGAGAAGTTGGGTCTTATTCATGGTCGCACAGCTAACAGCCCAGATCTGAATTCCAGTCTCTTGACTCCTAAATCCAGCCTTCTTTCTGCTACACAATGGAAGAACATACTCTAATATAAAGCAAACTTCTCCCTTCAAGACTGTGAGCTTTAGTAGCTAAAAGTCTCATTTGACCTATTACTGAGCTAAGATCCTGGCACAGGAAGGCTCACACCAATTTTTCAAACAAACTCATCTTCCAATGAAGAAAGGTCTCCCCAGATGCTCAAGCCACAGAATCTCAAAGCATAAGAGGCTCAGAGACCATCTAGCCCAACTCCTGTCTGAACAACACTGCAGACAATCCATCAGCCACCCTTTGCTTGCAGGCCTCCAGTGAGGAAGAGCACATCCCCTTCCTGGGCAACACACTCCACTTGTAAAGAGTCTGGTTTGTTTTTCTTTATCAAGCCCTCTTGAGTCCAAGCAGGACTTCTTCTTGACAGCACTTCAAACACCTGAACCCAACTCTTATATCCCCTCTGAGTCTTCTCTTTTTCAGGTGAAGTACCCCCAATTCCTTCACCTGGTCTTCATTTGGCTCCTTTCTTTGGAATGTGCTCCAACTTACTGTCCTAAAAAATGACCCCCCAGACACTAATACATTGTTGGTGGAATTGTGAACACATCCAGCCATTCTGGAGAGCAGTTTGGAACTATGCTCAAAAAGTTATCAAACTGTGCATATATCCTTTGATCCTTCAGTGTTACTACTGAGCTTATATCCCAGAGAGATCTTAAAGAAGGGAAAGGGACCTGTATGTGCACGAATGTTTGTGGCAGCCCTCTTTGTAGTGGCCAGAAACTGGAAACTGAGTGGATGCCCATCAATTGGAGAATGACTGAATAAATTGCGATATCTGAATGTTATGGAATATTATTTATTTATTTATTTTTTAATTAAATAACTTTTTATTGACAGAACCCATGCCAGGGTAATTTTTAAAAATTTTTTTTAAATTAAATAACTTTTTATTGACAGAACCCATGCCAGGGTAATTTTTTACAACATTATCCCTTGCACTCACTTCTGTTCCGATTTTTCCCCTCCCTCCCTCCACCCTCTCCCCAAGATGGCAAGCAGTCCTATACATGTTAAATAGATTACAGTAGATCTTGGATACAATATATGTGTGCAAAACCAAACAGTTTTCTTGCTGTTCAGGGAGAATTGGATTTAGAAGGTATAAATAACCTGGGAAGAAGAACAAAAATGCAAGCAGTTTACATTTTTTCCCAGTGTTCTTTCTTTGGGTATAGCTGCTTCTGTCCATCCTTGATCAATTGAAACTAAGTTAGATCTTGTCTTTGTTGAAGAAATCCATTTCCATCAGAATACATCCTCATACAGTATCACTGTTGAGGTATATAATGATTTCCTGGTTCTGCTCATTTCGCTCAGCATCAGTTCATGTAAGTCTTGCCAATCCTCTCTGTATTTGTCCTGCTGGTCATTTCTTACTGAACAATAATATTATTATGGAATATTACTGTTCAGTAAGAAATGACCAACAGAATGATTTCAGAAAGGCCTGGAGTCTCTTATGAGCAGGGCCAGGAGATCATTATATACTTCAACAACACTATATGATGATCAATTCTGATGGACCTGGCCATTCTCAGCAATGAGATGAACCAAATCAGTTCCAATAGAGCAGTAATGAACTGAACCAGCTACGCCCAGGGAAAGAACTCTGGGAGATGAGTAGGAATCACTACATAGAATTCCTAATCCCTCTATTTTTGTCCGCCTGCATTTTTGATTTCTTTCACAGACTAATTGTACACGATTTCAAAGTCTGATTCTTTTTATACAGCAAATTGCTGTTAGGACATGTATACTTATATTGTATTTAATTTATACATTAACATATTTAACATGTATTGGTTAACCTGCCATGGGGGGGGGGGGAGGGAGGAGGGGAAAAATTGGAACAAAAGGTTTTGCTATTGTCAATGCTGAAAAAAATTACCCATATATATATATCTTGTAAATAAAAAGCTATAATAAAAAAAATTATAATTGAAAAAAAAAATGACCCCCAGGTCTGAATACGACTTTCAAGGTGTGCTACAATTGAGTCAAAATTCTAAGGGACTAGCACTCTGCCTTTCTTAACACAACTAAGATTACATCTGAGTTTTTGGCTACATTGACTTACACTGACCTTATAGTTCTCTAAATGCCCCTTTTAGGATGAATTGATTTCTTTCTCCATATTGTATTTAGGAAGTTTTGTCTTTTTTTTCCTAACCAAAGGTAAGATTTTAAATTTATTCCTATTAAATTTCATCTTCTTAGCCTGGGCTCAATATTTGGGCCTATCAGGATCTTTTGGAGTATCTCGTTTTCCAATATACTGGGTATCCTTCCTCACATTTGTTCTCTGGCTTTAAGTTTGACCATTAAAATTATAATCAATTAGTCAATAAGTATTTATGAAATGCTTGCTATGTACCAGGCAGTGGAGTAAGTGTTGGGAGTACAAAGAAAGGCAAAAACATGATCCATGCCCTCAAGGAGTTCACATCCTACTGGGGAAAACAATATATAAATAACTGTACATATAAGGCACATACACAGTAGCAGGAGGAGAAATCAGGAAGGACCTGTTGCAGAAGGTGGGATCTGAGCTGGGTCTTGAAGCAGTAAGAGGACTTTGGGAAGAATATTCCAGGTATGAGGGACAGTGAAAAGACAAAAGTCTGGAGGTAGAACACTTAGTGCAAGTAGGTTAATATGGCTGGATTGGAGAGTGTGTGAGGAGGGAAGTAAAGTGTTAAGGAGATTAGAGAGTAATAAAGGGCTTTATTATTTGTTCCTTGAGTTTTTAGTAAGCATGAGGAGGTGGGGAGACAATATGGTCAGATCTATGCTTTAGGAAAATCACTTAGGCGAAAATTGGAATGGGAATATCAGAGTCATGGGGGACCAGCCCAACTCTGTTTATATGCTCAAAGGGAAGGAATGAGTGCCTGAAATCTGGCTAGCAACAGACAACCCAAAGGAAGAATCACAAAATCTGACAGTTATGCACCCTTCCATTCAACTAAAAGACCAATTCAATGAACAATAAAACAAAACTTGTTTTTAAGTTGGCTATGACTGGATAAGAATATAAACAATTTCTTTCTCTTTCTTGGTATATCAGGAATGACCTATCCAAAATCCTGGGAAATGAAAAGCCCGGGTGGAGGATTACATTTCTTACACACTTTTCTCAGGAAGTTTCCTTTTCTGAAACTTTCCTTAACAATTCTAGATATAAAATGACCCCATTCCAAAAGTCTGATTTAAAATTACTTTCTAAGTTCTGATTTCACAAACTACCTTTACCTGAAAATTGCCAGTGTCAACTCTATACTGGTACATTGGGTCATGCAATTCATTTACCCTAAAAAAAAAAAAAAAAAAAAGATCAAACATTATTATATAACCAAATCCTAGATTATTCATTTTTAATAACTATCTGATTTTTGACTGGCTAGTATGACAAAAAATGAAAAATGATAAATGTTTAAAGGGATGTAGGAAAACTGGGACACTACTGTACTGTTGATGAAGTTGCAAAGTGATGCAATCATTCTGGAGAACAATTTGGAATTGTATCTAGAAGGCTTTTTATAAAACTGTACTTATTGAGGTGATTCAGGGCAATTCCAACAGATTTGTGATGGAGAGAGCCATCTACATCTAGAGCCAGAACTATGGGGACTGAATGTTGGTCACAACATAGTATTTTCACCTTTTTTGTTGTTGTTTGCTTGTTTGCTTTTTACTTTGTCATTCCCCGCCCCCCCTTTGATCTGATTTTTCTTGTGCAGCATAATAAATGTGGATGTTAAGAAGAATTGCACATGTTTAACCTATATTGGATTACTTGCTATCTATGGGAGGGGAAAGATGGGGAAGGAGGGAGAAAATTTTGGAACATAAGATTTTGTAAGGATGAATGCTGAAAACTATCTTTGCATGTATTTTGAAAAATAAAACGCTATTATTATATTACAAAAAAACCTGTACATATTCTTTGAACTAGCAATACCACTACTAAGTCTATATTCCAAAGACATTAAAAAAAGGAAAGGATCTATTTGTACAAAAAAATTTATAGAAGTTCTTTTTGTGGTGGCTAAGAATAAGAAATCAAGAGGATGTTCATCAACTTGGGAATGGCTAAACAAGCTGTGGTATATGACTATGATAGAATGTTATTGTGCTATAAAAAATGACAAATGGGATGATTTCAGAAAAGCCTAGAAAGAACTGTAGGAAATTGATGCAAAGTGAAGTGAGCAGAACAAAGAGAATGTTGAACACAGTAACAGCAATAGTGAGCAATGAAGAACTGTGAATGACTTAGCTCATTTTAGCATACAATGACCTAATGCAATCCCAAAGGACTCATGATAAAGCATGCCACCTGTCTCCAGAGAAAGAACTGATGATGTTTGAATACAGACTGAAGCCTACTATTTTTTCTATTCTTTCTTATTTGAGTCCTCTTATACAAAATAACTAGTATTAAAATGTTGTTCATGATTGCTTACCATGTCAGAGAGGGGGGAGAGAAGGAAGGAAAGGAAGAATAGAATCTGGAACTCAAAACTTTAAAAAAATGTTTAAAAATCGTTTCGACATGTAATTAAGAAATATATGTGTGTGTATTTCTAATTATTTGACTTTAAAAAATATCAACACTATCAACAAATTTAAGACTTTAAAAGCAATCCCAAATTTTCCAGAAATCTTAAGCCTCATGCTTTACGTTAAAAAAAATAGTAATTTTGTTAACTCAGGAAAAGTTCACACAATCAGATAAATGTTAAGTGAGTATTCTACAGCCAATAGCAGAATATGGTTTTCAGTGAGAAATATAGCATTTTATCTCATTAAAGTTTCCAATTAAAAGATTATTTCATCTGCAGGTCCTATATTTGACAATTCTTACAAATACCCTTTGATAATATCAGTGTCCCCAAAAAGATAGGTTCAGCTTTTCAGTAGGTCTGAAGGATAAAAGACCATAAAGAAAAATGATGAATCAGAGGAAACATCTAGAATAATTGGCTAACAATAATAATCTTATAGACAAATAAGAACTTAAAGGGAATGAGTTTAGAACTCTGTAATATTATTTGCTATGACATTACATTGGCTACATGATTAGCCAAAGCATGTTCTATAATCTAACATTTACCCTGAGTGTCTCTAATGGCCAACCTATAAAAAGGAACACTATAATTGTACTATGTTTGTATAAGGGTATAAATACTAATGAAGAACATCCACAATAATCTGATTGAAAGAAGTGCTACAGACATAACAAACAAAACAATACCAAGCATGTTAATAATTGACATGGGACAACATCTTTTCTCAACTAAAGCATTTTGCCTATACATCAGAGAGACTCAAATAAAGCTGGTCTTCTCCATCTCTGGCTACCACCATTTCATGTGTCCCTTTAATTCTGAGAATAAAACAGTCATTTAGTAGACATATAAAATGTAGCAGGATCCTTTTAGATGATCTAACACCATATGAAGAGACCACAGATTTTTATGATGGTTGTCTTCCTTTCTAAAGAGAATTTGGTATTGCATTTAGTATACAATGAAATTACTCACGTTTGCCATATTCCTAATGTGACAGAAGCCAACCACAGAAGTCCAACAATAAAGAATTTAGGAAAATAGAATGTTAAGCATTTTCTTTCTCCCTATTGAAATAAAAAGAAAGAAGAAAAATTTTTATCAATGATATTAATTCTAGCCAAAACTTGCCTTTAGATAATTTTACACTGTTAAGCAGAGTAATGAAGATGGTCCCTATAGATGTCCTTGTTTTTGAAAAGCCTGCTCAGAGCAAGAGGGGGGAAAAAAGACCAATGTGGCAATGTTACCTCCTTAGCAGTAAGAAAGGAAAGAATGGCTGGCTTTTTAGAGCTTCCTGTGGGGTAGCTGACTGTCCTCTGCTCACCTGTACCCGGATTCCATGATATACACAGAGCCAGAAGAGTAACAATGCACAGAGGAACACAGACTGGAAGAGGTCATCCAGCATGCCAGGAAACCAACTGTTCACCAAGAAGGAAAGGGGGAAGAATGGATCTGGAAGACAATATTAAAATATCTCATTATAAAAGAGCCAGTAATAACTCACATATATAAAGTGCCTTGTAAAGCACTTTCTTCATAACAAACCAGGGATAAAGCAGGCAATGAAAAGTGTCATTATTCTCATTTCATATATCATGAAACTGAGGCATGGAGAAGCAACGTGTCCAATGTCACATGACTCCATGCTCAGAACCCTTTCTAGTTAACCATGTTGCTTTTTCTAATCATTATTAAGAAGACAGGAGAAGGATGGGGAAAACTCACCACCTACTTTTTATCCCCAAGGCCGATTCAAAGGCTCTGATTTTTTTTTTAAACCTGAGAGCAGATTAACAGATTGTTCTAGCAATAATCACTGAGTGCCGTATGCTGTCGCCACTGGATCCTCGCTGCAGGCTTGGGAATCCAGAATGCTGTCAGCACCAGGAGCATACAAATTTTGGAGCAGATAATGAAGAGCAGACAGCAGCACTTGGCTACCTTCAGCAAAAAATCTTAGAACTGCTGTGTCTGTAGCTCTTCCAAATTTTAACTACCAAAAATGCCACTCATTTGTTAAGGATAATGACTATCAGCTACATGTTGGGCTAAACATGAACCACTACAAGGCAACACATCAGGGATTCAGGCTGGGTAACCATAAGATGAACATCTTATTTCTGAGCCCATGAGTTGGTATTGGAAAGATGAGAGATTAACTGACCTCTAAGGGCCCTTCCAATGCTACATTTTAGGATGATAGGTTCTATGAGATTTGTTAAAGTAAGTCATAAAAATGGGGGAGAAGGGGAGAAAGGTACCCACCATTATAGAGCAGTAGCAGGGGCAACAATATGGACATCCATTTCTGTTCAATTCCCCAGTCTCTCATGGAGAATTTCCGGAGGGAATGTGCAAACAGGCACTGTAAACCAGACGAACAGTTCAGGTTAACTGCTAAAAACAGACACATCTCTGTTCACATCAGTCATGGTGCTCATTACAGCTGTCATTCTTTTCTGAGAGGCATGGTGCCCTATTATTGTTCTAGCCTCCTGAATCAATCGATGGTTTGAGTGTCAGGGTAAGACCTCACTGAGTTTGGTCCTGCAATAAATGAAACACTGTCATCCCCTGGAGTAACCAAATGACAATGGAGATAAGATGGCAAAATTATTGCTAATGGGACCCCCTAACATGACAGGGCATAAATGGCTATCATAAGGGACACAGATAGAATCTGAAATATAACAAACAAATCACTCAGAACAAAATAATCATCCCTCACCACCTCCCTCCTGAGGCAGGCCGATATCATTATTCCTGACTCAGAGATGGAAGAGGCAAAGAAAGGAGGAAGGGCTATGTTCAAAAGCTTAGATACTAAATGGCAGGGCCAGTTTTACATGGTACTGCTTAACTAACTGAGCCACTTTGTCTCCCAAGACAGTTATCTGCAGGGTTCCCTAAACAGCTCTCATGAAAAAGAAACATCAGGGCTACTACAGGAAAAACTTCAATGAATCTGCCTTAGTTTAGCGATTTTCAAAATGCCTCCTTGAAAAAATCTCCAAATTCTCAAAGAATTGACAAAGCTATCCTACCCGTACTACTTTTAAAGAGCAGTGTCTTATAATATGTTGGTCCCACTGACTTTAACAAGGCTGAACCTATACTATCTCCCACAATGCCAACAGAATCAATGAAAATGGATGATCTACTGGCTTTGTGAATGAGCAAACTAAGCTGTTATCAAAGTAGCTCACTTGTTGGAAAGAATGAGAATTTTGTTATGAAGCAAACTTTTTTTTAAAACTATAATTTTGTAAAAATAGAGCTGATACTGACCAATAAGGAGAAACTAGTTGTTGAAGTAGAAGTGGTAGGAATCTTGGGTAAAATAATTATGTCATCTTGGGGTTTGGGATGGAGAAGGAAAGGAAAGCTAGGCATAATTTAATACATATCCAATATGTTATTAGAAGAGATTTTGAAACAGTCATTGAAATATCCAGAGAAAGGACAGAGAGGATCCTGTGGCCTACGTGGATGATCATCAACTAAATCAGATTTAAAAAAAAAGTATAGATTCTGGAAGCTGGGATAAATGACTGAGGATTGGCCTTAATGAAAGAATGATTGCATAAAGATGATGACAAAAGCATTTAGGTTCAAAATGGCCTGAGAAGGGCAAATCATGTCACTTAAGTGGATCTGTAATCTCCCTAATTCAGGAACTCCATTTTAGGATACAGATCAAAATCCAAGTCATTAGTATCTCAAAAGTCTGCTGCAACCAAGGCTTTCTTGCTTCCTCTTGATATCATGAAAGTATTATGCAACATTGCTGCCATGTAACTAATCCATTTTCTCTTTCTATCCTACTTAATGATATAAATTAGTCTTGTTCTCCAGAGTTCCTCATTGATTATTTTGGATCCTGCTCATACCCACCACATCCTTCACTGCCCTTTGTGTAATGTTAGTTTTTAATTCTTTAGGAATAATTACATTCCATGTCTAGCTGCAATGTTGTAATGCCAATAGAATGTTGGTATTAAAAAGATAAGACTTCTACTTTAATGACAAGCTAAGAATCATTAAGGAAGCTTTGCAATTTCTTGAGAGCAATCCAGTCTATTCTCCTCCCTCTCCAACTTTGGATCCAACTCGCTGTCCATTTGTACTATTTATTCCATACATATCTACTGATGGACAAACTTCATGGTGCACCTATCCAAATGAATGTTGAAATGTGGGCAACATTCTTCATTAATTCAGTCTTTCCTGTGTGGATGAACAAGCTAAACTCCTCTGATACAAAGAAAAAAGAGAAACAGTCTCTCTTCTCAAGGAGCTTATAATAGATAGATAGATCGATCAATCCAGCACAATTACCACTCACAATTAAGAATCTCTGGAGGACTCCACCATCCATAAGGAATCCCTCTACTATTTGGATTCTGCATTGAGTCTCCTCCATTATAGTGGTGAATATCTTTAGCAAGTATACATTTACCTGTTTATTGTTCATCTGATGCTTATTATCAGAATAATGTTGAATAGGGTTCTTTCTGGGTTTATATTTTCAAAGAAATCTTAAATATTGTTTATGTACAAGATACCTTGCTGTCAAAGAGCCTATATCAGATGGTATTTTATTTTCCCAAATCAAATGCCTAAGAAAAAAATGCTTTTTAATCATAACAAATAAGTACATTAGGACTTCATATTCATCTCCCTTTTTTAGTTAATTATTAAATAGTTACAATATGGTTCCTTGTTGAATTCTGCTTAGGAAGCCCTGCTTATGAATAATCCTCATTGAAGATGCCTTATGGTTGTACAGAAGACTCATAGATTTTGTATAGATGGGAAAGGAGGCATAGTAATTAGCAGCCATAGTCTTCTTTAGTGCCCCCTTTTTTCCTTCCTATATTAATCAGGTCTGCATCCTTTCATCCTCTGAGACTTCATGTATCAGTCCTTTGATGCTTTCACAACTGCTCAATCTCCAGCACAGATCTTTTGTCTCTCTATTTAGTCCAGTTCAGCTATTTCCCCCCATTTTTGTTCTCTGCAATGCCAGTTCTATTCCTTCTATAAGTATGTGAATTACTGTGATATCTGGATCCAAATGTGGCATTTCCATGGTCTTTGATGGGAGAAAACAGTTTGTTAAAATGACTTTTGCAAATCTTTTCCTTTTGTTTGAAGTCCTTTTATATCCTTGAATTCTCTTGGGATAATTTTATTTAACTGAATATCTAGTCAAGCTTTCTTTAAATTGTCTTTACAATGAAGGGTTTTTTCTCTGCTACGAGATGAGATGGTGCTGCTCAAAAAAACATTTCTTTCCTTCAAAAGCTCTTACCAAAAAAGTTTATTTTTTATCTCAGTGATGTTTACCCATCTTTCTCAGTTTGACAAGAAAGCACTCAAGTATTTTCTGAGATCTTTTGTTCTCCTTTGTTCTGGCAATTAATTTACATTTTTCTACGTGAAAAATGAACCTAAGCTGTGAAGACTGAGTATTTTAAAATCAGCCGGAGTCAGGAATTCAGGTTAGGGGAAAATCGTCAGTCTTTATTCTCAGTGAAGAAAGATTGGAGGTGGAAGAGAATTGGCGATAGCAATGTGTGCAGCTGAGTCAAGAAGCTAGCTGGATCAGCAGCCACACGACCAGCAGCTAGGAGTATGGAACCTAGGCCAATCTCTCCCAGCTTCTCTTCCTGTCTCTCTGTCTCTACCCACTAAAATCGTCATTTCCTATACAACACATCAGGACTTGCACAGAGAGTGGGCAGGGACCATTCTTTATCCAATCATGTATATTAATAGAGTATAGCCCAATTACTATTTAGCCTCACGTACTTGGGACCCTCAGTGCATCAACTCAAACCTCAGCCCATTACACTAAGCTAAGTAAAGTTTAAGTTAAGTTAGGGACAAGAGGAAGACAGAAGAATGTGATAAACTCCCAGATTAAGGTAAATAGGACAGTGATAATGGAGTTAAAACAGAATTAATTCAATTCTTACTCCATTTCTGTTTTCTTTACTAAATTAAATGAATGATTTTTAGACTCCCAGAAAGAATTAAACAACATTGGTTAAAAGAAAAATGAAATTCAAGAGAAGTGAGGAAATGGAGTTATCTAATTGTCCTCAAGGAGTTCAAGTCACAGACCTGGACAAGTTACATCCCAGAGTACTAAAAAAAACCTTGAAGAATAGTGTTAGGAAGTCTTTTTTTGGTGGGTTTCAAGCTCAATAGGAAACAATGCAATAAATTAGCTCTCCACAAAAAGCTAATGTCATCTTGGGCAGCATCAACAGAAGCATAGTGTTGGTCCACAGCCAGGTAGTCCCAAATACTTTGCCTTTATTTGGTGATATCTTAGATCCCATAAGACCAAGGGTTCAGGGATAAGGGAGATCTTGCAGTTTGTCTAGAGCAACCACCTCATGCTAAAACTAAGGAAATAGAAAGCCAAAGAAGTTAGTTAAGTGATTTGCTCAAGGTCACACAGGAAGATGTGGCAGGGATGGATCGAAAGCTCTGACTCCTCAAATAGTGCTCCTTCCATCACTAAGTCCCATATACGAACCAATGTCTGAGATAAAACAGATTTCAGAAATCCTCTAATCCAGCCTTTTCACTTGAGAATAAAGGAAATAAATATGCATAGAGGAGACTTAACTAAAATCCTACAGCAAGTCAGAAATAGAGCTTGGGACTGGGAGCTAGCTCACCAAATGACACTACACTATGCAGCCTCTCTAGAGTAGATACTATCTTAAAAAAATATATGGTTATGTCACTTTTAAAGAGTAGCTTTTGGCTAAGAAGATACATTTGTATTCTTAGTTTAAAATTTTTTATTATAGTCAGCTAAATTGTAGAACCAATATGACTTATATTAAAAAAAAGTTAAAAAAAAAATGTATCTGTTAGCCTCAGGTTTCATTAATAGAAGTACAGTATCTGCAGCTAGGAAATAATAGTCCCCAAAGTACATCTTCATATATACAATGTTAAAACTAGAAGGGACCTCAGAAATCTAGTCTATTCTCCTTACATGAGAAGTATGGAAATCACTGTCTAAAAAAAAAGATCAAAAGTCTTACCTATGAAATATGGCATAGAAATGATATATTTAATGAAATTAAGAACTCAAAGACTATTAGAGTAATGGTTTATGTTTTGTTCTGCTTTCTAAAATGGTCTCTAATGATTTCCAAATGTGTGCTGATGTCAGTCAGAAATAAAACAAAATTGATTTCCAGTGGATTCTTATTTCTTACAATATAATTTCTAACTCACTCCATGTGTCTTTTAAGTATCCTTATGTGTGGACATGATTTTCAGTTCTTTTATCATCCTCATCAGCCAAAAAATAAGAATACTGGGCCCAGCTGTAAAGGCGATGTGAGAACACTTGGCTTTAAAGCCTACTTCATATACTTACTAGTGGTGGATCATGGAAAGTCACTTATTATATTAAAGCCTCAGTTTTTCATCCATAAAATGAAGTTAATAATGGCTATACTACCTGCCTTGCAGCCCTGTTGAAAGAACTTCTGAAACCTTAAAGTGCTCTACAAGCCTGATTATGATGATGTTCTGGCTTGTCAATGTCCTCTTCAAAATGTACCACCCATGACTGAAGATATGCTCTGCCCCCAAAACTGGGGGGATGGTCACTTAGCATCTATACCTGCCCAGGCCCTGGTTTATGGCCCAGACACAAACAAAAAGGCAAAAGCGATCGCTTCTGACAGAGAAGGCATCAGGGACAATGCTGCGTTCCTAGAATTATGCCTATAACACGCTGTAGAAGTGAGGACTTGATCAGAAGCTCAATCTCTCTTGTACACATCCTCAACTCCCAAACAACTACTATCAAATGAGTTCTTTAATGAGGAGATATCCAACATCATAGAGTCCATCACATACTCACATGGGACCTTTGGGTTTTTTCCAACTCTTAAGACTATTTTAGAATGAGAAAGAACCTTAGAGACTGCAGAACCAAAGAACCATAGATTTAAAGATGAAAGAGACCTAGAAGCCATTAAACACATCCCCCTCATTTTAAGGAAACTGAGGTTAAAAGAGTTTAAGTGACTAGCCCAGAATCATACAACTGATAAATATCAGAGGCAGGATTTGAACACAGATGTTCCTGTCTCCCAATCCAGCATTCAACCATTCTACCATACTGTCTCTCTTCAAGAGCCCCTCATGGATATCACCAGAGCAGTGAAGTGAAATGGATCTGAAGTCCAGGGCCTCAGATTCCCAATCTGATATTCCTTCCATTACATCATGTTGCCCACTTTTAAAGAACTTTATGAATATCCCTTGTCTACCATGTTTAGTGGCATCTGAAGGCACATCCACTACTACTAGATGTGTTTAGGGAATGATCCCTGCTGCTCATCCTGTATCAGAGAAAAAAATAATAAAGACTGAAAGACCTCATTTGCAACCTCTTGCAATGTTATTGGGTCAGGGAATATCATTCCACTAGAAGGAATATATTCCTTTCCATTTGTTGTGTGTTTACTTCTTAAAGAATAGGTCATTATGCTCACCTGTTACTTCCAGATTCAGATTCCTAGAAATATTGTTTGTGTTTCCTATGTGGTTTTTGACTTAGTGTAATGTACGGGTTAGCTTTCTGGAGGTCCTCTGGATGGGCCTTGATCTCAGCAGAATAGACACCATGAGGATGGTCAGGAATAGAGTCTAAAGTCTTTATTGTCTTCTTCACAATCTGAGTCTGCCACAGTATGACCCAGTCTTGATCTTATTGGAGGAGTGCAGGAGGCAGGAGAGCCACCAGGAGGATGGTCTAAGATGAAATATCTTGTTTCTAGTCCTTTCAGCCCTCAAATACCTCAGTATGATTACATCATTACAGCACACTATGTATGTGTGAACTAGAGAACCATTATCTCATCAATCACACTGAGTTAACACCTTGTAAGTATCCTTGTTTCAAGTATACTTCTCCAGAGTTCCGGCCCTCTACAACTTAGGAAACAAATTTGGCAAAGAATTCTGCAATGCACACTTTCTAAAACTACCTTTCAATGCCTCATTTGCCATCCAAGTAAAGGAAAGAGTTTCTGGTTTAGGAATTCCTTTCAAATTTGCCAAACCGAAAGCCAAAATGTAGTAGATTCAGATTTGAATTACAGGCATAATTCTTGGAACGCTGCAATGTCTCTGATGCCTTCTCTGTCAGAAGCGATCGCTTTTGCCTTTTTGTTTGTGTCTGGGGCTTAAACCAGGGCCTGGGCAGGTGTAGATGCTAAATGACCATTCCCCCTCCCCCCCCCCCCCAATTTTGGGGGCAAAACATATCTCCACTCATGAGTGGTTGAATCTAATTATAAAATAATTAGGGGATGGGTTCTTAACCTTTTTTTTGTTTCATGGATCTTTGGCAGTTTGGTGAAGCCTACTGACAATTTCTCAGAATAATGTTTTAAAATACATAAAAACAAACTACATAATATTACAAAGGAAATGAATTAAATTGAAACTAGATATATTATGATTAAAAAACAAGTTCACAGAGCACAGATTAAGAACTCTTCCTACAGGAGACAGAGGTAGAAAATAAGGACTGGATCTGAGATTTCACTGTTAACAGAGAATTCCTGAATAAGGAATTCCCTCCACGAATGGAGATCAGCTCCTTTGGTGAAACTCACCATCTTAAAGAAAAATTAAATTAATTACCTGGAATCACACAAATAAAACATAATCAATGTAGAACTTGATCCAAATTCCTTTGGGCCATCTCTCTATCCAACATGTCATACTGTCTCTCCTAGAAATTATGGCCATATTAAGCCATAATCCTCACTAATAGAAACTGCATTACTCTTTACTTGAGAGTCTCTTTTCTTTGATAAGTTGCAGTTTGCTACCAAATACATATCAAATAATGAATTACAAAATACCATTTGGCAGAAGACTCTAAAGAATTTAGTTATACCTTTTTGTTCTTTTTTAAAAATCACTAATTATACTAATTCTATCTTTATTGGAAAAATTTTCAAATGCAGGCTTACAGAAAAGTAGTACTTACAGTGACCATGAATGTAAACACCACAAAAACAAATCGGAACCAAATTTCCATTTGTGAAAAGGATGGATTGTAAGTCCTCCACTGTAAAAGAAAAAAAAAAAAAGAAATTAACAATTTTAAACAGGTATTGCTGAAAATAATTCAAAAATGGTATTTCATTAGATCATAGACCTAGAACATGAAAGGTTTTCTAGATCATTTGGTCCAAACTTTCTTATTTTATGGAAACTGAGGCTCAGAAAGTTTAAACAATCTGTCTGAGATTGCAGTGTTAAATGGCAGTGCAGTCAGGTCAGGTCCTCTGACTCTAAATTCAGCATTCTTTCCACTGTACTACCCTAACTTTGGCAAATCAACTCTCATGTGGATGTGGCATTATTTAAATTTCCAAATACTAAGAGCATCTGTATGTCAAATATTTCACCAGAAAATGAACTCTCCCTGCCCTTTAAAGAAAATATTAACTAGTAAGCAATGGCCAAAAGCCTCAGTGTACTGCCATTTGGTGTAACAGAACAGAACTTCCTGATAAAGCTGCCTCCTTTTAGTTGCAATATCACAAAATACTATGGGAAAAAACAGAGGTCTTTTGTTACAGCAGAAATGCTACTGAAATTAGAGACCTTGCTAAACATGAAAATTACTGGCTTTCTTATGTATGGACATTTCATAGAAATGGGATATTACTGCATTATTTAGGCACCAGTGCAAAAGGCAGGACTGTAGCTAATTTTCTGTTTGATCACCAAATTTCTTTTCTTTCTTTCTTTTTTCTGGGGGGAGGGGTGATGATGGTGGTAGTGGTTGCAGATAAACCTATAATTTTCTCAATATAGTGAACTCTCAGTGAATACTGTCCTTTAACCTGCAGTTTATACTCCCAGAGTAGCCTGGGGCACCAAAAGGTTAAGTGACCTGCCCAAGGTCACACAGTCCCTATGTCAGAGGTAGACTCATCTCCCCGCTGACACTGATGCAAAATCACCTATTAATCACCAAGTGTCTATCCCAACCACAGATGTCAATTCTATCTGAATTAACAGCAGATGCATCTGAGCTATATAAACCCAAGGGCAGTAGTTATCTTTCTATAGTCATTACTCCTCACCAACACTTAGTAAAGAAGTGCTACCATTAACTACTATGGATTTTCTAGAAAGATGCTTAGTATCACATTTCTTACATAAAAAAAAAAAAGTCTCTAATCCAAAAAAGGGGAGGGGGAGAAATAGAGTCAGAAGCTTCCTATCTCAGAAGCAGGTAATCATACTGATGAGGTTTAGGTTTTGGATACTCTTTCATAGGGAACCAAATGATAAGGTCTAGATTTATAGTTATTTATCCCTTGGGAGAGGTCCCTCACTGAGGCAGAGTTGAAGGAGATTTTCTCTTTCAAGGATTTTCCATACGAGGGTAAAAAGTCCTGCTTTTGCATACTCAGTTTTAAGAGTAATAGTGCTGAAGCTATTTCCTCTCCAAGTAAGTGCTCACCTGATGGAGAGCTACAGGAAGGAAAAGGAAAAGAAAAGGAGAAAGAAAAAAGGCAGGGAAAAAAGTCAGGGAGCAATACTTCTGGTACTTGTCCTGGGAATTACACTTATGACACGTTTTAAGAAATATCATGCCTTCCTGGGTTTATCATCTCTTTTTCCCTTTATCCTAAACTTCAAGAATTTTTTCTTCTATCAAGAAGCAGCTTCTTTTGTGATGGGAGAAAACTAGTTGGTCTGAACCAGCTCCTCTAGGTTCAAGGGCACTGTACCTCAACTGAGTGTTTATTTGTGCCCCAATTCTAAGTAGGCTGCAAAATGAAAGTAACAACAGCTTGTTATCTGTGTTCACTTGGGCTGTGGGCACCAGAATATATCATCACAGCCCCATGGAATACAAATGAAGTCTAGCTTAGTTGCCCTAAGTCAGAGGGTATTAAAAATGGAAAGAACATATTTTATAGATGAACAAAGAGAGGCCCAAAAATGTTAAATAATTTGCATAGAATCATACAACTCATTAATATTAGAGTCAGAACAAGAACTTAGAAATAGTACTTTCTGTGTTAGAAATAGACTCTCTCCTTTTACTTTTGAACTTCAAAGATTATTTTAGAAACAATGAATTTTTTCCAAGGAATATTTAGATTTCAGAAAATCTGTGTTAAACTCTGAGAAGCTTCAATTTGCCAGCTCCAGTTTCAGAGTCCCAATGCTATTCAAAAACTATAGGAAAGTTTTCACTTTGTTCTTAAGGGAAGAGAATCAGTTCATTTCATTAGCCTGAAGATCCCTTTTGAAGTCAACGTTTTACTTCATATTTTGAGCCATTCTTCAACACCACAACCCTCAACAAAAATCTTTTTGGTCTAATTGTATTCTTCTGGGGCAAAGGAATCCCCTAACAGGATGAGTAGAAAACACCTCAAGGAATAAATAGGTTAATTGCTATGCATGGCTCTTCAAATGCTTTCATCTAACCTTCAGAAAGTCTGCCCTGAATAGGAAAGCCACAGAGCTACCAAGGGAGTCAATTATGCTTCCCTCTAGAGCTGCTGCCAATATGAGCTCAGAGCTTCTTGCAAATCAAATTCCTAATTTCCTCATTCAGAGATTTCAACGGGGAAATACCACAGTTTGAAGGGAAGTAAATAGATCTCAAAGGAATATCTAAAAAAAATCCACCATACCACATCATTCCTGCCTTCTGAACTCTAAACAACCCTCCCTCCTACCCAACCATTTCATCCTGGAACTTCCCACAGGACCTGGGGCCTGCTCACACTCCTCAGGAGCCCGGTCACCTTGAAAGATCATTCTGTAAGGCCCACTTCCTGTCTCACTTAGCAATGCCTCCGTTTTGTGCAGGGAAGCCCTGTTGCCCTTCGCTCCCCTCCTAGACCCACTCCTGGCTTTCAGACTTCACAAATCATGCTCTCTCTCATGCTGGGCACCCCAGGATTTCACTACCCCCCCCCCTACATACATCCCTCCCCTTTCAGCCCCCTTTGGTGCCTAGTCTTGGTTCTCTTCTTGTTTGTATTCATACCCCCAGCATTTAGTACTTACATGCCAAGTGCTTAATAAGTTTCCTTCCTCCTAAATTTACACCCCTACCCTGTCTTTCCCTTACCCAAAGCTTCCATTGCCAGTGCTGCGTCCTGAAAGCCTTGCTCGGTCCTTATCCAGGCCCTGAGAACTGAAAGTAATAGTAGCACTGACAGGCCAGAAAGTACCCCAAGCCCCGGATGCTTGTGGCTGGCTGGAATCAAACGGATTGCACACTGTCAACAGTTCTGCTCTACCAAAGGCCTCTCCAAGATGGAGCCGGGGGAGATGGGTACTTACTGTGAAGTTCACGTCTTTGATGTGGAGCTCCAGAGCTTTCATGTCCTCAAAGCCCACAATGACAGTGTACTGAGTGTAATTCAAATAGCCAAGATGAGCCACAATGATTTCAGCACATTTCTGCAAATAAAAAAAGAAGTCCTTCACCCAAGATCTACTTCATAGGTAAAGAGAAAGTTAGGTCTCAAAGAGAAGGCACAAGATCAGAACTGGACTGGCAGGAACAATCAGCAGCAGAGCGATGCCATTCAGTTGCCAGATGGCAGCAAAGTGGTGAAGTGGCTACAGAGCCAGGCTCAGGGTCAGTGAGAACCAAACTGAAATCCAACCTCAGCCATTGACTAGTTATGGAACTCAACTTGGGCAACTCAAGAAACCCGTTTGCCTCCATTTCCTCAACTGCAAAATGGTAATGACCACACTACCTCCCTCACCAAATGGGATAATGGTCACAAAGTGTCTGGCACATAGTAGATGTGTCTAAATGCTTATTCCTCTCCCTCTCTCCCATCCTGCATGATTACTGCATCTTCTTAAGTTTAAATTTTAGAAGAAAAAACAAAATGGGGAGGGAGGTTAAAGCTGCAAATGACAGCATTTACAGTTTCTTGAGACTCTAAAATGCATAAATAATAAAACAGATATTTAAAAATCATCAGGGGAATGTTTCAAGCAGAGGCTGGGAGAACAGTTGTCAGGGATAATGTTGAAGAGATTCATGTGTCAAGAAAGGGTCAGAATAGATTGATTCTAGGCTGAAAATAAAAATGCAGATGGGGAGTTTGGACTACAGACTTGTGATTTCATCCAAAACTCAGTGAGGAAACTCTCTCTCAACCAGTGCAAACCAATAACCATTCTAGAACTTCAAGGCTTAAGGAAGTGCCTAGACTGCTGAGATCTTAAGAGATTTTTATTCAGAGGCATAGAGCCAACATGCATCAGAACTTAGTCTTGACCTTAGACGTTCAGGTTTTCTTGAATGCAAAATCCACTCTTTATCCACCACCCCATGCTGTCTCTATACATTTCATATACAATTTTTATATTTAATATTAAATTATATATATATATATATATTTCATTAATGCACTAGAATGCGGAAGGACTGAAAATATATAATAGTTAATCAACAAACTATCACAATCAGTACTGTTAGCCTCAGCTTGACCTTTTCTCCTAAATGTATTTTGGCAATTATAAATTTCATTTAGTAACACGTCTGATGATTTTGTCTCCCTTATTAGGGAGACCATCTTGAATTCCCTGAGCTAAGCCATCCTATGTCTTGACCTGCATTAGATCACCTAGTTTTACCCAAAACAAAAGCTATATGAGCATGACCAGAATCTCTTGACTAAGCATTCTGGGGTATTTATTATGTTAAAATTAAGAATAAGAGTAATTCTTAGCCTCAATGTGTCTATAAACATATCTATTCCAGAATTCAGCAGGGGAGAGATTTAAAGCCAATAAGAAAAATGGAGTACTTAGTCAAGGATACTCACATCTATGGACAAAAAAAAGGGAGGTGGGGAAGAACAAACTGTGAATTGTTGTTCAAGTTGTTTCAGCCATGTCTGACTCTCTGTGATCTCAGTTGGGATTTTTTGGTAAAGACACCGAAGTGACTTGCCGTTCCCTTCTCTAGTTCATTTTACACAAAGTTCTGTGACTTGCCCAGGGTTACACAATGGTAAATATCTGAAGTCTAGTTTGAACTCAGGAAGATAAGTCTTCCAGATTCTAGGCCCAGCATTCCAACCACTGCTCCAGGCTGTGAATAGGAGTAGAATTAATTGTCCCTTTCACTCATAAGCAAAACCAGAGTCCCAGGCTATCCCGAGTAACAATAATTCCCTACTTATCTGAGGACTTAGTCTACCCAGGAGAACGAGAGAAGTAAAAAAAAGGTGGGAAAAGGTGATGGTGAGAAAAGCGTGATGGTGAGAGAGGCCCCAACTCTAAGAAAGTTCTGTGACTTCTCAAGGATACCCAGGAAATACATTCTGCTAGCTGTCTCTGAACATCAAAGCCTCAGTTCCTAACAAAGAGCAGAACCACCCCCTCAAAGTTCAGATAGCAGCAATTAACTTAGGTGATCAAAGCTTCCTCAAGCATGGTAACAAAGAGACCTAGAGAAGAAGTCCATGAGCTGGGAAACGCACAAAACCCCAGTAAAATGCTCTGTGTTTATCAAATGCTCATTCATTTGGGGGGCGGGGGGATAGGAGAGCAATGTGAGTGCAGGGAGTGAGGGAAGGCCAGTCCTACAAAGGCCCATTAAACTGGTGCTCTTTCTACTGCGCCCCAGGTGGGCAGGCATGAGAGGCAGCAGGCAGGCAGGAAAAAAGGAAGGATTTATTTTTATGCCGATCAGAATCAGACTGTGCTAATAATAAGTACTATACAAACACCTTCACTGAAATGGGACAATATCTATACAGAAGCACATCAAAATTAGAGAATGTGACACAGAATTAGAGAATATAACGTAACAGAATTTGGGAGAGTGCTTGGCTTAGAGTACTCCTGATGACAAACGTTTTCTGCTTTAACTTTGGACTCCTGGACAAACAAGAATGATGGATAGACTGGTCCAGAAACAAGCTATAGGAATAGAGGTTCTTTGTGAAGGGAAGGCCCATGCTGAGAGTCTCTTTGGATACTGAATCTTCAAGAGAGGAAACAGCATCTTGAAGTGAGACAATTTAACTGTCATTCGGTGATAGCAAACTGCCACAGCTAGAGAGAAAGTATGTAAGGCACCGAGGGAATTTACTAAGAGAACTTCTTTAATGAGGGAATCACTTAAAACTGAAACCATATTTTGAAAGAATAGAATTTGACTCATCCTATGGAGAAGACAAACCAGGGAAAATTTATCCTAAAAATATTTGGGAGATTACCTGTCATCTTGAGAGCTATGGCATCAGTATCTGTGGAGGAATCCACAGCCCAATTTGATGGTCAGAAGTAAGTTGTAATCTTTACATTGTTACACTGCTAATAAATTGTATAAGACAAAAATAATTATATTTATTTAAGATTATAAGAGTCTTAAAGGGCTCTCTTAAAGAGAAATAAAGTTTATTAAAAACAAAAGTGTATGTATGTTCAGAGCTAATTAATGGAAAGAAAGGTTGCCATTAGTTTTCCAATGTGTAAGTCATCCTTCCCAACTTCACACTGGCAAATTTATAGAGATGCTATTTACATCTTCCTGCTAGTAACTGAAAAAAAGGTCAACAAGTACAATATGCCTACCTCCTCATAACACTAGCAGTTAGGGAAAACATTTTCACAGTTAAAGGTTCTGATAAAGGCCTCATTTCCAAAATATATAGAGAATTGACTCTAATTTATAAGAAGTCAAGCCATTCTCCAACTGATAAATGGTCAAAGGATATGAACAGACAATTTTCAGATGATGAAATTCAAACTGTTTCTACTTTTATGAAAGAGTGTTCCAAATCACTATTGATCAGAGAAATGCAAATTAAGACAACTCTGAGATACCACTACACACCTCTCAGATTGGCTAAGATGACAGAAAAAAATAATGATGAATATTGGAGGGGATGTGGGAAAGCTGGGACATTGATGCATTGTTGGCAAAGTTATGAATGGATCCAACCATTCTGGAGAGCAATCTGGAATTATGCCCCAAAAGTTATCAAACTGTGCATACCCTTTGATCCAGCAGTGCTACTACTGGGCTTATACCCCAAAGAGATACTAAAGAAGGGAAAAGGACCTGTATGTGCCAAAATATTTGTGGCAGGTCTCTTTGTAGTGGCCAGAAACTGGAAAATGAATGGGTGCTCCTCAATTGGAGAAGAGTTGGGTAAATTGTGGTATATGAATGTTATGGAATATTATTGTTCTATAAGAAATGACCAGCAGGATGAATATAGAGAGGCTTGGAGAGACTTATATGAACTGATGCTAAGTGAAATGAGCAGAACCAGGAGATCATTATATACCTCAACAACGATACTGTATGAGGATGTATTCTGATGGAAGTGGATTTCTTCAACAAAGAGAAGATCTAACTCAGTTTCAATTGATCAATGATGGACAGAATCAACTACACCCAAAGAAAGAACACTGGGAAATGAATGTAAACTGTTTGCATTTTGGTTTTTTTCCCCGGGTTATTTTTACCTTCTGAATCCAATTCCCCCTGTGCAACAAGGGAACTGTTCAGTTCTGCACACATATATTGTATCTAGGATACACTGTGACAGATTTAACATGTATAGGACTGCTTGCTATCTGGGGGAGGGGAGGAGGTGGAGGGAGGGAGAGAAAAAAATCGGAACAGAAGTGAGTGCAAGGGATAATGTTTTTTTTTTTTTTAATTTTTATTTTTTTTAATAGCCTTTTATTTACAGGTTATATGTATGGGTAACTTTACAGCACTGACAATTGCCAAACCTCTTGTTCCAATTTTTCACCTCTTACCCCCCACCCCCTCCCCCAGATGGCAGCATGACCAGTAGATGTTAAATATATTTAAATATAAATTAGATGCACAATAAGTATACATGACCAAACCGTTATTTTGCTGTACAAAAAGAATCAGACTCTGAAATATTGTACAATTAGCCTGTGAAGGAAATCAAAAATGCAGGTGGGCAAAAATATAGGGATTGGGAATTCAATGTAATGGTTTTTAGTCATCTCCCAGAGTTCTTTCGCTGAGTGTAGCTGATTCAGTTCATTACTGCTCCATTGGAAATGATTTGGTTGATCTCATTGCTGAGGATGGCCAGGTCCATTAGAACTGTTCATCATGTAGTATTGTTGTTGAAGTATATATAATCATCTCCTGGTCCTGCTCGTTTTACTCAGCATCAGTTCGTGTAAGTCTCTCCAGGCCTTTCTGAAATCATCCTGTTGGTCATTTCTTACAGAACAATAATATTCCATAATATTCATATACCACAATTTATTCAACCATTCTCCAATTGATGGGCAGCCATTCAGTTTCCAGTTTCTAGCCACTACAAAAAGGGCTGCCACAAACATTCGTGCACATACAGGTCCCTTTCCCTTCTTTATGATCTCTTTGGGATATAAGCCCAGAAGTAACACTGCTAGATCAAAGGGTATGCACAGTTTGGTAACTTTTTTGAGCATAGTTCCAAACTGCTCTCCAGAATGGTTAGATTCGTTCACAATTCCACCAACAATGCATTAATGTCCCAGTTTTCCCGCATCCCCTCCAACAATCATCGTTATTTTTTCCTGTCATCTTAGCCAATCTGACAGGTATGTAGTGGTCTCTCAGAGTTGTCTTAATTTGCATTTCTCTGATTAATAATGATTTGGAGCATCTTTTCATATGGCTAGAAATAGTTTCAATTTCTTCATCTGAGAATTGTCTGTTCATATCCTTTGACCATTTTTCAACTGGAGAATGGCTTGATTTTTTATAAATTAGAGTTAATTCTCTATATATTTTGGAAATGAGGCCTTTATCAGAACCTTTGACTGTAAAAATATTTCAAGGGATAATGTTGTAAAAAATTACCCAGGCATGGGTTCTGTCAATAAAAAGTTATAATTATTAAAATAATAATAATAATAAATGTAGTGCAAAAAAAAATACACCAGTAGTTAACAGATCAAAGTATGAAGTGTCTATACATTAAGAGACACCCTGTTTTCCAGAGCTCAAGTTCAGGAAGCAAGAGTTGTGCTCTGAGCTTGGCATAACAACAAGCCTTTGTGCTCACCTTCTAAATTATCTCAGTCATAGCAAAATTCCAGAATTGTTTGTGGTCATGAAGCAATGAATCAAACCTGTCACACTCTTACTGTGTAGCCACAGATATAAGTACACTGCCTCAGGTCCCTCCCATTAGGGACAATGCTCTGGCACATAGGTCCTAGCTTTCAAGTCATTTCCTTCACTTTGAAATTAAACTTCTGTTTTACTTTTGAATCTTTACTCTCTAGCCTGCTTTGTTTGGCTCTAGACATCCACGGGTTCAAATCACAGAATTGAATGGTTCAATTCAGTTGACAGAAGCTTTTAAGTGGGGGAAAATATGTCATCAGCCCTTGGAATACAAAGATTAAAAACAAAACATTTCCTCAAGAAACTTAAAATTGTTCTAAAGGAGGGCTTCTTAACCTGGAGACTATGATTTTGATTTTTTTTAAACTAATAGCATTTTGGTTTTTTCCAATTACATGTAACTATAGTTTCCATCATTCATTTTTGTGAGATTTTGAGTTCTAGATTTTTTTCCTTCTACCCCCACTACTTCCCCCTTTCCCAAGACAGCCAGCAATCTGAGATAGATTATACTTGTATAATCATCTTAAACATATTTCCAAATCAGTCATCTTGAGAAAGAAAGATCAAAACAAAAGGGAAAACCCAAGAGGAAAAAAAGGGAAAATAGCATGCTTTGATCCATATTCAGTCTTCATCATTCTTCCTCTGAATACAGTTGAGATTTTCCATCCCAAATCTAATGGAATCATCTTGGATCATCGTATTGCTGAGAAGAGCTAAATCTACCATAGTTGATCATCACACAATCTTTTAACTATGTACAATATTCTTTTGGATCTGCTCACTTAACTCAGCAACAATTGACATAAATCTTTCCAGGTTTTTTTTTTTTTTAATCAGCCTACTCATCATTTCTTATTGAACAATAATATATTCATATTCCATAATTTATTTAGTCCATTCCTAACTAATAGGCATCCACTCAATTTCCAACTTTTTGCCTCCATAAAGAACTGCTACAAACATTTTTGCACACATAGGCACTTATCCCTTTATTTGTGATCTCTTTGTGATACTCAGTAGTAGTACTGTTGACTCAAAGGGTACACACTGTTTTATAGCCACTTGCACGTAGCTCCAAATTGTTCTCCAGAATGGTTGGATTGACTTTGATTTTTAAAAAAAATTTGATATTTGAATTTCAGCATAACTGCTTTCCTTGGTAATCCTGTTAAACTTTTAAAAATCATCATGAGAAGCAGTGTTTTAGGTTTCACTAGAATTTAAGAACCTTTGTTATAGAGGAATCTAACATGAATGAAAGCAAGTAAATACCACGTAATTTTATGTGACAGCCAATACTAACAATTCAGGGGAATAGAAATTAGACCTTGTCTAGGTAGCAGAAACTAGGGATTCTATGAAGCAGAGGTAAGAAGAGACCTTGTCCTAGACCACTTGAGTAAAAGACATGTAAGCAGGAGTTGGAACATCATATACAAGGAATAGATGAAGTTAAGGATTCAGTTTCCATATAGCATCATTAGCACATACCCCTGCACAGTTGAGGGTCCGCGTCCGATTATGAACATTTTTAGGTACAAATGTCTTGCTTGCCTCTTGGGGTACACCATCTACTTTCACAGTCATAGAAAAGCTTGTCTGGATTGTGGTATCTACAAAAAGGAAAATGAAACAGAAGGAAAAAAGGAGTGTATCAGTAAGCTTTCAGGCCCCAACATGAGAACCAAATTTTATAACCTTGCTAGTTGGCTCAAAGGGTACTAGTGATCTCAAGGTGGTGCTATTGAGATAGTATTAGAAAGCTATACTCCCATCCCCCATAGATATCAAATGCAATGCACTCAAAAGCAAATTATTTCATAATCAGTGAAATTAGATTCTGCCCCTTTACATAATGTTTTCCCACAAAAGAGGGTTATTTTAAGTCTTTGTAGTACTAGCATATGATACTTTACAGAAAAAAAATCTGTCCCCCAGTCTTACCATCTGAATGATCCAGCTGAATAACACATGTCAACCATAACTGCTGATTATAAGTAGAAAGTGGTCCTGACTTGAGAAAAAATGGCTTTAGCTAAAGGGGAAAAAAAAGAACTGAGAATCAGCCACACAGCATCACTTCCTGATTCTATTGAACAAATCACCCTAACATATAGGACTTCCATTTTACATTTCCTGTTGAGGGCTCCAGTTATTGTTCTGAAAACAGAAAAGTATATTTTTCCCCTTTGATGGTATAAATTAAATTGTGCATCAGTGACAAGGCTGGGGGTCTAAAACAAGCTCCAATCAATTTTCTTCCTTTATTAGATCCTGAGAACAGTTTTCCTATCCTAGAGCTCCTAAGAATAAGGGGGAGAGTCCTATTTTTAATCCAGAGAAAATGCAATATATAAAGGAAACCAAAAAAGGGGGAGAGAAAATAGCAAAATGATGAAAAACTTTTAATAAAAATATACAACCAAGAAAATTTTTCAATAATTTATATCAAATTCAGTTTCTTTTCAGGACCATCAATTCTGTACACCATTCTAACCACATCTCTGATGATGTCTGGTTTTTTGTTTGTTTGTTCTATTAAAGATTTGGCATTCTCACCTAAGTTTACAAGGATTAGGGTCATGGTCACGTAGCAAGGTAATCAGAAGATTGGAATTCAAGTCCTAACTCCAACAAAAATGACTCAAATTCAAACCCCAGCTCTGTAATTTATTATTTTATTTTATTACTATTTATTATCTGTATGACTCTGGGCAAATTGTTTAACCACTATGGACCCTCAATTTCTTTATCTATTAAATGAGGCAGTTGGACTGAATGGCTTCTAATATCCCTTCCAGCTTTCACTCTATATTCTAAAAATCTCACTAGTTAAAACTGTAGGCAATTTAAAAAATCTCTATACCTCAGTTTTCTCATTTGTAAAAGGGGTTAGTAATTGTACTTTTACCTATTAATTTACCCATTATAACCAGGTACCTACTAAAGAGGAAAAACATTCTGAAAACCTTAAGAAGAAAATTCTGCTATAATGCTTTTGAAAACGTGAACTTGCTACTGTATTAGGGAACAATTTGGGCATAATAGGAATTTCTCATTTATTTGTACTCTATTTCACCCTTGAGAAAAGGTGTGTACTACCTCACAATAATTCACAAGTTGCGACTCCAATGATATCCCAACCCAGACTGGGAGAACCTCCAGCAGCAGCCTGGAGTTGTGGGAATCAATTCAATGGAACATGAACGTATTTCCTAAACAATTAACACACATAAAACTGGACTACTATTTTTATTAGGATCCTATTTATTCCCTATGTGTCACTGACAAAATTTTTGAGTGTTCTGCTCCTAACCCCATTTTTTCATAAGACCTAAAATTCTCCCTGTAAGGTTTTTCATAGCATGGTAATTTTTAGGAATTTGTGTCACTTTACAGTAGAAGTGACTATATATAAGTGTGAGTTTTTCAAAAGACATTGTATACTAGTAACAGTATTTCAAAACTGAATCTTTTACTAAGTGTAAACTTGATGAAGTTGATCCAATTTTAAAGAAAAAGTTTTGTGGGTTTTTTTTGTCTTTTCTTGGCTTTTCTGATAAGAGATTTATTTTAAGGTATGGAAATACATTCTGAGTCATAGAGTGGCTATCTCTTTGTAGTTTGATTCTTACCTAGAAGCTTCTGTTTCGAGAGGAATTCTCTCTAAAAAGATATCTAAGTATTATTCCATTTTTCCATAGGTCTTATATCCTCTTTGTTCTTCATTTTTATTATCACCTCTAATTTCTGCACCTCTCAGTTCTTTCCAAGATATCATTCATTCACAGAATAGCCTCTACAACCTTCCCCTATTTTGACTTCTTGGTGAATCAACTCAACTCTAAAATATGTTCTGCCCTCAATTTCTTTGACTCCTGGTACTATGTGATCACCCTTAGCAAAGCACCAGCCCTGAATTCTCCCAACATCTACCTCCTTTGTTCTTGTGCACATGCTACTGAATGGAGCTAATGGAGGTGATATATCTTGTGAGAGAAACTATAAGATTAGTATGGCTGGATGATAGATTGCATGGAGGGAAGCAAATGGAAGAAAGAGAGTGAGTTTTGTTTTGGACATAGTAACTTTAATATTCCTATTGGACATCCATTTTGAAATGTTCAAGAGGCAATTGGAGATGTGTGACTACAGCTCAGGAGAAAGACTAGAACTGATAATATATTTATGAATATGACTGTAAATCATTTGTGCAGAGATAATAATTGAACTCATGCTACCCTACAAATGTATGCTATCTAATCTCAAGTAGGTTTCCACTACAGCCTTCTATTCCTCCCTAAACAATTCATTATCCCACTCTGTTCAATAGATATTGCAAACCTTGCTCCATTCACTCTTTTAGCTCACCAAATATTTCACTGAAGAAACTGATCATTTACCTACAGCATTTCCAATATCTCTTCCTCTTCATTTCATTATTCAGACATATTCTTCCAACATATTTTACTTCACAAAGATCTTAGGTGAAGGAGTGGCTCTTCCCTCCAAGGAAAACTCATCAAGTAAATAAATGCAATAAGCATTTGCTAAGTGTCTATTACATACATGCATGCAGCCTTGATACCATCTCCTCTCAAACTCTCCAGCAAATTGTTCCTACTATTAACTCCACTTTCTCATCTTCATACTCTCTCCCTAGCTATCGGTTCCTTTCCTGCTGTCTGCAAATATGCCCATTATCTCCCCCATCCTTAAATCCCTCACTTGATCATTCCATTCCTGCCAGTTATTGTCCTATACACCTAAATACCCCTTCCTGACTAAACTCCTTGGGAGAGTTATCTATATCCAGGGCCTTTCCTCCTTGTACTCTCACAAGATACTAAATGCTCTCAATCTGGCTTCTAATTCTCCAAAGTTACCAATGATCCCTTCTAATTGCCAGATCTAATAGCACTTCTCAACGAACTCTGCAGCATTTGACACTGCTGTTTTGACCTTCTTTGTTCTCCAAGTTTTCCTGACTCTACTCCTCTCATCTACTTTCTTGGTCTTCCTCAGTCTCCTTTTCTGGTTCCTCCTCCCTGCCATCTAAGTTCTGTCCTGAGCCTCTACTCTGTTCTCTCCCTACTCTCTTCACTTGGTGAGCCAGCTCATCAACTCCCATGAGGTTAATTATCATCTCTGGGCAGATGATTTGCAGGCATATGTATCCAGTTCTAGTCTTTCTCCTGAGCTATGGTCAAAATTGCCTGTTGAATATCCCCAAACAGATGTCCAACAGGCTTGTTAAACTCACTCTGTCCAAAACAGAACCCGCTCTTTCTTCCACTTGCTGCCCTCCACACGGACCCTCTTGTACTTCTCTCACCAAGCAATTGCCTCCCCACACTATGCTTTTGCACACCGTATCTGAAACGCTCTCCCCTTCATCTCACCTCTTAGATTCTCCGGCTTCCTTACAGACGCTGCTCAAACAGGACCTTCTAGAAGAAGCCTTTAATGATTCTGGTCCCTCAGAGTCTACCTACACTCTAACTATCTTGAATGCACAACGTTATTTACCTGGGATTTCCTCCAATGTGAGCAGCTTGAAGCCTGGGACAGCATTTTTGCCTTTTTTAGTATTCTCAGCACAGCCCAGCACAAAGTAAGCACTTAACCAATGCTTACTGAGTGAAAGACTTAGGGTATGGGGTTTTACAGACAACAAGGAAGGTTGTGTGATGGTGAAATAAAGGTTAGGGCAAAAAAAACATCGGCTTCTGAGGCAGTTAGTGAAGGGGGAGCACACTAGCCTCAGAGTCAGAAAGACTTGGCTTCAACTTCCACATCACACACTTATTAAATGTGTATCTAAAACAACACCACATCCTTGAGCCTTGGTTTCCTCACCTACAAAATGAGGAGGCTAGACAAGATGAACTGTAAGGCCTCTTAAAACTTTAAATGGATGATTCTAAATGTCAATATTTCAAGATCAGTAATTCCCTCTTTGCTGATTCTGCCTCCACTGATATAAAATAAGCCTGCATTCATAGCACTTCCAGACCAATAAGACTGGCCAGAGCTTGAGCTTCCTGAACATGGTCCAAAGGTCATACTAGAACTAAAAAACAGTGCCTCTGTCTTAAAGGTGGAAGTATTCCCAGTTCTGAGAGGCAGTCTTCTCCTCATGCAAACTGGCCAAGAGCAGCTCAGAATTTCCAAGTTCTCATTTGGCTTGTCACTACCTCCAGTCATGATCATAGATATTAAAATTATCCCAAGTAATTTATTCCAGAAAATATTAAGAAAAGAAAATATGACAAAGCCTTTTAAAATTTCATTGTGGACAACACAAAGAAAAAAAACAGATGGAAAATAATACAATTAGGTGAGGAAAAAAGAAACAAGTATCACCACCACACCAGAATGAGATGCCAGAGTAAGACTTTTGCGGAGAAAGTAAAATAAAATGTCATTTTTAAAAGGTGGCTTTTTAAACAATTGTTCTTGAAAAGTAGGTTATTTGGAAAAAAAAAGTAGGTTAGTTGGGGCAGCTAGTTGGCACAGTAGATAGAGCACCAGCCTTGAAGTCAGGAGGACCTGAGTTCAAATCTGGTCTCAGACCCTTAACACTAACTAGCTGTGTGGCCCTGGGCAAGTCACTTAAACCCAACTGCCTGGGGTGGGGGTGGGGGTGGGTAGGAGGAAGTAGATTAGTTTTTAGACAAGTTGCAGGGTTCACACTAACATTGTACCCCTCATTAGGTATCTTTGCTTCCTAACTCAACAAAGTATGAGAAAGAAAACATCATCCCCAATTCCTCCTACTATGACTTCTATAACACATCACAAATAGCACTGCATCAGAGATAAGGAGTTGGAGTCAAAAGATCAAATTTAAACCTTATTATGCAATTGTGTAAATTCACTTGGCTTTAATTTAGAGATAAATACATCTGACCCAGAAAATCAATTTTAAATTGTACAGAATTTATTCAACAATTTCCAATAATGACACATTTAAATAGCAATTTCAGTTCTACAAAACTCAATCTTCATAACAGCCCTGTAAGGTAAACAGTGTGACCCCCTCCAGTTTATAGATGGGAAAGCCAACAGCCCAGGGGCACACATTCAGTGTCAGAGTCAGCATCAGAACAAAAAACAGACCTTAAGAATTGGAATCCAAAACCTTTCTATGAATCACCACAAAGAATTGCTCATGTTAGAAACTAGAATTAAATTCCAACTCTGAGTCACTCAGAGACAAAAGTTATAAGGAATCAAGTATGACATTGTATAAACTGGAATAGTTGAAATTTGTTTTCGCCTAAAATTCAAATCTTTTTTGAGCCAGGGCATGTTCTCCACAATGAGCTGGTTGACACTGAAAAAGAAAAGGTAATTTTAACCAAAGAATATGACAGTTCAACAGTTAATTCTCCCCAAGGGATAAAAAAGCCCAAACTATATTGAAAACCAAACTGCAGATTCAGAGCTGCTCTGTCTTCAGCATGCTCCAGGCTGACACATTATTTACTAAGATGACAGTTTACAGTCCCCCACTGATCATTACTTAGACAGTCTTACCTTAGAGCTACTGCTATTCACTTGGTGATCTTGTGAAGTAGACTGAATTGCCTGGGGACCTAAATTTTATCAAAACAGGAAAAAAAACAAGTTGTTGAAAATGGATTTGATTAATTGATTCCAATTCAGACTTTTGATGACAGGGGCCAAGATGTGGTTCTTTTCCTTCTGGACTGACCCATTTCAAAACCAAATTCATTTGAACACATTGAAAACATGGCCAGAAGAGTAAAAAATATCTAAGGAGCAACAATGGTGATATGTAGTCCATGTTACTGGTCTTCTGGCCTTCTGCAAAGAATCAAGTAAAATATGTATCAATCCATTTAATTATTGTACTGTGATATATGACAATGTTTTATGTTAACTTTGATGGATCTTTGCTTTGGGGTGAGAAATATCACTTCCTTTTCCTTTGGTAAAGTTTCTCAAGAAGCTGAGCACAATATGTGTCAGATCCATAGGATGCCTAGATTTCAAGTTGTGAGAAAGCAAACAGCAGTAAAATAAAAAGATTCAATGAATATTTACTGGTGCCTACAATGCACATAGTACTGTATTACATCCTATGAAGAATATAAATAGAACTACAGAAAGGGTTGTAGATAGGAATTAGAGTTGATAAGACTCTAGGAATAATTATGCATCATCCCTCTGTTGTGAGTTAGCCAAGGTACCAACCAGGTACCATCACCAATTTAATGCTGACCTGCAGTTTGGCCAGTAGAAAAAATGTCTTGGCCAAGCAGTCTAAGAATGTAAAATATCTACAGCTACAAGAGAAATACCAAAATAATAAGAATGAATCCTTATTCTATTTTTCACTTCCTCCCACCTAAGTGGAATTAGGAGCTTAGTTATAGCCCAGGCATTTCAAAATGAGGCAATGCCAGCTAACATTCCAATGTATTCATAAGCCTGAATACATAGTTCCTAAACTTGAAGAGTTTATAAATAATCAATCAAGGTTTTTCTTGAACAAAAAGATTTAAGTGTACTGAAAATTTAATCTTCACAGGTAGGTACTATACAAATTAAAGCAGAAGTCCAGTGGACAGAATGTAAGGGTTTGGAGAGCCTGGTTTTTTTGTTTATTTGTTTGTTTTTCACCTCTTCTCTTCTCCTTTGCCTAAGTCTTTTTTTTTTTTATAACTTTTTATTGACTGTACGTATGTATAGGTAATTTTTTTACAACATTATCCCGAGCACTCACTTCTGTTCCAACTTTTCCCTTCCCTCCCTCTATCCCCTCTCCTAGATGGCAGGCAGTCTCATACATGTTAAATATGTTATAGTATATCCTAGATACAATATGTGTGCAGAACCGAACAGTACTCTCATGCACAGGAAGAATTGGATTCAGAAGGTAAAAATAACCTGGGAAGAAAAACAAAAATGTAAACCTTTCACACTCATTTCCCAGTGCTCCTTCTCTGGGTGTAGCTGATTCTGTCCATCACTAATCAACTGGAACTGAAATAGATCTTCTCTTTGTTGAAGATAACCATTTCCATCAGAATACATCCTCAAAAAGTATCATTGTTGAAGTGTATAATGATCTCCTGATCCTGCTCATTTCTCTCAGCATCAGTTCATGTAAGTCTCTCCAAGCCTCTCTGTATTCATCCTGCTGGTCATTTCTTACAGAACAATAATATTCCATAACATTCATATACCACAATTTACCCAACCCTTCTCCAATTGAGGAGCATCCATTCATTTTCCAGTTTCTGGCCACTACAAAGAGACCTGCCACAAATATTTTGGCACATACAGGTCCCTTTCCCTTCTTTAGTATCTCCTTGGGATATAAGCCCAGTAGTAGCACTGCTGGATCAAAGGGTATGCACAGTTTGATAACTTTTGGGGCATAATGCCAGATTGCTCTCCAGAATGGTTGGATCCATTCATAACTTTGCCAACAATGCATCAATTTCCCAGTTTTCCCACATCCCCTCCAATATTTATCATTATTTTTTTCTGTCATCTTAGCCAATCTGACAGGTATGTAGTGGTCTCTCAGAGTTGTCTTAATTTGCATTTCTCTGATGAATAGTCATTTGGAACACTCTTTCATATAAATGGAAACAGTTTGAATTTCATCATCTGAAAATTGTCTGTTCATATCCTTTGACCATTTATCAATTGGAGAATGGCTTGACTTCTTATAAATTAGAGTCAATTCTCTATATACTTTGGACATGAAGCCTTTATCAGAACCTTTAACTGTAAAAATGTTTTCCCAGTTTGTTGCTTCCCTTCTAATCTTTTTTGCATTAGTTTTGTTTGTACAAAGGCTTTTTAATTTGATATAACCAAATTTTTCTATTTTGTGATCAATAATGATCTCTAGTTCTTCTTTGGTCACAAATTCCTTCCTCCTCCACAAGTGTGAGAGGTAAACTATCCTATGTTCCTCTGATTTATTTATAATCTTGTTCTTTATGCCTAAGCCTTAGATCCATTTTGATCTTATCAAAGATAAGTATGGTGTATGGTGTTAAGTTTGGGTCCACGCCTAATTTCTGCCATAATAATTTCCAGTTTTCCCAGAAGTTTTTGTCAAATAATGGATTCTTATCCCAATAAGTTGGGATCTTTGGGTTTGTCAAACACTAGATTGTTATAGTTATTGACTATTTTGTCTTGTGAACCTAATCTATTCCACTGATCAACTAATCTATTTCTTAGTCAGTACCAAATGGTTTTGGTGACCGTTGCTTTATAATACAGTTTTAGATCAGGTACAGCTAGGTAACCTTCATTTGATTTTTTCCCCATTAATTCCCTCAAAATTCTTGACCTTTTGTTCTTCTATGAATTTTGTTGTTATTTTTCTAGGTCATTAAAATAGTTTCTTGGGAGTCTGATTGGTATAGCACTAAATAGATTTTAGGAAATATTGCCATCTTTTTTTATATTTGCTTGACCTATCCACAAGCACTTGATATTTTTCCAATTGCTTAGATCTGACTTTATTTGTGTGAAAAGTGTTTTGTAGTTTTGCACATATAATTCCCGACTTTCCTTTGGTAGATAGATTCCCAAATATTTTATGCTATTGACAGTTATTTTGAATGGATTTTCTCTTTTTATCTCTTGCTGTTGGATTTTATTGATGAGGTATAAAAATGCTGAGGATTTATATGGATTTATTTTTGTATCCTGCAATTTTGCTAAAGTTGTGAATTATTTCTAATAGCTTTTTAGTAGAATTGCTGGGGTTCTCTAAGTATACCATCATATTATCTGCAAAGAATGATAATTTGGTTTCCTCATTACCTGCTCTAATTCCTTTAATCTCTTTCTCAACTCTAATTGACGAGGCTAGTGCTTCTAATACAATACTGAATAATAATGGTGATAGTGGGCAACCTTGTTTCACTCCTGATCTTACCTGGAAAGGTTCCAGTTTATCCCCATTACATATGATGCTTACTGATGGTTTTAAATATATGCTCCTGACTATTTTAAGGAAGAGTCCATTTATTCCTATACTCTCAAGTGTTTTTATTAGGAATGGATATTGGATTTTATCAAATGCTTTTTCTGTATCTATTGAGATGATCATATGGTTTTTATTAATTTGGTTATTGATATAGTCAATTATGCTAGTAGTTTTCCTAATATTGAACCAGCTCTGCATTCCTGGTATAAATCCTACTTGGTCATAGTGTATTATCCTGGGGATGATTTTCTGTAATCGTTTTGCTAATATTTTATTTAAGATTTTAGCATCAATATTCATTAGGGATATTGGTCTGTATTTTTTTTTTCTCTGTTTTCAACCTACCTGCTTTAGGTATCAGTACCATGTCTGTGTCATAAAAGGAACTTGGTAGGACTCCTTCAATCTCTATTTTTTCAAATAATTTATATAGCATTGGAGTTAATTGTTCTTTAAATGTTTGGTAGAATTCACATGTAAATCCATCTGGTCCTGGGGATTTTTTCTTAGGGAGTTGATTAATAGGTTGTTCTATTTCTTTTTCTAAGATGGGATTGTTTAACCAATTTACTTCTTTCTCTGTTAATCTGGGCAAGCTATATTTTTGAAGGTGTTCTTCCATTTCATTTAAGTTATTGAATTTATTGGCATAAAGCTGGGCAAAATAATTCCTAATTATGGCTCTAATTTCCTCTTCATTAGTGACGAGTTCTCCCTTTTCATTTTTAAGACTAACAATTTGATTTTCCTCTTTCCTTCTTTTAATTAGATTTACTAAGGTTTTATCTATTTTGTTGGTTTTTTCATAGAACCAACTCTTAGTTTTATTAATTCAATAATTTTTTACTTTCTATTTTATTAATCTCTCCTTTTATTTTTAGAATTTCAAATTTAGTGTTTGACTGGGGGTTTTTAATTTGTTCCTTTTCTAGCATTTTTAGTTGCAAGCCCAATTCATGGACCTTCTCTTTCACTATTTTATGCAAGTAGGCCTCTAGAGACATAAAATTTCCCCTTATTACCGCTTTGGCTACATCCCACACATTTTGGAATGATGTCTCATTATTGTCATTTTCATGGGTGAAGTTATTATGTCTATGATTTGTTGTTTCACCCAATCATTCTTTAGTATGAGATTATTTAGTTTTCAATTATTTTTTGGTCTATTTTCCCCTGACTTTTTTATTGAATGTAATTTTCATTATTGCTTCATGGTTTGAAAAGGATGCATTTACTATTTCTGACTTACTGCATTTGAAGTTGAGGTTTTTATGTCCTAATATATGGTCAATTTTTGTATAGATTCCATGAACTGCTGAGAAGGAAGTGTACTCCTTTCTGTCTCCATTTAGTTTTCTCCAAAGATCTATCATGTCTAACTTTTCTAGTATTGTATTTACCTTTTTGACTTCTTTTTCTTATTTATTTTGTGGTTTAATTTATCTAATTCTGAGAGTGCAAGATTGAGATCCCCCACTATTATAAGTTTTGCTGTCTATTTCTTCTTGCAGCTCTCAATTTCTCTTAAGAATTTAGATGCTACACCATTTGGTGCATATATGTTTAATATTGATATTGCTTCATTATCTATGCTACCCCTTAGCAAGATAAAGTACCCTTCCTTATCTCTTTTAATTTGCTTTTGCTTGATCTGAGATGAGGATGGCTACTCCTGCTTTTTTTGACTTTACCTAAAGCATAGTAGGTTCTGCTCCAACCTTTTATTTTTACTCTGTATGTATTACCCTGCTTCAAGTATGTTTCCTGTAAACAGCATATTGTGGGATTCTGGCTTTTAATCCAGGCCTGCTAACCATGTCCTCTTTATGGGGGAGTTTACCCCATTCACATTTATGGTTAAAATTACCCATTCTGTATTACTTGCCATTTTTTTTTTGTTTTTTTTTTTGTTTGTTTTTTTTGTTTTTTTGTTTTTTGTTTTTTTTATTTAATAGCCTTTAATTTACAGGATATATACCTGGGTAACTTTACAGCATTAACAATTGCCAAACCTCTTGTTCCAATTTTTCACCTCTTACCCCCCCACCCCCTCCCCTAAATGGCAGGATGACCAGTAGATGTTAAATATATTAAAATATAACTTAGATACACAATAAGTATACATGACCAAAACATTATTTTGCTGTACAAAAAGAATCAGACTCTGAATTATTGTACAATTAGCTTGTGAAGGAAATCAAAGATACTTGCCATTTTTTTAACCCCTGCTTATGCTCTTGTCCTTTCCTTCCCCCTCATCCTCCTCCCCAGTATTAAACTTATGAGCACCACTTGCTTCTCAGTCCTCCCTTTTTAGTATCCTTATCCCCACTTTAGAGTTCCTCCCCCTATCTTACTCTTTTTTCTCACAATTTCTGTATTCCCTTCCGCTTAGCTTACTCCTTCCCTTTTCACTTTTCTCCTCCCACTTTTCAATGAGGTGGGAGAAGTTTCACCATAAATGGAATGTCTAATATTTTTCTCTTTAAGCCAATTCTGACGACAATAAGATACACACTATGTTCATCCCCCTCCATTCTTTCTCTCAAATATAATAGGTTTCCTTTGCCTCTTCGTGAAATGTAGTACCCCCACTTTACCCTTTTTCTGGTACAATTTCCTTTCCACCTCTAGTTTCTAGAACGAATTATACATGTGTTCTTTATATATCTTTATATATATATAAACAGAACGTTTCTGGAGAATTTTGAGGATGTCTCCTCTTGGTAATTATTTGTGGGTTTTTTTCAGTCAAGCACAAATTCCAAGGCTTGTCATGAAGTAAATTATTCTGAGAGAAAAGACAGAACTTAAGTAGAGGTGTGCATCCTCTCCGCCATCTTGGCCAGAGTCCTGTTTTTTTTTTTTTGTTGTTGTTGTTGTTTTATTTTTAATGTTAAATCAACCTTGGTACATCAATCTATTAATCTATGCCAATCTTTTTCCAAGTGGAAAATGAGAACTATAGAACTTGCCACCTCCATACAACAGAGTTTCTGTGTAGTCTAAAGGACTACACAGCATTTTGATAAATGGGCAGTCTCCAATGTAAAAACAGGTTATATGCACCAAACATTCTTCATAAACTACTTGCATAGCACTCAAAAATATATTTTCCCATGGAAAAAGTATTATAAAAGGTATCACTGTTGAACAATAACAAGATTTCAACTACCCACCATAAGACTGTTTTGAGACTCAAATGAAATACTGTATGTAAACTGTTAACCTAACTCCAATAATGGAGATCACATGCCTGCCCATTCTGGCAAGTCTTGTCCATTCTCGTCACAAGGCTGCCACAGTCTCCCCCCTCCTGTTTTCATGTGCTAAGGCCATATTCTAGATCTCTTTATATCACATTTGAACAATAGTGGAGCAAACAGACTGCCCATTCAGTGATTAAGGCTAGGTAGCAACTGAGGCAAAAAAAAAATTTCCTCATTCACCTAGTCCAAAAAATAAACAAAATAAATCTGGGAGAGGAAGTCCCTCAAGGTTTCTAGCCAAAGTGGAAATGAGTGCAATTGACATTCATTCTGAGTCAATCAGAACCCTTTGACTTTTCCTCCCCTCTTCCTTTCTTCCTTCCATTCCTCCTTTCCTCCCTTCTTTCTTCCCTCCTTCCCTTCCTTCCTTCTTTCCTCCCTCCTTTTCTTTCTTTCTTCCTCCCTCCCTTCTAAGGCAGCAATGGTGAGTGAAGTGGTCAATGCACTAAATTTGGAGTCAGCAAAACTTGGTTTCAAATCATGTGTCAACAAGCTAGCTCTGTGACTGTGGGCAAAGCACTTAACCTCCCTGTGCCTCAATCACCTCTTTTGTGTAAACTAAAGGAGGTAAAATCAATGTACTTCAATATTTCTTCCAACTTTGTATGTAATATAAATATAAATAAATATTATATATAAAGTTTCCTTATAATTTTTCCTGATAACCAAAATTTGCATATGAATTTGACCCAGTACCCCCTCCTAGAGTCAAATAAAACTAATCTTTCTTCAATATGGCAACATGAGTATTTTAATTAAGGAGTCAGTCTTTCAACTGATTCTCATATTTAAGTTTCAAAAGGTACTGCCTTCCTGGATGCTTTCTTTTATTTGGAGTTCCTTTTCCCTCCATTCTAATTCTCAAAATCCCTCTGCTATAATGCCTTATTACCTCTCCTTTGCTCCAATATATGTATATCTTGACAATGTAACTCAAGTACTTGGTTTTGTGTGAATAGTCAGGGAAATGTGAGTAGTCATTTTGCCTCTCTCTGAGCCTCAGTTTTTTCATCTGTAAAATGGGCATTTTTAAAGTTTGAGAAGAGAAAAGATTAAAAACTTATGGGTTGAGTAGTGTAAAAGTTATCTCCAGTGTACAAACCAGAAAACTGACAGTCAGAGAAATTAAGTGAATTTTCCAAAGTTAGCAAGTGTTAAAATCAGGGCTCAGAATTCCCAGACTTTTTTCAACATTCTTTTCACTATTTTTACTGAACATTCTATGACAATGATCCTAAATTATTATGTCCACTAAAAATTCCCTTACATTTTCATAAAACCTTGAAATTACTGAGTGGAAAGAAAAGTAAAAAGTTTAGGATTGGAAGAGAGCACAGGCCACCATTGTTATCCTAGGACTAGAAGTTTTCATCCCAAGTTGGGTTTCTCACTATACCTATGGTATGTTTTCAGTAAGAGACTAAACTACAACACATTAATCAGTCAAATACCTGTCATACTACAGAAAGACAGAGGTGAGAGGGACGGGGAAAGGAGGAGATTCAAAGAGGAAGAGGACAGTATGAGGGTTTTTAACATTTTTTTTTCTCATGGAGACCTTTGGCAGCTTTGTGACGCTTATGGACTCCTTAGAATGATGTATTTAAATGAATAAAATACTGAAATAGAATTGTAAAAAAAAAAAAAAAAGGTTTAAACTTGTTCACGCCTGTCTCTTAGCAGTCTTCCTCCTCTTCAGGATGCCTTTGTCCCTCTGGCTCCTTCCTCTGATTGGAGAATTTGTTCTGGAACAGCCATGTGAGGAAGTGTCCAAGTTAGCCATGTTCATTCCTATTTCAGTTCCACTAGTCTTCTGGACTTCTGAACCTTGTTCCTATTTGAGTTTCACTGTTCAGCTCCCTTTAACCTGTTGTTATGTTCCCCTATCAGAATGTAAGCTCCTTGAGATGAAGGTCCTTTTCATCTTTGCCTGTGTCAGAGTTGATTAGAGTGCTTACTAAATTCTTGGTGTTTTAACTATCTTACTATCTATCTTTCTAGAGATTATCTCCCTAATCAGAACTTAAAGGACACTAAACATAAGAAGCCCTAGAGAGGAAGAGGTTTTATACCACCAGCAGCAATGGCCCTAAGCACATGGTAAATGCTTGAAACCACAGCTGATATTAGTAACTGACATTTAGATGGTATTTTCCATGTACTATCTCATTTAATTCTCACAAAAACCCGGCAAGGGAGACAGGGTGAGTATTACCCTCATTTTACAGGTATAGAACCTAAGGATTAGATAGTAAATGATTTGTCTGAGGTTATACAGCAACTTAGGGCAGAGACTTAGACTCTGAGTCTAGTGCCATTTTCATTATACTACTGCTGACTACTTTAAATTGTTTGTATGGCTTTATTAACCAGGAAATGCTATAATTAATCTTAAATGCTACTTTTTCCTTAACCATCATTCAACATGATGAACAAAAAAAAATCTATCAAATGTGAAATTACATATAGCCAAAAAGACAGTATATTTGTTGTCTTTTATTTCATCTTGCCATTATACAGCTTTCTTCTCTTCAAGAAAATTATAAACTATAAATAAACCAACATAGGAAATCCTAGAAAGCAATATAACACACTTATGAATGAGTTATATTCATAAAGTTCATTTTAAAGTCAATCACTTTGAATTCAACAGGAATTTTCTCACAGGAATTTTCTCACAGAAATTGTATCATAAATAATTAAATGCTCAGGTCAGTCCCACAAAAGCCTATTTAAATTTAACAAAGAGTAAAGCTGAATTAGCAGTGTTACTACGGATGGTGCCTTCTGAGTTCCAAATAGAAATAAAGAATATCACCCTATTACCATCACAGTAATAAGAATCCATTTCTACCCAAAAGCAGAGACACTCAAACTATGGAGGGGGAAGTATCTAGCAATCAGCTATTTAAATGTTACTAATCCTTCCTTATGTTCCTCATTAATGGAATATTTTTAAGGAATATAAAGAGATACATAAAAGTTCATTTCTGACCACAATTTCTTCAAAACACCATTGAGGTCAAAAGACACACAAGCAGAGTTGAAAGGGACCTCAAAGTCCATCCAGTGCAACCAAATTCATCAAAAGAATCCTTACTGCAACACAGTGAGTAGGTAGTGAACCAAACTTTACTTGAAGACTTAAATAAGAAGAAATCTAATTCCTCCTAAGACAGCCAATTACCCTTTAGCATAGCTTCCAATATTGGGAAATTTTTTCCTTATTATCAAACCTAAATGTGTGTATACACTTTACATAACATTCCTAGTTCTATGCTCTAGAAACTAAAAAAATTAGTAGAATTTCAAGTAACTGAAAATAATAGCTCTCATAACCTCCTCTCTGCTCTTCTCCAAGTTAAATATATCTTAGTTTCTTCCCCTAATACTCACATGACATAGACCTGAGGTCATCTGTCATTCTAGTTGCCATTCTCTAGACACTCTTCTGCTTACCAATGTCTGTCTTAAATTCTAGGGGCCAGAATTAAACACGATAAGCTACATGTAATCTCCTTAGGACAGAGTCCAATAGAATTAGCCTTTCATTATTCCTAGAAGTTGTGCCTCTCAAGTAGCTCATGTTTTTTAGCTATCATATCATATTGCTGACTTACACTGAGAGCTAGCATTCCATTAAAACTCCAGATCTCTTTTAGAAAAACTTCTCTAACCAAACCTCCCATTTCTTATATTTGTACAGTCAATTTTGTAACTCAAATATAAGATTTTACATTTTTCTCAAACAAATCTATTATTAATTCAGATGTTAATTTCTATGATGTGGAGCATAACTTATCTATGTCTGTCCATCCTATTCAACTCTTGCATGTATCCTACAAATTCACTACAGTGTAGGAGATAACCATCCTCCTCAGTACTTCCTCACATTTCTATTACTGTAAGGATATTACCGAAGAATTCAGGGTAAAAATTTATCTTTTCCTAATCACCATGTCATCAGTCCATCTTAAAAAAAAATCATAAATGATATCCTTTACTCTGCTCTTCAAATTTCCTTATTTGTTATATGTTACAGCCTACTCACATCCTTTCCATTGTTTTCTATGTGCTATTTGTTTTCAATTTTTTAATTACCTCCTATTCCATGACTCACAGTCATTGTATACCAGAAAGCTAATTTTTTTTAATAAGTCTTTTGTTTCTAAAAGAAAGGTAGGCTCAATAAAGAAGCAATTTTCTGAAGAAAACCCAATTTTCTCTCTTCTACCTCCTCTTTAATTCTAGGCCTAACTCCTTCTCTGCTGGCCTGCTGATCCCGGATATAATATTAAGAGAAATTCTTCAAGACCGTGCATGTAGTTGCATGTCATTATCTGAACAATAGACTACATCCATTTGGTTTTTCCTGGGCTGGATAGTGAGGGGAAACTCTTGAGTAATTACAAATCTCATCTGCATAATCAGACAGAGGCAACACCCATTTCCCTTTCATGTTCTCTTATACTGGCAGTCCCCACTGCTTGGAATACTGATCTTCTGGAATTTCTGTTTTTCTTTAAGATTCAGCTCAGGTATGACATCCCCCTCCAGGGCACTTTCTGCCCCAAAACATTCTCTGTTCATTCCACACATGTACTTACCTTCCATTCCTATAAAATGGTAATTGCTAAATCTTTTGGTACCCAGGAACATGCACTTCTTTTGCACTTTTTCCCTTTGACCTAGAAGGATTCTGGCTATGACATTCCTAGGAGTTCTGAGTTAGGAGTTTCTCTTCCTAAGTGTCTGGTGGATTCTATCTTTACTTTGACCCCAAGAATGTGGCAGTTTTCTTTCATGACTGATTGAAAAAAATGTCCAGAGCCTTTTGAGGGGCAGCTGGATGGCACAGTGAGCACTTGGATTCAGGAGAGCCTGAATTCAAATCTGGCTTCAGACCACATTAATTGTGTGACGTCACTGAATCCTATTTACCTCAGTCTCCTCATCTGTAAAATGAATTAAAGGAAATGGGAAACTGTGAAGACTGCGTATTTTAAAATCAGCCAGAGTCAGGAATTCAGGTTAGGGGGAAAATATTCAATCTTTATTCTCAGTAGAGATGAAGAAAAATTGGAGGTAGAAGGGAATCGGCAATAGCAATGTGTGCAGCTAAGTCAAGAAGCTAGCCAGACCAGAAGCCACAAGACCAGCAGCCACCAGAACAGAACCTAGCCAGCCTTCTCTCTCCGCCTCTCTTCCTGCCCCTCTGCCTCCACCCACCAAAATCATCATTTCCTATACAACACATCAGGACTTGCACAGAGAGTGGGCGGGGGCTATTCTTTATCTAAGTATATATATTAATAGAGTATAGTCCAATTACTATTTAGCCTCACGTGCTTGGGTACCAGGTACAAGCCTCCGCCCATTACAGGAAACCAATCCAGTATGCTTGCCAAGAATTCCAAAGGGGTTAAGAAGAGCTGGACACAACTGAAACAACTCAACAGCAACAAAATGGGTCTTCTTTTGGATGGCTTAAGTGGCAAAAAATAATTCATTTGGATTCTTACTCTACTCCAATCAGTATTAATCAATTTGATAAAATCATATTAAAGTTATGTATATAAGGCCCTGAGCTGTGAGTTGCAGATTTTAAGTTCACTTACTTAACTATAGGAAGTTAACTAAAGGCCCTCCACCCTTGTTTTTCCTTTTCATGGTGATCCAGCCCAGCCTGGCTAGGATGACAATACATGGAAAGTTCCCCAAAATATGTTTGAACTTCTGGACCAATCCCTTGTCCAACAGGAGCAGGGGAACATCTCATGACCACTTAGGTCTGTGATAGCTTGTACCATTTTCTCCTGTCAACTTAAGGAGAAGCCTATCCTCCTTGTGTGGAGATATTCCTTACTTCACCCAACTTGTGACTCTGCTGTTACTTGGCTTGTGTCATATGTCAATCAATGGAATTATTTTATATTTGGTATAACTGTTCTTTAATGACTGGATATATAGCTCTATAAAAGGGCCCTGGAAGGAAGAAGCATCTCAGATCATGAGAAAGATTTGAGGTCTACTTCACTGGAGAGGAGCATGGACCCTTTAATAAGGTGCCATTGAATCAGAGCTCTGCTTTAGTCTGTTTTAATATAGATAGGATAATTTTAATCTCTTATCTCAGATAGTCTAAAGATTCTTAAATCCTGAATGAATACATGTTCCAAAAAGCTGTACTAAATCTGTGCAGTTTTCTCCTTCATAACCTTTAAGAGAACAAGAAATGTATCAAATACACTAAAAGAAAGACAAAGGAAAAAAGAGTGGAACAGGAAAAAATTTCTCATTAGGAAACCTCACAAAGTTAAACAGGATTTTGAAAATGCAAACTCAAAGGAACAACCCTCCCCTCCAAAAAAAAGTGTAACAAATATTCATCCACAGAAAATGAAACAACCAAGTAATGAATCACTATTTACATACAGGGACATAGCAAGACCAACATCCCTTAGAAGTCCCACCAGCCTAGGGATAGTTCGAATGAACAAAAAGAGAAAAGTTATGGATTCTGATGTTCAAAAGGAAGTGTTCTAGAGGAAGGAAAGGAAGTGGGGGCACAGAAATGAAGTGACCTTTTTTTTTTTTTTAAAAGAAATCTGGGTTTTATAGGTGAAGGTCACTCAAACAATGAGGTAGAGGGTATGGGGAAGAAAGAAGGCTCATGACTCATAGTCTTATTTATACTACACAAAGAAAAAAAAATATATATATATATATAAATCAGTTAAAATACACTAAGGGAAGGAAAAATAGTGTCTACATAAAATAAAAAGTAGACTTGACTTTTTTTTTTTAAAGCATGAACAAGGGTCTGGACTGATAGACATGAGAGGTAAGATTTTAGAGAGGAAATGGGGAGATAAAGATTATTACATGTGTTTCAAGCAAAACAAGTAATAGCAATTTCGTTTTGATTTTTATCTTTAAAGAGAAAATTTAACAGAAATTAATCGAGGGAAAAATAATTCTATCCTTGAATATTAATAGACAATTCTACACACACACACACACAGCAAATTACAGAATAGATTAGAAAACAGTCCAATTATTTACTTTAGCCAATAAATAAATAATACAAGAAACATAGCTAATATACAAAGGATCATACTTAAAGTGACCAATTGGAGCAAAATTTATTATCCTTCATCTGCATCTAAAAAAAAAGTAGCTATGCAATTTCAGATAAGGTTACAAAACAAAGATATACTATGTTAACAAAGAAATTCAATTGTGCTTAAAAGCATCATAGATAAAACAAATCACAACTATCCTAGTTGTTCTAAGATAAATTAAAATCACAACAACCCCGAGCTTCCACCTCACATTCAAAAAATTGGCAGAAAACTGGAAAAAAAAAAAGTGGAGATGGTTAATGTCTGAAGATTGCGAAAAGATATTATGGCACACTAATTTCTTGGAGGTAAAATTGTGAATTAGTACAATTCTGGAAAATGATTTGGAATGATGCAATTGAAGTGGTTAAAATTCCATCCTTTGACCCAAAGATTCCACTATGGGGTTTATATAGCCCAGTGAGGTCACTGACAAAAAGACTCTGCAAACACCAGAATATTTATAGCAATACATTTCCAGCAAAGAACTGGAAACAAAAGTTAAAGGTTATCTCATTGAGGAATGGCTAAATAAATTATGGCACAAGAATGTAGTAAAATGCTACTATACTGTTTAAGAAACAATAAATATGAATACATAAAAGTTTGGAAAGAACAAGAAACAAGAAAGAAGCAAGCAGAACCAATAAAACAGTATTACACAACGATTATAACAATGCAAATGGAAAGAACCACCACAGCAAAATAATCAAAAATGAAGGCTGTGAAATTATGAAGAACAAGTTTGAAGCCAAATTAGTCAAAGCAACAAGCATTGAGTAAGTACCTACTAAGTACCTATTTATGTACCAGTCACTCTCCTGCTAAATACTGAAAATACCAAAAAAAGGCAAAAAAACAATCTCTGATCTCAAAGGGGTCACAGTCTAATGGGAGAGACAACATGCAAACAACTATATATAAACAGGATATATAAGGATAAAGGGAACATAATCTTAGAGGAAAGGCATTAAGATTGAGGAGGACTGAAAAAGGCTTCCTGAAGAAGTTGGAACTTTAACTGAAACTTAAAGGAAGCCAAGAATAAAGAGATAAGAAAGACATCCTCCCCCTCCCCTGGCATAAGTTGAGAAGGGGAATACACAAATGTGGGACACTGCATATAAAGTCAAGACTTGTTTTTTTCTGATATGCTGACTGGTTTAATTTTTTTTCTTCCTCTATTTTTGAAAAAAAAAAATTATTGGATGGGAGAGCCTTCTGTAAGAGAGAAAGGGAAAAATCTAGAGGATGCAAAAGCAAAATATCAATTAAAATCTGTATTTTAAAATGAAAATAATTGTACATTATGTCAATTCAACTTTATAAAAATAAGCCAATGTAACAGAAAAATAAACAAGAAGGAAATTGTGGCTCTGAATAAATATAACCAACTTTTATAGATTAGTGAACAGAAATATTAATAACTATACATATTTTTTCAGTCTCATACGAGAGCTTTACCAAAATGATCTTGTGCTAATAACTAAAAAATAAATCCAGTAAATTGTGATATACATTCAGAGCTTTTTTATTTTCTGCTTTGTATATGAAAATGGTCATTTTATTTTGTGTTTGCTATAAGTTCAGAATGAAAAAAATAATTGCAAGAAAGACCAGATATAGTAAATATACTGTACATGATTTAAAAATCATGTGATTTTAAAAAAGAACAGAAAGATGGAGTCAAAAGAATGCTATCTACATAATGAGAATAAAGAACAAATTATAGAAACAATAACTACATTACAAGAAAATTATCACTATAAGGAAAACACATCAAAATTTCTGGAATGAAGTCAAAATAGTCCCTAGAGAAAAACAGATTTCTCTGAACATTTATATTGTCAGGAAAGTAAGAAGACAAATGAAATGAACATTCAAATTTTTAAAATTAAAAAAACAACAAACTGATGATCACAAAGTAAATACAAAAGTTGAAAATTTGAAAGCCAAAGTAAGCTAAACAAAATTCAAAATGAGGAATAAACCTGAAATTTTTTTTGGAGGAGGGAGTAGGGTGGAGAACGGGGAAAAAAACAACAAAGCTGATAAATCAAAAGCTAATTTGAACAAGAAAAAAAAACCCAAACTGCCAAGCTAAAAAATAAGCATAGGGAATTAACAATAAATGGAAGAAAATAAACTATATGAATATATGAACTTCAACATATAATGCAACAATGATTGATATTTACATATTGCTTTAAAGTTTAAATGTAAAATACTTTTATACTTTCACTACAATCCTATAAAATAGGTACCAAGGAGGAAATTAAGGTTCAGAAAGATTAAATGACCTGCCCACTGCCATACAGAGTAAACATCAGGGGTAGTACTTGAACTCTGACTCCATACCTAAGACTTTATTTCACTAATTATTTCTTGTCTCCTTTTTAATTTTCTTTCTGTAAACTAATCATTCTACATACTTCTGAATGTATTTTTCCACTTACACATTTGTAGTCATTGTATATCTTGTTTTTCCAGTTACTTTGTTCATTTCACGTTATTTCACATACATCTTTACAGGTACTTTCATGTTCCTCATTCGGCTTTCTCCCTGGGTTCTGATAACACTACCTTTATGGTTTCCTTTTTATCTTGCTGACCACCAATTCATCTTAAGCTTCATCTTTGTCTGGTTCTTCCCTATATGTGGACATATCAGAACTTTGTTCTAAGTCCTCTTCTCTCCCTTCAGCTTCAGTGATCTCATCAGCATCCATGAGTTTAATTATAATTTCTATGCAAATGACTCCCAAATCTATATATCCAGACCTCATTTCTCTCTCTCTCTTTTTTTTAATCATTGGGTGATTACTTTATTTATTTTATTTTTTTTTTAATTTAATAGCCTTTTATTTACAGGAAATATGCATGGGTAACTTTACAGCATTAACAATTGCCAAACCTCTTGTTCCAATTTTTCACCTCTTACCCTCCCCCCCTCCCCTAGATGGCAGGATGACCAGTAGATGTTAAATATATTAAAATATAAATTAGATACACAATAAGTATACATGACCAAAACGTTATTTTGCTGTACAAAAAGAATCAGACTCTGAAATATTGTACAATTAGCTTGTGAAGGAAATAAAAAATGCAGGTGTGCATAAATATAGGGATTGGGAATTCAATGTAATGGTTTTTAGTCATCTCCCAGAGTTCTTTTTCTGGGCATAGCTGGTTCAGTTCATTACTGCTCCATTGGAAATGATTTGGTTGATCTCGTTGCTGAGGATGGCCTGGTCCATCAGAACTGCAGACCTCATTTCTCTTCTGATATCCCTTTCTATCCTCAATTCAACATAATTAAATCAATTCATTTTTTCCCTCTCAAATCCCTCACTCCTTTATTGTATTAAAGGCAACACTGTCCTTTTATTCAGTCTAAAGCAGCCTTAGAGTTACCTTGAATTCTTTACTCTCTCACCCCTCAAATAAAATTAGTTGCCAAGTCTCATTGATTCTGCCTTTTTAATATCGCCACTTCACTCACACATGGATGGTAACTGCCTAAGTTTGGGCCCTTGTCACATGTTCCCTGGACTATTGAAACCACCTCCTAATTGGACTCCTTGCTTTCCAGTTTCTTCCTTCTCTAAATTAATTCACCCTACAGCTGCTAGACTGATTCTACTTAAGTACAGGTCTAATCCTGGCACTCCATTACTCAAGGAGTTTCAGTACCTGTCTACTGCCACTAGAATCAAATTCAAACTCCTATTTGATCTTGAAACCCCTCACTATATGTTTCAAGCCTATCTTACCTGGGTGTTTCAAACATTACTCCATCTCATACACATTAAGTTTGCCAAATTGGCTTACCCAATGTCCACTGCATATAGAATGCCCTCCCTGGGGTGGGGGAAGGGAAAGAAAAATTGGAACAAAAAATTTTGCAAGGGTTAATGTTGAAAAATTATCCATGTATTTTTGTTTGTTTGGTGGTTGTTGCTTTTTTTTTTTTTTTTTGCTGAGGCAATTGGGGTTAAGTGACTTGCCCAGGGTCACACAGTTAGAAAGTGTTAAGTGTCTGAAATCAGATTTGAACTCAGGTTCTCCTGACTTCAGGGTCAGCACTCTATCCACTGCACCACCTACCTGCCCCTCCATGTATATGTTTTGAAAATAAAAAGCTTTGATAAAAAAAATTGAATGCCCTCCCTCTTCACTAAAATTCTAAGATCCCAGAAGGTTCAATTCAGGTATGACCTTCTTCAAGAAGCCTTTTTTCTGATTCTCCCAGCTATTAATTCCCTCCCACCCTGTCCCCCTTTATATGTTTTAATATATTCTCTATTTTCTCACCTTTGAACATACTGTATTTCACACACACACACACACAGAGAGACATAGACACACAACTCAAGCAGAATTATAAGATCTCTTAGAACAAACACTGTCTTGATTTTGTAATTTTATTCCAAGCACTTTACAGAGTTCCTGATACACAGCAAAAGCTTAATAAATGCCTGTCAATAGATCAACTTAATTATTTTTTAGCATTCCATTATGTGAATAGGTTACAATTTATTTAGTTATTCCCCTGGACATGTAGACATTTCAGTTCTTCCTATTTCTTTGCAATGATAAATTGATGCTGCTGTTTGCACTTTGTTCTTGAAGAGGACCAATGACATCAGGAAGGTGATGTCTTTGACTTGCAAGTGAACTAGATTTAAAGAAGGCAGGGATGTACAAAGTCACCAGCCTCATTCTTTCCTCAGGAGTCACCTGGATCTAGTAGCAAGACATAGATCAGAATGACTGGAAATGGTCCCAGATGCCAGTGGGAAACCTTGGTACTTTTAAGCTAAGGTCTTTCCCAGATCTCAGTTTGAGGCAATATCCACTCAATGATTAAGGCTGTGTGCAATAATAAATAATGATGTTATAAAGATATTTGGCTAGATCACATTTTTTAATACTCTTGGTACTTTCATTATCTCCTACATCTCTAATTTCTCAAAGTCCAGTTTGTGAATATTCTCTTGAGGCCTCTTAAGACTATAATAGCCTTAAGATGACAGAAAAAGATAATGATAAATGTTGGAGAGTATGTAGGAAAAGTGGGACACTGATATATTGTTGGTGTAATTGTGAACTGATCCAACCATTATGGAGAGTAATTTGGAACTATGACCCAACAGTGTTTCTAATGGGAAAACTAGAAAGGGACCTACATGTGCAAAAGTTTGTGGCAGCCACTACAAGTGGCTAGAAACTGGAAACTGAGTGAATGCCCATCAGTTAGAGAATGGCTGCGTAAGTTATGATATATGAATGCTATGGAATATTATTGTTATATAAAAAAATGATGAGCAGAATGATTTCAGAAAATCCTGGAAAGACTTGCATGAAGTGATGCCAAGTGAAGTGAGTAGAACCAAGAGAAAATTGCACACCGTTACAAGAAGATTAAGTGATGACCAACTGTGATAGACTTGCCTTTTCTCAACAATGAGGTGATTAAAGATAATTCCAATAGACTTGTGATAGAAAGAGCCATCCATATCCAGAGAGAAGATTATGGAGACTGAATTCAGATCAAAGTATAGTATTCTCATCTTTTTTTGGTGATGGTAGTGTTAATTTGTTTTCTCTCTCATGCTCTTTTCCCCCCCCTTTTGATCTAATGCTTCTTGTGCAACAAGACGAATATGGAAACAGATTTAGAAGAATTGCACATATTTAACCTATAGTGGATTGCTTGCTGTCTAAGGGAGGGAGAAGGGAGAGAAGGAGAAAAATCTGGAACACAAGGTTTTGCAAAGGTAAATGTTGAAAACTATTTTTGCATGTATTTGGAAAAATAAAAAGCTTATTATAAGAAAAAAATTAAAATTAAAATAATGTGTGACAGCCTTAGTAATAATGCAATAATAGCAGTTAACAGTAAATAATAGAATGAACTAGTTGACAGTTAAGGCTTTCATTGACTCTTCAATTTGGAAGAAGTCAGGTCACTCAATCAAACCCCTACCTTGAATGTGAATTCCAACCACAACATTCTCAACCTCTACCCACAGATTTTCAGGGAAATTATTATGTAATAAGGCAGTCCACTCCATTACTGGGCAACTCTAAATAGTAGGAAATTTTTGTCCTTAAGTCAGCTCAAACCTGCTTTTCTATAATGCTTTATATATATATATATATATATATATATATATATATATATATATTTTTCTATAACACTTAACAGGGCTTCACTCTCCCTAATATGGCCAAGAAAAACTACTTTAATCCCTTAGCCAAAAGTTAATACAACAGAATCTTACCTGCAATTCCTATGAAGACAGTCAAGCCAAAACAAATGAAGAACACCACAAAGACCAGAACGAAGTGGCGCTTCGATAGGGTGTACAATCGCATAGGTGCCAACCTAGAGAATGCAAAAGTTAGTAAGTCAAGCTATTAATGGTATACATACAAGGAAATTATACATAAAGACAACAATAAAGATCAAGCACACTGAAACACAAGAAGTGTTTTGTTATCAGCAAGAAGTAAGAGTATAAAGGAATGCAGTCAGTGAAATCTCAATAGAAGGAAGAAGACAGGGTATCCCCAAAGAGTTCAGTTTTAAGCTAGTAATGCTTAAAACTGCACTAAAACTTTTTGGACACCCTGCTATATGAACTGACCCTTCTGTATGTAATTAATGTTATTATTTCTTTGGAAGCACTAAATCAAATGTTCATTGTAAAACTTTCATACTACTTCAACTAGGAGAGAGCTCAAATGTCATACTCTATTATGATGCTCTTTGACAAAAAGAGCAAAATAAAAGAATCCCTCACGTGGACACCTATCTTGAAGTAAAAGGCTTTGGGCTATTCCTAAAGCCACAATCTGCCTCATAAGGGTGTGGGGAGGAAAGTGCTAAGAAATCAATGTAAATTGTTATTATCATAAGCATCATAAACTACATGATAATGCTCCCATGTAAATGCAACTAACTCCCACCACTTGAGAAAGTGCTCACAGTTTTACTGCTTGGTAAATACTAATTCGTAATTTTAAATTAGTATTCTCTGAAAAATTATTGTTGAATTCAATCATTTGGTCCAGTCTTTCACAATTTAGATTAATCCTCTTCTATTTCTTCACTCAGAATGTTACATTCGAATCTTAGGAACTGTCCTCTACAGAGAGATAATTAAGCTGGTTAAGTGGGAGGGTAGAGGTGGACTGGACTCTTTAAAAGGCAGTTGCCTGGATGCTTCACTGGAGGAATTTTGAAGGATATGTCAAGTTTAAATAATGACACGCTTGTTGTGCATAAACTAGTCTAAATATCATTGGATGAAGGGACTTTTTAAAAGGACAAAGATATTTAACAGCAAAAACCAATGCTTGGCAAGAATTCTAAAAAGTGAATATGAGGCTAGGAACCAGCAAGTCCTTCACAATCACATTCTCACCCATTTGTTTACTTCCTATGGCCCAGTCAAACTGGCTGACTTGCTACAGCTCTATATAGGACATTCCATCTCCTATCTGGCAGGCCTTTGCAGAGGCTATAAAAAATTCTGGCTTAATCTAAACCCTCGCTGCCTCTGCCTTTCAGAATCCCTAGTTTCCTTCAAAATTTGAATCATGGACTACCTTCTACATGAAGTCCAGATTAATATTCTCCCTGCCCCAGTAGTTTTGTCCTCAATCCCCAATTTTCCAAAATAGTGCCTTCGTATATATACTTTATTTATAGTGCATTTATGTACTGTTTTCTTCCTCTAGTCTTTTTCTCCCTTCCTTAGACCTTAGAATATAGCTCCTTTAGATTGTTTTTTTGTTACACATATGCTTAATGAATTTTCTCACTTCTGTTCTCAAGGAAACTAAAAATTTGGCAGAGTACAGATGTCTCTAACCAGCTGTAGGAAAACCCCTGATTTGAGGGGCAAAAGGAAAAGAGAATAAAACAAAAACTAATAATAGATGAAATGGAAAATGGGAGGGAAAAAGAAAATATGAAGTAAAAATATGCAAGAATGGGAGTTACCATTCTCTATGCATGAATGTTTCTGTATTAAGATAACTTGTATTAGGTTGTGAAAGAACTTGAAGGCACCAAGATTTTGAGGTCCCATATCCAAGCATAGGGTTTCCTGTCACCTACCACCTACCAACCCCACAATTCAAACAGATAAGGTTCATGAATATAAACCTCCACAAACACAAGTGCCTTCAGCCTTCTGGGTAGTACTAAACCTCACCTTGGGTAATAAGATAGTGGTTTTGAACAAATAGAGATACTCCTGCAGGCCAACCAAGATTATACAGTTTACATGGTCTGGGAAAAAAAACCCAAAAAACTTGTAACAATATCTCTATTCTTCTCAAATATTTTTTTTAAAAGCATGACTTTCTTATAGAAAAACTTCTGCTTTTTAAAAAAATAAATCTGATTTTGGAATCTAATGGGAGAGTGAACAGAAAATAAATCAGCAGTGAAAAGGCTAGCTTAATTAAGAGCAAATCCATTGGTCTTTTCAACAACAAGGTGATTCAGGCCAATTCCAATAGTCTTGTGATAGAGAGAGCTATGTGTCTCCAAAGAGAGGATCTAATAGTTAACATCTACTGGTCATCCTGCCATCTGGGGGAGAGGGTAGGGGGAAGGAGGAGAAAAATTGGAACAAGAGGTTTGGCAATTGTCAAGTTACCCATACATATAACCTGTAAATAAAAGGCTATTAAAAGTAAAAAACAAACAAACAAACAAACAAAAAAAACAAAGAGAGGATCTAATGGGTCTGAATATGGATCACAACATAGTATTTTCACATTTTGTTGTTTTTTGTTTGCTTATTTTTTCTTTCTTATTTCCCCCCTTTTGATATGATTTTTCTTGTGCAGCACAATAAATGTAGAATTATGCTTTAAAAAATTGCTTATGTTTAACCTTAATTTGGAACACAAGGTTTTCCAAGAATGAATGCTGAAAATTATCTTTGCATATATTTTGAAAAATAAAAAACTATTATTATAGTCTAAAAAGACCGAGTCCAGCCCCATATTCTCAAACTTCCTTCCCTTTCATTCCTACAGCACTATTAAAAATAAGTTGGCAGTAAGGTGTTTTGTTTTGTTTTTTTTTTTGGGGGGGAGGTTGTTTTGTTTTTGTGCCAGAGAAGTCTATAGTCAATCAAGAAACATTTATTTAGTGTTTACTCTGCCCTAAGTATAGCTAAGAAAAGAGACAAATAAACCCAGAATAATTTGTAAGGGCAGCTTTTGAACAAGAACTCTTTCACAAGCATGGGTTTTTAACTGAAGTCCAAGGGATATAGGAACCTTTTAAAAATATTTTTTAGTAATAATCATTTAATATTCTAATAGTCTATTTTTAAATGTTCTAATATTCAATATGAATGTTTCTTTTGTAATCCCAGATATTTTATTTTGTGTATTTAAAATCATTACTCTGAAAAGGAGCCCATAGCTTTCACCAGCCTGCCAAAGGGATCCATGACATTAAATAAAAAAAAAAAGTTAAGAATGCATGTCCTAGTGATACTAAGCTATAATAGCTCTCTTAATTGGAAGAAACTGACACTTCCAGGCACATTGTTTATCAATGGCTTCAAAGTTTCACTGGCAATCATTTATGTGTGTATCCATAAGTGTACATGTGTATGTATATATACACGTACATTAAGAGACTTTTTAAGAATGAAGTCAGTGACTCATTTCCAGATTTGTTTATTCAGTGCTTCATAATGACTAGGGTGTGTCCTTTCTGACATTTTCCCTCACTAGAGCCCCAAGATTTAAGATTGAAAGCATAACCTCCTGTGCTTTCTGCCCAGATTGCTATTGCACCCAACAAATAAATAAATAAATAAATCCATGTTGAAGAAGCTGAGAGAATACCTACCCAACTGAAAAGTAACAAAAATTTCTATATCTTCCCACCCACTAAATTAATATGCTTTTCTCTCAGAGGAAAAGTTTTTATGGTATAACTTTCATGGTATAACTCCTTGGGAGAGGACCAAGCTGCCCAAGGTAAGCAAAGTCTGTAGGTAAACATGACTAATGTCAACTTTCCGCTGGACTTTACTATTGGTGCCAATAGATTCTGTCAGCTCTAGACACAATTCTAACCTCCGTGGGTGTTAGTTACCTGCCATTATTTTAAGTCCATGTGTCTCAAATATAGGCTGAGACTCAAAACTTTGATATCAGAAAACTACAAACATTGCTAGCTTGGGTGAAAATCAAAGGCAATTTAAGTGACTTGTTTTTAAGACTTCACACAAAATAGATAAAGGTACAAAATCTCACAGCATAGGATATTAGAATCCAGCTCCTTCATTTTACAGATGAAGAAGCTAAGGCTTTGAAATGACTTGCCTGATGTTAAACAGTAACAAAGCTGGGAACCAAAACCTGAAAGCCAAACACTGTAACTTTTTTCCTAAGAAAAGGCTGAGAAGCAGAAAGAGGTGTTTTCAGGTGAATTCATAAATTGATAACTAGAAGGGACCTTAAAGGTCATCTAGTCCAAATGCCTCAATTTATAGGTGAGGAAACTGAGGTCCAGAGAGATTAAATGACTTATCCCAGGGTCTCACAGGTCGTAAACAGATGAAATGTCAACCCAGGAACTCAAAATCTAGTACTCAATTCTACAGTACCACCTACAGATGGGCATAATCAAGTTGAAAGAAACTGAGATCACACAACTTCCAAGGGGAAAAGGAAAAGTTAGAATTCAGCCAACTCCCCAAGCCACCTCTAGGTGACTTTGCCTTCCTCAAACATTAAGTCTATTTTCTTGGGTGAAGAATTCAACACTTATTTTCAATATTCTGCAAAAGGAAGAATTTACAACTTCTCAGATTCAGGAAGCATGAGTTTACTTTCATTTTGAAAAAAATCACATAGGCAAAGTATCTTTTATGTGCACTCACGTTACACTATTCTCAGGATAACCTGCCGCTCTGGAACAGATACTGTACCAAGATTCTGAGGAACACCAAGAGTTCCCCAAGCAGAGGCTGAAAGCAATAGGAAGAAGAAAACTGAATGTGAAATGGAAACAATCACTTTTTACAGTATAGTTTAATTAAGGTTTAGAATAGAACTCCAGCACCTAGAAACATTCTCAGCACCAAAGTAAAAAGATATATTCACAGAAAAGAAATTAGCAAAGAAAATGACACAGTATCACAACATACATTTCCGGGAAAGACTATACAATACATTTCCTGTTAAGTCTCAAGGAAGCCAATCTTTGGTCTCCTTTGAAATTCTTCCAAAGCATGAATGAATGCCCAGGTTCATCTAAATCTGTGCTAAAAAAGAGGCAGCATGAGTAGTACAGCAGAGTGAGTGCTGGCTTCTGAGCCAGGAAGACATGCATTCAAATCCCAAAGCTGACACAGAGTGAATTCAGGAACCAGACCAAGTCTCCTGACTTCTCAATTACTCCCCAAACTATTTTCTAAGGATGTAGTTGCAGATCAATTGCTGACCTGAATTAGTGGAGGGGAATTCCTTCATCAGGAATTCTCAGAACCTGTGAAATCTCAGGTTGGGAGAAAAAAACAAAAACAAAGAAAATTGAGAAAAGAGGAAAACCAAAACAACATTAGGTTAAAAAAAAAAATCTTTTTATTCTGAAATATTAAGGTTGTTGGGGCCAAGTTGTCCACAGGATTAAATTGGCTGAAGAACTTGACTAAAGTATCTGACCAAGAAAGAAAAAGCAAACTCTTCCCCTGAGCACTACCTTTATCGCAACCAAATCTAAGCTCTAATTCTTGCAGGTTAGTGGGGAGGACTTTGGACAGGCTGTAATAATTATATCAGATAGCATTCCCTGTACTCTATTGTTCTCAGCATCTTACAAGGCTAGTCTGAAAGGATTACAAAGGAAAAAAAAAGTCTGAAATCTCAACATCATTCCTTTATTTAGAACGGCAATAGGTTTAAACTGCTCCCTATTCCCCACCCTCGCACAGTGCTTTAATGAAAAATGTTCTTTTAAAATCTCAAACAATTTTTAAAAGAGCAGGAAGAACCAGAGGTATTTTCACCAGCACTATCCTAACTGCTGTGAGATGTGTGCCTCTGTCCTACAATAATCAGATCTGTGCTTTCTCCAGTGTATCTAATTCATTTACTGCACTGAGCTAGGATACTTCATCTATTGCTCCTGGAACTCTACAAGTCAGGCTACTTGTATCCCAATGCCCAAGCACATCCTGATAACCAACAAAACCTCTGTCCTGAAATTGGCAAAGTGCCTCATGGCTTGGGGTCACAGGACCTACGATCTCATAGTAGGTATTTCCTCCAAGGAGACAAACCAAGATCTATTTAATTCAACAAGCATTCTTTTTTAAACTACTTTCTCAAATACTGGGATTACAATGATAAAAGAAATGAATAAATTTTGCACATCTCCCTTCCCTCAGGAGCCTAGAGCCTCTCCAATACATATTATTTATTCTACCTGTACTTTTTCACCCTCAGTCTCACATTCTTTACATTTTATTACCCTGGCCTACAATATTTTCCTCTTCCTTTCTCTCAATCCCTTAAGACCCAATTTAAGCCTTATCAATCCATGAAGTCTTTCCTAATCATTTCATTCATCAAGATTCTCTCTTCTGATTACCTGTAGTACTTACTAGTAGTGCTCCCATAGTCAATAGCAGTCTTCCAGTATTCTGTCCTATTTTTGTGAATATGTTTATTCAGAAGGGTTTTTAATTAGGTGCAAAAACTATACTTTAGACCTTAAGTTTTAGGCTTTCCATAGCACCTAAAAGAGTAAGTCATGGGAGGCAACTGCTTTACAAACATTGGCTAGCTCATACATCCGGGGTGTGCTGGATCCAGATCATACTGGCTCAAGAGAGCTAACTGTTATATTTTTAGTATAAGAATTTATACGTTGGAAATTGGCAAATGCTACACATCAGGACTTGGTTTGTTGATTTTCTGGGCTTAAAGAGAGCATCAGAGAGAATGTTAATAACGCATATAAAAACTTTGAAGTGTATCATGCTTTTTTCAGAGAACCAATTGTTAAACATTTACCACTAGCCCTGGATACAATACATAATATAGGAGACTGCAAACTCTTTTAGATGGAGGTCATACAATCACAGGTTAGAACTGAAGGGAATCTGAAGAGATTATATAGTTTAATCCTTTTATTTCATAGATGAGAAGAATAAGACCTGGACAGGTGAGGCAAGTGCTAAGTAGAAGCATAGAAAAGAGCCTCTTTCTCCAAATCAGTGCACTAAAGTGTTCTCTCTTGATACTAACTAACCACTTAAATACAGAATGCTTATCATGTGCCAGCATCCAAATTCCTGGCTCCCAATCCAGTATCAAGTATTCCAAATACCCCAGGCTTTATGTATAAAGAATACCTTCTCTTAGCAATAATCACATTTATAATAGAGTTTTAAAGTTTACAAAATGTCTCCTCATAACACTGAACTACGGATAGTACAAGTATGATTAAGCCTCATTTCAGGGAAGAGAAAACTGAAGTTGAGAGCTATAATGAGGACTTGCCCAAAGGTCATACAGATAAATGATAAATGATATGGGTAAGAAGTCGTATTTGACTCATTTAACAAGACGGAAGAATATGCATACAACAGGGAAGACAAATGGATTTAATTCTGCTATTTCATTCCCAAAAGCCGATATTCTGTCTTCATCTTGAAACCATGTCTGGGAGCATGTGAAGACTGAAGCGTCCCTAAGCAATTTTCTTGCAAAGGAATTAAGAAACAACATCTCTCAGGAAACCAGAAAAGGAGGCTGAAAAGGATGTGAATATCCTCTGAGACCTCAAATAGAATAGCAAATGAGGAAAGACAGAATTAAGTATAAGGTAGTTAGGTGGCAAATACGAGCGCTGGGCTTGGGGTCTGGAAAACTTAAATTCAAATCTAGTCTATACTTATATGACCCTGGGCAAATCAATTAACTTCTCCTCACCTCATTTTCTCAAAATAATTTGGGAACAATGATATTGCTGAGGTGAGGATCAAATGAGATAGTAATTGTAAAGGGTTTAAGCATGGGGTAGTTCATAAAAAGAACTATATAAAAGTTAGCTATAATAATAATTACCATTTTATTTTTGCAACATTAACTATCAGGAACACAGCTAAGCACTGGGAAATATGCACAAAAGGGCTCAGAATAAAAGTCAGAAAAATAGTTACACTATTAATATACTAAAGCCTGTCTAGTTTGCTCAAGGGAGATCCCCTCAGAGCCATTTTACTCTTGTTTGATGTATATTAAAAAATGGGAGAAGGAAGTGAGAAGCAATAATTAACAGGCTGAAATAACAGAGGAGGTAGAATGATGTTTAAGAAGGGAAAGCATATATATGATACATGTTAGAAAGAACCCCAATCAAAACACATAATGTATTTTGATTGACTGAAAACAGTTAAAATATCTGTAAAGAAAATTTTGATCTTTATGGAGTAATCTTCATTACTTGAACATTTTACTTAAACACCTTAGTCTCTAAGTGATGCCAGAGAAAAAAAGGTTCATTCTATCTTGATCCTCTGAATCTTCCTCCCCATAACTGAGTCCTAACAAAATTACCCCCTTGTTTGCAATAAATTGTATTGCAGTTTTTCTACCTCTAAAATTAGCCAAGCCATTTCAATCCCAGCAGAGCATCCTCACAACAGAAAAGGTAAAGACTATGTTCTTTGACTTTATTCTAACTGATAGGAAAATAGAAGAAACTGCTGAAATACGGTGATTGTTATCCTTCATTCTCAAAGAGGACCGAAAATGACATTGCTATGTTAGAGTTGAATTATAGTATGTCTAACTGTGGCTGATCAGACCAATATGAGCTCATATTGATAATGATGATGATGATTTAATTCTGCCACAGGTCAGACACAAATAGTCCAGATAAACATTTGAGGTAGCTTCTCTAATTTTGCACATCTCACATTTCCTCTGAGCTAATTCAATTCTGCCTTGCTCATAGAGCACAGCGTCTTCTTTGATGAGGGCACACCATGCTGGGCAGTCCTGTGACCCATGTCATACAATCAATTCTAAAGTTCTTAAGAGAGACCTTGAGAGTCCTTGTATCACTTTTTCCTGATCATTTTGTGAGTGCTTGCCCTATGTGAGTTTTCCATAAAGTAATTTTTTGGCAAAAAAAACAAAAATCAGGAGGGGAAAAAATACTTGTTGACTTTACTGAAATATACCAAGTCACCCTCCATGAAAGACTACTATTAAAATATTTCTCTAGGTTTAGCACTAACTTATATCCAATAAGCATTCAAGGGTCCATTTTTATTGCTACTGTACAAATGACACAATCCCTAAGTTTTTATATCACATTCTTGTCCCATCTATCTGCATCATTTCAATGAGGGCAATCAAGAGGAAGTTGTTTTCTTTAGGATACTTGCATTTCATCTCAGTTTCCTCATTTTTAAAATGAAGGAATAAAATTCTACTTAATCAACTTCATATAGTTGTTTGTAAGAAAAGGGCTTTTGTAAAACTTAGGGTGCTCTATAAATGTGAATCATTATTATCATTAGCACCTTACCTTGGCTCTCACCATACTCTTTCCCATTCTTCTTCACAGACCTAAATTCTGTGCATCTTCCAAATCAACTTTAATTCTTCCTCTTCCTTCTTCAACTTCCCAAGAAACTTTTCAAGCCCAGACTCTCCAGGAAATCCTTTCCCATCCTCACCACTCTTTTATTTCCCAGAATTTCAATTTATCTTTACATATAAAAATGTCTCATCTCTCAAACTAGACTATAAGTTCCTGAATCTACCTTATGGGTTTCTGCATTCTCTCTAATGTCTAGCAAAAAAGTAGGTAGGTGCTCAATAACTTAGTTAATTTTATTTTTATTTACTGTTCATTTGACTTAAAAATAGAGAACATAAACAAAATCTTGGCCCATCATATTAAATACCTAATTATTTTTCAAACATACTTTCCCAACCCCTTATTCCTATATTTGCACTCTGTACCTACTTAGAGGACTTCTGAACACTTCTGAAGAAAGTTATACAATTGGGTGACTCAGCTGACAAAGATTTGTTATCTAATTTTAACTGAGCCCTCATTTCTGTATGCCAATCTTTTTATTCTTCTCACAGCCTGATAGCAACTATTATTGCAAATGTTAACCTCTCTCCTCAGAAATGTCTTCCTTGATCATTCTCAGAAGACCCTGCCTTCTCTTTACTGAAAAAAAGAGATTACCCCACAGAGAATGAGTTCTATACTGTAAAACCCATCTTCTTTCATTCTCTATTCTCTTCCCCTTTGTCCAGTTTTTTGGAAGGGACAAGCATTCTCCTTGGCAAGATAATTCCTCCATTGGTGCTCTGGGTATCTCCTTTCTCTTCCAGATGTTTATCCCTTCTCTCTCATCTTCAACATTTTCTTATCCCTGACTTCTGCTCTGCCTTCTATAAACAAACCATGATCTCTCCCAGTTTTAAAAAATCTTCATTTGATCTTGTCATGTCCTCTAGTTCTCATCCTATCTCTTCTCTGCTTCATAGCTAAATCCCCAGAAAGGGAATATACACTTATTGTTGCCATTTCCTTAACTCCTACTCTTTTCTCAATCCCCAATAATCAGGCACTCAAATAAAATGTATCTAGGATTAATAGTGATCTCTTAGCTGCTGAATCCAATGGTCCTTTTTGGATTTTCATCACTCCTGGTGTCTCTGTAGCTTAGCTTGTCTGACCAACCTTGACTTTTATGATACTATTCTGTGATTCTCCTACTTGCCTAACCACTGCTCAGTGTCCTTTTCTGAATCATCCTTCTTTTGCACATAATGGGTACTTCTCAAGGCTCTATTCTCCCTTGGTGATCTCATAAGCTTTCATGGGTTCCTTCATTTCTCTGGAGATGATTACCAAATCCAGGACTAGACCAAATCTCTCCTGAACGTCTCTCTCACATTGCCAAAAACCTGAGACATTTCAATCACAAAATATCTACATTATGTATTTCCCCTCAAGCCTCCCCCAAACATGCCCCATTTCTATTGACGAAACTATCATTTTCCTAGTCACCTAGGTTAATAAGAGTCATTCTTGATTTCCATCTCCCTCAATTCTCATACCTCATATCACTTGCCACAGCATCTCTCCTATCATCCCCTTATCTCCATTCATACAGCCTAATTTGAGCCTTGATTCTACTGCAAAGGTTATGGTAACAAGCACCATAATGTCTTAACTCCCTCCAGTCTCTCTCTTGAATCAATCCTCCACATACCTGCCAAATCCAAATTCCTAAAATAAATCCATGCATGTCACTTTCTACTCAAAAATCTTCAATGGCTTCTTACTGACTCACAAAAAATGCATTTAGAGCCTTTGACAATCTTTTCCCACCTACTTTCAAGTCCTGTTTCTCTTTACTATCCTTCAAACACTCTTCATTCTAGTCCAATTAGCCTATACAACATTCTGTCTCTGGGCCTGGCACAAGTAGTCTCCCATGAATGGAATATGCACCCCACCTTTCTCCTCTGTCTCATGGAATCTTTAACATCATCAAAGTTCAGTTCAGGTACCATTTCCTGATTCTTTCCTTCCCCTAGTTATTAGCACTCCCCGCCCTTGAAATTACTTTATATATACTTGCATAAATACTGTACTGCTCCCACAGTAGAATGTAAACTCTTTAAGGTAATGAAGTATTTCATTTTTGTCTTTGTATTACCAGTACAACACTGTCTTGCATATAGTGGGCATTTCATAACTGTTTGGAAGTGGATGCTGTAATGCATATTAAATGTATAGATGTGACAAAGGAGAGTTAACATTTTGGATAACAGAGTCAGAATTTTTTTAAAAATCTCAACAAGCTCAACTGTTGGATCAATTTTAATGAGATGAAAATTTAATTGGTAAAAATGTCAAAGTCTTACACTTAGATTCAAAAACTCTACCAAGCAAGTACAAGATAGGAAAGGTAAGTCCAAATATTGGTTCCTATTGAAGACAGCCAAGAATTTGGAGGGTTTTTAGTTGACTTAAAGCTCACTAAGAATCCACACTGCAATTAAGTAGCTCAAAAGCCAAGTTAGAGGGAATTGAGAGACATAATTTCCAGGGGATTAGGGAGGTAATAATCCTGCTATACACTTCATCTCAATCAGAATACTCCTGTGAATTTTGTGTTCAGATATGAATATCATATTTTGCGAGAGCAATTCAATGTAGAGTGACCAGAATGATTATGTCACAAGGGATGGGTTGGATAGTGATATTTGCCAGGGAAAATATATTAGGGAAGTTGTTACAGCTATTTCTAGTATGTAAAAAAGATTTTAGATTTGATCAGCTTGGCCCCAAAGGGTATAACTAGAAGTACTGCTTGAATGTTATAGAAAAAAATTTAGCTTAACATAAGGAAAACTTTCCTAACAAATAGAGCTGTCCCAAAGTGGAATGGGTACTCTCCTTCACTTGAATTGTTTTTGCAAAGTCACAAGGACTATTTTTCAAGTATGCTAGAGAAAGTATCCTTATGCCAACGGTTAAATTAACTACCTGGCCTTTGAGGTCCCTTCCAAGCCTGAAATTCTGTGAAAGAAAGGAAAGAGTAGAACTATCAAAAAGACAGTGTTTAGGACAAAAGAGGAGATTAATGCAAGGCTTTATTCTTAAGTGATGGAGAAGAAAGAAAGAACAGAAAAATACTAAGCAACCTAAGTATAATACTTTAAAAAAAGAAAAAGAAAAAGCAATGAGAATGGTTGTATTTAAAAGTCCTTAAGAGACATGCAGGTAATCTTTTAAAGAAAGTATAATTTCTTATTTTTTCTCTCAGATTCTCAATGAAGACATTCACAGGGTGTAAGAGAATTCTGTGTGGTTTCACAAACTGCTGACACTTTTCATATCCCAACATGCCCTTTAGAACTAACATCTTAGGCATTTAGAACTCAAAGTGACTAAGGGCACATCAAGTCTGACCACTTCACTTTACAATCCAGGTTTCATGTTTTCTAATCTAGTATAAAGAAAGCTACCTTCCTTGGTGTCATTTTTCTCCTTTTTTTCTTTAAAAAGCGTTTTAGTTACTATTATTTCTTAATGCCAACCTTCTATGCATAAAGTTCCACCCACTATGACTAAGAACCAACCTGGTTTGAGCACAGAAGGTTAAACATTAACTCAATCACTAATAACTGAGTCGTTCTAAGAAAATCTCTCACTTAAAAAAAAAAATCTCACTTGGAAGTGTTAAGGACACAACTCAAGACAAAGAATTCCCAAGACTCAATGTGCAAACACAAGCTTTTCCACTGGTGTCATATCCTTTAAATCATTATTTCTCAACAGTCTCTCCTCAGTGAAGTCTCTTCCCTATCTTAACATCTCCCTGCACTGCAGTGAATAAATGTCTGATGTACTTTGAAGTTCTTGATTATTTCTCCACCTGGCTCGAAGTCTCTCCCATGTCATCTCATCTTTGGCTTTTATAATCCACTTCAATAACCCTTCAAGCACCTTGGCTTCAAGTTCTTCAATTTCCTTGACTCATTTTCATCTCTCCCCTATCAACCATACCCTGGCCCTTGGCCATCATCACTAAGACCTGTTCCACTTCCAAAATCTCAGAAGAATGCATTGTTCCAACACTTACTAGTGTAATAACAAGCATGTCATTAAACTTTTTGGAGCCTCAGGTTCCTCATCTGTAAAACGTAAGAAATATTTGTACCACCTTCCTCCCAGGATTTTTTTCTGGGAAAACCATTCTGTAAACTATCAATATAAGACATTATTGTTCAAGCTAGTCTTCACATCCACTGATGATAACAGTTCTTTGATTATTTTTTCTTCTTTTTCTCCCTTTCTTCTTCAGCTAACTTATGGTTTTTCCTCTTTCCCTCTAATCAGCCTTTACAAGAATACTGTGTCTAACACCTCAAACACCCACATTCTTTTTCTTTTCATCAGACCCACCGCACCAATCCACAGATTCAGGTAAACCACACTACCCACTTATTCTATTCCTGCTGTCTGGAATTACTGAAGGAAGCTACTGTGAACTCCTTGAAAGTAAAAACTATCCTTTGCCTTTTTTTGTTTCCCTAGGGCTTTACACAGTGTCTAACACATAAGAGGTTGTGAATAAATAAATGCTCACTAATTAGTTTGAGCTGAAGCTCCACATGGGATTAGATATCATGAGTCTCTAGTATAGTCAATGATGTTTAGGATCATCTCTGGTTGACTCCCTATCCCATTCCCCATAGCTGATGTTCCAACTTATTTTATTCTCTTTTATGTTTGTATTCATATTCCCCAGAACTCAAGACTGCCTAGCACATAATAAATGCTTCCTAAAAGATTAATGAGAAACAGACATAGTGAGGAAAGGAAGAGTGATGATGCAGAATTTATAAGATGGTTGTGGAGCTCACCAGAGATGGTCCCCGGCGGCTCTTCAGTGAAGTTGTGGACTAGAAAATGGGCCTAAGTGTCAGCATTAGAAGATGTGGTAGAATGAGAAGACAAGTGTTTTGTTCAGCTAAAAACATGTGGGACAAGCATCTGGGAAGATGCTATCCACTATGCAACATGTCAATTATTATTCACATCGGTTATTGTTGTTGCTGTTGTTATTAATGAGAATTTAAGTCCAGTGTTCCCACTAACAGTGATATGCTTTTTACAAGTTTAAAGAACACTAGACTAGCCCTAGATTCAAACTTTGTCATAAGTAACTGACAGATGCATAATACATATGATGCATGCATATATATCACCTCAAAGTTTTTAAAGCATTTCGCATATATTCTTTCATTTGATCCAGATTCTGTTGGAGGTCCTCTTCTCTCTCTATACTATTTCACTTGGTGATCTAATCGGTTCCCATGTATTCACTTAGTATCTGTGTGTAGATGGAACCATCTACTTCTATTACTCTAGGCTGAACCTCTCTGGCTCTTTTCTAGCATCTCTGACTGCCTATTGATCATTCAAATTGAATGGCTCATAGACATCTTAAACTCGGCATATCCCAAACTGCCCTCATTATCTTTCCTCCAAAACATCTCCCTCTTTCTAACTTCTCTGTTACTGTTGAGGATGCCATCATCTTCCTAGTCAACCAGACTCAATACTTAAGGGGCGTTCCCAGACCTCTCACAGTCTCCAACCACTACCTGCTCACAGCCACCAAGTCCTTCACCTGTACCTTTAGAAGATCTCTCATGAAGGAAGCCTGGGAAGTCTTAACCTCACTACAACAGCCACTGGTTGTTCTAAATGCCTCAAGTCTCTCCCAACTCCAGTCCATCCTCCACTCAGTCATCAAATTAATCTTTGTAAAGAAAAAAATTCCAACCATGTTACCTCTCTACTGAATCGACTCCAGAACTCCCTGTTATCTCCAGGATCAAATACAGATTACTGTTTCACTTTTAAAGTCCTCCATAGACTGATTGGTTTCTTCCTAATTTTCTAATCTTTCCCCTGTACTGGCTCCCCTCTTGTATTCAGCAATCCAGTGGCCTACTTGCCAGTCCTCCATCTCCTGATTCTGGACACTTTTATCTGCTGTTCCCCATCCCTGGAACTTTTTCATCTCTGCCTACTCACAGGCTCCACTGGCCTCCTTCTAGCCTCAGCTAAAATCTTGCTTTCTGCAAGAAGCCTTTCTTGACCACTTAATAGATTGCTATATTTTCACAATAACACTGTGAGGTCGGTAATGCAAATATTAATTTCATATGACATGAGAAAACATAACCACCAGGAAGTAAAAATGACTTGCCTTGAATCCAACACCTAGAAAATAAGAGAGCTGAGATTAAAATTGAGATTAGGATTTCAAATTCAGTGCTTTTGTACATCTGCTTCTATTTCTTACCACAGTTCTAATAGCTGCTCCTATCCTCCTTTCATCCTTACCAATGCTGCACTTGCTCTCTGAATTCAATTTTAAATTAAAACTAACAAAATCTAGTTAGAACAGCTCCTGATAACTAGTGTGGTGCTTTATACAGCTTCACAACAGACAAAAATGACTCCTCCATGGCAAAACTCCTGGGTCACTGAGTAGAGACAGACACAAATCTCTCTTTTGGTAACATGGACTGGCAAAAAAAAAAAAAAAAAAAAAAAAAAAAAAGATCCTTTTTATGTGTTGGCTTCCCTCACTGGAATCTAAATTATGGGACTGTCTTTCTTTTCTTTCTTGCATTTATATCCCTAGCCTTAACACAATGCCTGCCACAAAATAAGCACTTAATAAATGTTTATTTATTTGGTTTAATCAAGAATGTTGATTCAACCAAGAATTTGCTTCCCTGACAAGATCTTGCACACAGAATCTTGCATATCAGTATCATTGAGATGAAAATTCATTACATTTTTAAAGGTAGTATCAAAATCAGAGACACACATGACATCTTGATTTTATGTCACAGAAGCTACTGCACATAATAACCAAAAAAAAAAAAAAAAAAAAAAAAAAAAAAAAAAAAAAAAAAAAAAAAAAAAAAAAAAAAAAAAAAAAAAGCACAAACTCAAATTATCACATTATTTGTAACTTCTCCATACTCAATGCACTGTGGAATCTCTTAATTCTCTGATCTTCCTTTCTGGATGTTTGCTGAGGGAACCCAGGTGACTCTGGTCCCTTTCAATTAACCTCCACTTCCTGACAAAAGAGTTTTAGAAACTGACACTTTGGGGCCTCAGGGAAGCAAATCAAAGAAACCCAGGAACTTTACAGATGCACTCAGCTCAAAGCAAGCCTCAAAGTCAGCAGTACTTTTAATAGAAAAACTAATAAAACTCAGGGTTTTTCTAACTCCATAAGGCTTTGGTTAAGTTCATCCAGCCCATCATCATCAAAAAGACATTTACAAAGTACCTAATTGTACCTGATGCTGGGTTAGGCACATATGTACAAAGAGTTACAGAAAGCAAATTATGGCATGATGTGTTATGAATCCACCCCTACTCAAAAGGAAAGCCTAAAAATCACTTTGAAGCACAGGAGGTAGGGGAAAGGGATTAAGCAATGAGAAGGAAGAAACAGCATAAAACAATTGATCAGTTAAAAGTAATACAGGAAACAAGCTGTAATGATGCAGGATGCATGAAGGAAATGGATGTGTATAATAATTTTTTTCATAACACCAGTTTACATTTAGATTGTGCCACTCTGACTATTTCCCCAAGGCTTCTCAGGAAATTACTGGTACATAATGATTACCTGCAGCACTTTATATTCACTAAATCTTTTCAACCGATTACTTTTAAATATACAAACTCTTGATGATCCCGGGTTTCACAAAACATTCCCCAACTTCAATCCACATCATCCTATTTTACAAATAGAGTAACTAACAGAGTTCACAACTCCAAAAGAGGAAAAACGAAACCATAAACTTCCCTAGTTCCTCCTTTAACTACTAAATCTACCCTGGATTGTGAATATCAGATTGAAATAAACATCTTAAAAGAGAGTTTTGTAAACATTTACATAGTAAAACACCAAGTATTGACAATAACATCCTCTATCCACATAAACCATGTCCTATCCTTCAAATCTCTCCTCCAAACACCTACTTCCTCAAAATGACATCTTAACCTTAAAATTTCTATTATACTTTGTAGTCAATCAATCAGCATTTATTAAGAATATTTTGTGTAAGGCACTATGCTAAGAGATGCAATTATAGAAAGAGGTAAAAGGCAGTCCCTACTTTTAAGGAGCTTAAAGTATAATGGGAGAGAGAATATGCAAACACAAAGTTAAAGACTTCCAACAGAAAGAGGAATTTTAGTTAGGATTTAGAAGCCAGGTTTTGAATGTCAAACAAAAGAGTTTGTCTTTAATCCCGGAAGCAAGAAAGTCACTTGAATAGGGGATGACCCGATCGGACCCGTGTTTTAGAAAAATGGCTGAAAGGAGGATGGACTTGGAGTGGAGAGAGACTGGCAGTAGGGTGCACAGGTGGAAGGTGATGAGGGCCTGCGTTAAAGGGGGAATACTTGAGAGATGCTGCATAGGTGAAACAGACTGGATATGGAAAGCAAGAGGTAAGTGAGGAGTCCAGGATGCCTACTAAATTGTGAGGCTGAGGGATTGGTGGCAAATAAAGCCCTGGGACCATCACAGATTTTGAAGTGGAAGGAAATTTAAGTCATCAATTCCAATATTTTCATCGGAGTCAGGATTTGAACACAAGTTTTCTTCACTCCAAGAGCCAAGCCCTAAACAACGCTGCACATTATATACACGGTAAACGCGAAGGCAGAGATCGTGTCTTTCTCTATCCAGGGCTTTACACATACTTTTCGTCCTGGTGTAGAAACTCCCCCTACCAATACGAAGCAGCCAACTCCTTCCTGAGTGTGCTCTGAAGCACGGAAACGCAAGGGATTTGGCCCGGTCTCATCGTCAGCGTGATAAATTCCACATTCAAACCCAGGTCTTCCTGTCTCCAAAGACATCCCTCCACTCACACTAGTCCCTTAATAAATGTCTGTTGCCCCTCTCCCCCAATGCTGGACCAGCTGTCAATGAACATCTCCAACACCCAGGGATTCACCACCTGGGCGTTCTTTTGCCCCCACCTTGTCCTCACCCCCATCCCTGTCCGGATCCCCAACTCTTCTAGTCCCAGGAGGTAGGAAGGCTCCACGTGTACACGGAGTCGCCCCTGCCCCATCTCCCTCCCCACCCCGTACCCCGGGTGTGTGCGCTTGCGCGGGGGAGGGGCGCGCTGCCAACCGAAGGCCCCGCAGCTGGGGGCGGCTCAGCAGCGAAGCCCCAGCGGGTGGGGGTCAGCCCCATATGGAGGGAAAGTCATTCCGGACGGAGTGAGGGTAAGGGTGGGAAATGAAGGGACCGCGAGCGGGGTTAAGGAGGGAGGAGGATTCCGGGATAAAATAAGGGTGGGGGTGGAGAAGGAGGGGCCCGCGGGCGAGGATGGGGGGGCGGAAAAACAAACTTGCCTAGGAGCCCCCCACAGTTAGACCCCCGAGACACCCCGGCCCTTTTCCCTCTGCCCACGCCGGGCCCCTTGCGCCCTCTCCCCCTCGCTGGCACTCACGGTTCCATCTCTAGGGCTGCGGCACTCACGCCCGCGGGCGCTCCCCCGGCCCAGGCCCCGAGCGGCGCAGCCCGAGCCCGAGCCGCCGCAGAGGTGGCAGCGGCAGCGAGGGGAGCCCGACCAGCCGGTTCCGCAAACTCATCAGATCGCGACGCCCTCACGCCCGGAGCCGCGGCGTAGCGAGGTCACGTGGCACGGAGGCGGCTCCGGGAGGGGAGGGATGGGGAGGGTGGGGAGCCCCATCATCCGCCCCTACGTCTCGGGCTTCCTTGTCCGCAGCTGCCTCTTACCGGAGGCCCTCCAGAGAGAGAGCCGGGGGGTGAATTTAGATGCCAAAAAAACCCGAAACAAAACCCAAAACTTACTTTCCTTAAATTGTAAACTGGAATTTAGTCTTTTCATGATGAATTTATATAAAAGTACATGATTTAGACATATACTATGAACAAATTTAGGGGAACAAGGAATTAGTTGACTTGTCATCTAGGGAGAAGGAAAGAATCTGTGATCAAATGAGATACAGTACGCAAAATGAATCGTTTTGATTAGACTATATTACAAAAGTTTTGCACAAACAAAAGCAGTGAAGCCAAGATTAGAAGGGAAGCAGAAAGCTGAGAAACAATTTTTATACCGGTGTTTCTGATAGATACTTTATTTCTAAAACATGCAGAGATCTTGATCAAATGTATAAGAATGTATGTATGTAAATGTGTGTATAAGAATATATATGTAAATCATATCTATTGACCATTGATAAAGGTCAAAGGATATGAATAGGCAATATTCAAATGAAGAAATTGAAGCCGTATTCATGTAAAAATGTTCTAAATCCCTATTGATTAGGAAAATGGCAAATTAAAATAACCCTGAGTTGCGACCTCATACTTATTAGATTGCCCAATAAGACAGAAAAAGGAAATGATACATGTTGGAGGTGTGGGGAAATTGAAACATTAATGCATAGTTGGTGGAATTGTGAACTGATTCAACCATTATGGAAAGCGATCTTAACTATAGCTAAAAGAGTATAAAACTGTGCATACTCTGTGATCCAGCAATAGAAAGTATGTATCCCAAAGAGATCTTTAAAAAGGAAAAAGGATATATTTGTATAAAATTAATAGGAGGTTGCTTTTTCTTTTTCTTTTTTTTTTATGCTGGCAAAGAATTGGAAATTGAAGGGATGCCCATCAATTGTAGAATGAAATGTAATGGAATATTATTGTTCTATAAGAAATGATGAGCAGGCTGATTTCAAAAAAAGCCTGGAAAGACTTAAATGAACTGATGTTGAGTGAAGTGAGCAGAACCAGGAGAAGGTTGTACACAGTAACAAGCAACATTGTGAAATGATTAATTGTGATACTTAGCTCTTCTCAGCAGTGCAACCCCAAGGGACTTGTGATGGAAAATGCTGACTAGATGCAGACAAAGAATTATTGAAATTGAATCCAAATCTAAGCATACTATTGTCACTTTTACTTTGCTTTGATTTTTGCTTTCTCATGGTTTTCCCCTTTTGTTCTGATTTTTCTTTTACAACATGCACTCCATTCACTTCACAAAGACTCATACAAAACAAGCTATATTTCCTCCCTAAATTCTAACTAGAATTTAGTCTTTTGGGGGGATGAATTTATTTAAAGGTAAATTTTAAAACATGACTCATATATATGTATATTATATATATATATATATGTAATTTTAATGAATATACATCAGTGTATGGAAGTAATTCTTGATATAATAGCACATATTAATAAAGAAAATAAAGAGGAAATATGACATGGTAGATAACTGGTAGAGTTAGGAAGACAAATTCAAGTCCTGTCTCTGACATATAGTGACTGTGTAACCTTAAGCTAGTCATTTAACCTCTAAATACTCTAATTGACTTTAATTCATTCAATAAACATTAAGTACCTTCTATGTGCCAGGCAGTGTGCAAAGTACTGGACATACTAAAAGTGACAAAAGACAATCCCTTTCCTCAAGGAGTTTATAGTCTAATGGGGAGGAGGCAATAAGCAGACAAATATATACAAAGCAAGCTATATACAGGATTAAAAAAGAAATAATTAAAAGAGGGGAAACACTGGAATCGAATCTAGAAAAGGATTCTTATAGGAGGTGAGATTTTAGGTGAGACTTAAAACTTTAAAAGACTAAGTTACAGAAAAGATGCCAACTTGCATTGGTAGAGGGAACTTCTTACCCAGGAGTTAGCTATGTGAATTAAATCACTAGTGCTTCAGATTCTCCATGAAACACAGTCCCAAAGATAATGCTACTCTTTTCTAATTAGACTTTTAAGTCTCCTATCTCTTGAGCTCATAGTTTGAGCTCTCACAAAAGCATATTAGACATCAAAATCAAAGCATGAAAGGAGGCAGTGAATTGGTGTTATTAACCTATTATATTAAGATGCTAGTGATTGTGCACACATGTAAAAATAATCCTTTATTGCAAGAGCTGATAGTACTTGAGATAAAGTTCATCAATTTAACATTATTCTGATCACATTAAATGAGCTGTCCCTGAAAAAAAGCTATTGAAAGCCTGCTTTTCTATAACATATGGAAGCTGGTATATTTTTTTAAATTGAAATAGTACAACTTTGAATTGCTTATGACATTAAAAAAATATTTATGTTTAACTCATTTCCTAGGAGACAAAAGAAAACAATGTCTTTCTAGGCTTACCTACCCACCTCCCTTATGTATCATGTATTCAAGGAGCAAAAATCATTAACTTATGGATCTTTCACATCTGGAGATTTGTTATTGGAAATGGATGATTCCATGACTCATTAGATGACTCATTTTTCTTCACCCAAGGACATTTCTCTAACAAAATTGCATGGTGTCCCCAATGGAAACTTTAGTGTTCTCTTAAATTATCCAGATTTTAGTGTATTAGCTACGTCTTCATAGTTACTATTACCTAAAATATTTAAAGATTCTCTACTTGCCTGCTTTTCTGAACTAGTTGAACAAGGTTTTTTGTTTTTTCCCCTGGAATCATCTAAAAGTATACTTAGAAACTCAAGCAAATGTAAGACTTTTTTTTTTCTTCCATGAGTTTACTGTCTATGCTCTCAATGATATAGATGCAGTTAAGACAAAACTAGTCATAGCTAGCCTGCTACTTCTAGAAAAGGATGCCATCTTGGTGGAAGACAATGTGAGATAAGCGTCATTTTTCTAATCACTGACATATTCCTCCCTCCATAGTATTACCAGATCTACTTTATGGGACACTGAAGCTGGTTGGAGGCCACTTCTCTGACTCCATTTCACACCTCCTGCCTAACGCCTTAGTTTTGTTGATCAAAATGAACAGTTAATGAAGGAGGCAAAGTACAAAGATAATGAGATCAATTTTGGACATAAACTATTTGAGCTGCTTATGGATTATTCAAGAGATTTGTCCAGCAGTCCATTTGAGACTGGAGCTCAGGAGAGGGAATAGGACTGGATATATAGATTTAGAAGTCATTGACAAACAGATGATGCTTGAAATCATAGGTGCAAAAGAGATCATCAAGGACAGTTTCCCACATCCAAGTAAGGAAAGACCTTGGGATTAATAAGGAATCTACACAGTCATAACACTAGTAAAGAACAAGGGCTAGATATGTGTTTCCTCACTTAGGTTTCTGTGTCTTGTCACTTTTTAACTCCTGTTTCAAAAATTCTTCCACTAGATATAGAGGACTTGATTCAGAAATTCCTCTGAATCTAAGGAAGTTTGGTTAAGGAATTCCTTGGTTAAAGTTCTCTCTCTTCATCTATTTCCTAAGGGGCTATGTGCACTCTTCCATACAGCTTTACTACAGAGAATCAAGTTCTTACATGTATTAAACAGCTTCTCTCTGCTCTCCTAAATCTATTCTCTCTCCCCTTCTCTCTGCTCAGCCTTATAAAAAAATTCAAGGGTATACGTTAGAGGTATGAACTGACCACAAATCAATATTATCCCCAATGGGATATTGGTGGAACAACTTATTTTGAAGATATCAACACAACAGAAAAAAGTCTTCATCTGTGGAGGCAATGTGATATTTAAATCTTAGATAGGGAAATCAGTTTCAGAACAAAGTCTCCATCAGTTAAACAAAGTAGAACTTTTGTACTTTGTATAAAGATGCTAGAACCCATGCTAGAACAAACTCTTCATTAGTGCAGGCAATAAAGGCCCAGGAAAAGATCTAGATGCCCTTCCTACTTCACATTTAAAGGACAGAGACAATTCTACAACAAACAAACAAGAAATGAAAGAAAGTATTAAAAGAATCGGTTCTAGGGAAGGAATGATTTGTATCCTCACAAGTAAACAAATCAGTGATTTGACAGATTCTTATTAGAGTAGAAACTATACCAAACTAAAAAAAAAATCACCTATAAGTAACATAATTCCATTACATATACCATAGAAGGAACAGCTGTCCTCTGGAGAAATGCCAAAGAACAGCTGTTCTCTGGGGAAATGCCTCCTATATAGGCCTTTTGGAATTTAAGAAGCAACCCAAAACATCTAATAGAAACTTACACACTATTTCACATTGGCTAAAGTGGAAATGGATCTGAAAGAAGCAACAGAGTAACACTATGCTAAAGTAATATCATGATTCCACTAGGATACCATATGGGTGATTTCCGTACTAACATGCTTCTCTCCAAAGCAAAAGACCTGCATTCAATTTCCTGACCATGCTTACAGAATTTTCCCAGTGCCTTGTATATAGTGGGCACTTAATAAATGTTGGTTAAGTTGATTTTAATGTCTACCTATGTGGAAATACTTAAGACTAAGAATGAAAGCCTTTGGGTGAAGATAGACTATAAGTATAATATAAAGAAGTTTCCTTAATAGAATGCAGATTCCTTAAAGGTAGAGACTGTTTTGTTTTCATCTTTATGTCCCCTAGGATAACCCTGTGTCTTGCATAATCTAGATATTTAATAAATGTTTGTTGAGTTTTATGACTTGAAAGTTTTTTTCAAATGTTATTGTGGGAGTATAATATATGCCTCTGAGACAGAGGATATGAACAATGTTTTCTAGATATAGATAGCTAAAATAATAAGAGATAAGATTTTTGTAGTAATAGAGTATTCCAAACATCAAGACATTTGCTAGAAGTTTCATTCTATGAAAAACAAAATATCTGAAGAAATATTGACTATTAAATGAAAACAATTTCATTTAAAATGTGGGAAATGAGCGAGATGGATGAATTTAGGAGAGAGATAAGTTCTATTTTTGAACAGTTTGAAATACCAAAGGACATGTGGGTGGAAGTGTCCAGTAAGCAATTGATATGTGGGACTAGAGCTTTATATAGAGATTTGGGTTTCATTATCATAGCAATAATCACTGAATTTGTGAGAGAAGATAATATAATTGAGATAGAGGGAATATATATTCTCTATAAAGAAGGGAAGGGGATACAGGACATAACCTTGGGATCTAGTTACACATTAATGACAGAACCTGAATGATGATCCATCAAAAGAGAATGAGGAACATTAACTATTCATGTAGAAAGAAAACCAAAAGAAGATAGAGTACATAGGAGAAGCTGGTGATCAATATTACCAAATGTTGCAGAAATCAAGAAGGATTAAGATGAGGGGAAAGGAAAGGTCATTGGATTTGTCAATTAAGAGATCAATATTTGCTTTGGAAAGAGAGCAGACTTACTTGAATAACAAGGATTGAATTCAGAATGCAAGGGGTCAAGAAAAGAGTAAGAGAATTTCTGGCCAAAATAGCTGACTGAACAGCCCCCTAATAGCCAAATCCTAGAAATCATAGCAGGCCAAATAATGATCAAGAAATCAAATAATAAACTACTCTAAGTGACTTCTTCCACACAATAACTACACAGCCAGAAGCCTTCAGGCAATCAGAAAGAAGATGTGGGCAATAAAACTAATTCTAGCACAAGGTAACAAGCCAGAAGCCTCTCAGAGTAACTAAAGGTTTGCCAGACATTTGTAGCCTATAGATCTCTGTATCCCAATGCAATATTGGGGGGGGGGGGGAAGAGAGAAAGAAAGAGAGAGGTGGGGGAAGGGAGGGAAGGAGGAAGGAAGGAAGGAAGAAAAAGAACACCTCAAAGAATTCAACAACTTAAAAACAATGTTAAAGGGTCAACAAATTATAAACTCCATAAACTCCAACTAATACTAAATAGAAATTCTGAAAAATCAAAGAAAAGATTCATAAAATTGAATTCAAAAAGATATTGTATTAATTTATAAAACAATATTTTTATAGAAATAAATATAAATATATAAGTAAATATATGTATATATATAATCTAATTAAAAAGAGAAAATTTTCAAAAATAGAAAAAGGAGCAATCACAATAAAAAATAATTTAAAACTATTTTGCCTAATTTATGCCAAAACAACTAACAATTTAAACAAAATGGATGAATATCTATGGCAATGTAACATACTCAGATCAATAAAGCAAGAATTAGGAAATTTAATTGTTTCAGAAAAATAAATAGAATAAACCATAAATGAAATCTCCAAGAAAAAATCCCAAACAAATTCAGATCCAGACAGAATTCCAAATGAATTTGTCAAACATGTAAAAGAGCAATTAACTTCAGTACTATATAAACTGCTTGCAAAAATGGAAGTGGAGGGAGAGACAAAGGAAAGAAAGAATCCTTATCATATTCTTTCTATTATAAAATGCGGTCTCAATAGTTGAACCAGGGAGAGACTGATGAGAGAAAGAAAAACAATGAATATCCTTGATGAATATCAATGCAAACATGATAAATAAAATATTAGCAAAGAGGATACAACACATCAAAAGATTAAATACTATGGCCAGATAATATTTATAAAAGGAATGGTCGAATATTAGGGAAATTATAAATATAATAGTCCATAAATCCCTTCCACACAAAATATAATTAAAAATCACATTAATGGCATGTTTTAGCTATTAGGAAAGAAAGAAAGGAAAAAGAAAGAAAAGAAGGAAGGAATGAAGGGAGAAAGGAAGGAAGGAAGGAAGAAAAGAAGGAAGGAAAGAAGGGAGGAAGGAAGGAAGAAGAAAGAAGTTAATGCAAAATTAATATTAACAGAAGTAGAATGTTCTGTTTTCAAGAGAATAATACTAGATTCTGTGCTGATTAGACCACATGTCTGAGGTATTATGTTTAGTTCTGAGTGGGGTAAGGTTAAGAAAACTTTTTGATAAAGGTGTCTGGGAAGGTGAGAAATTTGAAAATCATATCATGAATGGGTATTTGCTGAACTGGAAGTCTTTGGTAGAGAAGGGAAGATTTAAAGAGTTGGGTATAAGTGTCTTTAAAATTCTGAAAGATTTTCACGTGGAAAAAGGAATAAACTTGTTTCTTCTCATGTCAGAAGACTGATCTAGAACTAGTAGGCCAGAAGAAGACACATTTTGTTCTAACATAAAGAAAATACTAAATAGAAATAACAGTATCTAAGGATACCTTGAGAAATGAGTGAGTTCTTAATCACTAAATGTGTTTAAGTACAGTATAAACAAATATCAGTTCAAATGTATAGTACAAATGATAGTTCTTTATTAGAAAAGTTATATTTGAGGTCCTTTCTAATTCAATTGTATAACCCCAAACTAAATTGTAAGCTCCATGAGGAGAGGGATAAAACTTTGTATCTCACTGGGTGTCTGTCTAATACATAGTTGATGCTTAGTAAATGTTTACTAAATTGAATTGAGCTTTGAGTCTATTCTGTGAGCAGAAAATATGAATAGCAATATCACACCTTAAAATAAATCTTGCCTTTTTAAAAGGTTTTTTGTTGTCATTATATTTGCTACTTGTTTTTCACACCTCCCTAAGAAATCTAATCTTCAAATAATTAAGCTGAAATCCAATTAAAAAAAAAATCCATTATCTCACCATGTAGTCCTCTAGTAGTAGATATACTAGAGGATATCTGTGAATATCTAGTCCATCTAAGAACATGGACAAGAGAAATTACTCGCAATTCTAAATACAGAACATTAGGCCTGAAATAAATGGGAATTGTACACACAATCAGACCATCAACAAGCTGTCAGATCACAGCTAGAGCACAGGAAAATCCTGCTAACTTTTTTATTCCACTTGTAACATTCATTCTTAATGTTGGCTCTCCCTTACTGGCAGAATTGCCAGTCCCTACTGAGCCTGGCAGAGCAGCAGGGCTCTCCCAAAGAACTTTGGATGCTTCCCACACAAGATAATTTATTTTCTCATGATTTTCATGTAGGGAAGACAAAATTTGAAGGTAGTTTTAAGTGCAATAATATTTCCACTTTATGGCAATCAAACTCCAAAAAAAAAAAAAAAAAAAAAAAAAAAAGAATCAGAAACTATGTGACCTGAATATGATAATCTATGAGTCAGTGAAACATATAGGATTTTAGTTCAAAATTTCTTTATATGCCCAATTGCAAGATACCCACAAATATCACTGATTTTGAACTGGCATCTAACGGTTGCTATGAGGCTAGGGCTCCACTGATTACATTATCTCTTAATTAGTTTTGAATTTGAATCATTATTGATTAGAGAAATGCAAATTAAGACAGTTCTGAGGTACCAAGTCACATTTCTCAGATTGGCTAAGATGACAGGAAAAGAGAATAATAAATGTTGGAGGGGATGTGGGAAAACTGGGACACTGATACACTGTTAATGAAGATGTGAACTGATCTAACCATTCTGGAGAGTAATTTGGAACTATTCCCAAAGGACTATCAAACTGCATACTTTTTGATCCAGTGCAGGGGTCCAGCCTCTGCAGGGGATCCAGGGGGTTGAGCAGGAGGAATAGGGTCAGCGTCAAAGGAAGACAGGAGTCCTGGGGTAATTTGAGTGAGAAACTGTTGGAAGTGATGCTCCCACTTCTCTCAGGTTCCTTCAGGCTTTAATTTTTTTATTCTATATCATGATCATATACTTTTCTTTAGGTCAACATAGTCTTCAGACATATGTCTTTCTTATTGACCTTTATATGTTACTACATTTGACATTTAATATTTGAGTAAGTTTTTATGGTTAAGTGTTAATTATTGATTACATTACGTGAAGCCAATAACGAAAGGTAAATGTTATACAAGGTTAAATGTCAGTGAATTTGTTAGTTTATGTCTTCTTTGTCAATTCTATGGATTGTTTGATTCCTCTGACTTGAAACCATATACATAAGCATTTAGGGCAATTCCTAGTTATACTTTAACCATCTTTTGGTTCCCAAGAAAATTGGAACACAAGGTTTTGCAAGGGTTAATGTTGAAAAATTATCCATGCATATGTTTTAAAAATAAAAAGTTTTAATTAAAAACAAAAAAGAGTGAATGTTGAAAACACCTTTGCATGTATTTTGAAAAGTAAAAAGCTATTATTTTTTAAAAAGGAAAAAAACAGTTTTAAAAAAGAAAAAAAATAATTACTTTTGTTAGGTAAGAACACTTTCAAATTAAATCAATCATTCAGCACTGAGGGTGAATGGGACTGAATCAGTCAAAGCCAAAGCCTTTGTATGAAGGAATTGGTCATTCCCTAAAGGATTTATATAAAAGGAAGGAGGTTTCAGAGCCAGATATCAAGATTCCAGGGATCTGGAATCATAGTCAAAATGAGATAGGAATTGGTACATCTAGAGCTGAGCCAAGAAACAGGAACCTAAGGACAGAGGGAAAAGAAAGAGGTCATAAAACTAAACTTTGGCAGAAAAGGAATGTGTCAAGGAGGGTCACTAGCTCTTTAGATACCTTGGAGCCCAAGACCCAGATTGATATTATACTATGAAAAAGTATAGCAGTGTCCTTATATTAATATCTGTTTGAAGGTCACTTAATAGCTTTTTCTGGACATCCAAATTTCCCAAGAAAATGGGAAAAACTTTCATAATTAAAGACTGAGTGAAATCTCCTTAAAAGGCATACTTTCCACCAAAATTACACTTTCAATGCCTGTCTAGCCACACACAGCATAAAATAATCTGGTGTTTTGTTAACAGTGTTTCCAGTGATCTTACCAGAGTTGAACCTCTTAAATAAGAACAATCTTTTCTCAAATGAAAGCTCATAATGATTTTAATTGAATGCCTAACTTTTGTTATTTGTCCTTTTTTCTTGAAGAGGACCATGATATCAGGGAGGTGATGCCATGACATGACAATGAATTGCTTTTCAGTGATGGAGGGCTGGGCAAGGTTACCTACCTCATTTTATCCTCCAGAGTCATCTGAATCCAGTGGCCAGATGGGAGACTTTTAGCTTAAAATAAATTCCCTACAGCTAAAAAAAAAAAAAAGAAAAGAAAAGAAAGAAAGAAACCAAGTGGACTTCAACCAAGTGGATATCACTCCCAGACTTAGTTGAGTTATAATATTGTACAAAATTGTTAAAGAACCAAGAGTAGAAATTTGGATGTCCAGAAAAAGCTATTAAGTGACCTTCAAACAGAAATTAATATAAGGACACTGCTAATAATACAATAAAAATTGCCCACATGATAGTAGGATTCTACAATTTTGATTTCACAAGCATTAGGAGCCTTGGATGAGAATTGTTTTGTTTCATACATGATAATTCAATCCCATCTCCATGACCTTGCACACTCTGTGGTCAATGGCTAGGACATGAGAGTTTCTCACTTTTGTTTCTGACTTCTAAATTTGCTTCAAAGCTCAATTCAACCACAGGACCTTTTGTGATTCCTAAACTGCTAGTGCCTTCTCCCCAAATTTTCTTTCTTTCATTCTGTATAATGGAGAGATAATTGGCCTCAGAGCTGGGAAGACTTGCTATAAACTGATTGCATGAGCCTAGTAAATCACTCAACTTATCATTATTCTGGCAACTTTTAGGTCTCTGATGTGTAGAAAAAATGCTGACTGTGGCAGAGGGAGTTTCCTCATTCATTACTGGATCATTGGATCACTATATTGCTGAGAAGAGCTAAGTTTATGATAGTTGATTGAATCCAATCCTTTCTTTATTCCTATTTGCATATATTTTGTATTTTTACATATGTGGTACCTATATGTGATATGTATGCATACCTAAATGTGTGTGTATATAGATATATGCTCTCTCCCAAAGAGAATGTAAGATCCTTGAAGACAGAGATTTTCATTTTTTTTTTGTCTTTGTGTCTTCAATATTTAACTCGGTGGCAGGCATATAATAGACATTTAGCTAATGCTTGTTGATTGATTGATTGATATGGAAGTTTTCCATATCCTAATCTTTGTCAATATTTTTCTCATGTTTATTTGGGAGTACAGAATAAAGTTACTGAATTATAACTTTTACTGCTTTGGTACATTGAAAGTATAGCAAAAGAAGAAAGAAGAAAGGAAAGAAGGAAGGAAGGAAAGAAGAAAGGAAGGAAGAAAGGAAGGAAGAAAGGAAGGAAGGAAGGAAGGAAGGGAAGAAAGTTGGGAGGGAAAGAGAGAAGGAGGGAGGGAGGGGAGGAAAGAAAGAAGAAAATGTTTCAGCAGCAAAAACTAGCTTTTCAATGTGCTTTCTCCAATTGGTCATGAGGGAGCAATATGGCAGACTAAAAAAGTTCCAGTGTCTAGGGTCAGGAATATCAGGTTTGAATTGAAAAGCTGTGTGACTTTAGGCAAGTCTCTTATTAACTCCTGTTTTCTTACCTGTAAAAAGCAGGATTATGATACTTTCACTTCTTATCTTGTTAATAGAATCATAGATGTCAGAATTGTAAGGTACTTTAGAAATCATACCTAAAGAAAACTCCTCTTTACATCATACTCAATTATTGGTGATCTAGCTTTTACTTGAAGACTTTAAGAGGAAAATATCTACCTCTTGAGGGAGCCTATACTTTGGGATATCCCAAATTGTTAGTATTTCCTTGCATCAAACCTAAATGTGTTTGTCTATAACTTCTACCCAATACTTTGGCCCTTGGGGTAAAGCAGAACATGGTTAATTCAATCACCTTCCAGATACTAAAGAAAGCTATTTTGCTGTCTCTAAATCTCTCTTCCAGGTTAAACCTCTTCAGTTTCTTCAATCAATCCTCATGAAACTCTCTAGGTTGTTCAAATGCAGTGCCCAAAACTCAACACAGTACTCCAGATAGTGCCCAGAGAGGTCAAAGTAGGGCAAGATTGTCATATCACAGGGATCACATCTAAATGAATCAGTGGTGTTTCTCTCTTTGATCCATGTCAGTGTACCCAAAGAATAAGTAAACCTAGTAATAGAAACAGAAAAAAAAACTCATGATTCCTTTTTTTTTTTTCCAATTATTATTAACTCCTGGCTTTTTTTTTTTTTTTTTTTTTTTTACTACCATCTGAGACCATGCCGTGAAGTGGGGGGAAAAAACAATGACTTTGGGATCAGAGGGCTTGATTCAAATTTCACTCTTGCTTCTTTCCACCTTAGTTATTTATAGCAATTCACTTAACCTCCACAGATCTCAGTTTTTTCATCTATAAAGTGTTAGAACTAGCCTTTTAAATCCCTTCTACCTTTATATCTTGGGGTCCTATGTTTGTTTATCTACTCAAGTGTTCAGTCTTGTGAGGACTTGAAATTTTTTCTGGACAAAATGAAATAAAAAAGCAAGTTCTCTTACTGAATCTGGTTTGCATGTGTAATTTTTATATTCCCATGCATTTATAGCCTAGTGAATAATTTTACTGTCTTTGAAGTGACGAGAAAGAGTAGAGAACTCCAAATTTCAGAAACAACGTAAGGGACATCTACCAGGAGTGTATATCCTGGTAGATATACACTTTTTTTTTTGAAAAGAGAAACTTGGAGAAAAAATTATGATACCTGAAGATGAAAGTGATTGGGTTAGTAAAACTGTTGGCTTCAAATTACCCAAGAATAGAGGGTCATGGGAAAAAACTGCTAATTAAATTTCATAAGTAACTCATGTGCATGAATAGAGTCAAAAGTTCATATTAATTTCATAGGACTAATAGATCCTCCAAAGGCTTTAGTAAAAGCAGCTTGAAAGTAAGGTCCAGTCCACATGTACAGAAATTTTTTATAGAAGCTCTTTATGTTACGACAAAGAATTAAAAATTTAGGGGATGCCCATCAATTGGGAAATATTGTATCCTGGTTTCTAGAGCACCCAAGTTGGAGTGACAAAATGTACCATGCTTTCTAGAGCCCCCATGGCCAGGTGATTAAAATATACCGTTCTAGTGGAAAAGTGATGAGGCAGCACTCCCAAGGATGGTGGAAAAATGGAGTTCATTTATTTCAAGGACTTTCCCTTTTTTATACTCTCATACCCTTATGTAACCAAAACAACACTGCGCATGCACCCAGTATATACTGTGTATGTGGGACCACATAAACATTTGCTATTGTATGTAGTTTGCCACCTAGTATCACTCTGCTTCAATCTCAACACAGCTTGTCACCGCCCCCTGACTTCTCAGGAAGGCTGAGAGCCCTTAGGGGAGATGGGGAACCGAACCAGACATTGTCAGCAGGTTCCCTCAGGGCTGAAGGGTCTTATACCTTTCCCAGAGTTCCCCCACTGTCTGTGGCCCTCTACAGGGAAATGGCTGAATAAGTTATGGTAAGTGTAATGTTCTATAAGAAACTATCAGCAGGATGATTTCAGAAAAGCTTTGAAAGACTTATGTGAACTGAATTTGAGTGAAGTGAGAAACAGGGGAACATTACACAGTAACAGCAAGAGTACGTGATCAACTATAATAGACTTAATTCTTCTCAGAAATAACGTGATTCAAAACAGTTCCAAAACTTGTGATGGAAAATGCCAGAGAAAGAACTATGGAAACTAAATGCAGATCAGAGCATAGTATTTTTATTTTTTTAATTTGTTTTTTATTTCTCATGATTTTCCCTTTTTAAAATAATTCTTCTTTCATAATATGACTAATATGTGAACACATTTAACATGACTGTACATGCATAGCCTAAAAGAAAGAAAGTAAGGTCCAAGAGTCTTGGGTTCTAGTTCTAATTCTGCAACAAATTAGTTGTGTGCTCTAGAGAAAATCACTTCACCTCTCTGGTCTGAGGGTCTCCATTGATAAAAAGGAAAAACTTGGATGAAATGACCTTTAAGGTTCTTTACAAATCTAACATTATATGACTGAAGAGCAGAAGAAGTAGCAGTTTTACTTTGTAGCCAGACTGCACACTCTCCAAATAGAAACACAGTAATACATACAGTAGTTGTTTACATTTAATTTAACACTTTTTTTTGCTCTTGTAATTAAAATATCTGCCTAACCCTAACCCTTTAATACTGTGTATTAAAATTATGGCTTATTTTGGATCTCTGATAAATTTTTTTCCTTCTACAAGCCTACATTCTTTGTTGGCTAGGTTTTTTTTTTTTTTTTTTTTTTTTTTTTTTTTTTATTTAAAGAATGACCATTGATGAGAAGTTAGCACTTTCTTTTCTCGCTAAGGACAGTTTTCAATAGCATTGAGATAATTGGTGATATTGATCCTATTGTCTAAATGCATCTTAAGATTGAAAAAATTCAGAAATTCACATGATATTAACCACAAAAATTAGGTCCAAGTTGATGATTAAATGAATAATTATTTAAAGGAATAGGTTTTAAAATAATTTACTTCAGTTCCCTAATGTATTCAGCTTTGGTCGCTACATTTTAACTGATGTTAAAAGTTTCAAGAGATTATCAGGGATGTAAAGAAATTTACATAAGATACAAAGGTTGATTATTGCAAGTGGATACTTTTAGGTTTAGAGATGAAAATATTTGGGGAAGGGAGGCTATTCTAATAGTAAACCTTCAAGTACTTGAATGGACTGCCTTGTAGAAAAGAGAGTAGACTGATGTGTGACTTCAAAATAAGAATTTCCTATCCATTAAAAATATCTGCAAATTAAATGGGCATTTTACAGTGTACTTTATACCACTGAAAGTGTTGAAATAGAGATTGGATACTTTTTGAAAAGGGTATTCATGTATCAGATAGAGTTCTACTATATAACCTCTGGAATACCTTCAAACTCTGAGCATGTATGATTTCATGCTTTTACAACAATTCTGTGAGGAAAGTTGTGACAGTATTATTAGCCCGTTTTATAGCTAAAGAAACTGAGTTACAGGGAGATTAATTGATTTTCCTAAGATCACAAAATTCATAGGTAACAGAGTCAAAGCTAGGAGTTCTTAGTTCCGAGTCTAGTGTTATTTTCACACAATGTCTATTAAGAGAAAACATTTGGATAGTAGATGAGGTCCTTTTTTCTTTATTGTAGAGATTTAAATGTGAAAAAAATGTTCACGGGGTAAACCCATTAGAAAACCAACTGTATTTGGAGTCAGAGAACCTAGATTCAAAACTGGACTCTGCCATTTTTGTGGTCTTAAGCAAGTTACTAAAACTCTATGGACCTTAGTTTCCTCATCTATAAAATGAGGGAATTAGACTAGTTAACTTCTAAGGCCCTTTCTAGCTCTACACTCATTATATATGGACCTAAGAAATCCTAAGGGGCAAGATAAGATATATTCTTGTATTTGCAGGAAGAGGAAAAAGATTGGCCAAAGAAATACATGTGAGATCCTTCTAAGATTGAACCTAAACCCATAGCATTATAGTTGGCTATAGATTACATTGAAAGAGAGTGAATGTCTTATTTTGGGGTGATCCTTAATGAAATGTTTAAAAAGGATGATCATAAAATCATAGATTTAGAACTAAAAGGGATCTTAGAAGCTATCTATTCCAAACCCATCATTTTATAGATGGAGAAACTGAAGTCCTGAGAAACTTACTCATTAGTATATGTGGCCATTAAAATTGAAATTCAAGTGCTGTGACTCCAATTCTAATACTTTCTCTACTTTCTCAAGATCATACCTCTACCCTGTGGGTACCTTTCCCAGAATGGGCAGCTAAGTGGTACAGTAAATAGAGTGTGAGGCCTCGAGTCAGGAAGATTTATCTTCCTGAGTTCAAATCTGGCCTCAGATATTTACCAGCTGTAGCATTCTAGGTAAGTCCCTTAACCCTGTGTGCCTCTGTTTCTTCATCTATAAAATGAGTTGTAGAAGAAAATAACAAACCACTCTAGTATCATTGCCAAGAAAACCCCAAATGGAATAATAAAGAGTTGGACACAACTGAACAACAAAATCAATTAATTCATTTCTCATCTCTAAAAAAAACTATTAAAATTAGATTTGTAGACCTGGAAGAGATCTTGGAAACCATCTAATTCAAGTATTTTACATATGAAGAAAGACATAACTTGTATGTTTATCATAGATAATAACAAAATAATAGGTAACACTTTTATAGCAATTGAAGGTTTGTAAAACATTAGTTTAGATTATATTTGATCCTCACAATGACTTCATGAGGTAGATTACAGATGACATAAAACTGGAAGAGACAGTTAACACACTAGAAGAGAGAGGATCCAAAAAGATTTTTAACAGGCAAGAACATTAATATAATTATAAATTTAAGAAGAAAAGCTATAAAGTGAAGAAAAGATATAAAGTCTTATACTTGGTTAAAATAATCAACTATGCAAGTATATAATGTCCGGACTAGATCCCTGGAGGGCTTCAGGAGCAGTCAGAGTGAGGATCAATCAAAGTCCTTGGTCTTTAGGGAGAGAAATGATGGAGGCAGGCAAGCTGCCACTCCACTTGCCAAGGATGTATCCTGGATTCTGGAGCCTGGAGTTTCCAGTCTCTCTCCTCCTAGTCCTGCAGCCAAGTGACCCTGACCTCTTTCCCTCAACCCTCCAATTTTTGCCTATGATTACCTCACCACCACACAGTCAGCAAATGCCAATCATGAGGAGAGCCATCACATTACCATATCATCTAAGGATATGCTTATGGAGCCATTATCTCACATGGAATAGATAATTAGCCATAAGTGCTCTGCTATCTGATTCAAGTACACCTTTCCAGAGTTTCAGCCCTCTATACAAGTACAAGAAGTAAGTATGATTAGGTCATATGAAAAAGATGTAGAGGTTATAATGGATTGCATAATCAAATAACTCCACAGTGTGATGAAGCAGACAAGAACACTAAAGTGATATTAGGGAGCATCAAGAAAAGCATAATGTTCAGGATTTAGCAGGTAATAGTGCCACTGTATTTTGTTCTGATCAAAACATATTTGGAGTATTCTTCAATGGCTGGGAATATGATTTAATTCTCTGAGCAGCTAGTTGACATCGCAGATAGAACATTGAGCTTGGAGTCAGGAAAACATGAATTCAAATATGGATTCACACATTAACTGTGAGACCCTGAACAAGTCACTCAACACTCTTTGCCTCAGTTTCCTTATCTCTAAAATGAGCTGGAGATGGAAATGAAAATCTATTCCAGTATTATTATCAAAGAAACCCCAAATAGGATCATGAAGAATTGGATACAATTGCACAACAATATTCAATATTGTTAAGTGCATGCCATATCAGGATCAGTAAAAATATTAAAGGATGTTTTAGCCTGATAGGAAAAAACTTAGGAGAAACATGATACAAACATCAATTATTTGAAGGGAATCTAATTATCTTGCTTGTCCCAGAGGGCAGAACTAGGGCAATTGGTTAAAATTGCAGACCAGCAAATTTAGACTTGGTGTAAGGAAAAACTTAATTTGAGGTCTCTGAAAGTGGCGTGGACTGCCTCCAGAGTTCCTCCTCTCTAGAGGTCTTTAAGTAAATGCCTGATCTCCAATATTCAAGTCTGTTGTAGTGGGGATCTTGTTAACATGTAGTTTGGACTAGATGGCCTGTGAGGTCTTTTCCAATTCTGAAATTCTGTGAATTTTAGAAAGGATTTTATTATCATTTAATAAAATTTTTTATTAGGATCACATAGATCTGGAACTAGAATGAAGCTCTTGTCTTGTATCTAGTAGAATGCTTTGTTCCACTATATCAGCCTGCTGTACTGGAAAAATATTCAAGCATTTGTATGGTAGATTATATTATAACAAGATGGAATACTAAACTGAGAAATCTTAAGAGTTTATGGCAATGTTCTACAAGTTCTGACCTTGGATATTACCTTAAATAAGATATCAATAAATAAGGACAAAACACAAAACACAAGGATAACCAAAATAATCACTCTTCAAATATACCCTATCACGGGCTAACCGTATTCATAGGTGGCTGCAGCAAGAATAAGACATAAGCAGGGAACAAGGAAACTAAAAGTGATAGGAAGGCAAAAGAGAAAGAGAAGCAGGAACTGACAGCAGAAGGAAAAAGATGGTGGGAAAGTGGTTAGGGACCCTCCACAGAGATTGTCCAAAGGAGGCACCCCTGACACCCCCACATACTTTTCACAAGAATGAAGAATTGACATTTCGTAGAGAACACAGGGGAGGAGGGGAAATGACTGCAGGATTCCTAGACCAAACCTTCCAGCCTTAGAGATATTCTGAGAATCCCAGATGGGCGAGGACTAAGTCCAAGCTCTGTAACCCTAACATCAGGATAGAGAACTGCTCTCATTCCCAGACATGCCTTGGCAATTCAAATGGTTGGAATATGGTTTCTCCTTTCTGAGCGCCATTTCCCCCCTCCCCTCCCCGCCCCCTCTCCCGGAAAAGAGGTTGGGCCTTTTATCAACCCCTACAGAATCACTAGATTTTCGATACACCTCATTTGCACGTCTATCGGTGTTCTATACATCGCACTGGCGAACAGCAGCAGCAGCTGCCCGACAGCCTCTCTCCCTCCCCTTCCTCAGCCCATCTCCATCTTTCCCTGATGGTGGCAGCTGGCAAGGCAGAGAAAAGCTCTTGTATTGGGGCCGGGTGGGGCATCGGAGAAGGGCACTCAAAGGGCCGCTAGCTCCTCAGGCTTCTTTACCTGTAATAGCGATCATCTTTGTAGGGAGTGAGATCCTCCTTCAGCTCTTGGTACGCCTCACCGAGCCTTTTGCAGAAGTGCTTGAGCTCTCTGCAGAGAGGCTTCTCAAAGGCAGGGTAATCCGCGTCCATCCTCCCCCAGGTCTCCGCCTTCGCCTTCTCCTCCGTTTAGTGTTCTCTGCCTCTAGGTTCGCTCAGCTTTACCCTACCAGTCGCTAACCTGTCCAGGCACAACCAAGTTGCCCTGCTTAGTCCCCGTGGGAACCGCCTTTCTCTCGTCTTGCCTGTGCAGTTGATTGGGAAGCCCTCCTTTTTCTTCTCTTTTTCTGCCTCTGTCCTTCCCTCTTTATTTCTTTTGCCTCTGAGGTCTGGAGTTCCACTGAACAATTAGACTTAAAGGGGAGGAGAAAGAGGAGGAGCAGGTAATGGAGGAAGGGAGGAAGGAAGAGGAGAAAGAAGAGAATCTGTACTCAAAAGACCAGCATCCTTTTTCTCCAGTTCCAGCTTCACACTAAAAGCGTCGCCTCTGGATAAACCTGTAGCCCTAATAAGGGTTGGGTGAAGAATAGGGGGAAGACACTGATGTCCCAAAGAGGGGGCGGACTGAGAAGGGGAGAGGGGCTGCGCCAGTTGATGATGCTGTATCTATCTGCAGAGAAGAGGAGGGGGTCCGAGGGATCAGTATCAGTCCGGCGCAAGTTCATTTTTGCCGCTTTCATTATCATTAGACCATTTACAAAGTAACAAGAGACATTAATACTACTCGTGCTGAAAGGAAGGAAGAAACTAGGGAAACTAAGGCAAGAGAAAGGAGAGGAGAGTACGGAAAAAAGACCTTTTCCTGATGGGAAGGCTAACTACCCATATGTTTCAGCACCATGGACGGAGCCTTGAAGCCTACATTCATTAGCGTTTCTATTCCTGCTCCTCGATTTATGATTATCATCATTAAAAAACGTGTATTAATTTTTTGCTAGGACTACAGGTTTATCCAGAGGCGACGCTTTTAGTGTGAAGCTGGAACTGGAGAAAAAGGATGCTGGTCTTTTGAGTACAGATTCTCTTCTTTCTCCTCTTCCTTCCCAGAGAGGCATTTCATATAACAAAGCTTTTAAAAATATTGTCATTTTAAATAAAGGAGAATAGTAAAGGAAAATAGAATACTAAGGAAAATAAGCAGTATCTAGAAGTCTCTTAACAAAATATCCCAGTTACTGCCTATAAACCCAGACGTATGGGGAAAACAGGGAAAGAGGCATAAGATGCACCATTTTACTAGATTGTTCCACCCTTAAACAATTGTTGTAATTACAAAAGATACAAATACATCTCTATAGAGATATATTTTGTAAAGCTCGGGGTAGTGGGAAGATGGTGGGTTTGGGAGCCAGAGAATCTGGGTTCAAATATCAAATCTGCCTTTATTATCTGTGACTTTGGGTGAATTGCTTCATCTCTCTAGACCTTAATTTCCTCATCTGTGAAATGACATTGGGTGACAAGATGGCCACTAAGGTTTCTGTCAGTTCAAGATCCATGATTTTAAAGCATAATGAAAAGAAAACAAAGCCTGAGTTCAGATCTATCCTGATATCCTTCAAATGTCTTCGTTGGGATGATTAACAAGTTTTGAAATACTATGTTTTTGTTTCCACTTTCAGAAAAGAGTAAGGAGACAGTTGTATCAAAGTTCTTCATGGATTCCCATTTGGATGGACAGTATGGATGAAAAGACTGAGCAATCAGAAGATATTTTATTATGTACATTACTCAGTATCATTATTCTTACCTATTCATGGTGGCCTTCATGTTTTATTTCTTGTTTTCCAACATATTCAGAATAAGTTCCTATTTATTGTAAGAGAGCCTATATTTTTTTTGCTTTTTTTTTTGCTAAATTTCCCATAATTTCTGATTGTTTTGAGTTATACTTTTTAGACTTGAATTATTAACATGAACATTTACACTTCAGGAGGGTTGAAATGGAGAATGGAGTGGACATTATCCAAAAGATGTTGAGAGCAGTGAAAGCACATTGAAAGCAGGGACAGGGGATACCTAGAAAAAATATTAAGCAGGAAGTCTGTCTACGATAAACTCTTAGCTCCCAATTCCATTTATACAGTCTCACCACTACTGACCTCCACTCACTTGCTCTTCCTAGGCAGTGGGTGTCCCATGCACTAAAGATGTCTTTCTTCTTCATCCATCAAAATCCTTATTCCTTAAATATAATTATCTCAACTAGATTTTGATAAGAAATATTTAGTTAATCCACATTATACTGTGAATGGCTAATAGTACAATAAGTTGATACTTCATGGGCTATTTGCACTTCATGCTTTTTAACATAAAAGAATATCTAATGATGAGATTTCAGAAGGCAGCTAAAGTGTGTTGTGTGTGTGTGTGTGTGTGTCTGATACAAACTCACATACAATACTTTGCTTAGTCAAATGCCTTCTTGACACTGCTTTTCAAATCACATTTATCAAATTTACTTTGCTTACCTATGAGGTTGACTACGCTAGAAACTACATCTCCTATTTCTTCTAAATACTAGAACTGGGTACAATAGCAAATACCAAAAAATACTCTTTAATTGACTGATTGAATGTTATAACTTGTCCCCTTTGATTGGTATAGAAATCTAGTTGTAAATAAGAGACTAAAATAAATCAGGGAGTCCTAGAAATCAGGCAGTAGGCTTACAGAGAATAAGAGGGTACAAAGTTTTATCATCACCTTGTGTGTATTTCTATTCCCACATCACCTAGCTTTGTTAGGGATTTCTATTTAAAATGCCATTCAAGTTTGCTGGAGGAAGATGATTTTGTTCCTTAATTTATCCAATAATAAATGCTTGAAGGGATAGAAAGAAATGAGTGAATAGTGTGGAGGGAAATGTAAATTTTATAGGCTGAAGAGTCTGGGGAGACAAATGTTTTCTGAAGATATTTGAAGGGAGATTTCAAAGCCCATATATGGAACTCCATATGGAAGCATGCAGTTGTCTGAAGAAAACAAGATCGATTTTCACATTCAAGCATATAAACACTCCTAATCCTCATCCCAGAAGTTGGGCATAATGAATCTCCCTCACTGGTAGTGAAAGGAAGAAATATGATTAATGTAACAATCATAACTGATGTTTTGAAAACAATGCCCCTAGGAAGTTAGTGGGAGAATTTCCTGATTCAGGGAACACATGAAAAGATGTCACTGTAACAAACAGGGAGTGAAAATAACTAGTAGATAGTAACTTTTATTGATGGACTTACAGGTCTCTTTGTTAAAGTAGGTTCTAAATTGCTTCTAAAGTATGTATTGATCAATGCACCAAAATATGCATCTTTACCTTTTTAAAAATACTCTTAGTTTATAAAACCTTTAAAAAAAAACTGGCATCATCTCTCACAGGAATTCTAGTTGAATTTGAGCTCAGACTATTTTTCTTTGAAAATATTTTAAATGTTTTAGAATTAAGCTTTTCTAGGTTTATGTCATTGAGTATCCCTGTCACATTAAAAAATTGCTTTTTGTGGTGGAATTCTGTTTTTGTATGTTCATTTTTTCAACATGGGATTGATGTTAGGAACAGACTCTCAACACTTCCAGAGGGAAGGTCTGGACTTGTCCTGTTGCTACTTTCTTAGGGGTATTATTGCGTTATTTCAGACTGAAGAACACAACTCAGACTGGGAATCTGCAAGCTTTCAATGTTCCCAAAGGAGTATGATTCAGGCATATGCGTATAAATATTTATTTAACAACTGGCCCTCCTCTCTAAAATGTAAATGATGCATTTTTTTAAGTTTAAATTACATTTTATTAACATTTCCATCATTTTCTTACAATTAGACAACCAACAACAATAAATCCTTGGTTGTAGTGTCTATTTCTGAAGTGTAAATGATCATGTTGTATGTGTTATGCACAAAAGAAATTTGTGTACAATTAGAAGAATGCAATAGGTTATATTCTCTCTGCTTCCTAAAATAAAGATTAATCTTGTCCTTTACGGTCAAAATAGGAATATCTTTAAAACATAAATAGATTCTGGAAAATGTATATATCACTTCAGTCCTACTAATATTTATCAAATTATTAGTCTAAAAGAATTATAGGGAAGATAGATTTTAATAATTGTTTGAGTTAGAAAGAGAGTATAAATGATTTTAACTGAAAATTTACAAAAATGTACCAATTTAAGTATTTGTTGTTCTTTATGTTTGTTATTTTGTTATTTATGTTTGACCAAGGATTCTTAATGTTATTCTGAGAAGTGTACATATATTTCATCAAACTGTCAAAGGGATCTATGAAACAATAAAGGCAAAGAACAGCAATATTAGATGCTCTTTAAACCAGAGAATCTTATCTTTATCCTCCCAACCTCCCTTCCCCAAAGCTTTCTACCCAAATCTCAAACATAACATGGTTCTTTTCTTCTATGAATTTGCATCATAATGGCAAGGGTTTTAAAGTGCCATGGCACATATAGTTCCAAATGTTTTAGATTGTAATCGCAAAATATTAGGTACAAGTTATGGGATATTCAAGAAATTTCAATGAAAATGATCTATTTTAAAAAGGATTTAAGACATTAAAAAGCATTTCAATTCTATAGTTATTAATTTTTCTATTCTGCAAAATTTTATTAAGCAACAGCTGGACAACTCTTACAACTCCAATCATCAAGGAAAAAAAATAGGGCAATTGATCCATCTCAATAATAAAGACAGTAAAGAATTTAGACAAACCACATCTTTTAAAATGGAAACCATTAATACTTTCTTTCTAGGATACATCCTCCTTCACAATCTAATACACAAAATACATAAGGAGAGGCAGATTAGGGTGAGTTATCACAATGTAATGCAGGGTCTGAACAGCTCTTGGTTCAGGAAGTAAAAGAAAGCAAGGCAGTCAACTAAAATATAATGCTATATAATTATGGAAGAGCACACAGCACAGGTGTCCTCTGTTTCCCGAAGGACTGAAAATAGCATGCTGGTCTTGTTTTGTTTGGGACTTATGCACCTTCATAACTGCACACTTAATTTGAAAGAAAAAAGAAAGGAAAAAAGACGAAAACAGTTGTAATAAACTCAGAAATAATGTACAAAGTTACAGTACCAAAGTAATGCATTTATAAACAAATGCAAAGAATATCCCTTTTGATAAACAATAATGCCTTTTTCAGTCAAATGCATACCCATGCTATTCCACAACACTATACATATTTTTATCTACAACAAACAACAAGATCTTAAAGCCCCACCCCACCCCCAAACAGAAATTACAAGAAAAAATTGGGGAAAATATAATTGAAAGTGAACACAAAATTTAAACATATGCACATATATATGTACATATATATTTCTGGAAAAAGAAAACCTTTAAAGTTTTATAAAGCAGAGACAGAAATACATAATGGAGACAAAGTTATGAACTGTGTGCTATTATGAAATTTTATGAACTCAAATATTATTAGTTATATGAAAAAAATTTTCTTTACAATTAAAAAAATTAGAATTATTTTGACTAGCCTTTTAATGAACATTTACATGGCCAAATGAAAAACTTCAATCTTCAAAGCTTCTGTATGAGGAAAGAATCCTCTTATAAGCCAGTGTAACAATGGAGCGAACATTTCAGGAATTCCAGATCTTCTTGGAGATAGATACATGCAAACACATATATATACACATACATATATGTGTGGTGTGTGTGTGTACATATGTGTGTGTGTGTGTGTGTCTGTGTGTGTTTGTGTATTCCCCCTCCCCCCCCATTCTACAACACTATTTTTTAATGGAAATGAGGCAAATAAGGAATGGTGGTTTATCTGCCTTTCAGGCAGGGAAGTAAGCTACACAGGAGACAATTAGAAGGAGACTCCTGTGACATCCTCTTTGGTTCAAGGTCCTGGAGAATTTTTAGAAAAGAAACAATTTTTCAAATCAATTCTTTCCTAGTGACAAATTGTTTAAAGGGATTACATCTTAAAAACAAAATGGATGGATTCCATAGATAGCTCATTAACAGTCCTGGAGAAAGATGTTTCTCTTGAATAAACCTGTATTTCAAATCACCTAAGTAGAACCTTAAAACTGTACCACTTGAAACAAGAGACTCTGTTAAAACTGGAAGGGATCTATCTTCTTTTTACACTGAAAAAACTAAGTTCCAGAGAAGCCAAGCTAGAAAAGGAATAAAGCCAGCATCAGAAGCCATTAGAAATTGGCTCACAGTTTACTGCTCTTTGCATCTTATCACAAAACAATAACACAAGTTTTGGCTTATAGTTCATTCAGTAGGACTACAATTAACAATAGTCTAAGTCAAGAAGAATTAACCTGAAAAACATTTTGGTTTATAATACAATCAAAACTCAGAAAAATGTTTACTTTATTGTTCTCAGTATCATCATGGCCCACATGTAAGGTGTGTGTGTTTGCACAGAAAATCTTATTTTTCTTTGACAATGTTAGAGTAAAATAAACTCAAAATTGGTTCCTAGGTCAAATATATGCACTTTCTTCCATTATATTTTTCTCTTATAATACTAATAATTTTTTTTTTAATTTAGAGCTCCCATTAGGAATTTTCACGTGTGTGTGTATGTATTTATGTATACTGTATATACACACATATAAACTTCTTAACAATAAAGTAATTAGGTCTCTGATAAAAATAATTCTTTTATGAGTAAAAGGATCACTGTTAATCTAAAAACACCCTAGGGTTGAGCTACTATAGACATAAATTTATGCTCTATTTTGGTACCAGGTTATTCTGCCCCTACACTTCATAGAGCAAATGATAAGTGGTAAATGTTAGGTGCATATTGTTTGGTACCTAGACACTGAACTGCAGAGGTCCCAAATGAGAATAAAGCACTAAAAAGTACACAAAGTGATTTGGGGGCAGAACATATTTGTCTTTTGGGGAGCAGACTGAGAATTTGCTAAAAAGCTAATTATCTTTGAAACATAATTTACATACTTATCTGACATAAAAGATTCCAAATAATTCTCTTGTGTATTGACCTTCATTTAGAAAGGCTTTTATTACATAATCCATATATTATCTTTTTATGTCACATTTCAAAAATTAAACAGCGTTTTTAAAAATCTGAAGCAAATTACTTAAAATTCTCTTCTTACTGATATTCCCACTTTCTCATTTTTACCCACTCATAATATTCTATTTTTATTTAAAAAGAAAATTCAGCACAAAAGGAAAACATCTAGGTAAATTACATCATCACATGGAGACCATAGTTTTAATGGATCATATTCAAAGATATTGTTGTTGTTTTTTAACTGCCAAATTAATAACATTTCTTTCCTTAAATTATAAAAAGTTGCAAATTGTCCAGCAAAAACAAAATCTTTCTATACACATTCTGCAATTCTTGCAGCAAAATGTACTGCTATCAAATAATTAGTTACAAGGATGCTCTTTTTATATAAATAAGAAAGTGGGTATAACTCACCAGTACATAGTAATAAAATAATCCCTAAAAACATTTATTCCATTAAGCAAGATAAATAATTTGTCTCTAGGACAATAAGAATTTGCATTTAAATTATTTAAAAAACTAGGCTGTAACAATTATTGCACAACTAAAAATAAGCATTGAAAAGCCATCATCAGGCTACAGAAAACTAATGTATAAAAGAATTAGATAATTCTGGACACATTGCTAAATTCTTCCTAGAAGAACTTATCTATCAAAAAACTGGTTTTTAACGTTTAAATATAAAATGTTATTTCAGTTTTGGCTGGCAAACAGTAACTTTCATAATGTCTTAAAATCATATCAATGTTTTTTAAGGGCCTGAAGAGAATGGCTATTGACAATCTCTTGCTCTGAGCAATGGATAAGTCAGTTTTTGTTTCTAATTTTTATGCCTACATGCTGTTTTAGTGTTCATAAAACCAAACAGGGAATTTAACAATAAATGCTTAAGTCTTGAACTTATTTAATTTTTTTATAACATTTTCCACTTGTCTGTTTCCAAACAAAATCCAAATACAAGACCCTCAACAAGTTGACAAGTTAAAACTAAAATTTTGCATGTTCTCAGGAACACTGTTTAGCAATATCAAACTTGTGTATTCAGAAAAATCAATTAAGATCATGATTTCAGGGCCCAAACATTGCCCAAGAAATCATTCTTCCACTTGGTGGTAGAAAGAGGTACAGAATGAAGGTGATTAAAAAAAAAAAAAAAAAAAAAAGGAGCACTCTGCTATGGAGAGCCATCTTGACTTTGAGTTAAAGGAGGAAGACCAAAAATGACATTTATACTAGTGGTACAAATGGAATGCCCAGATATTCAAAATCATATTTAAAAGAAGCATTAGTGATGGATCTGTTTTGTACTTCACATAGTCATCATTTTATCCTCCTTTCATTTAAGAAGCTTTCATTCAAGTGAATGTACAAAGAAACCCGGGGTGGGTGTAATAGCTTTCTTAATAGCAGCAAACTAGTGGAATAGAAATCCATTGAAAAAAGTTTAAGCAAGTTGTTGATAGTAATTCCTAAGGCTCTCAAAGTGTTGTTGATTTTTGTAAAGGCTTTATTCCTCTGCAAAATACTCTATACTATTAAATAAGTAACTTTATTCATGGGGAACAACAGGACAACTTTCAAAACTTGGTGAAACTAATATCTTTTACTACCCTGCTTAATATGCCCTTATAAATACATGAATTAACAGTTTCCATTCTAATGGAAAATCACTTCAAGGATTTAAAAATTTATATGTAGCAGAGAATAGTAAAGCATACTCTCAAAGGAAAAAATACTTAGGAACACTTTTCTCTTTAAGAGAGAGCAGTGAAGAGACAAATCTGGAGGATGAGGAAATAAATACAAATCATACAGTAACATCTTCTCCATAACCCTGTCCTACCTTCCAGGAGACTGTTGTTGGTTCTCACAGGAATTACAACTACTGACTAGAGAACAATCAATCACTCTTTTCTAACTACAGAATCCCAGAATGACAGAGTTGGGAGGGATCTCGGGAGTCATCTAATCCAACCATCCTGTTCAAAAATATTCCCAGCATAACATACCCGGGGAAAGGGGATTACTAGATCTCTTAAGTTCAGCTTCTGCACCTCCTTTCAGTCAATCATGACAAACAATTGCCATTGCTTTTAGGAAAGAAACTTCCATATTATGCAACTCCTAAAATCACTCACCTTAAACATTAATCACTCAAAGAGCAGTACAGCCCTTTCACTTCATCTACACCAAGACTCAACAGGCCTCTCACTTACATGTACAAACAATACTGTTAACAACATTAGAAAATTGCAGGCCATTTCCTCTTCATATTTCATTACAGAGCAAATTATATTTATCTCAGATCACTTTCAGAAGCAGATTTCTCTCACATAGAATTATTACCAAAATGTCTGTTGGTAATCAATTATTCTCTTGGTAGTAACAACCTAGAATTTAGAAATCACAGTTTGTTCCACCCATGTCAAAAAAGATGCCTGCATTATTCAGGTGCCAATGAATAGAACCTGAATTTTCAAGTATTTTCTGTGAGAGTTTGAATTTTCTTTTTTTGGCTTTTCTTTTTACACCATTGTCAATGTTGGGGGTAGTAATAAAAGGTAGATGCAATGAGGGAATGAAAAATTACATGTATGTTCCTTGTTTTTAAAAGAATAGCATGATACAAGGCAGTCCATCCAAAAAGGATAGTTGTCCTGTTCTCCCACCCCACCCCATTTCCCAGCCCTCCCCCTTCCCTACTAGCTTTACATCAGCAAACACAATAAAACCATTACCACAAGCCAAAGCTACACTTTCCAAAATAACACTGAATGGTTCCAGCCCTTTGCTCTCAAACACCAGCACTATATTTTGCTTTTGTTCTTAAAATAAAAAGGATACTAAAAACCCAAATAAACAATAACAATTACAGTTCAGTGGCCTCTCTAGGGGGCCTGATAGACTTTTCCAGTTTGCTGTTGTCTTCTGGTCCATGCAGGCACCTCTGTTATACCCAACATTGGGTCTGTCAGCATTTTCTGGATTGGACTTCTTTGAAAAGGTTTGTGTTTCTTTTTCCTTTGAGTCATTTTTTTTTTTCATTTGAGGCGCTGAGTCACATTAGCCAGAGCAACTGCAAATGCCTGGACAGCAGAAAAGGGGTATTGAAAGTCCAAAATGTAAGCATTGCCATCAATTCTTCCAAACTGCATTACCTATAATAGGTTAGAGGGGAAGAGGAAACAAAATAAGAAAAAAGAGTTCAACATAAAAGGATTTCAAAATTAGATATACTAATTATGTGATCTATGGGGGAGGGGATAGTTCTAGTCTTGAGTGCTTTTCTGGTTGTCCCTATCACCAAAACTTTCTGAAATTTGACATATTCGGTACTTTGTCCTTATGAAAGACCGAGAATGAAAGTTTACATGGCAATTGCTTTTCATACTCCCTAGCAGGTTTCTACTTTATGCTACTGCAATAATTGCAACTTTTTTTCTTTTAAAATGAAGGATCAGGAACTATGACTAAAAGATTTTAGTAAACAACAGGCCTAACTGGGTCATGATGATTATAATTATAATGGTTTATAATAATTGCTCAATTACAATGTGATCTTACATTTGTTAACAGGCAATTACAACTTCATGAAACTGATATGAAAACTAGGTTTATTACAAGAGAAATGAACATGTATATAGAACCCAAGAAGTTCACAATTTATATAGAAGTTTGCATATTTATGACAGCAAGACAAAGGAAGGAAGAGATATCAGAATCATTACTTAATAGGGCTTGGCATGGGGGAAGAAAGGTATAGTAAAGATTGGAAAGGTTGGAAAAGGGGAGCGGCAAGGCAATATGGAAAAGGCTTGGGAACTGCTCCAGTGGTCCTCAAAGTGTAGTCCAAAGAATTGTTGGGGTCTCTGAAACTCTTTTCAGAGGGTCTACAAATTCAAAATTATTTTTTATTTCTAATATAGTAAATAGCTATAAATATAACCCATGTGAACAAAAACTCTTTGAAAAGATCCTCGATAGTTTTTTAACAACATGAAGATACTGAGAACAAAAGTTTGAGAACCACTGTGCTAGACCATACAGACATGATGGCCCTCCTTATCTACCAAGGGCTAGTTGCACAAGCCTGGTGCAGATTAGTACCTGTCAATTCATAGGGAATTCATTTCGTAATTCAAATAACAACTTATGTCAACTGGGAAGGGGGAAAAGGAAGGGATAAACACTTTGATGCATTGAGGACTTCCTGCATGGTCTAAGTATGAATCCAGTGCCTCTAGAAAATATGGCAATTCAAAAAGATAGGTTCAGAGAAACTTTTAATAGTGAACATTCCACCAAAGATATTCTTACTGTAAATCTTTTATAAAGATTATATAAAAATGAAAAGGATTTAGAGGAAGTTATGAATTAAGTCAAAATTTGAAGTAGATTACCTGAAGTGATATGAAAAATAATTGAAAAATTCAATTCAGCAATTAGATACCAGTAAATATTTAACAGTAGCAATTAAGGTTTTATTTTCCCTAAGCTTGAACAATAATAAAATTCAATTATATGGAAAAGGAATCTCTTTCTCTTCCCTCCCTATTCTCCTTATCTAGGACAATTTCATAGTATTTCTGAGAAACTTGCAAGCTAAACAAATCAACATATAGAATTATAGGATTTAGAGCAAAAAAGAAACAGTGATCACCTGGATAAGTGTATTTTAGAGATCAAGAAACAGAGGTCCAAAGAAGTCAGGTGATTTTTCCTAGTCAGACAGGCCACAGATGAGTTAGTTGAACTCTGAACCTTTGTACTCTTGATTTCTATGATGTCATTAATCATAATATGCCCATTTTGTTTCCTCCCTAATAGAGGAGGCAATATCATAAGCTAATTTTCCTTTCTCTAAAAGATAACTCCCAGTCAGTCAAGGAACAATTACTTGCTGTGAAAATTTTATGGAATCTTTGTGAAAAACTGTCCCTTAAAGCCCAATATCCTTTCAACCCAATTTTTAAAAGCCCCACTGATATACAAGATGATTTTTGTCTTATTCAATCTTGAACAGGATTCTTAAGGGCAAAAAATATGGCTCAACAAGATTGGATGTGGTTATTAATCCTCAAGGAACTGAAAAGGTTTCAGAACCTTGAAATAGACAAACCACTTGAAGAGAAAATACTTTTAGTAGAGCTCAGCCAATTCCTGACATATAAAATCAATCTAAGAAATTCCAAATTTTGATGGAAGTAGCTCATTTATAATAAATTGGCATTTCTATTCCCTTTTCAAATCTAAAAGTACAAAGCAGGGCAGAAATGAAAACTGAATGGGGAAAACAAAAGCAAGCTGAGACTTTCAGAAGCTCAAAATACATTTCTGATGATAGTTTGACAACCTTTCATTTTTGCTTACTGGTATGTCCAAGAAAACTTTTCTACTTTGAATCATTCAGTGTTCAAAGAAGCAGTAATTCTATCAGTCTGCTAACGGTCTTAACAGAATTTCCTAGAAACAAAAAAATCAAAAGCTGACTCATTTTTTCAATCTAGTAATATAGAATCTAATATAAAAAGTTTAATTGGATAAGAAGGCTGTAAAAAGGTAGAAAAGATTTTTTTTTAATTTGAGGTTTAACGTACAGATTCCATGAATGTCGAAGTAAAATCTCACTGCCACAGACCATCTGAGTTTGACCACGTTCAGTCAAAGTCAGCATGGAAAGGAACTCTGCCAGATGAAAGATAATTAGTTATTCAGAAAGCTATAGAATTTCTTATATTGCCAGTCTCCTTTGTGCCCTATTTAATTAATGGTTCAGTTATTGGCATGTAGAACAAAATTCTTGGGGTTTGCTTTTGTACAAAGTTTTATGAACTGTCAATGTTACTAAAGATAATTCACTAAAGCCTTTTCATTGCAGACATTAGTATAAAAATATGTACTGATTTTTCATTCTTATATATTTAGTTTAAATTCATAGTCTGTAATACTAGTTTTTAAGTCACTCTGCATAAGGATTTTTTAAAATTAGAAAGTAAAACATTTCTGTTTTAAAGTGAATCCAAGATGTGGCAGATGCCTGTGATCTGTATTACCAAGTAAACTGAAGCTGATGGATCACTGGAGCTTAAAAGTTCTGAACTGCAACAGAGCTAAAGCTGAACAGGTTCTTACAGTGATGTAGGGAACCACTGGGAACAGGATCCACAAGGTTGCTAAAAGAAAAGGGAATTGGCCTACATTAGTAGGTCAAAGTTTTTGTGCCAGTCAACAATGGATTGGGTTCCATGAGTGGCTGCTGCATTTCTAACTTATGATAAAGAGTGATGGAAAGGGAGGAAAGGAAGAAAGGAAGGAAAGTAAAGAAGAAGGAAGGGGGGGGGGAACGACACAAATTTCTTGATAGAGAAGTAATGGGGTATACACAAGGAATTTTTTTTGCCTGACTATACTTTGGAGTTATAAGGATTCTTTCTTTTCCTTTTTTTCTTAGTAGGTAGTGGGGAGAAAGGAGAGAAAATAACTTTGTTAATTAAAATTAAAAAGCGAGGCAAGAGGATTTCTGGGACTGCACATGGTTTTTCAAAATGAATTAGCTACCACTTTTAAAGCTTTCTTACCTGTCTCCCTTCCAACTCAATCTGAAAGTTTTTTGCTGATTCTTGAGTCACCCGCCCTCCGAAGTCCAGTTGGTACACCTGTGTTGCTTCATTCCACAAAGGCTGCTTGTTAGCCATAACATACACAAACCCCTGACTCCCCAACCTCCCATCCTCCTTTTCATTAGCTTTCCGGCACTTGAATTCCTCCAGCTCACTGGCTGTCCTCAAACTCCTTTTGGTTTTCCATCCCTTTTTGCTACCTTGGCTCTGGTTCATCAGCTCATCCCCACTGATAAACAGTTCTGGCTCACTCTCTGAGCTGTCCTGAAATTCATTTGTCTTATTGAGCTTCTTGGACTTCAACTGATCCTTCTGGCTCTTCACTTTCTTTTTTTCTCTCCCAAGACGGGGGCTGGAGATGAGAGAGTTGAAATCACTCAGAGTCCTGGCCTCCTTTTTCCCTTTGCCCTCTGTGATGGCCTGGACATTCCCTTCTTCAGCACGGCTGTCCAGGTGCTTACGATTCTTCTTCCCAAATTTATCTGTCCGCTGTGGGATAGGACTTTCTGTCAAGGAAAGAACTTCCTGGAAATTGTCTGCAGTCTCCACCATCACTTCTGTACCCAGGTGGCCTTGGTGCTCAGCTGGAGGTGGGGATACAATGGGCTTTTCCACAACCAAGTGTGATTTGGGAGGAAGAGTGCCTTGGGAGTTCTGCACAGGTGGGCACGCACTGTAAGAATTCCAAGGATGCAAGGCAATGGGTGGCAGCTGTAAACTAGAACATGTGCTGCTTCCTGGGTACATGGGTGGCAAGGGGCAATAGGAAAGGTTGGATGAGTACCCTGGCTGAAGTACGACAGTGGGCTCCTGTTGTGCAAATTGTGTGGAGGACAGGGCTTCTTTAGGGGAGCAGGGAGCCTGCATTCCCTGCAAAGGGGGATTATTATAGCTTCCTGGAAAAGGTACTCCCATCCCATAGCCTGTTTGGAAAGTGGCAGTAGGGCTGGTTGGAGACTTGGGGGAAACAAAGGGCACTCGGGACACATCCAGGTGCTGAGCCTGACCAATCATCAGAGGCGGAGGTTTCAGAGGGTTGGGCACTGAACTCTGTGCTGTCCTTTCCTGAGGAACCCAAATATCCTCTCCCAACATAGGGTCCCACTGATAAGGGGGTGGCCGTTTCACTCCCAGGGTTGCCTCAGCTAGCGCTGCATGCCTTACAGACTTTTCTACCTGACAGTGCTGGGATAGGGCCTCATCCTCTGTGAAGGCAGAGTTGACATAGTCTGTCCGATCACGAGAGTTGTCAGGGGGGCTCAGCAGATTGTATGAAGACTGGGAAGTCAAGGGTGAAGTGCTGACCGAGTGTGCAATGACCGAGCTGTGCTGGGAGCTGCCCACAGAGCTCAGATCAGGCCGCACACTGCCACTGAGGCCAGAGGTGCCGCTGTTGGCGCTGGCGCCACTCACACTCCCTCCACCACTGTTCGCCCCACTGCCACTGCACTGGCTGCAGGTGTACAGAGCAGCGGGTGGCCTTGGCTGGTACTGGGCAGTCACCACACTACTCTTGGGTTTTGGCGGGTGCTGCAGAGTAGCCCGCTGACTGTCTGCCAGTTGAGCCATCTTCTGAGCCACCTCTCGGTTGTTTCTGCGCAGAGTTGCATGGATAAGGGTGCTGTCTAATCTCTGGGCAGCTCCTCGCCCGTGTGCTAGCTGGTTAGTAATTTCTGGATAAGGGGGCGGGTCCCCAGATGGGATGGAGTAGCGGGGAACAGTTAACCGGTTGAGGGTCGCACTGGAACAGGGTTGTGGGGCCTTCTTTTGAGTGGCCGTGATCCTCAAGGTGGCTGAGCTTCCAGGACCAGGAAGGGTATAAGTGTTCTGGGCACAAAGCATCCTAGTCCGAGGACGACAGACTTCCTCCACATTACCACTGCTGTCAAATGTGGTGATCCTCTCATAGCCAAGAGGGGTCTGGTAATGTCCCGAAGAGGGGAAAAGAGAGAAATCTCCCTTTTTCAAACAAACATCCACAGGAGGCTGAGGTGGAGGCAGAGGGGGAGGAGGGGCTGCGGTGGTGGGAGCAGCTGGGATAGTTCCTGGGTAAGGAGGTGGCGGGTTCAATTTATTCATCTGGATCTCTTGGGTAGTGTTGAAGACCACAGCATCCCCTTCTGCTGCTAACTGCTGTACTGGCCTTAGGACCTTTGTTGCCTTCTGGAGGTGCTCGTGTTCTCTGTCTCCATGATCGCCCATAGATAGCTGGATTGCTCCCTGTGGTGGCAGGGAAAGCTGAGGAGGTGCCTGAATCATTCGTCCCATTTCTACTCCTCCAAAAATTACCTGTCCCGGACTAGAATACCTATTGGGGACTGGGTATTGGAGAGTGCTATCGCTTGCATGGTCGGCTGCTCCCACAGATGTTGTTTGATTGGTTAGGACATCCAACTGCACATTCTGGTTTGCAAGGAGGGACTGCACCAACCCTATGCTCTGTGTGGGGGACATAGCTTGTGCTGAGCTGTGAATAGGAGCAATGGGAATGTTCACGGTGCAAGGAGGATTGTTCTCAGGTACTCCAGATGCTCCAGTAACTACAAGAAAGAGGAAAAAAACTGGTTACAAAACAGTGAAATGAAATTAGTTCAGAATAAGAATTACATGTCAATCAGGGCAAATTTTTTTTCTTAAAATTACAGAAAATCATCATGACTTGATACTTAGTATCTTAAGACAAGATGAATTCTCTGTGAATGACAGCCCTATTTTTCTTTGTTAGAATGGCCCATTAGGGAATATAAGGAAGCGTCCTTCTTTGTGATTATAAGCCCCTCAATAAAGGAATGCTATGTTCAAACTCTACACAGGGAGGACATTAATTTCATGGATGCATCTTTTCACTCCAGACCTCCTCTGAAAAAAAGAAGCATGCAAGTTTAGTCTTGTTAGCTAAAAACTTTTGCTGTTTCAGGGAAAAGAAGAGTCAACTGGGGCCAGTAGTGGTTGACAATGTGCCACAAGAAAGAAGAGTACTAGATGAAAGGGGGGAAAGAATAAGCATTTATAGTGTCAGACACTGCCCCTTTGACTTTACTTTAAATGCCAACAAGCAATTAGTAGTCAAAGAATGAAGACCAGTGAGAAATAACAGAAAGCTCCCTGGAGTCAGAGTAAAAGCTGGTATTCTAGTGCTGGTGCCAGTGTGTGTTTGCTGTGTGACCCTGAGCAGATCATATGGCCTCTCTGAGGCTATTTCCTTAATTGTGGACAAGCCACCTCAAATGGATTCTGGGAAGACCAAATTAGTTAATATCTGCTTTGTCTTCTTCACTGGAAGGTAAGCTCTGTTAGGACAGGAATTGTTCTGCTTATATTTTGGGATTCTTAGTTTTCTTGAAGTCTGGCACATAAAAGGGACTTTATAAATGTTTGCTGATTGATTGGTATGAAAAGTACTGAGCAGCTTCAGAATGCTATGAAATAGAAGCTATTTCCAACCACAAGCTACTTCCATGTGAAAGTCTGATATTGGTTATATGAACAGACTGTGGAACATGAAGACAATTTTGTCTCAAGGCAGAAGTGCGAATGCATCCAGCACAGAGATAAGTACCACTTTATAGCTGAAACAAGTTTCTGGATTTTTGAAGTGAAATGAATTTGAGATACAGATTGATATTTATGTCACCTATCCCTGTCTCCTCCTGTTTTTCATATAGGACAAAAAGAGTTTTGAAAATGTATACTTTCCTTTGGAACAAAGAATTTTTTTATAAAGAATACTGTCATTTCAGATTTTAGGCAATTCTATACACATAACAACATAAAGAATTATTACAACTCCATCCATAATCTCTGCCAAAGACTAATTTTGAGAATTTTCATTTTTAAAGGGAGTAAATGACAATTTTTTTTAAAAAATGCAAGAATAGATGCAATAGATTTTGTGTAGTTGAGTATATTCTAAGAACTGTATTTTCAATTATATGATGTCAACAAGAATAATGGATTTCCCATAAAAGATGAAATTATTTGCTTGATCTTTCCACACATCTGACTACATCAGGAAATAATATCTAATGCTTCACAATAGAACAGATCTTCATAACTTACCCAAGTGGATAGCAAAGAAGAGAGGGGAAAATTAAGAGAGTGGATTATATATGTCAGGCAGAATACAATGACTATTATACCATCAAATCAACTCCAATTTTATTAGCAGACAAAGAGCTTGAAAAAAGTAGTCATCATATATTTGGAGCTCTAAGGATTGTTTAGCCTGAAACTTTAAACAAGTCAGTCATTCTTCTTTCTAGTTTTCAATTTCCCCAGAGTATATATGTGTAAGGGCTCACTTGTGTGTAGATATTTCTGTATGTATGTGTATATATACATATACATGAAATCGCATGGGTGTTCTTTCAGAAAATCATTACAGAGCAACAATATAGAAATGTAATAGAAAAGACCAAATGTAAGGCCAACAACTATTCTGGCTGAATAATTCACCTGTTAATTATAGTAGATAAAATTTATAGGAGTAAACATTGCATGAAAATTGTTTTGGTCCAATAGCTGTGATGATGTCTGTTCCCACAATAAAAAGTGATGGATTTAGACTCTACAATGTAATTCTGCTTCACGAGAATTCTTGAGGATTTCATCATTTAGCATCAATTAATTTATAGGTAAAGTTTATTCTGTGAGGATCTTCTTAACTTGGAATATCCAACTCCTACAGCCTGCTAATCCTGGAACACCTGTCTACCAGGCTAGACTTCTTCTTTTGTTGGTGAATTCCTCCAGGGGCCTCCATTTTGTAGAAGGATTCAGACTGGCTTTCCCACTCTGCCTCTTACTTTCACACTAGGCTCCCACGTAAGTACTTCTTTTCCCACTTTTTAGTTCTCCTTTGTGGACTACTTTCTTCTGTCAGAATGTAAGCTCCTTAAGGATAGGGACTGTTTTTCTTTTTCCTTGTATTTGCATGCCTAGTGCTAAGCACAGGGACTGGTATATAGGAAGTGCTTAATGCTTTTATAAAGTAGCCATATCCCTGAAAATACTGGATAAATTCCATTTTTGCAAATTTAATTAACTGTATTTGGGAAGTTGTTATTTAAAAAAATAAAATGGTGAATCAATCTGGGTTTGCAGAAATTAATGTTGCTAAAATGAGATTGTTGTTGATATCTAGTAGTTTCAGCTGTTTCTCCTTTTTCATGATATCATGTGGGGTTTTCTTGGTAAAGATATTGGAGTGATCTGCCATATCCTTCAGCAGTTCTTTTTACAGATGAGGAAACTTAGGCAAACAGGATTAAGTGACTTGCCCAGGGTCACCCAGAGAGTGAGACACATTTATTTAACTGGAAGAGAATTATTTAATAAATCTTTTTTTTCTAAATTTCTTTTGGTTTTGTTTTAATTTTTGAGAGGCTTTATTAGGGGTTAAGGGACTTGCCCAGGGGTTATACATCTAGTATCAATTGTCTGAGGCAAGATTTAAACTCAGGTCCCTCTAATTACAGGGTGGGTGCTCTATCTACTGTGTCATCTAACTGCCCTTTAAATAAATCTTTAAGCGCTATACCAATCAGACTCCCAAAAAACTATTTTAATGACCTAGAAAAAATAACAACAAAGTTCATATGGAAAAACAAAAGGTCAAGAATTTCAAGGAAATTAATGAAAAAAAAATCAAATGAAGGTGGCTTAGCTGTACCAGATCTAAAATTATATTATAGAGCAGCAGTTACCAAAACTATTTGGTATTGGCTAAGGAATAGATTAGTTGATCAGTGGAATAGATTAGGTTCAAGGGATAAAACAGTCAACAAATATAGCAACCTAGTCTTTGACAAACCCAAAGATCCCAGCTTTTGGGATAAGAACTTACTGTTTGATAAAAATTGCTGGGAAAATTGGAAACTAATATGGCAGAAACTAGGCATTGATCCATACTTAACACCGTACACCAAGATAAGGTCAAAATGGGTTCATGACCTAGGCATAAAGAATGAAATTATTAATAAATTAGAGGAACATAGGATAGTTTACCTCTCAGACCTGTGGAAGGGGAAGGTCTTTATGACCAAAGCAGAACTAGAGATCATTACTGATCACAAAATAGAAAATTTCGATTATACCAAACTGAAAAGTTTTTGTACAAACAAAACTAATGCAGACAAGATTAGAAGGGAAGCAATAAACTGGGAAAATATTTTTACAGTCAAAGGTTCTGATAAAGGCCTCATTTCCAAAATATATAGAGAATTAACTTTAATTTATAAAAAATCAAGCCATTCTCCAATTGAAAAATGGTCAAAGGATATGAACAGACAATTCTCAGATGAAGAAATTGAAACTATTTCTAGTCATATGAAAAGATGCTCCAAGTCATTATTAATCAGAGAAATGCAAATTAAGACAACTCTAAGATACCACTACACACCTGTCAGATTGGCTAAGATGACAGGAAAAAATAATGATGATTGTTGGAGGGGATGCGGGAAAACTGGGACATTGATGCATTGTTGGTGGAGTTGTGAACGAATCCAACCATTTTGGAGAGTAGTTTGGAACTATGCTCAAAAAGTTATCAAACTGTGCATACCCTTTGATCCAGCAGTGTTACTACTGGGATTATATCCCAAAGAGATTATAAAGAAGGGAAAGGGACCTGTATGTGCACGAATGTTTGTGGCAGCCCTTTTTGTAGTGGCTAGAAACTGGAAACTGAATGGATGTCCATCAGTTGGAGAATGGCTGAATAAATTGTGGTATATGAAAATTATGGAATATTACTGTTCTGTAAGAAATGACCAACAGGATGATTTCAGAAAGGCCTGGAGAGACTTACACGAACTGATGCTGAGTGAAATGAGCAGGACCAGGAGATCATTATATACTTCAACAACAATACTAGATGATGACCAGTTCTGATGGATCAGGCCATCCTCAGCAACGAGATCAACCAAATCATTTCTAATGGAGCAGTAATGAACTGAACTAGCTATACCCAGAAAAAGAACTCTGGGAGATGACTAAAAACCATTACATTGAATTCCTAATCCCTATAGTTATGCACACCTGCATTTTTGATTTCCTTCACAAGCTAATTGTACAATAATTCAGAGTCTGATTCTTTTTGTACAGCAAAATAATGTTTTGGTCATGTATACTTATTGTGTATCTAAGTTATATTTTAATATATTTTAACATCTACTGGTCATCCTGACATTTAGGGGAGGGGGTGGGGGGGTAAGAGGTGAAAAATTGGAACAAGAGGTTTGGCAATTGTTAATGCTGTAAAGTTACCTATGTATATATCCTGTAAATAAAAGGCTATTAAATAAAAAAAAAAATTAAAAAAAAAATAAATAAATCTTTAAATCATTGAAGAGAACTACTTCAAGAGAAAGTTATGTCTTTCCACTATTCATTTAAAGCTTAAATTTGAAATTAATAAGACCCCCATAAATAGATACATGAAATATTTCTAGGAACAAAGCTATTATTTCATACTTTGAGAATCCTTGAGTGAATATTTTGTCAATTTGGTGCATTTAAGTTTACCAAGCTACTTTAACAGTTTCTTCTTCATAGCTAATAGTACTTATCAAAATATAAAATTCACAAAATAGTAGAGTAAGGAGGGACCTTTGAAGTTATCTAGTCTAACTCTTCAATTTATACATGAAGAAAATGAGATCCAGAAAAGTTAAGTCATTTTCTCAATGTTTCATAATTAGCTAGCAGCCAAGACAAGCTGAGAATTCAAGATGTCCTGACTATCATACTTACTGCCCCATATTGTGGTTTGACTCAACACAACAAATACTATGCTTATGGGCAATTATGCACTCACTATAGTGGATGTGTGGGACAAAAGATAAAAACACAAGTTCCTGCAGCAAAGTAGTTTCCATTTGAAGCTGTACCATCCCAGTGCCAGGGGCTTAGCAAATATTCAATATTATCCAGTGACTATTAAAGTCAGGAGTCCTCACCAAAGGTGCCTCCAGAATGAAGGAACAACAGATTAGTTTACTAAAACAGATTAAGAAGTTTAACATAGATTAGTTTAACAAAATTCATATCTGTAGTATCCTTCTTAGGGTCCCTGTTCGGGCACCAAAATGTAACGTCCAGATTAGCTCTCTGGAGGATCTCTGGACGACTCTTGGTCTTAAGTGGAGAAGTGATGAAGGCAGGAGCCAGCAGGATGGTCAAGGATGGAATCTCTATTTCTGTCTCCACCTTCTGTGTCTCTTCTGTGTCTGAGTACTTCTCTGAGCCTGAGTTCTCTCTGTCTCAGTCTCCAGTCCTCTCAGTCCTTAAATATCTCAGTATGATTACATCATACTAAGTATATACCAACTAGAGTGATTACATCATTACATCACATTAAGTATATGTGGACTAGAGAACCATTATATCATCACATCACACACTGAGCAAGTACTAATTATAAGCACCCTGTTTTAAGAATCCTTTGCTTCAAGTGGAACATAGGTGGTCATGCCCTCCTTGATTTCTCAGGAAGGGAGGTAAGAAATTCTGAAGGGAAAATGGGGAGCCAAACCAGATACTGTCAGCGGGTTTCCTCTGAGCTGAAGGGTCTTATACCTCACTCAGAATTCCTCCACTATCTGCGGTCCTCTACACATATTAATCTTTTAACTCTACAACACTATCTTCCTCTTTTATTTTTGTCAGTGTGATCACGATCACAGCCAAGGCAGGCTTGCACTTTTTTGGGGAAAAGGAGTCTCACCTCTTTCCCTAACTTTCCCTGTCTTCCCTTTTGGATATATGATCAGTTCTTCACCAACCTGTATCTAAAATTTAGGGTAGGCACAGTTCTCTGCTAAAGGAAAGGCACATTATTTTGTCTTTTCACCATTATCAGAGATGGGGCACTATGCTACTTTGTTTCTGGACTAACAATGCAAGCCTCAAGGGTCTGTAATTGTGCTGTAGGGGGTGCTTTCTCCTCTGAGGTCGATCACAACCCCCTATAAACTCTGCAAACAGTCTTGCTGTGATTAGAAATAACAGTCAGAGTCCAAGCTTGGGATGAGGCTCTCTCAACGCTGCCAGACTGATTCTTGGGCAAGAAGCAGTACACTAAGCAGTCGACACCTCAAGGTATTGGGTTTGGATTTTTCAGAGCCTGAGCTCTGCTTGTAGACTAACTTTTCATTTTACAAATAGGAAAGCATAGCCCAGAAAAGTAAAGTGATTTTCTCAGTGTTTTTCTTTTTGAGAATGGGGGTCATCTCTGGATAAGATAGCACATCCAAGTAGGCCTTTAATGGAGGCATAACTGATAAGAATGGAAAGCAAAAGCAAAGCATGATGATGGGGATGATGAAAACTATATCTGCAACATTAAAAACATCACAAAGCTACAACAGCCATAATTTATTGGGGAATGAAGGAAGAAGTAACAAAATACTTCTGAATCCACGACACCATCCGAAGTTGTTATATTTTTGCTTCTTAAGTAAAATGATACCAACATTCATAAAAAGAATACTGGGTCGTTTCATTTAAATACTGGGTCTATCTCATCCATATTGGAAGTAATGAGGCTCATATGGAAACCAAACTTATGTGCATGTCCAATGTGCAGTTCACAACTCCTAAGCTTAAGAGATCTATCAGCCTCATGAATAGCCAAACAATAAATCATGTAGGGGGTATGCAAAAAATTCAATTAATAAGAGTTACTAATACAAAATAAGTAATAATTTAGTATCTAGACTTAAGTTTTCCTTTATGTTAATTATAAAAGAAAGTCTTGCTGGAAAAAATGAAATACCTTAAGGAATTGTTTTTGCCTTTTATTTGTATCCCCAATGTTTAGCATAATACCTGGTACATATTAATAATTGAGAATATTATTTTTCTAGGACTTTCAAGCAATTTAGATTTAATACCAAAAAAATCTTATAGGTCAATTTGAAATCAGTCTCATTATAATATCTCTGTCCCCAATAGCAATAATAGCAGCAATAAGAGCAATAGCATTATTTTTATAGTAGTTTAAGATTTCTAAAACACTTTATAAATATTACTTCATTTTATCCTAAGATAAAAACAACCTAAAAACCCTAAGAAGCAGGTCCAATTATTACCTCTATTTTGTAGACATGAAAACGAAAGAAGTTAAATGAGCTGTCTGGGATCAGACAAACTAGGAAGCATTTAAGACATAATTTGAACTCAAGACTCCTTGGGTTTAGTCCAGAGCTCTATCCACAGTGCTATCCAGTTGCTCAACTAATAATATAACTATATTGTATATATTTGTATATATTTTGTATTTACTTGTATAAGTTCCTTAAGAGCAGGGGCTTTCATTTTTGTCTTTGTACTCCCTATATTTACATTTCTAAAGACAAATCATTTAAGCAATCCTATACTAGTCAATACGGTTTACCTAATTCTAATGACGTATTATACATACTTAAAATAATAAAATGATTCTTTTCTTGAACTAGTGTAGCATCACTTTACCCAAGGAACTGAAAGGTACCTGGGAAAGGATGCCAATATGGCAAGGCAAAAATCTTAAATGCAGTTCGATCCAAGGACTAAAAGAACTATGACTGTGTTGAACAAAAGATTCAGCCTTTCTTTCTTCAAATTTTCAGATTAATAAGGCTAGATATGAAAAAGCTTAGAGTGACAACATTTTCTAACAGAAGGGAAAGTAGACTTGTAGTCATAAGGCCTAAGGCCAAAGCCTAGCTCTATCTTTTATCAGTTCTTTGAATAAATCATTTAACCTCTGAGTCTGTGAGGTGAAGAATAATTATACTTGCAATCTCGATCTCAAAAAGTTGCTGGGAGAGCCCTAACCCTGAAGTCAAGAGGACCTGAGTTTAAATTTGGCCTCAGACACTTAATATGTTTTGGTTGTGTGACTGTGGGCAAGTTACTTAACCCAACTGCCTCAGGAAAAAAAAAGATGCTGTGAGAAAAGGACTTTATAAACTATTAAAACATTATATAAATATAAGCTGTGGGAGGTCAAGTCCTATGCAATGTAAAGTATCATTATCATGATTTCTATATCCGTTCATCATCATCTTGTAACAATTTCTCTTTTTTATGGTAGACACAACATTGTGTGATACCTACTGGAGACTGGAATGGCCTGCATCCTTGCTACAGCTGTGGAGCAGTTTATGGTTTTCCACAATACTTTAAATCTATCATGACATTAGTAGATGTGCTATTTACCCTCAGTTGTATTATTTTCTCCTCTTTTCAAAATCCTTGAGTAATGTTTCCTATTTTGGTATTCTGTTATTAAGAAAGAAAATGTGTCTTTGATAAATGAGATAATGGAGTAAAGACAATTATAAATACATGCCCACACCAAAGACCTATACAACTATATAGAAACTACTACATTTTGCATACCTGGCAAATCATCTTCATCTTCACTGAAAACATTAGGGTTGAAGACAGGCAAATTAATATAATCCATGGAAATCTTGCGTACTTCTGGGAGATATATAGTCATCTGTCTAGGTTGAAGATGTAGTAGGCTGGTTTTATAGATTACTAATGGGAAGAAAGAATACAGTGATTAGCAGACATATCATATGAGCAGATTCCAAGTATCAGACCATTCATGAAAATACAAAGAGAAAGGCTGTTGGTTCTAAACCAATGCTTACCAAGGAACTGCAAAATTTCTAATCTTGGTTCTGACACTGACTATGATGGGACTTAAGACAACAATGAACTAAATCTCTAAATTCAAATTTAAAATTGTGGTTCTAGTTATCATTTATCTAGTAGTTTCACACAAAACCAGAGTTTATAATTTTTTTTTTTTTGCTAAAGCAATTGGGGTTCAGTGACTTGCCCAGGGTCACACAATTAGGAAGAGTTAAGTGTCTGAGAACAGATTTGAACTCAGGTCCTCCTGACCTCAAGGCTGCTTCTCTATCCATTGTACTACCTAGCTGCCTCCAAGTTTAGAATATTTTAAAAAAACATTTATAGGAAGACACAAAGCTTAGGTAAAATAGTCAAAACTTCAATAGGTACAGAACCAATAGATTTGATGAGAATGATGTAAGAGAATAAAATAACTAAACAGTATAATTGTGCATTCTCATGTTTAACAAAGATAAGAAACCATGAAAATTACAATGTAGGATGGAAATCATTAGGATCATAGTTGCTTTTTACTATGTGTAATAACTTTTATCTTGATGCTTTGTATACTGGATTGAACACTTCTATCTAATGTAAATTAGAAGATACTAACAATTCTTTCTGATGTGCTCCATCAGCAACCTCCCAAAAAGGGAAAAATGTTGGTAGGTTGCTTACTGGAAGTGTCAAATAATATTTCGAAGCCAAAATATTGGTTCTTAGCACATCTCAGTGATGAATGAGTCCTAGAAAAAGCAGGAAGGACTGGACATTCTAAGGTGGTGGCAAGATTTTGCTGAACATCAATTGATTTCTCTCTTTTGAAAAGGATAACTTCTATCTGAGTGACCCAAGGACATATTACTTATACTCTAAGAAGGATTTAATTCATGTTCCACAAATTGTCAATTTGAAACTGCAATTTCATTCAGACTATTAAACAGAAATAATGTAATCATTTTCTTCCTGTGTTAAATCATAGTTTCCATTTCTTCTTTTACAGCTTGCCTATGTGTATCTTTTACCACTAGTTTAGTGAGGAATGAATCTTATTTTATATATTTATATTAGACTGCACATATCTTGGATTTCAGAAATTTGCTACAAATACTTTTCCTTCTTCTAATATTAACTATATTGATTCAATTTGTACATAAACTTCCAGTGTCATGTAATCAAAAATTTTTATTTTACCTCCTAAGAGCTTTGTTATTATCCCTTGTTGGATTAAGAATTTCTCCTTCTAACCATACTTGTGAAAGGTATCTCTACTGTCTGATCCTTTAATTTATGACATAATCTTTTATAATTAAGTCATTCATTCATTTGAAGTTGTGTGAGATGTTACTTTAAGTCTCTTTTCTCAGAAAGTTTTTTATTTTTCCAAGTAATTTTTGTCAAATAATGAGTCCTCATTCCAGTAGTTAAGTTTTCTTCAATTTTAAAAAAATAAACACCATGTTATTATGCTTTGGGAACTTGTATACCTAATCTGTTTCACCTATACACTTAAAATATGTACATATTTTAATGATTAACAAGTTATTTTGATGATTAAAGCACTGTATGACCATTATTTGAGATCTAGAACCTTTCTTCCCATATAAAAAATTCTTTCTCATAAGATTCTTGATCTTTTGTCACCTTCAGAAAAATTCTATTATAATTTTATCTTGCATAAAGTAATCACTTAGTACATTATAGTAATTGCATTGTATCTGTAAATTATTTATGTAGTAATGCCATTTTATTACATTCTGGTTATGGCATAACCAGAACAATTAATTCTTCTCCAAATATTTAAATAGTTATTTCCATAAAGAGTGTTTCAAAGTTGTATTCATGTAATTTCAGTGCATGTCTTGATGAGTAGACTTTCAAATATTCCTTTCATTTTATAGTTATTTTGAATAAAATATCTTTTTATTTCATATCTAGATTTCGTTGGTAGTATAAGAATGGCTGAAGAGATCTGTGGTATTATTTTATATCTGCTACTTCATTAACATTATTTCTGCTGGTTTTTAATTGAATTTTTAAGGTTTTCTAAATAAAATCACATCATCTGCAAAAAAAGCAATTATTGTTTCTTCTATATATGTACTTTCTTATTTCTCTTAATTGCCTTACTGATATAAATAAAATTTATAAAATCATTTCAAATAATAGCCTGAATAACAACTATTCTTACTTTACTCCAATCTAATTGCAAAGGTCTCTTAGCAGTTTTCCAGCAATGATAATGCTGTTTATTTAGGAAAAGCCCACTTATTCACTTCAATATCTTTTAATATTTTTTTTTTAACATAAATGTGTTACATTTTGTGAAAAGCTTTTTATGAACCTATTATTATTATAATCATATGATTGAGTGTTTTATTATTAATGTGGTTTATTTCATTTATAATTTTCCTAATATTGAACCAAGCTTATATTCTTGGTATAAACACAATCCTGAAAAAAATGTGTTATTGTAGCCTTTTTGCTAATATTTTAAATTCTTTCTATTTTTTATTCAATATTTTCCAATAAATATTCATTAGAGATAATGATCTAGTTTCTTTTGCTAACTTACTGCTTCCTGGTTTAATTATTAGGAGTACTGTATTTGTCTCAAAGAAGGACTTTGGCAGTGTAACAGCTTTCCCTATTTTTGCAGACATTTTATATAATTTTCCTTTGCACATTTGACAGAATTCATTTGCAAATGATTTGTCATGAGATTCTTTACAAAAAAATTTATCTATAACTTACTTTATGTTTTTTTAAGACTGGGCTATATGCGTTATCTATTTTTTAATTTGGATATTTTGTATTTCTGTAAACATCATTTTATTTTATTTATGAGATTTATTGGCATAATTGTGCAAAGTAGTTTCCAATTATTTCCTTTATTCTTTCTTTTCTTGTGTTTCAACTGTCCATAAATAAGCAATAATGCCTAACATATTGAGATGATTGCAGAGAGAATGATATATGAAAATTATCCTATAGATTTTAATTATGCTGGAAGATAGCTTTTACTTAGACAGACTCAAGATTTGAAAATCACACTGAACAAAACTAATAAGAAATGAAGAAAGCAAAACACCAAGAATGATAAAAAATAATGAGCCAATATTGTGAATAAAAATAACTTTAAAATGACAACACAATTTGGATAATATAATAGTCTTTAGAAGCTATAGCTTCCTTCATACTTCCCTCATCAAGATAATACCAAAGACTAAGATTATAAACTGCATTATATACACCATCAGATGCAAGTGCTATGAGATTTGTTTTACTTAACTCATTTTCTTTGTTAAATAAAAAAGTTCTATAGGAGATATAGGAAAATATCTAAAAATTAAAATCAATAAAACATTTTAAAATAAAATTATAGAAACCTTATTAAGACCATATAGGAGTCAAGTCTTCTATATGAGAACTGTGGTAAAATGGTGTCATGTTACACTTTGTTGAAGACCTACATACTCTTGAAAGAATCAATTAAGAATAATCATGCAATATAACACGAAGACCCTTGTGTTATAATTTGTTGTTTTGTTCAGTTGTTTCAGTCATGTCCGCCTCTTTATGACTCCATTTGGGGATTTCTTGGCAAAGATACTGGAATGGTTTACCATTTCCTTCTTCAGCTCATTTTACAGAAGAGGGACTGAGGCAAATGGGGTTAAGTAAGTTGCCCAGGGCCACACAGCTAGGAAATGACTGAGGCCACATTGGAAGTCAAATTTTCCTGATTCCAGACTTAGCCCTCTATCCACTACACTACCTAGCTCTAAACTGCCCTTAAAAAATGATCCTTTGTCATAAATCTTTATATTTAAGGTACATACCTATTTATTATCATTAATGAAACAATCAATCGAGACAGTGTTGACTAAAAAATAATATGCTTGAGGCAGCTAGTTGGTGTAGTGGATACAGCACCAGCCCTGAAGTCAGGAGGACCTGAATTCAAATCTGACCTCAGACACTTAACAGTTTCTGGCTGTGTGACCCTTGACAAATCACTTCACCCCAATTGCCTCAGCAAATATATATGTGCCTGAGATCTCTGTTCTCTACTCCAATTTTGTCTCTAATTTATTCAATGATTCTTGGATAAGTTTTCCATCTTTCTCTTAGACCACATCTAAGGCAAAGAATAAAACTTCTCCTTGAGAAGATTAATTATTAAGCTCAAAACTATATTTATTAAGAGCCATCACTATACTATTTGGCCACACAATCTTCTATTACTGTTTTCTTTCTTACTTTTTTTGGTACTATGTTTCTTTTAACTTACAAGCTTGGAAATAATAATACCACAAAGATATCAAAAACAAAGGTTCAAAAAAAATCCTAAAAGTTTCTTGTGGCTTTAATAGGATATTGTTTCTGTAACTTTAATTATAATCAAGTATCAAAAAATAAAACTCTAATAACCCCCAAAATGCCCTTTCTAAAATTAATTTATATCATTTTCGTTTATGAGTTTTGAGAAACTGTATTATCTAAAAAGGAAGGAATAGGCATGCAATGCCTGCTACGTGCCAGGAATTTTGAGATTAAATACTCATATTATCCTTATTTTATGGGAGATGAAACTGAGGCAAAAAGTTAAGTGACTTGCATAGCATCACAGAGTCAGTAATTGTCTGAGGCCAGATTGTGAACTCAAGTCTTCTTGACTCCAGTTCCTGCTTTCTATCTATTGTACCACCAGCTCAAGATCGAAGGGAAAATAAGACTACAGAACAACAGCAATCCATTTTCCATTTCAAAACCAGATTTGTACATTAACAAATAGAGAACATCAAACAAATTTTTACCTGCACCAAGGTTAGTTGGCAGGAAAGTAGCCAAACCTACAATCTTAAATTTGGTTCCCCAGATATTAGATGTAACCTGAGCAAGATAGTTGTGCTGTGAAGAAAAGAAAAGAAGAATCACAAATCTTTTTATTATTTTCTTATTTGCCAGGAGCACTGAATACATATAATCAATTTTAAAGCAAACTATTTCTCAGAACAAATATCAACTCAAATATGTTCTTTTACAAGCTTCTCCTTTGGGGGACTCTTGTCTAGTGTATTAGGTGTTACAGAAAAATGTCCTCTTCCTCTGGAGCAAATAGAAAAATACTCTTATGTGGGAATGTGTTTTTAATCTTTTTGTCTTGTCTTCCCCACATTTCCCTTATCTGGCCACCACAATGCTATCTGAAAAAACAGCCAGGAAATGTATTTTGACTTTGGAGTCTATTCCCTTATGAAAACTACTTAAAATTACCATTACATAATAAATCTTTTTTAGTAAATCTACATGGTTATTAAATATCAACTCAAATACTACACTGCTAACATTCTTAGAATAGTTACCTTGTAACTGCCAAGGCCAGTCTCAGGGCCAGTTTATATCTGTAATTATCAGCCAGATTTTCAAAGAACATTTAACATCAGTACCTTCTACCTGGAAATAGCATTTCATTTGCAAACTGGAAATGGAAGGACTAGAAGAAAGCCTTTTTCTCTCTGAACACATTTTATTTTTGTTCATTCCATAATTACCTCTCTCTACCCCACCAGCAGTCATCAAGGAAAAAAAAAATACATAAGGAAATCAAAAGACGTATGTAGAGTTTATAAAAACCAGACAGGTGTCATAGATACAAAAAGACAATGTGAGCCTGGGGCGCTAACATTACCTGAGTGATATCTTCTAGTGGAAACTCTCTCCGAGTTAGGCTTGGTGAGCCAATTGATGGTTTCCTAATTGGTAACCGTGGGGACCTGGATATCTCTTGAGCAGCTCGGGTTAACTTTGGAGATTTTCGGGCTTCAATGTTGATTCTGCCAGAAATCAGGGTTAAATATGATTAGACACTTACAGGTAGAAATATTTAAACTACAAAACCACTTATCAAATATTTGTCTCAAACCTATAAAATGTGACTTTTAATACCTTCCTCCCGTGTTAAATAATCATTTGTTTTTCTCATCTATGGACAGTCCTAAAGGCTAGGCTGTCAATTTAGCAAAAATATATCAGTGGCATGATATCCTATTTCCTTTGTTTTTATAAAGAAAAGAAATCAATAGTTGAGTTTATTCAAATAAATGACATCCATATATACTTATTGTGTATCTAAGTTATATTTTAATATATTTAATATCTACTGGTCATCCTGCCATCTAGGGGAGGGGGTGGGGGGGGGGGGTAAGAGGTGAAAAATTGGAACAAGAGGTTTGGCAATTGTTAATGCTGTAAAGTTACCCATGTATAAATCCTGTAAATAAAAGGCTATTAAATAAATAAATAAATAAAAAAATAAAAAAAAACAAAACAAATAAATGACATCAACAATTCCTTCCAAATGTTTTGATATTCAGTGATACAGTGGATAGAGCACTGGATCTGAAAGATACAGTTAAAATTTGAAATTGAATGAATTATCATCTGACTTCAGATACCTACTGTGTGATCCTGGGCAAATCATTTAACCTTTATTTACCTCAGTTTCCTTACCTGTAAAATGGGGGTAATAATATTGCCCACCATCAGAATTGTTACAAGGATCAAACAAATTAAGAATTTTAAAGCACTTAGCACAGTGTTTGGCACACACTAAATGCTAAATTATTACTGTTGTTATAATCTCATCAATTGCAAAGGAATGTATAGAGCTGGACACATTATAGTTGCTGATAAATAATAGAGAAAAAACAATAGTTTTCACTTTTAGTCATATATGTGTATGCACATGTGTATTCATGCATGCATGTGACCTTTGTGGCAAGTATCACATAAAAATAGAATTGAAGCAGATGAGGAAGAATGTGGGAAGACATCTCAATATAGAAAAAAACAAGACAAAACTTTATGTCCTTCATTGTTACACTGATACTTTATTTACATCTTGATTTCAACAGACTGAATTAATAGTGTTTACTACTAGCAACATTTTAAGCAATAAACCTTAAATTATTCTACTATCTGAAGGCAGTTGAGCAAATCCCTGAGGGCCAATTTCTTCATTTAAACATGAAGATGATAGTAAGTAATGTGAATCTTTCTATAAGAAAATGTTATAAAGTTTTAAATAATAGCTACAAAATACAATAGGGAGGGGCTGATAGGTGGTGCAATGGATAGAGCTCTGACTCTGAAACCAAAAGTTCCTGAATTCAAATTTAGCTTCAGACTTTTGACACATATTTGTCATGTAGCTATATGAGACATAGCTGTGTGACTCTGGGCAAACTAAAAAAAAAAAAAAAAAAAAAACAATTCAATACATGATGTTTTAAGAAAAGGAAAGTCCTTTTCCTCATAACAGTCCCATGAAGTAGGTTATGCCACATTACTCCATTTTACAGGCGGAGAAACCGAGTTTCCAAGAGGCTAAGTGACTAGCTCATTATCATACAGCTAATGAGTTTCTGGGCAAGCCTTTGAATCCTGATCTTCTGACTCAAAATTCTAGCACTCTACCCACTACATCCGATGTTCTTGAAATCAAATTACAAGGTAATAAAGGTTTACAAAAAAGGTATAGCCATGGTGTAATAGTGTTGAGACCAAGCCCTATACTGATGATGTCAGAGCATTTTAAAACAGGAAAGGATTTTTGTGATCCTCTAGTACGACCTTCTCATGTTAACAAATGAGTAAACTAAAATCCAAGGAAGATAATTAATTTGTTGCTCACTATCAGACAGCTAGTTAGAAGCAGAATTGGAACTAAAGCTGAGGGCTCCTGACTTCTACTGCTTTGCTCTTTCCACTAACAGTACTTATTCCCATAATGCTTTTATCAGTCTTTAAGAAAATTCCTTAGGGAGCCAGCTACTACTAAACTTTTTTTTTAAATTATATTTCTTTCAATTAGAGGGTTATAGGTATTTCATCTAAATATTCTTCATAATTCTGAACAAATCATGACCTATTTATATTTCTAATTTAAGTTGGAAAAAGTGATTTAGAGGAGTATTCCTACTAAATACAGAGTGGAGTTTCAAGAGCTAGATAGGTCTAATTCTACTCGGTAGAATCTTTCTAATGAAAGATCTTATAAAATCTTTCTCTATCCTAGCCCTTATCCACTCTTTCTTGTAGTTGCTGTAACAATCACAATGACAAGTAATAATGTTTGCATATATATAAATGTACACAGAGATACTTATACAATGACACACACAAAAGCTTATAAAAAGCTGAGATTACCTGGGGAGTTTAGGTGATTTGCTAGCCCTAGAGATTTTGGGAGATTTCTTGGCAGCCCAATCATCACTCAGCTCAATATCACTGGAGTCTGAACAGTTGCAGCTGTCAATCATGGTAGAAAGCAAACTGTTTCCATAGATTTCATCTAGGAAGACAGAATATCCCATCAAATTTAAGTGATACTATGTTAATGTTATGATCATACTCTATTCAAAAACATGTATCAAGCATCCAACAGATTATCTCTATAGGGTAAATCCTTTTACTTACTAAGGCTGGATGTAGAGAAGGGTGTATCCTTTGGGAAATAAGGGTGGTGATTTCAATTTAATGCCTCATAGAATGTGCAAAATAGTATGGCAGTTTTTATTCTATTAACTACTGGAACCAAAGGGGATGACCTGTCTATTATAACTCAAGCGTATAGAGGAAATTCAATTGAGTTCACACCTGGCTCTTAAGACACTCCACTGGAATTTGTGCTAATTCTAGGGACCAATGGAGCCTTCAGGATTTGCCCCAGAGAGCTTGCTCTCTTGTTAAATGTTGTGGGAGGTTTGGTTAGCCCCAGCTCATGCTGGGGATGCAAAAGAAAAAAAGGTCAAATTCAGGGATTCTCAATTTTGAGTTTCTCAATCTGAAAATGTATTTCTTTATAACATCACAAATTATGAAAAGAACAATGAAACTATTTGCTGATAATGAAGCTGGAATGGTAGTAGGTTCAACCTATACTAATTGTGGTGGGATATTTGTACAGAATGCTTAAATAAACCTCAGCAGCAGCAGCAGGAGTCAAGTACATCTTAAACTTTTTCCACTTGCCCAAGTGGATTTTTGACCAAGAATTTTTTGGCCCAAGAAATTTTTATGTGATCTTGGATCTATAGGTATACAAATTAAACATTTACTGATAATAAATCACACTTTTACCACCCCCACATTCAATTGTGAGACCTCACATGAGCTTGCAACTAGTTGGGCTTTGAAGTAATTGTGCTTACCCAATTCCAAATCACCTTGCTAGGTAGCTAATTTTAATCTAAGTAACATACTACTGAGGCAGAGCAAGATGATTTTCAGTGGAAGCAGCTGTGAGCAAAGTTACATAGTTTTAAAACTGTCTTTAGTATCCTTTCTACTACCTTTTCTGCACTTTCTACTCTTATCTCCAGATCTCCAGTACTGTTCAAAGCTATCTACTTCATTTTTGCAGCTTACTCAGGTTGGCCATCCATCCTCCTAAGAACTCCCTTGTAATTAACACTACCATTATCTCAAAGACAATAAATAATCTTAGACAGCCCTAGAAGGAAAAGAAAACAAAAAGAGGATTATTCACACTAAGATTCAAATGACTGAAAGGTTTATTGGGACATTTGAATTTTAAGTCTCCCTCCATGATGCTCAAAAGAATTTACAAAAAATTAGAGGGAAGGATAGTTACTGAGACCAAGGACTTTCAGGTAACCTTTGTTTAATCCAGATTTTCTTTCCTCCCCAAAAGTCCAAATGAGGCTTTGCAATTTGTTATATAACTTTTAAAAGGTTGAAATACTGCTCAAATCAAATTCATCACTGAATTAGAACTTACCCGATTTAGGTTTTGTATATTTTCAGTAGACAAGATGCAAAAATTCATAAGCTTTCTGAGTCTTAAGCACACATTCCAGCTTCCATGGGAGAAGTAATAAAAGGAGAAGAAAGCTAAAGCACTTAGGAAGGCTTTGGAATTTTCAAGAGCAGAGACTGAATATATGAAGGGAAAATTCAGGAGAATTTAACAGAAATTGAAGAAAAATGTAAAGTAGGAATCCAAATGAAAGAAAAGGGTTAGAACTAAAGAAAGAAAAGGAAGTGTAACTGAAGAGTGCTAGGGAAATGATGAAATACTAGTACAGAAGGATATGAAAAGGAAGAGCAGGAATAGGATTAAGAGGTCTTTAGCGAAGGGAGAACAATGAAGATTTAGAACAGGAGATATAAATCTGTTATAAGAATTTTTAAATTTCCTTTTACTAATTTTTATTATGGAGGTTAGCCACCTGTCAAGGTGATTTGGAATTGGCTAAACAGAATTAACTTGAAATCCAACTTCTTAAATTTTGAGTTGCAAGCACATGTGAGGTTTCACAATTGAATGTGGGGGTGATAAAATTATGATTTATTATCAGTAAATGTTTAATTAGTATACCTATATATCCAAGATCACATAAAAATTTCTTGGGCCAAAAGGGTTAGCAAGTGGGAAAAGTTTAAGAAGTACTTGATTCCTGCTGCTGCTGAGGTCTATTTAAGGCTTTAAACATTTCTCAGAAAAGAAGCCAAAAGGGGAGTCAAGACCCACCTCATTTGAGGATAGCAACTCTCTCCAATAGTAGCTACTCTGAGACATCCAAATCTCACCCCTCAAGTGGCCCACAGTTAACCCTCCAAGTGTATTTTAATCTGTAACCTTAGTTAACTACACACTATTTAAGTAGGTCTGTTCCCTCAGAAGAAGTAAGAAATTGTGATCCTGTTTAACTTTATTCAGCTTTTACCACCTAAGATTATATAAAGTTGCTGTATGTCAAATATTATTTTTCTTCCTCTTTAATGTATTATTATTATTATTTTGTCTTTAAAAAGGCTCCTTATGTTGGAAGGGATATGGGAAAACTGGGACACTGATACATTGTTGGAAGAATTGTGAATACATCCAGCCATTCTGGAGAGCAATTTGGAACTATACTCAAAAAGTTATCAAACTGTGCATACCCTTTGACCCAACAGTGTTACTACCGGGCTTATATCCCAAAGAGATCTTAAAGAAGGGAAAGGGACCTGTATGTGCACGAATTGTTTGTGGCAGCCCTCTTTGTAGTGGCTAGAAACTGGAAACTGAGTGGAGGCCCATCAATTGGGGAATGGCTGAATAAATTGTGGGATATGAATGTTATGGAATATTATTGTTCTGTAAGAAATGACCAGCAGGATGATTTCAGAAAGACCTGGAGAGACTTACAGGAACTGATGCTAAATGAAATGAGCAGGACAAGGAGATCATTATATACTTCAACAACAATACTATATGATGATCAATTCTGATACACGTGGCCCTCTTTAATAATGAGATGAACCAAATCAGTTCCAATAGAGCAGTAATGAATTGAACCAGCTACACCCAGCGAAAGAACTCTGGGAAATGAATATGAACCACTTCATAGAATTCCCAATCCCTCTATTTTTGTCCACCTGTATTTTTGATTTCTTTCACAGGCTAATTGTACACTATTTCAAAGTCCAATTCTTTTTGTACAGCAAAATAACTGTATGGACATGTATACATATATTGTATTTAACATATACTTTAACATATTTAACATGTATTGGTCAACCTGCCATCTGGGGGAGAGAGTGGGGGGAAGGAAGGGAAAAATTGGAACAAAAGGTTTGAAATTATTAATGCTGAAAAATTACGCATGCATATATCTTGTAAATAAAAAGCTATAATAAAAAAGGCTCCTTAAAATCTTAATCTTTCTTTGATCAGGGTTATTCTTCTGAATGCACAAATATAATAAAATCTAAGTGTATTTCTCTATGCCTTCTGTGTTATGATAGATTTATTCGATAGCAGTAACCTATCATACAAATTCAGGAAAATATTCTTCCCAGTTTGTAAACTATCTCTTACAGTTTGTAAGAGAAGGTAAGAAGTAAATGAAACAAGGTTTTGCAAGGGTAAATGTTGAAAACTATCTCTGCATGTATTTTGAAAATAAAAAGCTATTCAAAATAACTGTATGGATATGTATACATATATTGTATTTAACATATACTTTAACATATTTAAATGTATGGATCTGCCTGCTGCCATCTAGGGAAGGGGGATGGAGGGAAGGAAGAGGAAACTTGAAAAAGAGAGTTTTGCAAGGGTCAATGCTGGAAAAATTACTCATGCATATATCTTGTAAATAAAAAGCTATAATTTTAAAAAAAAGAAAATAAAAAGCTATTGTTAAAGATTAATTATTTTTTTAAAAAGTGAGTGAAAAAAGGAAAAGGAGGCTACATATGACTGTCAAATTGTTAACAAAGTGCTGACAAGTTGAGAAGAAAAATTAGTTCAAGAGTTAAAGAAATCCACAAGTGATTAGTCACAGCAATTCTCTAGCAAGGCAAAGACTAAGGTTCTCACTTTCCAAAACAAGAGCAGGGAGAATTCTATAGTGATGTGTTGAATGTATGCTTATATTTCTCTCATGGCCAAGTCATGGCTACCAGTGCCATAAGTATAGTTTCATAACCATCTCAGAAAAGATTAAGGGGCTCAGGGATTCCTTTCCCTTTTATGTGTTCCAGGCAAAAAATGATAAGGGCCTGGAATAAGCATGATTGTCATGTAAATGGAAATAAGGAGATGAATATGAAAGATCTTGTTGGCAAATGACAGGATAAGAAAATGAGGAAGGAGAAAGAAGCAAGAATGAATTTGAGGCTGCAAACCTGGGAGATTAGGAGGATGGTGCAAAGAAGGCCCAAGAAGAAAGGAGAATTTGGGGTGGAAGTAGGAGGGAGAGAAAGGGATAGAGAAAATAATTTGTTCTATTTAGATACACTGGATTTGAAATACCTACTTGGAAACATCCAAAGGTCAGGTGGTGATGTGGAACTGATGCTCAAGAGAAAGGGCTGGATAAATAGATCTGAAAGTCAGGTGTATAAAAATAAGAGCTGAACACATATAAGCTGATGAATTTAATGAGGAGGAGAAAGTTGGGAGAGAAGAAAGCTCTAAACTTATACATGGAAGATGAGATATAGGTGATAATCCAGCTAGAGAGACCATGAAGTAGAGGCTAGACAGATAGGAAGGAACTATGTCTATCCTTCTCTATCTTGGCATAAAATATTTAAAATCCTATAAAGCCAGAATTTGCATTTTAAAGCAGCTTTTTATAGAAACACATAAAAATAAACAAGGATTTGGGGGTTCAAATTTCTAAAGACAGTTAATTATCTGAAGTGAAATTTGGTTTTGAATTTCAAATACAAAATAATATCATCATTCTTACTGTACAACCACTGTAGTCTTCCTTAATCAGAAAATTCATGCAACTGCAAAAGCCACTAAGCATGTTACATGTTATGTTATTCCTTAGACTCTACCAGCATTTTAAAAGATCTTAAAACAAAAGCCTACCCAAATTTGAATAAAGTAGCAGAGCTGAGGAATTTACATATTGGTACTAAATTTAAAGGCAGCAAGATGGCTTAGCAAAGAAAGAATTGGGCCTGGAGTCAGGAAGACTTAAGTTCAAATCAGACCTTAGACTAGTTGTAGGATCTTATGCAAGTCATTTAACCTCTGTTTTCCTTAATTCACTAGAGTAGGAAATGGCAAACCATTCCAGTATCCTTATAAAGAAAATCCTATGAATAATATGGTCCATGGAGTCATGAAGAGGTAGATACAACCAAATGAATGAAGTTAATTTTAAAAATGAATATTCTCCAACTGAACTTCAAAAATTATAGTGTACAAAAAATCTGAAAATCAAGTTTATAAGGAAAATTATATTAAATCATTCTAGCCAAAATGTGGTAATAATTCTTAGAGTGGAACAGTTCCTATTGCTATTATCAAAGGCAATGCTGAATAGGTACAATACTTCAATAATTAAAATATACTCAAGGGAATGTGAAAATGTAAATCTGATGAAAAAGAGGATATATCAAACTTTAATTTTCTGAAAGTACATCCAAAGAAATTCTTGGTCAGAGACTGTATATTACATTTTGATGCTATGATTTATGATCTAGCTTTAAGGATTTTTTTTTTGTCCTTAGCCTTTTAAGAGCTTACTTGTTATGAATAAATACTTTTATATTAATAAGATAATCTTAACAGAGTAATTTCTTCTGACCCTTTATTACAATAGCATTTTACACATATATTACTATAACTCTTTAAGGTTCCTAACAACACCCTTCTCCTAAAAAGGCATCCCACCTGTTTTGCCATCTGTTTTTGGATCCATGATGACAAATTCTGGTCGAAGCTTGCTTATACGACGCCCTTTCAGAATGGGTACTAATCCACCAAGATATTCCAAGTAGAGAGTATAACAAGGCCCCCCTACTTCTGGATCATCTTCTGTCCGCTTCATGGTACAATGGAGTCTTTCATTACCGGCAGTTGGGTAGCTGACAAAGTCTCTCATATTGTTGGGGTCTGGAATAGGGGGCTAAAGGTGAACATAGTTAAGAATAGATATTACTTTAGTGAAGGGAGATACAATGGCAGCTAGGTTGTGAATATTAACTTGTAGGTATAACCTAAAAGAGCCAACATGGAAAAGAAGAAAAGGTGCTAGATTTTTAATCTGGAGTTTAAATATCAGTTCTTACCTTTCCTTTTTTCCCCAGGTGACAAGCAAAATTTCTTTTCTTTCCCTTACTTTCCTACAAACCCGAATTATATGATTAAAAAAGGAAAAATAAAATCCTCATAACAACTTAGCACAAATAAAACAAATTCCCAAAGGGGATATGCACTTCTCTGTCTTCACTTTAAGGACATCAGGCATCTGAGAGGAGATAGGGAGCATGTTTTCATCACAGTCCTTCTACTAAGGAGAGTTCTAATTCCTACAGTTTCTAGCTGAGTCCATTAAAGCTGGGTCTCAGTTTCCTCTTCTATAGAATGAGGATATCCCTTATACTTCCGACTTCACCATCTGATCCTCACAATAATCCTTTGAGGAAGATGCTCTTATTATCCTCACTTTAAAGATGAGGAATTTAAAACAGAGAGAAATTAAATCACTTTCCCAAGGACACAGATATTAAGTGCAGGATTTGAACTCAAGTTTTCTTGACTCCAACTCCAGCAATTTATTTACTGTGAAACCCTGCTATTTCATGAGAAATAAGGTTCAATATTGATGTTAAATGTAGTAAGCAATGAAACACAATAGGATTTTGTTACTGTGCCTTTGCCCCTGGCTTTCCATTTTTAATTTGCTCTTTCCTTGTTGGCATCAGCAGGTAGATCTACTTTCTTTGTTCCATGAAGTGCTCCTGTCATTTATTGGAGAGAGGAACAAAATATGAGTGCCCAGAGGAGTGAGGTGTTAGGTTTGTTTTACCTTAATTGTTGGAATGAAGGCAGTAGTGAGGTATGAGCACAGCCTTGGTGGCAGGGTTAACTTGCTGATATCCTTGTCATCCCTAATGGAGCTGGAAATAGCTTGCTGGCACAGGAGTTGAAGACTAGAGACCCGGTGTTCTACACGAACCACGTACAAGGCAGGTCCAGATGCCATAAGTAATCGTGAGTCTCGGTGGCCCCAACAAATTGAGATTATGGGACGCTATAGAAAGAAGATATTATAAAAGTTCATTATTTTATTAAGCAAAGGGGTCTGTTTCCCAGATCTTTTCATAAAACATTATTTAATCAATAATGTTATCTAAACAGTGTTATGGCCCAATATATTTATAATTTAAAATTTGGTCTCAAGAATATCTATTCATTAACAACCATAAACAAGAGAATGGGTGTACCTTAGGTTAGGAATTAAGAGATTTTAAACTTTGGTCTACCTCAGTGCCTGGTACATACCTGGTACATGTACATCCTAGGTACATGTACATGTGTATGTGTATACATATATTGTACTCCAAAGCTCCAACAGCAAAAGTAGAGTTATCATAGCTTCATGGTACTAGTTTCTATTACCTGGGGAAGGGTCCTGGGAGGGAAAGGCAAGGTAATGAGAAAGGATAGATATTTTCTTTCTTTTTACTGAAATGGAAGGGGAAGAGTTAGAAGCAATTTTTTTTTGTTCATTTGCTTGCTATAAATTAATTAATTTACCTATTTATTTCTAAATAGTGCTTTAATTTCTTCCCCGTTGCATGTCAAGAAAAAGTTTATTTTTTTTTTAATAAAACTGTTAGTCTTGATTTTAACATACAAGATTTTGAGTTTCAATTCCCTCCCCGCCTCTCCCCTCCCCTTGTCAGAAGATGGTAGGCATTTTGATGTAGTTATACATGTGCTATCATGTGAAACATATTTACATACTAATCATAGTTGTGAAAAAACCAATTAAAAGGAAAAAATACAAAAAAGAACAAAATTAGTGAAAAAATAAGGTTTGATCTGTATTCAGAGTCCATCTTTATCTGGAAGTGGATAGCATTATCCTTTGTGAATTCTTTGTATTTGTCCTTGACCATTGTGTTACTGAGAAGAGCCGAGTCAGTCATAGTTGATCATCTCACAATGTTGCTGATACTGAGTACAATGTTTTCCTGATTCTGCTCATTTCACTTTGCATCAGTTTATACAAGTTTTTCTAGGTTTTTTTTTTTTTTTAATTTTACCTGTCCATTTCTTATTGCACAAGAGTATTCCATTACATTCACATACCACTGTTTAGTCAGTCATTTCCCAATGAGTATCCCCTCAGTTTCTGATATTTTGCCACCATGAAAAGGGGTTCCTATAAATCTTTTTGTACATATAGGTCCCATAAAAAGGGAAAACTTTTTATGATCTCCTTTTTAGGATACAAACCTAGTTAGCAGAAGTACTGCAGAATCAAAGGGTTGCTTGTCCTTTGGGCAAAGTTCCACATTGATCTCCAGAATAGTTGGACAGGTTCACAACTCCACCAATAATGCATTAGTGTCTCAATTTTCTCACATCCTCTCAACATTTGTCACTTTCCTTTTTTGTCATATCAGCTAATCTGATAGGTGTGAAGTGATATGCCAGAGTTGTTTTAATTTGAACTTCTCTAATCAAAAGTGATTCAGAGCACTTCTTCATATGCCTATAGATATGTTTGATTTCTTTATCTGAAAACTGCCTGTTCATATTTTTTTGACCATTTATCAAGTAGGGAATGCCTTGTATTCTTATAAATTTGCCTCAGTTCTCTATATGAGAAATAAGGCTTTACCATTGTTTCCAACCTTTTTGCTTCCCTTCTAATCTTGGTTGCATTGGTTTTGTTCATACAAAAATTTTTTAATTTAATATAGTCAAAATTATCTACTTTGTATTTTGTAATATTCTTGAGCTCTTGCATCATCATGAATATTTCCTTTTCCCATAGATCTGACAGAGAAACTATTCTTTGCTTTTCTAAATTACTTATGGTACTTAATATTCTATTTACCTCTTCAGTTTCCTGTTTATTTTGTGAATTGGATTTATTGAGTTCTGAGAGGAAACAGTTGAGATTTCCTACTAGTACAGTTTTGAGGTCTATTTCTTTATGTAATTTACTCAACTTCTCCTTTAAAAATCTGGATGATATACCACTTAGGACATATATGTTTAGCATTGTCTATGATAATTTTTAGTAAGATGTAGTTTCCAAAAAAAAAGGTGTAGTTTTCTTCCTTACCTCTTTTAATTACATCTATTTTTGCTTTTACTTTATCTGAGGTCAGGACTGCTGCCCCTGCTTTTTTTTTTAAGTTTCAGCTGAAGCATAATGGATTCTGCTCTAGTTCCCTATCTTTATTCTTTCAGCTTAAAATATGTTTCCTGTAAAAACATAGTGTAGGATTATGGTTTTTGTTCCACTCTGCTATCTACTTCTGCTTTTGAGAAGAGTTCATTCCATTCACATTCACAGTTATGATTATTACTTGTGTATTTCCCTCCACCCTTATTCTTCCTCCTGTTTGTTCTCTTTCCTTTCATCCTTTCCTTCCTGTTAGTAATCACCCTCTACTCTCTTTACTTGATCTTTTCTCTTCCTACTTCCATGATGGATAAGATAGATGTATATATTCAACTGATTGTGTATATTATTCTCTTTTCAAGTCAACATTGATGAGAGTATGGTTCAAGTGATGCTGCTCATTGCTTACCCTTCCATCTTCCCCTTTACTGCAATAGATTTTGCGGCTTCTTCATGTAAAATAATTTACCTCATTCTATCTCTTCCTTATTTCAGTGTATTCTTCTCATCCTTTTTTTTTTTTTTGATACCATTTACTTAACTTCACCTTATACCCATATACCCTATGTATATTCCTTCTAGCTGTACTATTAGTGATACAGTTTTTAAGAATTATAGATATCATCTTCCTGTACAGATATAAACAATGTAGCTCTTCTGAATCTCTTATATCTTCTTTTCCATTTTTATCTGTTTATGCTTTACTTGGGGTCCGGATATTAGAAGTCAAATTTTTGATTTAGTTCTGGTCATCTCCTTATGAAAGCTTGAAACTGTTCTATTTCATTGAATGTCCATTTTTTCCTGTTGATGCATTATTCTTAATTTTGCTTGTTGTTGTAGTCTAAGTACTATATTCCATGACCTTTAGTCCTTTAATGTTGCAGCTGCCAAGTCCTGTGGAATCCTGATTGTAACTCTCTGATATTTGAATTTTTTCTTTCTGGCTACTTGTAGTATTTTTCCCCTCAGCTGATAGTTCAGAAATTCTGATATAATGTTCCTTGGAGTTTGGGGGGGAATCTCTTTCCTTACATGATTAGCGGATTCTTTCCATGTTTATTCTTCCCTCTGGTTCCAGGATATCAGGACAGTTTTCCCTGATAATTTTTTAAAAGATGCTGTCCAGATCCTCCTTTTGATTATGGCTTTCAAGTAGTCCAATGATTCTGATATTGCCTCTCCTGGATCAATTTTCCAGGTCAGTTGTTTTTCCCATGAGGTATTTTATATTTTCTTCCATTTTTTCATTCTTTTGAATTGTTTGATTCTTGATGAAGAATCTTGATGACTCTTGATGAGTTATTAGCTACTACTTGACCAATTCTAATTTTAGGTATTGTTTTTCTTAAGTAGCTTTTGTACTTTCTTTGCCATTTGGCCCATTGTACTCTTTAAGGAATTGTTTTCTTTAGTGGATTTTTAAAAATCTCCCTTTCTATATAGCCACTTTTACTTTTTAAGCAGTTTTCCAAACTGCTGATTCTTTTTTTCCATAATTCTCTTGCATCACTCATTTCTTTTCCCAATTTTTCTTCTACTTCTTTTATATGATTTTTAAGCTCCTTTTTGGGCTCTCCCATGAATTCTTTCTAGGCTTGCGTTCACTTACCATCTTGCTTTGGGGTTTTACCCACTGATGTTTCAACATTGTTTTCTTGTTCTGAGCTTGTTTGGTTTTCCCAGTTACCATAATAACTTTCTATGGTCAGATTCCTTTTTCTTTTCTTTAAAAAATTTTTATCTTTTGACCTTTTACTTTTCTTTTAAATGTGAGCTTTGCTTCCATGGCAGAAGGAGTACTGTCTTAGACTTCTTGTGCCAGTGGCTTAGCTGTTTACCTAGTGCTGCACTGATGTTGCTCTAAGGCTCAAGAAAGGCCTTCAAGTTTGATGCTATGCTGAGAAATTGGGATGGAGGCTGGTTGGCTTTGCTGAAGGCTGTAGAAGTCTGGCAGCTTATCTGTTGCTAAGCTGAGATCCTGCTGGTAGTAACTGGCACATGCTGAGGCCTACTGCAGTGTTTCATGTGCTTCCCTGGAATGACACTAAAGCCCATGGTGGTCCGGCAACTGGAGGATGCTCACCTGTGCCCTTAGTTGTGCCAATGAATATGGTGGTCTGGCATCTAAAGGACACTCACTCAGGGCCTCACCAAAGCATGTGGAGGCCTGGATGCTGAAGGATGCCCATCCACCCAGAGTGATGCCATATCCCCGAGGTAGCTAAGCTTCTGGAAGAGCCATGCCCATCCCAGGGCTACATGAAAGCCCATGCTGGTTCCCTGGCCATATCAAGGGACACAAGGAGTTCTGGTGTTGGTGGTCATCCCCTCTACCACATAGGGGCTCAGAAGGTGGGGCTAGCTGCTGGCTCATGAGGAAGTTGCCTTTCTTGGACTGTGGCTCTCCTAGTCGAATGAAGAAGACCCCTCCTGCTTATCCTCGAAGTTTCCTGGGCTAACATATTGTTTCACCTTCTTCCTCTGCTGGTTCCACCATTCTAGGATCTATCTTGTAGTGCTTTTTTATGGTTTCCGAGAGATGAACATGGAAGAATTACAGCAATTCACTGCTTACTCTGCCACCTTGGCTCCTGGAAGTTTTCTATTGGGATCAGTTTCTAATGTTTCACTTCCTATCTTATGTCTCTTCTTTACAACTACTGACAATGTGGTCACAGATGGGAGGGAAGATTCACAGGGTCAAGAAAATCTATGATTCCTATAAAAATCAAGACTGTTTCTTATAAGAAAATCCAAAGCTCAAAGTTGATATTTGATAAGATTAATCCAGAGAGAAGAATAATGTGAAGAAAATACAGGATAATTTACTAATTCTCATCACAGCCTATGGAATTCTAACTTCACTAAGTCCTGAATGGAGCTCAAAGATGAGAAACTGGGCACCATATATTTTTTTAATTAAGTTTTTATTGGAGTCTTTTAACTTTTCACATCACCATAATTTCTTCTAGTACACTTCCTTATCCCTGCTCTTACAGAACCATTCCTATAAGAAAATTTTGTAAAGACAAAAAGAAAAAAAATCAGCATAACTGATAGATTTCCCCCCCCCAAATCACATGTATGTAATGAATAACACATGCAAAAAAGATAGGGTTAGGCTATCTTCTTGTATCTTTCCTTTCCACGTATGCTTTTTTTTTTTTTTTAAATAATATTGAAACACTGAACTTTTGATATCTTTTCATGGATGTTCTTTTTGCTCACAAAGCTATAGTCATTGTGTGTGTTGTTTTCCTGGCTCTGCTTAATTCACTGTGAAATCAGTTCCTGTAAAAATTTCCATGCATATTGATCATATGCATCATTTCTTACATTATAATCCATTCCCCAACTGATGAATATTTACTTTGTTTGAAATTTTTTATCATCCCAAAATGCTATTACAACTATTACAAAGGTTTTGGTGGATTGGGGACTTTTCTTCTTAATACTTATAAACCCTGTAAAGGACTCTTTAGGTCAAGGAAATACACATTTTAATCACTTTATTTGCAGCATTTAAAAATGCCTTCCAAAATTGCTTTCCTGATTCATAGCTCCAGCAACAATATACTAGTGCATCTATTTTACCCAATCTCTAACATTGATCACTTTCAATTTTTTATCATTTTGTCAATTTGCAGGATGACATGAAATTTCAGAGTAGTTTGGATTTTTTCATTCTTTTTTGTTATTTGTGACATAGGGCATTCTTTCATAAGGTTGCTAACATTTTGCAACTTTTCTTATGAGAAGTGTTTATTCATATTCTTTGACCACTAGTCAATTTGGGAATGTTCTTTGGTTTCACATTACTTGCATATCTTAGATATCAAAGATTTTTTCCCCTTTTAATCATTTCTTTTTTTTATACCAGATACATTAATTTTGTTTGTGCAAAAACTTTTCACTTTCATGTTATCAAGTTATCTACTTTACCTTCTATAATTGACTCTGTCCTCTCAATTGTTTAGAATACATCTTCTACCCATAGCTATGAGATATGTGCCCTCTTGCTCTTCTAATTTCTAATAACATATTTACTTAGAACATAGTATGGAATATGATATTAATTATAATGGTATTAATCATATTGGTCTAAATGTAATTTCTACCAGACTGCTTTCTAGTTTTTCCAGGAGTTTTAAATAAAAAATGTATGTATGTTCAATTTATTGAACACTGGAATACTGCTTCTGATTCTCCTTTGTCTAACAGTTTCATTGATTTTTTATCTTTTCCCACTTGGCTACTATCCTGGACCTGAAGATTTTCAGAAACTCATCATTCTGCATAATGAAATCAACTCTACAATTCTTATCTCTTCAGAATCTGCTGCCACTTGGTACCATCCCTCCTCTCTACCTGGAGAGAATAGAATATGGACACTAGCAACATCATTTCTGGTCCTACACTTTTAAAGAGAAGACTCAGGGAATTCATCTAATTATTTTCCATCTGCCTACTTTCCTGGACTTAAAAAATCTCTAGAAACTAATCATTCTGCAAAATGAAGCAAATTTTGAAATTCTAACCTCCTCAGAACATTTCCTACCCTGGCTGCAGGAATTCATATTGTCCCCAAGTTGGGTAATCTTTTCTTCCTTTTCAGTTTTTTTATATATTGTATTTCTCCATTAGAAATGTGAGTTACCTGAGGGCAGGAACTCTCTTACCCTTTTCTTTGTACCTAAATATTATACTCAATTGTACCTAATTCTTGACACTGTGCCTAGCATATAGTAAATACTTAATAAATGCCTACTGACTCTTATTCCAATCTACTCTTCTAGTTTTTAAACCACACCAAATGGCTTTAATAATTCTTGCATTATAATATAGTCTGAAGTCTTGAAGTACTATCCTCCTTTCATCCCTACCTGTTCTCACAATTTTCTTTGATATTCAAAATCTTTTCTTTTTCCAAATGAATTGTTATTATTGTATTGAATTCTATAAAATAAACTTTGAGAGAGTAGTAAAATCAACTTTGGTACAATTGTCATTTTTATTATTTGAGCAAGTTCAGCTACAAACACTGAATAACTTCTAGCTATTTAAATGGATCATTATTTCTTTAAGGATCTATTCATACTTGAACTCATATAAGTCTTTTGGGTGCTTTGGTAGAATGATTCCCCAGTTTGCAAAGTTATTTAGAATGGGATTTCCCTTTCTATTATTGCTTTTGTGATTTAGTCATTATTATGCTGAAGTGTTCTTCATTTTTAAGGATTTATTTTGCATATAAAATATTTGGGAATTTACTTGCTAAGACAAACCCAGGAACTATATAAACATAATTACAAAACAGCCTTCACAAAATAAAGGTAGATCTAAATAATTAGAAAAATATCAATTGCTCATGGGTAGGCTAAGTGAATATAAGAAGAGTAATAGTTCTGTCTAAATTAATTTACTTATTTAGTGCCATACGAAGTTTCAAAATATTATTGTATAGAGCTAGAAAAAATAACTAACAAAATTCATCTGAAACAACAAAAGGTCAAAAATATCAAGGGAAGTCATGGGAGGAATGGAAAGAAGAGGGCCTAGCTGTAGCAACTATATTATAAAGTGGCAATCATTAAAACTAGTTGACTGACTAAGAAACAGAATGGTGTATCACTGGAGTATGCCATTCACAAGAATAATAGTCAATGGCTATAATAATCTACCATTGATAAACCCAAAGATTCCACCTTCTGAGAAAAACTCACTAGTGACAAAAATTGCTAAGAAAACTGAAAAATAGTATGACAGAAACTAGGCACTGACTAACATCATATACCCTATACCAAAATAAAGCCAAAATGGGTCCATATAGACATTAAAAGATAATATAATAAGCAAATTAGGAGGGCAAGGAATAGTTTATATATTGATCAATGAAGAAAAGAAAAATTCATAACCAATTAAGAGATAGAGAACATTTTGAAATGCAAGACGAGTAATTTTGATTATATTAAATTTAAAAGTTTTTGTACAAACCCAATACAATCAAGATTAGAAGCGAAGTAGAACACTGGGAAATAACTTTTATAGCCAGTTTTCCTGATAAAAGCCTCATTTCTAAAATATATGGAGAACTGAGTCAAATCAATAAGAATACAAGTCATTCCCCAAATGATAAATGGTCACAGAATATGAACAGGTAGGTTTCAGATAATTAAAAATTAAAAATGTTCCAAATTGCAATTTATTAGAGAAATACAAATTAAAACAAATCTGAAATATCATTTCACAACTATCAGATTGGCTAATATAACAGAAAAGGAAAATGATAAATGTCGAAGAGAATGAGTGAAAACTGGAATAGTTAACACATTGTTGGAGTTGTGAATTAATTCAACCATTCTAGAAAACAATTTAGAACTGTGCCCCAAAAGCCATAAAATTGTATACACCCTTTGACTCTGTAACACCTCCAGTAGGTCTGTATCCCAAAGAGATCATAAAAATGAAATTATATACAAAACATGTTCAAAAATGTTTTTCCATCAGCTCTCTCTGTGGTGGCAAAGAACTGAAACAGAAGGGATACTCATCAATAGGAGAATGGCTGAATAAGCAGTGGTTATATATAATAATGTACATGAATGTATAGGAAATGACCAAGATGGTGTTGGGAAAACCTGGAAAGACTTTACAAGAACTGATGCTGAGTGAAGTGAGAAGAACCAGAAGAATATTATTCAGTTATAGCAACACTGCAGATGATCAACTTTGTTAGACTTTGCTATTTTTATCAAGATAGTGATCTAAGACAATTCTAAAATAAGCACCACATGATGGAAAATGCTTTCTACAAAGAAAAAACTACAGTTTGAATGCAGATTGAAAACAGTATTGTTTTCACTTTTTAAATTTTATTCTTTCTCATGGTTTTTCCTTTTTTGTTCTGATTCTTCTTTCATATAACATGACTAATGTGAAAATATATTTTAAATGATTGTATGTGTATAACCTATATCAGATTGCCTTCCCCATCATCATTTTCTATTATATAGTTTTATTCTTCAATTCCTGGTTCTTATACTTATTTATTCCTTCCTTTATTGTCAATATTTATCATGGAATTAATGTTTCTAAAGTAACTATTCTGGTCTCCACTTTGTTGTGCCTCATTATTAACCTTTTCCCTCTCCATGCTTATTTTCCCCTATCTGCCATGCAATCTCCCCCCTACTCCATTCCCATCCATGCCCTCAGGCTCTTCTGGGTGTTGGTTGCCCCAGGACCTCTAATTCTCCTTGTCTTAAGGCATGATAAGTAATCCTTCTAAAAATTTTATTCTTGAAGATTATATCCATATAGAACATCTCTAGTCCCTCATGGAAGCACTGATCGAAGGTAGGTATTCTCTTCCTGGGCAGCTAAGTGATACAGTGGATACAGTGCTTGGCCTGGAGTCAGTAAGACCTGGGTTCAAACCTGACCTCAAACTCTTACGGGCTGAGGGACCCTGAACAAGACATTTAATCTTGTTTGCCTTATTTTCCTCATCTATAAAATAAGCTGGAGAAAGAAATAGAAAAATACTCTAGTATCTTTGCCAAGAAAAAGAGGTTATAAAGAGTTGAACATGATTGAAATGACTTAATTCCCTTTCACCACCAAAATTTCTACTTTTGTTATTGTTTCAATCCTTCCTTTTGTCTCCCCACATATTCTAGAGGCCCTCTTCTTCCTGAAGTTACATGTATGTATGTATGTATGTATGTATATATATATATATATATATATATATTTTTTTTTTTTCCTGCTTTACTTTAGTGTTAGCCTTTTGACTTTATTAGGGTATTTCACATATTCCTCTCTCCTCATATATGTGCTCTCTCCCCCTTTTCTAGTTTAGTCATATATATGCATGCAAATATACTTAGAAGTTGGATGACATAAGATTACTTCTGTTATAAAGGAGTGATTCAGAAACAAATAATTTTGCTTAGGTCTGTTCCCCTCCCCAGAAATATTTTGAATGTCTCTTTATTGAATGTCCTTCTTTTAAAAAATTAAGTACTTAGGCTCAAGTTAGCAGGATAGCTCATGCTAGACTGCCTCATGAATTTCTTTGCTCTTTGGAACTTATTACATTCCCTCCTATGATTTCTGGTGATTTTAAAATAATCTTAAATTACTCAAATTTCCTTTCTTTTATAATTTTCTTTCTTATTATATCTGAAACTCTTTCTTCTGGTTGCTTAATTTGTTGCTGATGGAAATCTCATATTTAACACTATCTTGGAATTTGCAGAGTGTGTGTAGAAGACAATTGTGATTCTTTCAAAATAATAAAAGAGATGACTGGGAGGGAGAACAGACATTTAAGTACCTTCTATGTATCAGACACTGTGCTAAGAATTTTACAAAGATTATCTCGATTGATTGACACTATGTTCTCTGCATTCAAAAGCTATGGACAACTTTTTTAGTATTACAATAGGTTTTTTGATTTGTGTTCTTCTTGGAGATCTGTAATTCTTAAGTTGTTTCTGGATCCTATTTTAAAGATCAGTATATTTTGTTTATATGGATATCATTTTTTCTTTTACTTTCATCGATTTTTGCTTTTTTTCTTCCATAATGCCTTTCACTTCTATGAATCTGAAATCAGTTATTCTTTCTGTTTCTTTGAAGAAACTTGCTTCTATGGATTCAAATTTTTCTATTCTTTGCTAAGGTTCATAAATTCTATTTTCAGAATTCTTATTTCTTTTTAAAACAATTCAGGAACTGATGCTGAGTGAAATGAGCAGGACCAGGAGATCATTATATACTTCAACAACAATACTATATGATGACCAGTTCTGATGGACCAGGCCATCCTCAGCAACGAGATCAACCAAATCATTTCTAATGGAGCAGTAATGAACTGAACCAGCTATACCCAGAAAAAGAACTCTGGGAGATGACTAAAAACCATTACATTGAATTCCCAATCCCTATATTTATGCACACCTGCATTTTTGATTTCCTTCACAAGCTAATTATACAATATTTCAGAGTCTGATTCTTTTTGTACAGCAAAATAACGTTTTGGTCATGTATACTTATTGTGTATCTAATTTATATTTTAATATATTTAACATCTACTGGTCATCCTGCCATCTAGGGGAGGGGGTGGGGGGGGTAAGAGGTGAAAAATTGGAACAAGAGGTTTGGCAATTGTTAATGCTGTAAAGTTACCCATGCATATGTCCTCTAAATAAAAGGCTATTAAATAAAAAATAAAAAAATAAAAAAAACAATTCAGGAACATCTTGTAGTGGTTCCATGATAGGTTAGGACATCATAGGATACTTTGCCTCATCATAAATATTATTTATTCAATGATGACTACTCTTTTAGGTTATATGAAAATCATATTTTCTTCTGTTATTAATATTTTCAAAGTTAGCTAATCTGCTTATGACCAAAATTTTTAATTGACTTTTCTTCCTCTTAAGGTACTTGACAATTTTTTTTGTTATTATCTATTGTTTACTTTCTGATTTCTTCCCCTCTGAGACCATTTTCCCAGGTTACAGGATCTCAAAGTCGAATCTTAAACTAAGCAATTCACATTTCAACAGACTTAGTCTCTGCCCCAAGTAATTTCTGTAGGAACAGAATTGGCCCTATATGAATGCTGGGTTTGATACAGTATATAAGTGTACTGTTTCAGTTTCCAATGTTCCTCAAGCTTTTTGACCAAGCATCGTTACATTAAGAAAGCAGTTTTGTTGCTGTCACAATATAAGTGAGTTTCTGCCTTTAAATTTTTCCCAGAATTGGGAAGCAGAACATTATATTCTGTTGCAATCCATAGGCAGACTTGTGAATCCCTGTCCATTTCTAGGTGAGTGGGGAAGGGGTTGCTGAGTGGATGCATTAGGAGTTAGGGATTAGCGGTCTCTACAATTAGTTCACTGAGTTTTTACATCAATTGAATATCTTGGTAGTCTAGATCATTGAGACAGTTGAAATAGTTTCATTTCTTGTGCATAATTTCAACCTTGAAGAAATATGGGAGGTCATGAGGATCAGAGAAAATGCCCAGTCCTCTATCCTAATGGTCATGACATTTTATATTCCTAAGTGTGGGGTCGACTGAATCCATAAATTATTCTACCTCTCCTAAAATAAGTGACAAAATGCTATAACTCTGATACCTTTTTAAAGACTAAGTAAGAAGTATGAACTAGTTGTAAACCAGTTAGTATCAATCAATCATCATGGTTTTAACCAAGCTTGAAAAATCCTCAAGAATTTCAAAATCCATCATAGCCATTAGATAAAGTGAAATGATATCCCACAGAAAGTACATTTAGCTTGACTAAGGAAACTTAGTCATACCCTATTCTTTTATAAAATAAATATAAAATAAATGTATATATAAGTGAATAGATAAATAAATAAAACAGTAAAGCACTTCAGAACATAGAGAATTAAGTATCTGCCAGCATAGAGGGAAGCATCTTGACAAATTTCTGGGAATGAGACAGAGAATTCTGGTCTTGACCTTCATTTCTTCTCCTTTGACCAAAAGAGCCTGGAATTTTGAACTTTCCATCAACATCCTACCCAATTGGAACAAGTTACATTGTTTGTGTTGGGAGTCAAGGACAAACTAAACAAATGAAATAAGGTAGCTGTAAGACATTAGAAGAATCCCAACAGAGAAGATAAACAATGTTAAAGGACCTTTATTAGTGTCCCACAAAGAAAAGTACTATCAGCAACTAGGAGGTATGAGTTATCTCTGAGTCATGTGAGTTTTCTAGTCTTTGGTCCATTTCCCCCAGGATTTTCTCTTATGGGAGAGTATACGAGAGACGTTTGGCAGGGAGACTGATATTTTGTGACAACTGTTCTTACCAAACATTCTAAGTACACCTCTTTTAAAAATGTAATTAAGTTTGGCTGACTAGCCAATATTAATTGACAAGGGAAGAACCCACTTGTAGGGATACATAAATTAGACTATTCAATAACCTCTCTAGAATTTCTTAGTTATTCTGAAAGCATAGTGATAGAGTAGTATACCAGTCACATTCAAAGGCCTCAAGCCTAGAGTGGTCCTAGAGCATGTGATATAAATGAACGATGATTAAGAATTAATTATATAACACTTCTATGCCAAATAACAGAAAAAAAATACAGGGATGAACATATCTCCAAAGAGTCCCCTATATCAACTAATCCTGCTAGTAACTTGTAAATAGAATATAAAATTTAAGAAAGCATCTTTCTATTTCACTACATAAATCATTACTAAGTCTTTGGGCTATCTAATTCACAAATGGAGAGTATCAATTTGTAAAGTTTCCAACATGGAAATTGTATTATACAGCAATTTGTAATTAGATGTAATACATGATAAATCTGTCTCCAACCTTATTTCTAATTTCTGAACTACCCCCATTAAAAACAAAACAAAAAACCCCAACCCAATCTCAAATCTCCTTATAAGTTAATTTAACCTTCACAATGGGTCACAGAGGGAGACTAAAGGCCAAGGAGTAGTTCTGTTATGACTTAAGAATGGAGAGAAGAATAGGATTATACTGTAAGGGAAGCTAGAAGAAGGTCTTATGAACAAGGAGGAGAAGATTGGGTGGGAACAACTGATACTTGATCCTTATTTTCACCAAAACTGGTCAAAGGAGAAAAAAATACACAAACACACACGTAAAAAGAGTTTGGTACAGAGATACATTTCACTCAACAGTTAAATAGAAAGCAAAAGGGAGAATAGAAAAGGGAAATTAGAGCAAAGGGAGATTGAGGGACTGAATCCTACCTAAAATAAATTCTATATAAAGATGTATGAAAATAGCTCTTTTTGGAGTAAAAAGAATAGGAATATGAAGGGAATGCCTATAAAGCAGAGAACAACTAAGTCATTCCCTACAAGTGATATATAAATGTAATATAATGTTATTGTGCTATAAGAAATGATGAAGAGGATGATTTCAGAGTAACCTGAGAAGACTTGTAAAAACTGATTAAGAGTGAAGTGAACAGAACCAGAACAATTTATATAATGACAACAATATGATAAAGACAACTCTGAAAGAATTAGGAATTCTGAATAATACAATGAACAACCACGATACCAAAGGATTAATGATGAAACATGCTACCCATCTGCTAGACATAATCTTCCATTAACATCTTAAATTCAACATGTCCAAAATAGAATATACTGTCTTCTTTCAAATTCACTGCCATCCAAACTTCCTTATTTCTACTGAAGGCAATATCATCATTCTAGTAACCTGACTTCATAACCTCAGTCATCTTTAACATACCACTCATCTTCACTCCAATATCTAATCCACTGACAAGTCTTGTCATTTCTACCTCTGTATCACCTGCAATATACATCTCTTATCTTTCTGTTCATACTACTTTATTTAGGACCTCTTTAATTTCTGTATGAACTACTGCTAGTTAAATTATTAGTATTTATTTTTAAAACCTGCTAAAACAATCTTCTTGAAGTGTGAGTCTGACATGACTTCATTGGCTCAAGAATCTTCAATGTCTTGCTAATAAAACACATTTCCCCATTTCACTTTTAAAGCCATTTACTGTCTTGTCTCCAGGATACGCTTCCTCATCTATTTCACATGAATCCATCTTTTTATATTTATTCTGTTCTGCTCAAACTGCCTTTTTTTCTGTTCCCTGAATTTTGTGTTCCATTTTCTGTCTTCGTGTTTTTGTATAAAAAATTCCTCATCCTTAGAGTTCATTCCTTTCTCACATCCCCCTTTTAAAACTCTTGGCACTGTGGGAGAGGGAATTATGATTATCTTGTATTTACTTATCTTCCTAAATGAAGAAAGTAAACTCCTTGTGAAAGTTTATTTAAATTTATTTCTTTATCCACAATGCCTGATATGCTTTGCATTGAGTTGTTTAACAAGTACAAGATGAACTGAGTAGAAAAGAATTTAGGCTGAAAAAATGAAGGCTGTAAGAACACTTAATAACAGTTTTGAAGAAATAAATATAGAGAGCAGAAATTCTTGATCTTTTATTTTTTTTGTCATACATAGCCTTTTGAGGAAGTATAAAAAAGTTACAGACTATTTCTCACAAGTGCTTTAAATACATACATAGGATTAAAAAGTTAGCTATCAGTTTCCCTCCATCTCTATACTTAAGTTATTTGATAAGCAATTGGTAAGCAAACAGCAAAGAAATTTTAACCCAGACTCTTCTGAATCCAACGTTAGTGCTATTTCCAGTGTATGAGGCCCTTCTAAGACACGTTACTGGAAATTTTAAATTAATTTTGGGCATCCCAATTGCCCGTTTATACATGGATATACTAGAACAAAGGAAACAAATGCTAATTTAATTTGTTTCTCTTTGGAATGAATCTCCACAGAAAAGGGCAAGCTAGCAAAAATGGTAGAGAGAGAGCATTTTTCATAATGCTTTATAATTATAAGGAAGAATCTCCAGTTGGTTAAGATTACTGTCTCTAGAAGTTTCTGAAAATTCAATATTGATAAACAAACTAATATACTGTCTTAGACAAAGGGATCACTGATTTGGGAATAATCCAACTTCATTTTACATATGAAGAAATTGAGGCCCAGAAAGAAAGTGACTTGTTCAAGGTCATGTAGCTAGTAAACATCAGATGAAGGATTTGAAATCATATCTTCCTGACAATAAGCACTCTATTCACTACCCAATGGCTCGGTGGACAGGGATTCACATACGATCTCTCCACTCTTATGATTTCATACTGAACTAAATTCATTATATAACAGGCAATCCAGATTTTTTTCATTTATTTACATTTTATTGTTGGCTATCATTTTCTTGGGTTATTCATTTGTTAATCCAATTGGATCACCTTATGGAGTTCACAATTTGATAGAGCTTTCAAATACTGTGTGCTCGTGGTTTTAAAAAAGGATATGAGTTTTATAAAACTTTTTGTTACATCAGGATTGCAGACAGCAACCAAGAGCCTAGATAGAACAAGGTTCATATTTTACTTTGTAATCTTTTATTTTATTTTGTTAAATTCATTTTATTTTCAATTTATTTTATTCAATTACCCAAGATCAACTATTAAGAATACTTATCAGGTGCTGACTCATCATTAAACTTAATGCAAACTTAAGTTTCCTAGGAAATTCTCCACATAGTAAGATTACCATTTACATAAAAGGAAGAGTACCAACAATTGCATTTCAATCAACTCTGTAGAAGTACAATAAGAAGGGATTAGTTTTTGTGTTTGGACAGCTGCTGCCTGATAGGGAAAAATTCAGCTATAAATTTTGAAATATACTCTTTTCCTGAAATCATACAAAGCTTCTATTTTCAGAACTGATATCTGAATCTATGAAGCTGAAAATATGCAAGCTTCTGTGTGACCAGGTAAGATAATAATCCAAACACATTGAAAACACACATTAAATGCAAGAAAAAAAAAACTTACAAAATGAACTACATTTTAGTTAAGTGTTTACTTGGATCTTACATAAATTTTTCCTATTTTTAAAAGGATCTCTGGGAATAATGAGAAATTTTTAAAGTAAGAGATATTAGATTTTTTATAAAGCAAGATATATTTTCATTAATAATTTGGAATGGGAGAGAGTTTGTGTTTTAATAGAGCTATCAAAATACTTACAAGTCATTCCTACCCCGCTTTTATTATTTCTCAGAATTTTGAAATTTAGACAATTAAATAGATTGAAAATCACTATGATACAATTTACTTGCAGAACTAGGGAATTTGAAGCTTATTAGTAGATGATTCATCTAAGCAATTAGAGCTATGAAAATGGCATTAGATATAAAATGTTAATAATATCATCTTAGTTCAATAAATAGAATGTTACCTGATGTTCATTAATATGTACAATGTCACCAGTATTAAAATATTTACAGTAAAACAAGATAATATTCATGATTCATATATGATGGAGGGAGTGCACACTAGGCATGAGAGAGAGCCAGTGAAAATGTCTGGAGATGATAATTGAGTAAAAGATAGTCTGAAGTGGGGAAAGACTTATTTCTCTATTTTTCAAAAGTGCACTCAACTGAGTTATTTGCTCTTCTTTTTCTTTTGTTACTTAATTTTTAGAGATAGAGATGTTCTCTAAGGTAGCAGTGTCACCCAGAATCACATTAAAGTGTAATAGAAATATTAAACAAAATAAAAATTAAATATAGCAGAAGTAACGTTAATTTGTCGTTTTCTAAATTAATACAGACCCACAAAGGATCTGTTTCTTTTTGAGTATGACACCACCACTCCACCAGGAGTTTCAGCTGCAGCCCATATTATCTCACTATTGTAATTTTATTTCATGAAGTTTTCTTTTATTTCTAAGATTTGTTCTTCAGTTATTATTTCTTTAAGCTTGTTATTTAATCTCAAATTAATTCTTTCTTCAAAGATTTTTCATTGACTATATTTTATCACATTGTAATCAGTAAAATATGAGATTAATGTCTTACATTTTTGTTAAATTTTTATGTCATAGAAAGTATTTAAACTTTTTCTCTTTCCAGTCAGTAATCACCATAGATCTACCGTATGCAATAATATCTAATAAGTTCCACTTAGATTCTTAACTTCTAATCTTTTCTGTTGAATTTGTCTCTCTGAAAGGAATAAAACTAGTCAGTTTCACTGGTTTTCTTCTCCTTGAATTTTAATTAACTTTTTGGTTAACTATATATATTCTATATCATTTGTGAGTTTATGTGTGTATTTATATATAGGATATTGATTTGTTATATGATAGCTTCAGGCATAATGTATTTTTTCTGCTTATCTTGTTTTATCATGTCTGTATTTGCCAAAGTCTTATCTGAAATCATAATTGCTTCTCATTGTTTTTGAGTTTACCAGAAGCATAATTCTAGTACCATATTTTAAGTCTCTTAGAATCTTTATGTTTCTAGCATTTACACTCTTTCTGTTATTGCTTACTTGCATTTTTGCTTTTCTTCCCAGGTTATTTTTACCTTCTTTCTAAATCTAATTTTTCTTGTGCAGCAAAGATAACTGTATAAATATGTATACATATATTGTATTTAACATATACTTTAATATATTTAACATGTATGGAACTATCTGCCATCTAGGGGAGGGGATAGGGGGAAGGAGGGGAAAAGCTGGAAAAGAAGTTTTTGCAAGGGTCAATATTGAAAAATTACCCCTGCATATGTTTTGTCAATAAAAAGCTATAATAAAAAAAAAGAACCTTTTACATTTCAAGTGTGTTTTTTGTAAAAATATTATAGGATGATGACTTAAAAATTCAATCAGCTTCCATTTTAGGGATGAGTTCATCTCATTCATATCAAAGTCACTACCATTAATTTTACATTTCCCTCCATTGTGTCGTTTTTTTTTTCTAACTTTTTCTTCTGTATCCAATGCCTTGTTTATAAATAAGATAAAAGAGTAAGAGTTTTGCCTAACTCTTTTACTCTACAAACAAGCATCTGCTTCAACTCCATGGTCCTTTTTCTTTGCCTCACCCTGGTCACAGGTTCACTCATATTTATTTTTTCTTTTAAACCTCTCCTTACCTTCTTTAAACACTTGAGGTTGGAGTTTGTTTTGCTTCTGACTAATCCATTATCTGCCTGCCTTTCCTCTTCCCCCTTCACTGTCCTTTTCTATTTCCCTGTTGAATTTAATGTATTTCTATGCCACAATTCTTGTCTCTGTATATTTATTCAATTTTCCTTTGTGTGGTTGAGATGAATGTGAAGTTCATGAAATGTACACACATACACATACCCTCCATATCCAAATACTCTTTAACTCCATGCATCCTTATAAGGACACAGTGATTTTTGTTCCCTTTCTCCTCTTTTCTTCTCCAAGGTAGAAATCCACAATATCATTTCCATTTTCTATAGAGATGATCAAAACAACAAAAAAACACTTCCAGGTCCTCTTGTCTTTTTTACCTCTTCAAGAAACTGAATTTTTTTGGTCATAATTTCAGGTAGTCTTTTAAATTCTGATCTGACTTTTTGATCTGACTTTATAGTTACCTTTTTTTTTTTTTAGTAGAATAAATTCCTTACATTTTTTTGATCAATCTTTTAATTTTGTTTTTACTATTTCTTACTATCTCACTTAAGTCATTGTTGTCTCTTTGGTCCACTCTAATCCTCAGGGCAATTTAGCTCATGCAAATTTTCTGTTTTAGGATATCAATTCTCCTTGACATTCTTTTTCCCACTGCACATTTCATAGCTCATTTCTTTCACATACTCTTACAATTTTTGTGGTCATGACATTTTTTCTCTTTAAGGCTATATTTGTATTTGCTATAGAGTTTCTTTCTTCTTTCAGACTTGCCCGTTGACATTCTCTCATCCCAAGGAACTTTTTCACTGTGTTTAGCATTTCTGTTTTCTGATATCACCTGCCTTACTTTTTAGACCAGGTTCTTGTATTTTGGTCAAACTCTGCTTATATATTAACTGAATGAGTGATTCTTTTTGGTTCTAATTTTGGTAGACTTGTCCATAGTTTGTCTCTTGCTGTTTTAGGCTCCCTGAACACACATCAAATATAGGATGTCTGAATGTTACTTGAAACCCTTTTCTTGGAGGGAGCTTTGAGACATCTGTGAGCTAGCAGGGGGATGCTCTTAAAAACCTTTCTCTTGCTGGATAATCTGTGGATGCCCTGGCTGCAGACCTGAGTTGCTTCATACTGTACCTTCCAACGACCCTGGCTTGCATTTGTTCAGGGTTTCTTCAGGATTCTGGCATTTTTTGTGTGTGTAGTCCTGGATGAAATGGATTTTTAAAATTACTTTCTTTAATTTTTATCACTGTTTACTCCTTCAATTTTAAAATTTATCAGGTTGTCTGTAGGAGGATTTGGGGCCTTTTAGATCCTAATACATCTCTATCTTTTCTACCTTTCATTAATTCTCATCTGGACTATTGCAGCAAATACCTGATTGGTCTCTGCTTCAGGTCTTCCCTGTCACATAATCAACAAAGTAATTTTCCTAAAAGGAAAATCTGATCATGTAACTCACTTGCTCAATAAACTCCAGTAGCTTCCTATTTTTTCTCTAGAATCAGACATGAACTCTTCTCTTTTGCACTCAGTGATCTTCACAACCTGGTCTCTTCCTAACATTCCAATCTTCTTACACTTTATTGTTCTCCTATAACCCAATCTCTACTCAATCTGCACACAGGACATTCTATCTCCCATTTCCATGCTTTTCCACTTGGCTTTCCCTCATACATGAAATGCATTACCTTTTAAACCCTTCAACCCTACATCTTGAGAACCCTGGTTTCCTCTAAAATTCAACTTAAGTGTCAACTTCTATATGAAACCTTTGTTAGTCCCTTAAAATGCTAGTCACCTCCCTCCTATAAGCTTTTGTATTAATTTTCTTTACATTACTTACACCTTAAGAATGTAGATTCCTTGAGAACAGATACTTCTGCTTTTATATTTCTAATCTTACCAATTAATAAATGCTTAACAAATGCTAACTGATTCAATAAATATGACAGTGATGAAACTGTTGCAGGATTTAATTATGACAGCTAACTATAGAAACTCTAGTTTTTATAGCTTCATTAAAAGTTAGAGACCTCCACTATTACCTATGTTTTTCTTTATTGTTTTAAGTTGTACTGGTATGAAAAAAATTCTTTAACCTTCCAAGTAGCATGCTGGCTTTTTTTGATTCAGTTCTCTTATATAATCGTTTAGTAGAACAGAGTGACATTTTCCCATATTCTGTGTTAAAGAAGAAAATAAAACACCATATGTAGGATTTGCCTGCATTAGAATGGTATTTGAATGTAATAAACTTGTTGATCCATGAAGCTATACTATGAAAACCAGATTGTCATCTTGCACATATATTTCAAATTTAGGATAAATTTTATTCTGAATAGCTCAGATCAGAATTAGATGCAATGGTAGAAGCTAAAAGAGACAAGTTTTAAAATATAAACCAAACTTCCAAAGGGGCTAATTTTTTTTTCAATAGAACATATTAGGAAAATAATGAGTACCCTGTCATTTGAGTTTAAGGAAAGACTGCATGATGTCTGTCCACAAACCCCAATCAGCGATTTGGATGATAATTTAGGGATCCTTTCTAATTCTGGATTTGAGATCTCACTGTGGAGTAATGATTAAGGTACTGAACAGGGAACCATAATATTTGGTTTCTAAGACTTGTATCTGACAATAATTACTCATCTGACCTGGAAACAAGTAATTTTTACCTCTCAGAGTTTCAATTTTTCTCACCTACAAAATTGGCAGATTCAACTAAAGGATACTTCCAAATTCTGCCCAGCTCTTCAGGTCAATTATTCTGTATTTTCTTTGATCTTTACAAATATTTACAACTTGTAGTGGTCATTCCCACATAATGCAAAATAAATTCTATTCTCAATTTCTAGATCCTTTCTTTTCTATTTCATGATGTTTTGAAAATACCGAGGACTATATAAAGTGAAGTGAGCAAAAGCAGGAGAACACTGTACACAGTAATAGAAATATTGTAAAAATGATCAACTGTACAGTGACCTAGCTACTCAGATCAAGACAATGACTGAAGATAATTCTGCAGCACCCAGGATGAAAAATGCTATTTGCCTCCAGAATCAATGAACTTTGAATGAAGACTGATACATTCTTTTTTTTTTTTTTAACTTTCTTTTTCTTTTGCCAGTGTTTTCTTTTACAATATGGCTAATATGGAAATATGCTTTGCATGAGTTTACATGTATATTTGATTTCAAATTGCTTTCCTTCTCAAGGCGGGGAAGAAAGAGAATTTCAAATTCAATTTTTTAAAGTGACTGTTAAAGAATTTTACGTGTAATTGGAAAAGATTTAATGAAATAAAAATACATTTTAAAAATATATTTCTAAAAATAATGAAGAACGAAAATGGATTATATGAAACTAATTTTGGTGAATCATCAGAATTCCATTTATTGAATTGTATAAACCTACTCTTTAAATGTTTTTGTGAGAATTGTGAATAGGCTGTAGAGATCCTGAATTCCTTTATTTTTCTTACATCTTATTGCAGCAAAATAAAGACTGTATACAGTATACAAATATCCTCAGTGTACAGTATCTAAATATTCTCATTGTAATTCTGATATTGCATTCAAATTGAGATGAAAGTAAAGTGGTCTTTTCAGAAGTTTGTGTCTTCAGAAACCTGGTCTTCAGGTTGCTGCATTGTGGCTACACTCTTTTTTGTAAAGCTTCACCCTAACTAGCACAAATCTGTGTTGCTTTTAAAAGTATATTTGAGTCCTTTTCCTCTGTTTGACCTCTTTTCTGTATATTTGTAAGGGGTATTTGTCAAAGGATACTTTTAGTTTAGTCACATTTTTAGTTTAATTTCAGGCTGTTTTCCACAATAGCTGGACCAATTCATAAATCTATCAACAATGCACATTAGTGTGTTTGAATTCCGGCAGCAATTCCAATACCCAGAGTAATGGCTATGAAATGTCAGATTCATTTTTAATTTCCACTTCTCTTAGTCTTAGTGATTCAGAAGATTCTCTTATATGATGATTGACAGCTTAATTTTCTTCTTTTGAAAATTGTTCATTTTCTTTAACCACATCTACTGAGGTTTATTCTCAAACTTTAGATATTTAAAGGATTGCCATATAGAACAGGGATTGGTATATATGTAGTAAATCCACATCAATCTTCTCGTACCCAAAGCAGCCAACCTGAGTCAAGAACCAACCTTGAGAAGTGACATGCTTGACCCACCTGAGCAGTGAATCAGTCTGGCAGCAGAGATACCTTGTACTGCAAGTAAGGAAATTACTCTCATCTAATAGCTATGTGATACCTAGAACCAGGAGAAGAGATGTAGCCAGTAAGACCCAATCTACTAGTATATATAAATACAGAGCCAAGATATATATTACATTTCTGTTAGATGTATATACTCTAAAATATAATATTTTATCTCGATTATTGATATATTGATGGTAAGAGATTAATGGATGATAATTACATATAAAATAGAACACCATTATGTCATGGGGTGGCAAGGAATAAATTACTGTCTAATCCTTAAGGAAAGCTTCTGCCATAGGTATCATTGTTATGAGTAAATCAAAAGATCACTTTTCAAGTATATAGTGCCATAAGTTTGTGCTGAGCTTCAGTCTGTACATAGTAATTTACAATCTACTTAACTTTGATATAAAAAATATTATCTAAACTGCAATATGTTTCTTCTAAATAGGACATTAAATTACCTTTCTTCCTGCCATAACAAAGGCCCCAGGCTACCTATAGGGCATACCACTACTGTGATACAGTTCTAAATTTTTTTCTTCAGTAAATTCAACTGATCCAACTCTTTGTGACCACATTTGGGGTTTTCTTGGCAAAGATGCTGAAGTGCTTTGCCATTTCCTTCTCTAGATCATTTTATAGATGAGGAAACTGAGGTAAACCAAGTTAAGTGATTTGCCCAGAGGACTAAGTGTCCAGGCCACATTTGAACTCAGGAAAATGAATTTTCTGGCATCAGATCCAGTACTCCATCCACTGCACTACCATACCAACTACTATAACTACCAACTACTATAGTTGCCTATAGATATTTAAATATTTAGTATCTTTAGTATCAAGACTTTAGTATCATTAAAGAAGCAAGCCATTAACACCTAGTCAGAAAGCAAATTAACTTTTAAATCAACTGAATATTTAGATAGTATCTACCATATGCAAGGCATGAAAGCCTTTGGAGAGAAAAAGACAAAAATAAGAGTCCATATCTTTAAGCAGCTAACATTTGAGAAAGGAGACATGTACAGAAGTAAATACAAAGTATGTTAATTTAATAACCTAATTCCAAGAGGGAGAAAGTGCTAATTGGAGAGGGGTGAGAAGAGAGAGTAATCAGAAAGTGCCTCTTGTAGGAGTTGATACCTTGGCTATTTTAAAGGAAACTAGGGATAATATCAGGAAGTGAAAAGGAGAGGCACACTGGAAAGAAATAGTAGGCGATGTATGGAGAAGAGTTCATAATTCAGTTTGCCTCTAACCCTGATTTCAAGGGGAACAGTAGGAAATTAGGACAGAAAGGAGACTGAATGTGGCTTTTTTTTTTAATAGCTGAAGCTCAGAATTATGTGTTTCATCCTTTTGATCAGGGATTCTAAACCTAAGATTTGTACTTTAAAAAAGATAGCATTTTGATAACAGTATTTCAATATAATTGTTTTTTGTTGTAATGTTATATATTTAATCTTGTGTTTAAAAAAAAAATTCCAAAAAAGTACAGAGACATTGTCTGACTACCAAAAAGGTCAAGAAATCCTGCTATAAGTTTAAAAACATGAGATACCAAAGATTTTTGAGTATGGGAGTAATAAGAGTCAGAACTATGTTTTAGAAAGATCAGCGTCAGCTTTTTTGGAGGTTGGGTTGTTGAGAGAAAAGAATAGAATAGAGACAAGTGAGCCAATCAGAAGACTTATGAAGTAGTCCACATGAGAAGAAATGTGAGCTATAATTAGCAGAATGACTTAGTATAAATAAGGGGGAAGATAAGAGAAGTATGGAGGTATGATCAGTAACATTTGAAAACTAATTAATTACATTTTGAAGCTGAACCAAAGTAAAAGGTTCCTCCAAAATTATGAACCTAAGTAACTAGAAAGATGGTGGTCCCATTAATGGAGACAGGTTTTTGTATTCCAAGAGGCTAGAAGAATGACCTGTAGATATGAAGCAGGCAATGTTTATTTAAGTCAATGAAACTGGAAAATCTCTTGTACAACAAACCAACTAGTAACCTACGTAATCTATTTACCAAAAAAGTGATGAAAAATGGGATATATTCAAAATAATAATAAAAATAGCAAACTTTATATAGCATTTACTATGTATCAAGTCCTGTACTAAGCACTTTACAATAATAATTATGTGATTTGATCCTAACGACAATTCTAGGAAGTATGCACTATTATCTTAGCCATTCAAGAAATAAGGAAATTGAGGCAAACAGTGGGTAAGTGATTGCCCAGTCATATCGCTAGAAACTATCAGACCTCAAATTTTTTAATTTGGTCTTCCTGGTTCTGGGCCTAGCATGCAATTGAGTATGCTACCTAGCTACTCCCAAAAAAATGAGAAACTGGTTATCTTACTTTCATACGTAAGTTCAAACAACGTAAAACAAATGCCACAATAGAACTATCAAAAGACTCTTAAAAGCAAACACCTGACCTTCTTTTAAGACAGATACACAAAACAACCAATTAAAATAATCAGTTTTGAATATTTATTAATTTGTAAAATCTTATGAAAATTGCTAGGTGGTATAGTGGATTGAATGCTAAGCCTGAAGTCAGGAGGATTGGAGTTAAAACCTTGCCTCAGACATTTATACTAGATGTAGTATAGGCAAGTTAGGCAGTAGACAAGTCTTTCTGATTCATTTTTTTTTCCTTTGCAAAGTGGTAATAACATACTTTCCAGAGTTTTTGTAAGGATTAAATGATTATTATCTGTAAAGCACTCTGTAAATCTTGAAGTACTCTATAAATGCTAGCACATTCTCTCTCTCTCTCTCTCTCTCTCTCTCTCTCTCTCTCTCTCTATATATATATATATATATATATATATGTATATACATACACACACACAGACAAATTTGTATATATGTATGAATGTACCCATAATTATGAACACTGCTACCCCCCCCACAAAGTTTTGAAAAGCGGTAGCAAGAAAGAACAGTTTAAAGATTTGGTGAGAGAGCCAACAAAAGAATGTCATTAAGGGAGGAGCTCAAGAAGACAACAAAGGATAGAAGAAGGGATCTTCAATGCTCTAGAAGCCTTCTACTGTGCCACTTAGATGCCCTATTTCATTGGCATAGAAAACTTACAAATGAGGAAAACCTACTTGTTATGGGCCAGAACTCTGTACTTGAAACAAGGCTTCTTACAAGATGTTAACTCAGTGGAATTGACGAGACAATGGTTATCTAGTTTAGCATGGTCATTAATAGTTCTCTAGTTCAGTATGATTGATTTAATCTTATAGCAAATCATGGTTTCCTAGTGATATAATGATTGGTTTGTATTTAGTATATATAAGCATATAAGCTGGGACAAACTCAGTTGGAATCATTTCATCTCCCACCTTTGTGGGAGTCTGCAGCACAAGGCCCCAGACTGAGACAGACTTCAAGACAGGGATCTGTGTGGTCCTCCTGCCTTCCCCACAGAAACCAAGACACATTCTGGAGCACCTCAAGAAAGCTGGCCTGGACCCCAGGCAAAGAAACTAGATGTGAAGGAGATAATAAAGAACTTGGACTTTATCCCTGGATATTCCTGTGGTGATTACTCAGCTAAAACGAAGACTGGTGCACCTCCAGAAAACCAACCAGAACACTACACTTATTAATGTATACCTGTACCTCGTTTGTACCTTACTAAGTTTGTAACTAGTCTAGAATATTGATAGGTCACGTGAATTGCCCAGGATCACAGAGATTTATATTCCAGAGAGGTGACTATATTACTAGCAAAAAAAGGGGGGAGGTAGAGCAACTGAAAGGAAAACAAATACTATTAACCTATATGCCCACTTTCCCATCTGTGTTAGGAATACAATTATCTATAAGAATTCCTTGCCCTTTGGGTTAGATTACCCAGGTAAATATTTCTTCATGGAATTTCTTTTATATGGTATAGCAAGTAAATTTTTTGTTAAAAACAGAATGACCTATTGAGTGTCATTTTGTTTCAATCCCAAACTTGCAGCCTGGTACACCATCTATCTAAAATTTTTATGAAGATAATTTATATACACATCAAGGGCATTCTCAAGGAAGATATTAGTAGAGAATAAGCAGGTTTTTTCTGCAAATGATATTCCATAAGGGACCATATTTTTACAATCAATTATTAAAATATGTAAAACACAAGATACCACTATACTTACTGTCTGATTACTCTAAAAAGCTTTTGATTGATACAGTAAAAGAAACCTTTAAAAACTGTCTCACATGCATATATCAAAGTTATTATTTGAATGACCTGAAAGATAAACTTTCTTAATTACTGTCTGCAAGATTATCAATAAGCAAATAAGATAAGATACATGCTCACCAAAGATGACGGACACCGTTACAGAAAAGATCCCATGCTGATGTTAAATTAAAAGGGGATTTTCTATGGATGATGATGTTCATCAAATGTTTTTATTTTATAAAAGATTCGTAATTGGTTGTATCAAAGCCCAAGACAGAGCAGAGACTCTGGATGAGATCCATACCATACAAACCAATTAACAAACCCTATTTGTCCAGACTATAATTTTCACCTAGATGAACAATGCTTGGGAAACAGGCCCACCATTAATAGATACTGGTGGACAAAAATTACAAATGAACAGAAATTCTACCTGTAATTAAATAGAGATTGGATGGACTTTCAAAAATTAGTGAGAGCTCATGTGATGATTTCAAACTTCTCCCTAATTACAAAGTCTACCTTTTTTAAAAATTAAATTTTTATTTATATCTTTTATAATATCATTTATTTTCACATTGAATCACTACTCTCCTATACAGAGATCTATCCTTTATAACAAAAAATTTAAAAATGGGAAAAAAATTCGGCAAAACTAACGAACATATCAAAAGTCTGATATTACCTGCAGTCTTTCATATTCATAGGCCTCAAGCCCACCTTTTTAATACCAATAGTCTCCTGGTCATTTTGTATATCTGTGGGTCATGTAAAACTATTGCTTCTGAAGAAATAAAATTCAAAATTACTGAGGGGACAATAAAAGTACCTGGGAACAAGCTGCAACATATAACATATTGGAATGACAAAGAAGAAAAGGGGGTGGGATGTCATCATGGAAAAGCATTACCAAAAAGAAAGAATGGCTGGTCATATGTCAAGACTAAAGAATAAATTGTGCATGTTCCTATGATATCCTCATACTGTCAGAAGAGTAAGGTCTCCAGGGGCAAAATTATGAGAGAACACAAAGAAGAGATACATCATGTGGGTAAGTAAGGATGGGTTAAAATCTGAAATACTGGAAGAAATATTCACACTGACAAGGTCACAAATTTATTTGAGTATGAATCTTCCCAGCATCTGGTATAATGTCATATAAATGCTAAATGCAGAATAAATTCTTATGATGAATGAAGAAAGATATTGTAAACAGAAGAACAGTTAAAAGATCATTAGAGCAAACTAGGAAAGATGTGAAAAGAAACTTAATGATAGATCTGGTATAAAAAAGAAAAGAAATGTTGAGAAAAATATTGAGAGGCAAAATCTATATTATTTGACAAATAATTGGATAAAGAAAAAGAATGAAAAGATCAAAAATGGCTCTGGAGTAACATGAGACATGTTAGAGAAGATAGTGGTGAAAGATGGTGTTGACACAAATAGAAACAAAGATTTGAGGGAGGGCAAATCTTTTGAAAGCAACTTAATTTTGGAACAGATTTACAAGTATAATTGGGCATCTAAGTGGTGATACCCACCAGGAAGTTGGACATATGGAACTGGCATTCTAAAGAAAAGTAAGGAGTATAGAGAAAAAATTTGGAGTCACCTACTTAGATAGGATAAATGACAACAGAAGAGTTGGTGAATTTACCTTAATAAGAGAGAAAAGGACAGGAAAATAAGAGGATTAAGTGAAAGACCCCCAAATTTACGTAGTGTGAGAAAAATGAAAAGCTAGAAAATAAGATAAGAAACAGGTAAGAAAGTTTGGAAGAGAACTATAGGATTAAAATGTTACCAAATTGAGGAAGGATAAATTTAAAGATGGAAAAGGTAGCCAAAAGGATCAGATGCTGTAAAAAAGCCAAGTCTAAATAAGAACTAAAAAAAAAAAACCACTTTGGATTTTGAAATAAGAAAGTCATTAAGACCATTAGGAAAAACAATTTCAGCACAGTGGTGAAATGGAAACCAAAATGTGACAGGTTAAGGAGTGAACTGATTTTTCTAGAATTTTTCTAATGAAAAAAAGAAATTACATATTAGATATATCATAATGCAGCTAATCTATCAATATTTATAGAGTTAAGTTTTATTAATCATAAAACACTATACAGTTGTGAGACATTTAGTAGGCTAATTTTTTCTACTGTGACAAATAACTGGAAGACAATGGCATTGACAACAGCATCCTCTTGTTATACATTTCCTTACTTGCACAGGTGTATCCAGAGTGAAGATGTGTTCTCCACGAACGTTATAAAATTTGACCAGAGCACTCTTCAGAAAGGTTCCATTGGCAATTTCAACTAGTTGGTTCTGTTTCTCCATACCAGCTACTGCAAGCAAATCTCCCTGTGTGCACCACTGGACAACCACTTCTGAAATCACAAAAACATATCCAATCGAATTAAGAACAGAAAATTGATTCACCCTTAACTTGTATACAAAAAAAGAGTTATAAGCTTCTTAAGTATTTTTTAAAAATGAAGAATCTATGGAGGAAATGGGAGGAGGAGAAAGAGAAGAGGAAGGAAAGGAGGATGAAAGAAGAGAAGAAAAGAAGGGGAATAAAGGAGAAGGAAATGAAGGAGAAAAGGAAGGGAGAAAGGAAAGACAAAAGAAAGGGTGGAAGAAAAGAGGGAAAAGTGAAAGGAAGTGAAAGATCATGACCTTACCAAAAGTATACACTCTAGATAGTTTTCATTAACATTAGAATTCTGTACAAATTATCTTTCAGTCAATATGGACACCCCATGTTAAATTATACCTCTGAAAAAATAACTATAAAAGGCAAAAATCTGATTTAATATAGTTAGTCTATGTCACTGTGATTCTTTATCTTTCAGTAGTATGTTTCAGGAACTCCATTATATTTTTTAGATAGGGACTTTGAGAATCATTAGAAAATAGCAAGACACATTGTGAATTGTAGAGGTTACAGAATAATTTTCTCACCTTTTTAAGAGATACATTTAGAAATCATAATTAATACCATATAAGAATGGGCTATGAAAAAGAATGACAGAGTAGACATATGGCCACCATGTTTGATCATGTGCATAATCACTTAATCTCTTTGCGTCCAAAGCGACTCTCTGCCATCTTCAGTTATAGCAGACCTGCCAATTTATATTTGTGGAAATTCTAATTCATGTGACAAACTCATTAATGAACAAGGCAAAATATGGCCCTTATCACTATTTGTAAAGCAGGATATGAGTTCAATGCTAAAAATAAAAATAAATAAATAAGAGTACAACTATTAATAACTTCATGTTAACCTATGGTCAGATAAGCCATGTTGTAAAAGATCTGGCCCTGGGCTAAATGTTTAAATTTTTCACAAAACATTTACAAAAGAATGTTAAGTATGCAGCTAATTCTAGACGTAAAAAGGTCTCAGTAGCTAGCTATGATTTTAGTAATAAATATATCTTCTGTCATTCTTTGTAATTCAGTGCTTAGCAGTATCTAATACATAGTAGATGATTAATAAATGTTTGCTGATTGACTAATAAACTATAACAGTTGGGAAAATCCAGAAACAAAGACTGATGTGAAATTCATATTTGTTATTTATCTGGAAAAATGTTTTAAGGTAGCTTTGTCTACAGGAAAAGCTGAAGCAGCAATAATGCCACATACCAAATGTAGAGATAGGATGATCTGGGTTTCTCTGACTTCTATGAGTGTGTTACTATGGGCAAATCAATTAAACAAAAATTCAATTTTTTTCATCTGAAAAAGGAGATATTGTGTACAGTACCCACTTCATAGGGATGTTGTGAGGCTGAAATATGAAATGATTGTAAAGCACTTTGCAAACTACTTGTTATTTGTCTATTATTTTCTTTCTTAATCCTTAAATGATATCTAGCTTAGACCTGTAATTTCCCAAAGGGAAATGACAGCATATTCAATAAAATTCTCTTCATTTTTATTCAAGCACTTAGTGTAATTCTATATATCCATGATAGTTCAAATGAGGTTTAATGAAGTTAGACAGATACCAGTGCAAAGAAAAAAAAATGAACTGGAAAAAAGCTGTTATTTTAAAATAGAGCAAAAAACAAAATATACAAAAGATCTAAGGTATGTAAACAAAGAAGGAAAATAATGGAGCATGGTATACATAAGAATCTTGGGAAAATACAAGTATAAAACATAAGTAGTAAGTTCTACTCAGACCTTGGATTTCTGTGAAGAACCTCAAGTCAACTGAACTCAACATGTACTGACCAACCAACTACCTACAATGTATGAAGTGCTGTGGCGAAGGCTGGACATATATTATTAGTAAATACTAAAAAACTTTAAAATGGAATTTATGAGAAGAGAAAATGAACTTAAATTATCCTTTAATATACTACATTATGAGTTGACCAGAGATGATCATTTGTATACCATTTCTACTTCCATCTTTTCCACTGGGAAAAAAAAATGTAGTATTGAGCTTATTAAAGAGAAAGATAAGAATAATAGGCCTACCATGTTAAAAATATTTACTGATCTCTTCCTGGATTTTAGGAGTTTATTATTGAATAAAGAATTCTTCAAAACTAAGTTTTATACTAGAATGAGATATCTAAGAGGGATACTAAAATAAAGTGTTTTTCTTTCACTTTTGTATGCCAAGAACTTGGTACAGTGCTTAAGTGTTTACTGATCAACAGAGTTTATTGAATTGTTTTTTAAAAATTGTTAAAAGATGTTGTGATGTATTTCTGCCAAAAAAGAAAGACAGTAATATTTGTAGCAAATTGTAATATTACAGTGTAGGGAGTTAAGAACACAACTACATGACAACAAGCTAAGAAGGGACATGTATGGTTCTACCCTTTATCAAAATCTAATCTGGATCTTGATTTTCCAGAGACACTTGAGGCTGAGGACAGAAGGCAAGTCAGATACACAATATTTTTTACATTCCTTCACCCCCTTGATGGTATCATGTAATTATTACCCTCCCATTAAACAGAAAGAATTATCTTCCAAAGATCATGCAGTGTATTGTCAGTAGTAACAAATCTCAAAATGAAAAATATTTTAATTGAAATATTTTTCATGACTGATTTATTCTTGAAACAATAGTATATTTTAAAATTTTATTTTTGAGGGCCACACTACTTTCTCATCAGTGTTAATCTGGTAATAGATAAAAAAAATAAAATTTCCACAAGCATTTCAAGACTACTTTATAATAGCATGAATTTTTTCCCTTTAAAAAACATCAACTAGAATCTTAAAATTATAAACTAATTCATTAAAAATTAATTCTAAAATTAAAAATTTTAAGTTTTATATAAATGAATATTGAAAACTATCTTTACAAGTATTTGGGGAAATAAAATACTATTTTTAAAAAAGAAGGAAGCCAAGTCATTATTAATCAGAGAAATGCAAATTAAGACAACTCTAAGATACCACTATATACCTGTCAGATTGGCTAAGATGACAGGAAAAAATAATGATGATTGTTGGAGGGGATGCGGGAAAACTGGGACATTGATGCATTGTTGGTGGAGTTGTGAACGAACCCAACCATTTTGGAGAGTAGTTTGGAACTATGCTCAAAAAGTTATCAAACTGTGCATACCCTTTGATCCAGCAGTGTTACTACTGGGATTATATCCCAAAGAGATTATAAAGAAGGGAAAGGGACCTGTACGTGCACGAATGTTTGTGGCAGCCCTCTTTGTAGTGGCTAGAAACTGGAAACTGAGTGGATGCCCATCAGTTGAAGAATGGCTGAATAAATTGTGGTATATGAATATTATGGAATATTATTATTCTGTAAGAAATGACCAACAGGATGATTTCAGAAAGGCCTGGAGAGACTTACACGAACTGATGCTGAGTGAAATGAGCAGGACCAGGAGATCATTATATACTTCAACAACAATACTATGATGACCAGTTCTGATGGACCTGGCCATCCTCACAATGAGATCAACCAAATCATTTCCAATGGAGCAGTAATGAACTGAACCGGCTACGCCCAGCGAAAGAACTCTGGGAGATGACTAAAAACCATTACATTGAATTCCCAATCCCTATATTTATGCCCACCTGCATTTTTGATTTCCTTCACAAGCTAATTGTACAATATTTCAGAGTCTGATTCTTTTTGTACAGCAAAATAACGGTTTGGTCATGTATACTTATTGCGTATCTAATTTATATTTTAATATATTTAATATCTACTGGTCATCCTGCCATCTGGGGGAGGGGTGAGGGGTAAGAGGTGAAAAATTGGAAGAAGAGGTTTTGGCAATTGTTAATGCTGTAAAGTTACCCATACATATAACCTGTAAATACAAGGCTATTAAATTAAAAAAAAAAAAAAAAAAAAAAAAAGGAAGCCGAAGAGAATAAGATTTTCTCCCACATGAGAGTAATGTGAACTAATACAGTTAGTGAAAAGATTTTGTATTATAGAAAAGTTCCTAAATGGACCAAAGTCCAAAAAGGCTGAAATACAGAGTTGTAATTTACTAAGATAAAATGATCTCTCAGAGGCTTCTGTGTCAGGTTTCCTCTTTATATAATGAATAGATTGGTAAGAAAGGGGATGCAGGCTTACGTATGAGTTACAATACATTTCTCATATTTGCATTTGATTAAAAAAAAATCATATGTTCCTTACTATTTGTAGCTATGAAGCAATGACAAGCCAGAGTCAACTGCTGGTACAAGTACAAGTAAGTCAGGTACAGAGAAAGAGTTGTACACTCAGGAGACAAATATTTTAATATTCTTCCATTAGATGAGAGGAAGAATGAATGAAATTAATATGTAATTATCAGAAACATTTCTAGAAAATGAAACCATTACTAATTCATCATGATCTTTATTTAGGTTCTCTTAAGAAAAAAACAAGTCACACCAAATGACAGGAATCAATAAATATTGGATCTAAGACACTCTTAGGAAAGTAAGCATACACGTGATTTGTGGGGTGTGGAAGCTAGAAAGTAATACAATAATGGAGGCAAATTCATTTTTTTGTACCTTTCAACCCCGAGCGGATGACAGTAGGAGACAAATCATCATAGTTGTTCATTAAGCTAATGTCTCCTGACGTGAAACTGACAGTAAGAAGTGGTTTGATATTCTGCACCGGTATGGGATATGCTGCTGGACCATCTACAAGAAGAAGAGTGCAGAGTAAGAAAAAGGTGACAATTATATGACACAAATCCAAAATCAAAGTGCTATAATTTAGTATGGAACCACAGAAAAAATTAGAATCTTAGAATGAGCTCTGGCTCAAGCTGTTTTTATGAAAGGCAAGTTTAACATATTTTGGCATTCCTCATTTAGTATAAATGCATACTGCCTTTCACTGTAAACTAAACTGCAAGGGAAAAAGGAGGTGATATAGTGAGATATGTAAGGGTTGCTTAGAGAGAGGGAAGCTGCTCTTATTTCTGAGGGTCCTAAAACCAATTCAACTTAGAAGCTTTCCTAGACAAAAGCCTTGAATTAGATATCTCCCAGTCTACATTCGAACTCCTGGAGAGGTCTTATAGTCTCCCCAAGTACCTAGCTTTTGGAGCACAGGCAACACGAAGGACTTTAGTAATCTAAGTCCTTTTGGCATAAAATGTAGAGGACTATTTCAGAAGCCCATGGGGAATCTCAAAATAATATTGTATTTTAGTAAGCAAAACCCAAAGAATTTATACAAAGAACCACTTAGAAATTATGAAAATTTAAGATCCTCATATTAACAAGAAATAGTTTTCTAATGTATAGTTTCTCCCATGAAGAAAATTTTTTATTCTTATTAGGAATGTCCCCCCAAAGGAAGAAAATGAGAATATTATAATAGCATCAAAAGCACAAACACAAGAAACAAACTAACCACTATACAGGAGAGCTCTGACTGAAGTGCTTACCTACGGCTGTTTCAATCCCATAACCACAAAGAAGCTGTAGCTTTCCACACACAAAATGAAATATATTGCCCTCATTATTCTGGAATTCTCTCACTTTGATATTAATTTCTCAATTTACATATTATGACTTGTAAGAAATAAAGAGAATTCTTAGGCATCAGGATGGGTCTGAGAATTCAAAAAAGCCTGTATACTCAAGATAACTTGAGTTATCTTCCCAAAATATCCTTTTATATAGAACCTAAATAGCCTACTTTATGATATTTCTGTTTCTAATTACATGAAAAAGTGATTATTTCAATTCTTTAATATAAAAAAGACAACAGAGCCAAGATAAATAATTTATTTAATCAAACATTCTGTGTTAAAGTTGTAAAACAACTTTAACATAATGATTAATTTACTAGATGTTAGCCTATATAGCAGCAGCTGTAGTCATTATTTCTCTAATGATTTTCAACATATGACATATAGATTATAGATAGAGTTACAGTTGTATTCCAAGACATTGGTTCCTAGCCCAAATCATGATGTTTCATGTAAGCCTGTCAGAGGGGGTAAAATAGTTTCAAATACTCACAGGGGCTACAAACAGATTTGAAGCATAATTTAATCCCAGGATATGCAAATGATGATTTAAAAGAAATGCTATTCATGTGGTTAGAAAAATCATTAAAGCCTTCCTACATGGTTGTATGAGTCAGGGATATGACCAATAACAGTTTCTGACATACTCATAAAGCTTAATCCAACAGACCATATTCATTGTGAAGGCCTTCATAGAATTCACCCACTCAGAGATGATTCAGGGATCCATAAAAGTATCAACTACTCTTCTTTGTGGCATTTTAAAGATGTTTTGGTTATATTATATTATTCTTTTAAATGCACTACCCCACGATGCCAAGACACTATTGTTTATTTTGCTTTTTTTTTTTTAACATACCCCGATGCTTTTGAGAATGAATTGAGTAATTCAATAAGAGCAGCAGCTTAAAATTCTTTTAGATTTATTACTGAACTTCTACAATTTGATGAACATAAATTCAATCATTATGGGTCACTCTGCATAAGTCTTTCAACAAACTGTAAAATGGAAATCATCTGTGGCATTGTATGTCACAAAGACCACTGGTTAGGAGTCATGAAAATGAGATCTGCTAATTGTCCCATTATTATTTTAATTGTAAATAAGTACCCAACTTCTATATACTTCATACAATATTATGAGGGCATTGGACTTAATTATCTTTAATTTTACTTTCAGCTATTCTTTCCTCTACCTACATCAAAGGAATTAAGAAATGTGCTGAATGTCCAGGACAAAGTATCACATAAGAATATTAGTAACATTTTTTTTCCCAATAAGAGACAGGAAAACAAGAGAGGTGTTAGAAGGCATCTTCCAAAAATACCCTACTCACAGTTATATTAGACACTACTACTCATTTCTTCTTTCATTCTATCTTATTCCTTAAGAATATACTAGACTTAGATTTTAAAGGTGTGTACCCTTGAGAATAGTGAAATGCACTTTTAGAATGACAGCTATGTCTTATTTTCTATTTTTCTTCCACATAAAATAAAAAGCCATTTACTGTTATATTTACATGCAAAAATACATCAATTGCTCCCTACAGTCTTTTTTTTTTAAACACAAACATGCCAGAGAGAAGTATTCATTAAAATTCTAACATGTCTGAGAGTGAATTTAAGACAATGTTTTCTTCCATAAGTATATGAAAAAAAAAAAGGCAGCACAAGAACAGTAAGCATATTAGGTGTAGAGGAGGCAGCTTAAAAGAAAGAAGGTGGCATAAATTCATTTGCACCTTAATATTTTGGCAGTGCCAGGAAAGAGATGTACTCAAGGCATTTATCAATAGTGGATGATCTGCACAGAAATAGAGAGTTAGAAAAGACCTATCAATATGTTGATGTTTTGAAATGTCTTTGTTCTAATCTTCTCAAAATATTATCCCTACTCTTATTTTCCTAGATAACTGTCCTTTAAAAAAGAGTGGTGGTAATAAAGACTAACGAACTATTTTCTAAGGCCTACCGATACAGTTTAGTCTTACTGAAAAATGTAGCACTTGTCAGTAACATAGAAAAAACAATAAGGGAAAAATTCTTTGTTCCAGGCAAAAACTATTATAATAGTAATTATAGAGAAGACCTAGATTCTCTTCTTAAATGGATAAATCTAATAACTCTTATGTGTAACAATAACAAAGTGACAGGACACATACAGAATGCATTCCTCTTGTTGCAATGATAGAACTGCCTTTAAGTGTAAGCAAAACTAATCCTTTCTGATGAAATTTAAATTACTGATCTTAAAACCAATAGGGATTTTAACCTATCATATCATTTGCTATATTAATAGATAATTTCTTCACTGACCTCTTTACATCAATTAACCAGCTAAGCCTTACAAAAATCACTGAAATATCATTTCACAATCCTAATTATATAGTCAGGGAAATTTATACTAAGGGAGACTAATCAATTAGGCCAGGGATTGAGTCAGAGACAGAGAGAAGAAACCAAGGATAAAAATCTGGGGACTCCTCTCTGGAGATTTTGGTTCTATAAGTTTTTCCGGGTCAGCTGAAATATTTTTAAGGTTACTATCAATTGTAGGTATGTATTTACTTGAAAAAATAATAAAGAAAATGAAATCAGCTTCTACCTTGAGGTGGGGAATAGTCATCAGAATCTGTGTCACTTTCACTGCTATCTTCTACCAGGAAACTGGGATAGTTCCAGGACATGCTCAGGATTCCATCTGACTCATGAAGTAGAACATGGGCCAACATCCTGCCATGGCAGTCCATAACAATCACTTGCCCATCAGCAGTGCCAAATAGTACCTGAAAACAAAGTTTCTAAATAGTTACTGAAGGAGGAGAAAGGGAACTTCTATTTCTAGAAAATGCAACTGCCTCACCTCAAGTATAAATGAGTATAGCTCATTTGGCAAAGCATCAGAATTTTTGAGGAAGTACAGTAAATGGTTTTTTAAGTGCTGGGAATGGAATCAAAAGCCCCAGATTTAAATTTCAGAACTATTACAGAGTGAGCCTGGGTAAATCATTTAATCTCTCTAGATCTCAGTTTTCTCACCTGTAAAATCAGGACAATAATAATAGTTTTACATACATTATATCAGTAGATCTTCACAACCATTTCGTGAGGTAAGAAAATATTGAGATTTGAATTTAGGCATTCCTTACAGCAAGCCCATCACCATATTTACTATGCTACACTATCTCTGGGCATAGTTTGAGTAACATAATAAGTTTACAAAGTATTTTTCTGAATATAATCTACATATTTTTAAAGATAACAAACTGAAGATGAGCTTTCTTTCAGTGTCATTACAAGGAACAAGGAAAAAATAAGGCAGCAAATACTCTTAAAGTTAGTCAGTAAAAAGAAGGTAGATATGCAACTAGATAGGATAAAAGGGACAAAAGGTGTTTTCCAAGATAGAAAAGTTCTGTGCATGTTAGAAGATGGGAGAGAAGGAATGATTGGAGAGTAAAAGACTGAAAGAAACAGCAAATGAGAAAGGAAGCTGATCTGGCAATTGTGCAATGAAGATTATAAATTTACGTTTGGGAATGTGATGAAAGCAAGAGACAGAAAAATTACTTCAAATAATAAGTCAACAAATATTTATTAAGTGTGTTATGCTCCAGGCACACAATAAGAAATTCATTTCATTCAGAGGCAATACTACTTCAGAGCAGATCCAGAGCAATACATGAAAGAATTCAAAAGCTCAAGAATACATAACAAAGGAATTTGATCTTCAACTGTGATACACAAATGTTCAGAGCTAATATATAAAGTCTGAAAAAAAGTACTCTTTGTATTCAAAGTTTAAAATATTCTTTGTCCATAAATGACTTTTTTCTTAAGCCATGTGAACTTTCCTTTTAATGCCTATGTGGATCATGAGATGCTGACATTTTGAAGGCTATATTATTGGAGCATAAACTCTAGCAGATTCTACCTAACTTGCAGAACTTTGAGTACAATCCCAGTGACAGATTGATCCTGCTATCTGAGAACTAGAATAATAAAATATGGATAGATCATTACTATAAGTTTGACAACTAGATGATGAAATTACTTGTCCATTTTGTCCCATGAAATTGGTAAAAATACAAACTAGCCCTTGGTATGGTGTGGTCCCTTCTACTATGGACAGTAGTAGAATTTCTAGTGATATATTCTTAGTATTCATGCTTGAAGAAACAAATTTGAACTTTAACACTTTAGAATCTAATGGACTATATGGAAAAGTTAAAAATAGCACAAGAAAATTAATTCAGAGCAGCAATCAGAGTTGGATGTGTATGCGTGTGTGTGTCTACAGATAATTATGTTGCCTCATGAATAGTTTTCATACACACACACACACACACACACACATATATAAAAGAAAACCATGTGTAAAATAACAATTTGGAGGGAGGGGTTGAGGCAATTGGGATTAAGTGACTTGCCCAGGGTCACATAGCTAGGAAGTATTAAATGTCTGAGATCAAATTTGAACTCAGGTTTTCCTGACTTCAGGGCTGGTGCTCTATCCACTGTACCACCTAGCTGTCCCAACAATTTTTAAAAACACTCATGGCGCTGATTTATTTTTTTATTTTATTTTTTCGATTAAACAAACATTAATTTCTCTCCCTTCTACTTCCCCTCCACTAAAAAAAAAAAAGGGGGGGGGGCGAGGAGGAAAAAACAATAGCTTTGTTAAAATACAGAGATAAGCAAAACAAATTCCCACATTGTTAATATTCAAAAATTTATGCCTCATTCTGCATTTTGAATATTATCACTTCTCATTAGAAGGTGGATAGCATGCATAATCATCAGATCCCTGAAATTATAGTTGATTAATACACTGTTCAGAGCTGCTATAGTTTTTTAATACAAGAGTCCTATTGCTCTTTCTTTTTTTAGTAATATTGCTGAGTCATCTGCTGAGTATAACATTTGTTATATTCCTTTTTTCCGAACATGGAATTATATATAAAATGTTATTAAACAGAACATTTCCTTCTATCTAGCTATACTGCTGCTAGGCCTATACCACAAAAGAATTCCAAGACAGAGGAAAAGGTCCTTTATGACAAAGGGGCCCTGAAACTCTCTGAAAACTCCTTCAAGGAGAAATTCTTCTTGAATCCTGGCTCTGTGAGACCCTTCCTAAGGAACCAAGATAAAATGGTTTATCTTGGTGGGACTAATTGAAGTATTCAATTCCAAGATTTTCTACCCCTATTGCTGGCTCAAAACCACTCCCAATAAATAAGTGGTCTCATCTGGGTCTGGCGGGGTAGTGACAGCATTGAGGGAATCCCATTCAATTGAAACTTCTGTCTCAGATTTCTTATAAAAACAACCACTTGGGGTCAGTCCTCACAGAGGACCTAACATGCCATGCCATGCTTTGTCATGCCAAGGAACCTCTGCCCGCTAGAATGATATTCTCTTTCAGCATTACCCTCTCTTAATTCTCACCTATTTCCTAATGAGGGTTTATACCTCTCTGTCTGGATCACTCTACTAGAAACTTTACTTTTCTGCTGGGATCTTGCCACTAAGGAATTCAGCCTGTCTATTCATGCATAGCAATGGCTGACTTCCCAATGCCAATAATAAACTTCTTTTTACCAGTCTAGCTTTTCGGGTTTGTAAATTCCTTTACAAAGGACCTCTGGGCCACCAAAATGGGGTTCCCACAACTCCCTACTTTGCACCAATCCTAAAGGGGATTTAGTGGAGCCAAACTTCTTCATTTGGTTCCCCACCAAACCTGCCACTAACCTTATCATTTAACTCCCTGACCACCAGGAACCCTAATCTCATCATTTTGGTTCTCAAAATCTAAATCTCATCGCTTTATACATACAAATATTTATATCAGTTCTTTCTTTGGTAAAAGACTAGAAAAGTAAATGCCCATCTGTTGGGGAATGGCTTAATAAAATGGTGGTACAGAATAAGATTATGTGGTTGTTGGGCTTGGCTATTTTCGACAAGGTAATTCATAGCAATTCCAATAGACTTGCGATGGAAAGAGCCATCCATATACAGAGAGAAGACTATGAATATAAAGACTGTAGACCACAGTATTGCATTTTCACCTTTTATGTTGTTGTTTTCTGTGTTTTTTTTTTCTCTCTCATCTTTTTTCCCTTTTGATCTGATTTTTCGTGAGCAGCATGATAAATGTGGAAATATATTTAGAAGAAATGCATATGTTTAACTTATATTGGATTACTTGCTGCTCAGGGGAGAGGGGAAAAGGGGAAAGGAAGGGAGAAAAATTTGTAATACAAGGTTTTGCAAGGGTGAATGTTGAAAACTATCTTTGCATGTATTTTGAAAAATAAAAAAGCTATTATTATAAAAAATACAAAAAATAAAAAGGTGATGCATGAATGTGAGGAAATATTATTGTGCTATTAGAAATGAAGAAATAAATGATTTCTAAAAGACAGGCACAAACTTCTACCTAACTGATGTCGAGTATAGTGAGGATAACTAAAAGAATAATTTATAGTATAATATCAGTAATAAAACAATGAACAATTTTAAAGATTTTTGTAATCTGATAAAAAATGAAATCAGAAAAAACAGAACAATTTATTCAATAAATAACAACAATGCTGTAAAAATAGCTTTCTTTAAAAGCTATGTTGAGTACAATGTCCATCTGTGATTCTAAAGAATTAATGTTAAATCATGCTATCTATTAGAGAGAGGTGGTAGATTTCAGGTGCAAAATTTGACATATTTTTGTATGTATTCTTTGAGGGAATCTGTTTTATTTGAATATGTATAACAAGAAATTCGTTATACTCTGATTAGGGCTGAAGAAAGAGAAAAAGATTTCTGTTATTTTTTTTTAAAGACCAAAGACATTTTGCATGCATTTTCAGATGACTTCCCTATTTAATTTAAGTTTTATTGATGTGTTTTTACATCACAAACATTTATAATGTAACTCCCACTTTATGAAAGGTGTTTTATTATAAAATAAAAAGTCATGGCGCTAATTTTTTTATTTTACTTTTTCAATTAAACAGACATTAATTTCTCCCCCTTCTACTTCCCCTCCCCTACTTCCCTCCCCTGGAGTGGGGGGGGGGGGGGAAAGGGAAACAATAGCTTTGTTAAAATACAGAAGTAAGCAAAAGAAATTCCCACATTGTCAATATTCAAAAACTTATGTCTCATTCTGCATTTTGAAATGCAAAGAGTAAATTTATTTTTACAACTTCCTGTCAGTCATAATGAGCTGAGTACAGCCAATGTCATAAGTCTTGTCCTTTTTTTCTGAGATAACCCACTTCAACCTCTTCCTTCTCTGCCATACCTTAGCTCTATTTTTCTCCTTCAAGGTTCTCATTTCATTCTTTCCAGTTGAGCACATTAAGTTTTTTTCCCCCTCAATAATATTTTATTTTTCCAAATATACATGTAAAAATGGTTTTCAACATTCATTTTTTTTGTGTTTGTTTTTGTTTTTTAATAACTTTTTATTGATAGAACCCATGCCAGGGTAATTTTTTACAACATCATCCCTTGCCAATATTCATTTTTGTAAGATTTTGTGTTCCAAATTTTTCTTCCTCTGTTACTTTCTCCCTCCAAAACACAGCAAGCAATCTAATATAAATTATACTTGTACAATCCTTTTAAACATATTTCTATATTTGTCATGTTGTACAAAAAACATCAGACCAAATGGGAAAAAATTCATGAGAAAGAAAAAGCAAACAGATTTTAAAAAAGGTAAAAATATTATGCTTCAATTCACATTCATTCTCTATGGTCCTTTCCTAGAAATGGATGGCATTTTCCATCCCAAGTCTATTGGAATTGTGTAGGATCACCGCACTGCTGAGAAGAGTTAAGTATAAAACAATTGAACATCCCACAATATTGCTATTACCATATCCAATATTCTCCTGGTTCTGCTCATTTCACTCAGCATCTGCTGGGTATTAAATTTTTCCATGCTTTTCTGAAACCAACCTGCTCATTATTTTTTATAGAATAATATTCCTTTATGTTCATATACCATAATTTATTCAGCCATTTCCCAATTGATGGGCATCCACTCAATTTCCAGTTTCTTGACACTACAAAAAGATACCACAAATGTTTTTGCACATGTGGATCCTTTTCCATCTTTTCTGATCTCTTTGGGATACAGACTTAGTGATGGCAACTACTGGATCAATTGGTATGCACAATTTGATAGCCTTTTGGGCTTCGTTCCAAATTTGAACACATTAAGTTTGAGGCAAGACCAAAAATGCTGTGCCTTACTTCTACTTCTCTTTGCTCTAAAACAAATTTTGAGTCCCTTTTAAAAACTCCCAGACATAATTCAAGTTCTCCTTTTGATATATAGACCTTGACAAACAAAATTGTTTTCAGGGCTACAAAAGAATACTTATCCTCCTGGACTAAAAAAATGCCAAAATGTCAGTCAGTTTTCAAAACTCTATTAAACGTATATTAAGCATCCTCCTATATGCCAGGCTCTGGAAATATAAAGAAAAAGCCAAAAATATCCTTCATTGAGGAGAAAATGAATATATAAATATATATATATATAATAAGTATAAAATATCTACAAACTAAATACAAAGCAATCAGAGGAATGGGAAAATACTTCTAGATTTTTGAGCCAAATCTTGAAGGAAACCAAGTATTATATATTTCAATTTGTTTTTCTTATTCTAACATACTTGAGTATCAAAGTTAAGGGTGGAAGAAATATAAGATAGACAAGAACAACATTAGAAATATAGGCAACTTTGCAAATAAGGTATAAAAGGTACTTGGGAATGACAGGTATACTAACTGGTTGTCATTAAACCTAAATTCAAGTTTTCTACTATTTCCAGAATTTTTGTTCTCTTCAAATCTAACCATTTTGAGTTGAACAATCTGACAAAAATGAACAGCAGGTTATTCAAACTATCAACAGAACAAAAACCATTTCTTACAATTATCCGTTGTTAGTGTATATCTAGGAAAAGAACTTTTTAGAAAAGCTTGTCACAAAAGGTCCTTAATCACTGATAAAATTTATCTTTCCAGTGATGTTCTTCATTATAACCCTAACAATTTATCCTAAACAGTGTCAATAATTAAGTTTTCTTTGAATCTACAGAAGTCTTCTTTTCTTTTTTTGATTTCTTTGCTGGATATCCTCTTTCTCCTTCCACCTTTTAATTTTCAAGATTCATTCAGTAATTTCTTCTGATTTTTCTCCTAACTGGCATTATTTATTTTATCAGCCTCCTTATTGAAGACTCTTAAATCTGCATGCCTAAGGATGCATGTTGAATGCCATTCTGTCACTTGAATTAGTGATTCAGTGACTTATTTCTCAAATGTTGCAAGAATTACATAGAAGAGATTTTAGAAGGAACATTAAAAAAAAACTTGTAAAATTCTGTCTTTAAGCAGATAAAGAATTCTCTCTATATTATAGATGAAACAAGTAAGTTATACCAGAGTGATTCACATAACCACTAAGTAGTTGGTAGGAATTAAAAGAGGCAACAAAAATCCATTTTTCTCTCTTCACTTTCCTAGTTAGGAAAAAACTTAATCATTTGTATGCTTTCCTACATTTTACTAGTAAACTAATTTTCTTAATTTACAGTTTTTATCCTTGTTTTTGTTGTTCACTTATACAAACTATGTTTGATTCTTCCTGATCCCTGAGCCCACAGACCAAAGCACACCAATACTGTCCATGGGGTTTTCTTGGGAAAAATACTGGAATGCTTTGCCATTTCCTTCTCTAATGAATTAAGGCAACCAGAGGTTAAATAACTTTTCTGGTCACACAGATACTAAGTGTCCAAGAAGAGGTCTGAACTCAGGTATTCCTGATTCCATGACCAGCACTCTATCCACCAATCCACTTAGCTGTCTGTCTTCTGTCTTGCCCTTCTTTTAAATATCTTTAATGACACCCTAGTTTCTACATCATTTAATCTCACCTGCCTGGATCTAAGGTTTTTCATTTTCTACTCCCAGTCTACTCCCAGTCTTATTTAACCTTATTTTCCACTGCTGTCTAACATGACCTCTGTTATAATAGGGCTGACCCCAGTGTCTTGTGAATATTACTTTCATTCATACACCCCAGCTTTTATGTTTACTCTTTCTCTCACTTTTTCATTATAAAAATCCTGCCCATTCTTCAAAGTACAATTCTGGATGGAATTTGACCAACTATACCAAAACCTCCCCCTTACCTTTATAACACTAATAATCAAATCAATGTGTGATCTGTTTTTTATCTTTCCCATGGTTTTTCCCTTTCACTGTGATTTTCAAGGAAAGAAGGAAGTCTTTCCCAATCCTTCCTAACTTTACACTTGCAAATAACTTGTTTGTACATATGTGTTTGCTTAATAAGTGCTTGTTTACTGATGGAGAGTACTGACAACAAAATGTTATCTAATCTCATCTAGGGAAAAGTTTTCCCAACCCCTCTTAACTGTAATGCCTTCCTTCTCTTACTTACTTCCTATTTATCCAGTATATAGTTTATGTATATTTTGTTTGCTTGTTTTCTTTCTATTGGACTGAGATCTCCTCAAAGATTGAGACTGTCATTTGCTTCTTATCACATCCCCAGCACTTAGAACAGTACCTGTTGACTGGCTGAATGACAAAGGAAACTATCTGCTGCCAAGACTAAACATCAATTCAGTCTATATTCTACTTGTGACTAAGTCTTCTCTTCTGTTAAATATAGAGGTGCCTTGAATAGTGCTGATTACAAGGTAGAAGATAGAAAGGATGGCCAACCTGGAGGACAAAGATCTAGAGAAGACACAAAAGTTATGTTAAAGTATTTGAAGGGCTAAAAGGCTATAAAACTGCATACCCTTTGACTCAGCAGTGCCATTACTGGGTCTGTCTCCTAAGGAAATCATAAAAGATAGAAAAGGACACACGTGTGCAAAAATGTTTGTAGCAACTCTTTTTTGTGGTACCAAAGAATTGGAAAATGAATAGATGCTCATCAGTTGGGAATGGTCGAACATGTTAAGGTACAGGAAGGTAATGGAATATTAATGTTCTATAAAAATGATGAACAGGCTGATTTTAGAAAGGCCTGAAAAGATTTACATAAACTGATGCTGAGAGAAACAAGCAGAACCAGGAATACATTGTACACAATAACAGCAAGAATGTGCAATGATCAACTATGAAAGACTTGGTTCAGTGATCCAAAGCAATCCCAATAGACTTTGGACAGAAAATGGCATCTGCATCCAGAAAAACAACTAAGAAGACTATGTAAATCAACGCATGCTATGTTCACTTCTTTTTTTTCTGGTTTTTTTTTTTTTTCTCTCTCCCATGGTTTTTCCCTTTTGCTCTAATTTTTCCTCTACCACATGATTCATAAAGCAATGTGTGCTAAAAAGCTAATTAATTAAATAAATACTTAAAGGGCTGCCAAAAAGAAGAGGAATTGGGTTTGTTCTGCCTGGATGCCAAGAAAAGAACTAGGAGCAATGATTAAAAGTTGCAAATAAGAAAACGAGGTTTGATATAAGTGCTTCCTTAACAAGTAGAGCCATCCAAAAATAGAATGAATTACATATGAAGACAGTTTATTCCTGGTCATTACAGATCTTCAAGAAGGGGCTGGCTGACATATGAAAAGATGCTCCAAGTCATTATTAATCAGAGAAATGCAAATTAAGACAACTATGAGAGACCACTACATACCTGTCAGATTGGCTAGAATGACAGGGAAAGATAATGCTGAATGTTGGAGGGGATATGGGAAAACTGGGACACAGATACATTGTTGGTGGAATTGTGAATACATCCAGCCATTCTGAAGAGCGATTTGAAATTATGCTCAAAAAGTTATCAAACTGTACATACCCTTTGATCCAGCAGTGTTACTATTGGGCTTATATCCCAAAGAGATCTTAAAGAAAGGAAAGGAGTCTGTATGTGCAAGAATGTTTGCGGCAGCCCTGTTTGTAGTGGCTAGAAACTGGAAACTGAGTGGATGCCCATTAGTTGAAGAATGGCTGAATAAATTGTGGTATATGAATATTATAGAATATTATTGTTCTGTAAGAAATGACCAGCAGGATGATTTCAGAAAGGCCTGGAGGGACTTACATGAACCGATGCTGAGTGAAATGAGTAGGACCAGGAGATCATTATATACTTCAACAACAACACTATATGATGATCAATTCTGATGGACGTGGCCATCCTCAGCAATGAGATGAACCAAATCAGTTCCAATAGAGCAGTAATGAATTGAACCAGCTACACCCAGCGAAAGAACTCTGGGAGATGAGTATGGATCACTACATAGAATTCCCAATCCCTCTATTTTTGTCCACCTGCATTTTTTATTTCCTTCACAAGTTAATTGTATACTATTTCAAAGTCCGATTCTTTTTGTGCAGCAAAATAACTGTATGGACATCATACATATACTGTATTTAACATGTACTTTAACACAGAGGTCCTCAAACTTTTTAAATAGGGGACCAGTTCACTGTCCCTCAGACTGTTGGAGGGCCGGACTATAGTAAAAATAAAAACTTTGTTTTGTGGGTCTTTAAATAAAGAAACTTCATAGCCCTGGGTAAGGGTAAGGGAGTTAAACATCCTCAGCTGCCTCATCTGGCCTGGGTGTAGTCTGAGGACCCCTGCTTTAACATATTTAACATGTATTGGTCTACCTTCCATCTGCGGGAGGAGGTGGGGGGAAGGAGGGGAAAAGTTGGAACAAAAAGTTTTGCAATTGTCAATGCTGAAAAATTACTTATGTATATATCTTGTAAATAAAAAGTTATAATAAAAAAATAGAAAGAAAGAAAAAAAGGGGGGGGGCGCTGGCTGAGTGTACAAATGCTATAATGGGATCCTTGTGTAAGCATACATTGGACAAGATAGACTCTGAGGGTTCGCCCAACTCTGATATTCTGTGATTCATTTCAACTTATACTCAACTACTTCTTTCCCTAACTTTCATTGTCCTAAGTTTGTATTGTCTACTTTTCAGTTCTACTCTGTTTTATTTCTTTTTTAGTGTTCATTAACTCTTCCTTACTTTTCAACCACTCTAGGCTCTTGCCCATTTTTCTGAACAAATAGTAATAATTTCTTTCCTTTCATTTTATACCTTCTTTTATATAAATCAAAATCTGTGTCCATTTTCTATGAGGAATCCTTCCTCATTAACCTAATCAACTTTCAACCCTACTACAAAATTCTCAACTTTTGCCCTGGTTTTATAAATTTGTTTTAATTATAAGTACTTTCTGTTCCATTTTTCCTTTTAGATTCCCGAGACAAAAACTGTGTTTATTCTTCAGTACGGATAAAAATCATCTAATATATTACTTAGCACTATATATGTTCAGTTAATATGAGTTGAGTGATTCCCTTTGTATCTTCAAATTAATTTTATACCTGATTATCAATGTTCAACATCCTGAGTCATCTTCAATATTTCTTACTCCATGCCATTTTTGTGGATTATAATTTTAAGAGCCAGCTAAAATACTACCATTACAGATAAACAGAACAAGAAAGCCTTAAAATACTTATTAATATGAACATTTGAAAAATTATTGTAGTGGTAACTTCCCATTATCAAAATAGATATTATTGTAAATACTCAAATGCTTATTCCAGCTACAGCAGAATTAGATGTTGCTAATTTGTAAGCAAGTTGTAATTTCCTCACTGACTTTCTTGAAATCTTAAAACAAAACAACACATTGCCAAATTGCTACTAGGTTATTTTGGCAATTGGCACTCATACTTTTTGATAGTACAGTGAAATTCTCTGAATATCTGAGTCTTAAAACTATTTAAAAAATATTTCCTGATGGGATTTGGAGAACCTTAATTTAAAACTCAGGTATTAATATCAAGATTAGCTGGGTATATTTTGCATTATAAAGTACAGAGACACCAAGAAACAAACATCTGTAAAAAAAACAAAACAAAACAAAACAAAACAAAAATAAAAACAAAAACCACACACATACAACCCAAACTATCATACAACTAAATGTCAGAATTTTTCTGGGAAGTCAAGAAGAATTTTGAAAATCTCATAGTTGATGAAACAATTTCTAAAGGGATATATTCGATTACAGATTAATTTTTTTTCCCTGGATTTCAAACGAAACTCTCCAACTGCTTAATAAATATTTCAAACAGGATGACCTAAAGGAATCTTGAATCCAATGTATCCAAAATTGAACACATTATCTTTCCCGATAAATTCAACCCCCTTCTCAAACTCTCTATTACCCTTTTTTTTTTCCTATTGTTAAGGACACTATTATCCTTACATTCTCATAACTTCACAACCTCAGTGTTATCCCGACTCTTCAAATTCTCAACTTTAAATATACAAAAAAAGTTGACAAACCGTACTAATTCTATTTCCACAGTCTCTCTTGAATAAAATACTCTTCTCTCTCTCCTAATCTGGCCCTAACTAACCTAGCTAAACTAGACCCTCATTACTTCTCACCTAGACAACTGCAAGACTCCTAATTGATCTCCTGCCTCAAGGCTCCAACTCTTAACACTCCTACCTTTTAATATTACCTCCCCTTTCCAAACTATCCTTCAGATAGTTGCTAAGTGATTCCTTTAAAAATACAGGTGTAACCACATCAGTCTCTTGTTCAAATCAACAGTAATACAATATTTCTTTTCATGTCTTAAATATAGGGTTTTCTATTCTTCCAATTTGCTTCTCCAAAGTGGCTCCCTTTGGTTCTTCACACACAACTGATATTTCAATTGCATATATTCAGAGGGTTCTTGACCATATCTGATGTATGCTCCCATCTCACTTTTGTCTCTTTGAATCACTTCTTTTTTAAATACTATAGAATTATGATCATTACATTGATGACCATAAACAAAATAGGCTTTCTGAGAATGTAAACAAATTTTTTCTTAGTCATTTGGATTTTGAAATGATGAAAGAACATTCGATTAGAGAAGTTCTGAAGAGAGTGGATCAGTATTCTAAAGCAGACTCCAAAACAGGAGTTAGGAGTTAGATTAAAAGAATTAGTATACAATTAATAGATTTTATGAAGGGAAAGTGATAATTTAACTCTAGCAAAGGATGAATATTTGTAACCTCTCATATTAAAGAGGTGGTATATGGTAGGCTGGAAGAATGGCAGTCAGTCAAAAAAAACAGTAAGATTTTTTCAGAGTCACAAAATACAAGAGTAGAGAAAATATAGAATAGTAAACAGTTATCAGTATTTAATGCTGAAGTCTGAAGAAAATGGATATGTGCCAGACTGGATTGAAATTTGGCCATGTGGAAATGATTGCTTTTGCCAAGAAAATTTAAAAAGAGTAATAAAAATGGAAGCTATGTTATTAAAGAGGTCAAGAATAAAGATGTCCAAATAGAGGAGATAGATATATTTAGAATAGGCAGCTTATGCCTGGAGTGGAATGGAAAAAGAGAGATGAAGTAGTACCTACAAAGAATAGGTTGTAATAAGTCATGAACCTTTGTCTTTTTAAAATAATGAAGCAAAAAAGGCTTATAATTAAATGTCAAGAAAACCACTTTTTCTACTGCTTTAGAATGATGTTTCAAGTATTGTTATAGGAAGATAAATGTCTGGGTAATTTACATTGTCCATAGATTGTTCTAAATTAGAAGGATGAAATCTTATCAGTTTAAAAAAGAAAAAGTGACTTTAGCAAACTACTGATTAACATTTTGGCGAAATAATTCTGGAAGTACAAATTTGTGAGATTGGGAATAAAATTGGATGGGTTTTTTTATCTCAACTTAGGCTGGAAATGAAGTGGCTACTCATGATACCAATCCCTTTAGTGATCAACACAGACATTTTGACCTGCTTCATTTCCAATTTGGATCAATTCGCGGTTGGCTATATTAATGGTGGACTTAGTCTTAGTAGCTAATAACTCCCAAACTCAAACGATTCACCTTCTCTGTAGCAGGGATCACAGATATGTGCCACAATGTGTGGCAGCCATAATATTTTAGAAGATTGACATGTTTTTCTTGTTAAAATCTATTATTGATTTTAAACTATATAAAATTCAATAAATATCATGAAAGATGTTTGTGTTCAGGCATAAGATTTCTAAGTTGAAATAACATTTATGCATTGAAATGTCTCCTTAATCATTAATTCATGAAGCATATCCAAGAGCAGTATAATTAATTTATTGTTTCAAAAGTCTTTTTTTCAAACAATGTGCATATTAAATGCACATTATTTAGTGAATTGTACTATCATTTTATGAATGGAGGCTTTTCTGCACAAGACATTAAAATAAATGTTTTGATTTTTAAAAAAGAATCCCTTGTTTTTTTCAAAATTTTACCAGAGCAGTGCCTTATACATGAAGTCTTTCCTGATTCAATGCCTAATGTCCTCCCATCAATTTACCTTTTATTTTACATATGCTTATTTATCTTTGTATCACCAGTGCTTAGATTAATTTAGAAAGGGCTTAATAAATTTTTGTTGCTCAAAATCCAAAGTAAAAATGACAGGTATGAGAGTTGACTTCAAATGACTATAATAAAGAAATATCAAAATGACAATCTTTGGATGGGACGGGATATTTTGAAGTCATCTTTTACCTGTAAGATGGACTAAATTATTTTAAGATGAGATTATTAGAGCTCTTCAAAGAAGGTGATTATATACCTACTTCAGTAGCAAAATTCAATGTTAAACAATTTTTGGTACTTCTCTAAGGATCAACTGTTAGTTCATTCTCACTTCTTTCAAGTGAAAATCAAGAATGTATTTAGTTTTTTCTATTCAAAACAACAATTCAACCTTACTCAAGAGACATTTCTTTTGGGTAGAAGTCTAGACTGGAAGTCAAAAGCCCTGAGCTCTAACCTTGACCATGCCACTAACATGATGTGAGACTTGAGAGAAATCACTTCATCTTTCTGGACTTCAATTTGTTCAGTTGTAAAATGAAGAAGTTGAACTAGATTACCTCCAAAGTTCCATCCAGATCTAAGATTTTATTATTCTAAATAATATGAAAATGTCATTATTTCTATTGGCAACATTTCTTCTATAACAGAGCTAAAAATAAAATTTAAAAATTTCCAAGTGATTAGAACTCTTCTAAATGACAAAGAGTTATCAAGATGTAGTAGTGACATGAAGGTGACCATTTTATTTACTTTGGCGATAACACAAATGGGTAAGACAGTACAAATTTCACTTCCTCCTCACCTAGGACATTAAATGTTGAGTACAGGTACCTTGTCAAAATCGCAGTATCCAATTCCAGAAAATTGCATGAGAAGCTGCGAAAGCTCTGTTTATGTAATTTGCCATCTGGCCAAATATTAGCATTCAAGTAAAGGTTCTGGGTTAGAACCTTTGCCACAATGCCATCATATTAATCAAGATAAATCTATTTTGGACAACTGAAAGTTAAATGAAATATCAATGGATTTGATTCAAAAAATTGTCTAGCAACATATACTTAAACATAATAGCAAACCACACGCTTTTGAAATTATTTCTCATAATTTTTTCCTAAAATTAGTATAATGAAGGGAATATTAACTTTAAGAAAGAGATGATTTAAGGTGTTTTTGTATTTAATTTTCCTGAAATAGTCTACAATCTGTATATTCAATTTCAATATGATGATCTACAGATAATCTAGCCCCAATAATGCTTTAAAAAAAAAACCTCTACAATTTCAGCAAAATGACTTGAGTATTGGATATTCCTTTATACTTTATATCTTATATATATGTGTCTGACTGCATGTTTATATGTAAATGGAGAGGAGAGAGAAAAAAGAAAATTACTTTGTGAGACAAGAAAAAAATTCTAGTTGTTTACATTTGTGTCATTGAAATTGTTTCCTCCATTAAGAAATACCTCAATAGAAGTAGCACGCACACTCAAAAACAAAAAAATCCTCACACACCTAAAAATTAACTTCAAAATTTATATAATAGTAATTAAGCAGGGCAAAAGGAAATTCTTATATATCCTGTATCCCTTAATTTTCAGTATTTGTTCCAACCTTTCCCCTGACTAATGGAATTTTGCTTAGATAAATCAAAGGGGACAAGATAACTATAAATAAATGAATGATTGTCAAATGTAAGAGATTCATTAAACTTTTTCCTCTTTATTCCAAAGGAGAAAATTAGAATGAAAGGATGTCATGTCAAGTTAAACAGCACTTACTAAATTTTTAATATGTGTCAAGCACTCTGCTAAGTACAGGTGATAAAGAAAGACTAAAACTCTCCTTCTATGAGCTCACAATCTAATGGAAGAAAAGACATGTTAACATCTATGAACAAATGATACACAAACAGAATAAATTGGAGATAATCTCAGAAGAAAGACTTTTTGGAGAATGTACTGGGAAGACAACTGAATTGGCAGATTTCAGATAAATTAAGAAAAAAACATTGTAATAATAAGAGTAATTTAAAAAAAAAAAAAGAATAAGCTTTCTTTTGAAATAATGAGTTCCTTATCATTTAAGGGCTGAATGTACTTATTGAAAAAGTCACAAAAGGGATTCATACCTTGGTTAGAAGGTTGGACGAGGTGACCAAACTTGAGATTCTTTCCAAGTCTAAAAAAAAATTTTTTTTCAAAATGGGTTTTTAACTGTCATTTGTATAACTCCTATTCCTTTACATATGAATACGAGCATTGTACTTGTGTCTATTTCCTGTAAAGTGATTTTAACTGTTTTGGATCAAGAGTAATGAATCACTGCACACTCATTTCTTTCTTAGATTTACAAAAGAACCCTACCATGTTTTTTCTTGGCTGTTCTGAATAACATCTAAAACTTTCAAAGACATTAATTAATATCAGCACAGTAACTACAGAAAACTATAATAAAATCAACACTACCACTGGCTCCAGAAAGTATTATTATTATTATAGTCACCATCCCACTGTCTATCTAAATCTTTCCTTCTCTGATCATTACTCCCTATCAGTGGCTGTCTTATTTTTGTATTTATATTCCTAGTCCTTCAGAGTTTCTGATACATAGTAAGTAGTTAATAAATACTTTTTCATGTATTCATTTCTCCATCTATAAGAAAACAGTAACTAAGGATCATAAGCAAATGCATTAACATGCAATAATTTCAAAAATAAAAGAATATTCAATATAAGTATAAAGAATAAAAATAAAAGAAAGAGGTAGAGTGTAAATATATTTCTCTGCATTTCAGGTGAATTTTTCAAAAAGTAATTTCTATTTGCTCTAATCTGACATCAACTTTCTTTAATTGAATTAAAAAAAAAAGCTTTTACAAGTCTAAATAGACTCAACTAATCTGTCTTGCATTTACGTTTGAAAATTTAATTTCACAAATAAAATAAAAGATGAGGAGCCATGAAGAGACAATATTGTGAGATGGCAACCACGCCTTAAAAAGTGAGTACAATTTTAGACTGCATTAAGTGTCCAGAATGAGGTAGGTGATAGTTCATTCTATTTAGCTCAGGACAGACCACATTGGAGGTACTGCCTTCAGTTATAATTTCCACTATTAGAGAAAGACATGACTAGGAAAGGAGTTGAGAATGGTGATGGAATTGAAGACTGTGACAGATGATACTCAGTGAAAGAAAAAGATAATATTTAACTTTGGGATGAGTGAAGAATAGAATAAATGATAATTGTCTTCAAGTGTCAGAAGATCTATTAGGATAAAGAAGAATACTTTTACTGTTTGACCTGGGAAAATAAGGAGCAAGGCAGAATTAGGTTTAATATTTTAAAAATAAACATAAAAGAAATAACCAAGTATAGAATCAGTTACTGCAGAAATACTCAGGATGTATTCAACAAGCATTTCGTATTTACTGTATGTTAGGTACTGAGCTAAGTGTTTTGCCATGTAAAGGTAAAAATGAAGTAGTTCCTGTTCTCAAGAAACTAACATGCTGTTAAGGGACATAACCTATGCACAGATAAATAAAGACAAATTCTTTGTCAAGAAAATATAAAATGACTTCTAGAGAGAAGAATCTCTCTCTAGAACAGGTTGAACTTGGCATAGGAGGGAGTACTTGAGCTGTGCCTTTAAGGAACTGAGGAGTCTACAGAGTCAAAGTAATTAAACATATTGTAGCCATGGCAATTGCTCATGCAAACGACCAGTAGAGGAGAAAGGAACATCCTGTCCAGGCAATGGCAAAAAAGCCAGTTTGGCTAGAATGTTGAGTACGTGGAAGAGAGTAACACACTAAAACTGGAAACCCAGGCTTTTGTCAGATTTTGGAGGGCTTTAAATGCCAAACAAATAAATTTGTATTTTATCTCAGAAATAAGAGGCTTTAACAAAAAAGGAAAATGGCATAGTAAGAACTGAGCTTTAGGAATATCAAACAAAAAGCTGAGTGGAAACCAAACAGGAAGCAATTTAAAAGTACATGGGGTGAAGAGGGGCTGAATCAGGTTGGTGACTGTATAAGTTCAGGGGGAAAGTACAGAAAGGAGAGACTATGGAGATAAAATCAACAATATCTGACAACTGATTAGATATAAAGGGTAAGGATTAGAGAAATATAAATCAGAGATTACAGATCTGAGTGAATGGAAGGAAAGCTTTATACTCAATAGAAATAGGGAACCTAATAATAACAGAGGCAAATTTTAGGGTATGCAAGGAGCTGTGTGGAACTGTTCTGGACATATGGATTTTGAGATGCCTACATGGTAATACATTTAGAAATGTCTAATTTGCAATTGGTAATGTGGGAGTGGATTTAAGGGGGAAAAAATAGGTCTGTGTGTTTAGATCTAGTGTCATTTGCAAATAGACCAGGATTGAATCATTGGAAATCAATGAGATCACCAAGATATTAGTGTTATTAATGTATGACTATAATAAGTTTATTATGAACTTATTACAATTATTTCTTATGAGTTTTTAATAATTTCTTTAATTTCATATTCATTTACTGTAAATTCTTTAAAAATTTCTGACACTGATAATTAGGTTTTCTTTCTTAGTCAATTAGGTAAGGGCCGATGTCTTTTGGCTAGCTTTTTGCTTTTATTTTCCTTAAAAAGAAGTTCCTTGGTTTTAATTATGAATTAATTTAATGGATTTTTTTCTTCCAAATTTGTTCATTTTCAGAATTTGTATTTTAGTATTTATTTTTAAATTTTTGTGGGTTTCCTAGTTTTTTGTTGCATGTCCAATCCACAGATCCAATTCTTCTGATCTCTTTTGATGATGAAAATGTTTATAGATACAAATATTCCACCAAGGATTGGTATATTAGCTGGATCCCAAAAGTCAAATCAAATCACCAAAAGAACAACATATTATTAAATTTTGGTCTTAAAGTTAGCCTACTACCTTATTCCATATTATAGGTGAGCTCATCCCATTAAATTAAAAGTTATGAGTGTTAAATTTTTATTTCCTTCCATTCTATTCTCTAATATTTTTATTATTTTATTATGTCTTTGCTTCTTATATCTCCATCATTGAAAAAAGAAAAACAAAATTCCTGTTATAAACATGTTCAATCAAGTAAAACAAATTCTCATATTCAGTCCCCTCTTTACAAAGAAGAGAGCACCAAGAGAGGAGTTCACTCAGCGCCAGTGTTTTATATTTTATTCAATGGATAAAATCATATTTCCCTGAATGTCTTCTCCTCAACCCAATCCTATACACAGATTCTTATCAGTTCTTTTTTTAAAGTCTCTCTTAATAAGCTTTCCCTTAATTTTTCCTTCCCTCTTATTTTTCTCTCTTCCTTTCCCGCCTATTTCCAGGCTGGGTGAAATACATTTCTGAGCCCAACTCACTATATTGTATATTTATCCTACCCTCCTTGGACCAATTTACATGAAAGTAATGTTCACCTAAATTGGTCCAAGGAGGGTAGGATAAACATTACTTAGGTAATTCTGAGTACACCTTATATATGCTAAAGAAGTCACACTTCACCTTTTCTCTCCTTTTCTTCTTTGATTTATCTTTTCTTTTTGTTCTTTTTTTTTTTTTAAGAGCATTAAAGTATAACAAAACGAATACTATGAATTATGTATTATTTAACTCCTTCTACATACTTTGTGGTACTGGAAATTCCAAGCGTGATATAGAGATTCTCTTACATATATGACTTATTGACAACATCACCACATTTGAACCATTAAAAAAGTGCTGCTGTAAATAATCTCTTTAAATAAGCTAATTCCTGTTTACATATTAAGGCTTTCAAGATTGCTTGAAAAATAAAAGAAAATATCATGGTCAATGATCTCCCTCTACTCACAAATATTAGATGAAGTATGCTATATATAGCATAAAGATATATGATCAACAAAATTTCATTGTTTTAATAGAGAACATCTAGAAGTTGGAGATAGAGTCCATCTAAATGGCAAGGTCCTCCAAGTGCTCTAGTTTGTAGTTAATGCAGTGCTAGTTTCATTTAGGGTATACTGGGTACATTGCAAGGCCTCATAAACCATTCAAAAAAGTTTGTCTTGATTAATTATATAAGACAAAGTAGATAAAAAATATCTACTGTCCAGATTATTATAATATTCATTGGGATGGATAACTTACTTATGCATAAATATATCTATCAGGTTCAAACAAAGCAGACAGACAACAAGTGGAGCCCAGAACTGAAAACCAAGAGGAGAACAGTTATATCATGTTCAAGAAATAGCAATGACTACATGTTTTCCTCAGAAACAAAAGCTCTTCATTTTAGTACCAATAGTTACTATGATTAGGAGACATTTTTTAAAGTGTTTAAATAATTGAAAATAAATATACAAAAGGCAATGAAAGGGGTACATGGAGGCTATATGCAGGCTGCAATATATGATTAATGAGGAAGGGTCAAAGAAGAACAGAAGTTTAAAAATAAAAAAGCTTTTCAGGGAAATGTCTGCTGAAAAGACATGTTGAGTCTCAGAACTCCTTCTGAAGGCAAGGAAAGGATACACAAGGAAGAGGTAGACAGGGTTAGGATGGTTCGTTTATTAAATTATCCAAAGACATCACCCAGAGTCACACACACATGATTCAAAGCAATAGATGAGATGTGATCTGCATCACCGTAGGGAACAAACATACACAGATCCGACTGAGCACTGAATAATCTATCTGATTATAAAGATTTGATTTGCTATAAGAAAATGAAAGCCTGCCTATTTCATTCTCATATTTTTAAATCAAACATCAGCTATCCTCAATACATATCTATATCATTTACCTAAGATTTAATAAAAATTAGAAAGAAGATATAAATTGGTAATTATTAATGTCTCCTTAATCACTTTTTTGTGCAATTAATATTATTTTTTCCATCATTTAACATCTTCCCATTTCTGAAAAATTGATCTAATACTTTCAAAATTGAGTCACTTCTAACAGATTAATTTTGTTTACTCAGTTCTGTTCAGTTGACATTCATGACTTCATTATATTAATTAAGCATTATTTCAAATTCCTTATATAACTCACAAGGTACAAAAGTATTTCAGTTCCAAATGTGGTAGTGCTCTTGTGTCATTCATATCAAAAATAGATAACTAAAGAAATTCTAGCACATCTATTCTATTTTTCAGCTTTTGTTTTTTGTCCTTCCAATTTAATATATAAATACTTTTGGATATATTCAAACTGCCCTACTAAAGGACCTGATAAAAATTATCCAAAAATTAAGAAGTAATCCCCAAATACAAGATAATTACATTGTCATTCTTTATAAAATTACATATATATATTCTTTGTTTCCTATTGATTCTACTAACTTGGCAAACAATTTTTTATATTTCATGAATGATATCTTATGTATGTTGAAAATTTTACAAATACATTTTAAAAGAAAACTTTACCTGTTGGTCATCTGGAGTCCATATGCCACATGTAATCTGACTTTCCAAATTAATCTCTGATGACCAATGTCTTTGTCCACTGACAGAACCAACCAATACAAATCCATCTCGATATGAGATAAGAGCCTGAGTCCCATCATGACTCCATGTGAAATCACTGACCTTGAGATACACATTTTTTAAAAAAAGGTTAAAAATATATATCAATGGGAAATATTTCTGTAAAAACAAAAAAATGCTTATAACATACAGATTATGGTGAAAAGCTATTAATTTAGTGATGCCCAAATAATGCTTGTCAGAATTACTAAAATGTTCTCACAACAGGTTTTCCTTTAATGATGCTTCAGTCTTGCTCACAATACATAATTGCAAAAGATCAAAGATATTTAAAGATCTTCATCATCTGTCCCCTTCCAGTCTTTTTAATCTTAACACACTCCATAATCCACAAGATCTGTAACCACAAATGCACCTGGGGTGGAGGGTATAGATAAGATTAGGAGGAGGAAAATATTCCAAATTCCACCTGAATAGCTGCTAGTGCCAATGCCCGGGTCCCAGATAAGTTATAATCATCCAGAAAGATTTATTGCTGTCACAAGAGACATTCAGACCTTGCACAAGCACTGGAAGATATGGAAGAAGAAGTGTTATTGGGTGATAACGAATAAAGTGTACTGTATGTTTGTGGCATCAACAAGTCCTTCAATTAGTCACTGTAAGAGAGGGTGGAATCTCAGCCTATTTCCACACACTTAGATAATTAACATTTGGGGACATACTAAAACCTGGTAGGGCTATGGAATAAACTTTGTACATTGTAGCAATATAATAAGCTTTAAAATTAAGAGAAAGAATGGCTTAAGAAACTAATAAAAATATAATGGCATAGTAAAGGCATTCCTTACTAAAAACATTCAATATAGGTTATTAGATAAAATGCCATATTCTTGCTAATGTTGTGGAATGAAAACTGCCCCATAGACTTGTACATGCTCTGACACATGTTAAATGAGTATTAGCATGGCAATCAAATACATATGGAAGTTATCTTCTATACAAGTAAAGAGAAATACATGCAGGGCTGCTATAATGCTCGTTTTGAAATTGCAAATTTGTTCTAATATGATTGATATATTAAGAAATGATTTGACAATAATATGAATTTTTTGTTTGTTTTTCTGTGATTTTATCACCAAGAAGTATCAAGAGGAGAAGAGGAAACTATATCATTACACAATAAACTCACAAGCTGCAACTCTTTCCATATCTACTTCCACAAACAAACCATGTCTTTTTCAAGGTAAAGTGCCATATTTACTTCATATCTTTTGATGCAATAGGAACTGTGGGTTTCCAAGGACTAGTTTGCCCTTCCACTGCCCTATGATGGCAATTCCCTTGATCCTCCTAAATGAGGCATAGCAATCCAGGCTGAGCAACAGCTTCAAGCTGTAGACACTGCCATACTTAGTGTAGTATCTATATATTTCTTAACTATTTAATATGTATAAAAATGGTTCCATTTTTATTAGGTTCTTTCCTAATTCTTTTTCATGAGTCACTAATGAATTTTTTTAGTATTGTGCCCTAACTCCATTTTCCTTGATAAGCTTTGCGTTTTTTATTGTGCAGTTGTATACAGCACAATGATTTTTAGGAATGAGTATATCAAGTCATAGAAGTACTGGAAGAGGAAAACTAATAAATGGGAACAAGTGACAAGTATTCAGATTTATGGAAACTGTTATTGAAGACAGTGTTGTAAATCTTTGGTCAAAGAATAAGCTGTAAAGAAAGGCATAGAGCTTCTTCACATAAACACAAAAGATGTTACAAAAGACAAAAACCCTTTAAAAAAGGATCCCCAAAGTGGTATGCTAATAAGAATGCTCAGAAAATCTGAATTTAACAAGTAATTACAACTCAGAATGACTTCAGTTTTAAATAAATATGAAAACTTGGAGATTTCCCATGACAGCAATATAGCTGAAAAGTAAGTTGTGATTTTCTACCTTCTCTAGGTATGACTATGATGAGAAACAAAAAGCAAAATGCTAATAAATGGCTCAAGAATATTTCAACTGGCTTTTTTCACCATTCTTTTATCAGTAAGACTTTCTTACTCACCTGTGCTCCTCGATCATTCACCAGTTCTACAGACCATCTGCCTTCATACTGAATCCACACAAATATTCCTCCATCTGAATCACAGGTAGCCAATTTCTGGAATGGTTCATTCCACCTTACCAATACAACCTATAAAATAACCAACAAATGAAAACTTATTATTTCTATAATTTCTATATTATTTCTGGAGATCTCAATACACTAATAATCACACAACTTAAGTTAAAATAAAATGCTATGAACAAAAACAAAATATTGATTTGACATATGGGAGAAGTAGAAGAGATTAAGCACCTTTTTGATAAGATAAATTATTGTTAGTATAACCATTGAATTATAGTAGATTTTAAAGGCTTTTTGATAAATGCAACTACATAAAGAATAAAAATAAGCCAGAAATATATTCCATTGCTATAAAAACTTATGTTCCAATGGACATTGGCAATCAGAAAAGGCCCTAAATAAAAGACTTCAAATTTCTATCATATTACAATTGTGAAATTTCTTTCAGATTTTAACCTGTGCATTATATGCTCAATTAGAAAAAGAAAGGAGAAAACATCCTTTCTTCTCTAAAGAACATCTATCCTACTTTGGAATTTAAAATCATTCTATATCTTCACTAGTTATTTCTTTCCCACAAAAGGTTCAATGCCTAAGCATGGGTATTTGAACAATATAAACATGCAGCTGAAATGAATCATCTAAATTTAGAAATTAAAACAAAATATTAAAGCCATTAAACTTTCCAAATTACAATCTGAATAATTAAATCCTATTTATATGAAAAATTGTTTCTTAACACTCATCCAAAATAAACTAAAACAAGAGAAAAATTTGAGTCTGATTTTTACCCTAAATTAAGTATTCTTAAATTTCTGTGTGTGCTATCTCAGGGACCCATATGGTAATTTGGTTCCATACGCTTCACCAAATAGAACCTTTCTCAGAACATTTATAAATGCATAAAATAAAATTAAAAGGATTATAAAGGAAACCAGTTATATTGAAATACTGTGATCAATATAATAGAAAAGCAAATTCACTTACTTTTGATCTAATTGTTGCTATTTCATCAGTCTCCACAGCTAATGGAACACATAATAAATCCAATTTTGTCCCTCACAAAGAATTCTATGGGATGTTTGAGCCAAGTATTTATTATTCCAAAAGCCCCTCCCCACATACTTAAGTGATTTTATAAAAGAACTTTATTTCTATAATTCTTTCACTCAAGGACTTGCTAAGCCAAAACTTGCTGACTTTTATGCGAAGTCTTCTTCAAAGTAGACTCTAGGACTATAAACAATGTCAAATAGTCACCTGTCCCAAAAGAATTCAAAGAATTTTAAAAAGACTTCAAAAAAATCAAATGAGAGATTTAGAGGGCACAATTTTTTTAATCAAAGAAAAACAAAAAGATTATGAAAAGAAAGTCAACCAACTTGAGATTTAGAATCTCAAGGAAGAAAATGATTCCTTGAAATCAGCAAGAAGAAATCAGCGAAATTACAAAAAACTGAGCAACAATAAAATACAAAGAATGAAAAAATAGAAGATAATGGAAAACATTTCATAAGAAAAACAACTGATCTAGAAAACTGATCAAGAAAACATAAAAATATTCAGATTATCTGAAAGATACAATCAACCTATAAAAAGAATCTTGATATAATAATATAAGAAATGATTAAAGAAAATTGTCCTGGAGGATTAGAAGAAGAGAAGGAAATATAAATAGAAAAAATCCACCAATCATCATCTAAAATGGATACTATGAGGAAAATTTACAGGAATATCAAAGCCAAATTCTGAAATCCCAAGCTCAAGGAGAAAATATTACAAGTAACAAGAAAAAAAAATTCAAATATGGCAGAGCCACAATTAGAATCACACAAGACCTTGTAGCTGTCACAATAAAAGATCATAGGCCTTAAAACTCTATACTTCAAAGAGCAAAAGAACTGGAATTGCAGTCAAAAATATCAAACCCAATGAAGTTAAGCATAATCCTAAACAACAACAAAAAAAGATATTCAATGAATTGCCAGAATTTCAGGATTTTATTACAAAAAGACCTGAATGTAACAAAAATTTGACATATAAGATCTAAAAGAAATATAAGGTAAATATCAGAGACTAACAAGGGATTCAATAAGGATAAACTACTTATGTTTTATGTGGAAATATAAATCATATATTTAAGAACGTCATTAGCAAATGGGTAATTCAAAAAAAAAGATTAAATAGAGCTGAGTATAATCTGATTCTAAAATGTAAAACCATGTAGGAAAAGGTAAAAAGAATATTTATCTTATACAAAGGAGGTGCAAGAAGAAGAACTAACACAGAGGAATTAGTTGAAGAGAGGCCAAGTAGTTCTGGAACCTGACTCTCATCAGGAATGGATTAAAGAGGAAAGAATGCATACACATCTAGAAGGATATGAAAATCTTCTAAATTCAGAAAGAAAGAATACTCTAAGGCAGGGGTCCTCAAACTTTTTAAATAGGGGCCAGTTCACTGTCCCTCAAACTGTTGGAGGGCCGGACTATAGTAAAAACAAAAACTTTGTTTTGTGGACCTTTAAATAAAGAAATTTCATAGCCCTGGGTGAGGGGGATAAACATCTTCAGCTGATGCATCTGGCCCGCGGGCTGTAGTTTGAGGACCCCTGCAGGGATAGAGAGGGGAAAGAGAATAAGGTAAAGATTTTTAGAGGGAACTTTATTCACATTAGATACATTTAGAAAAAAATAAAGACTTTCTAAATATATAAAGAAATATCAAGGTGAGAGAATGAAGTAAAGGAGGGAGATAAAGGTGTGTAAATAAATGTAAATGAGATAAAAATGGAGTAACATATATATTTGAAAATTTATAAGAAGTCGTCTTTTTTTTTTATTATTATAGTAACTTTTTATTGACAGAACCCCTATAAGAAGTCTTCTAAACTGAGACAGAAACAAGAGGAAAGGGGGGAAAGGGTTGGGGAAGAGAATAAGAGAGATGGAGAGATGTTAAGTAACAGGAGAGCAAGGTAGCAAGTAGAAGTAAAGCAGAGGAGTCAGGAAAGATAGGGAATAAAGAGATACAGACAAACATAAAATAAAAGTAGAATTTATTAGGTAGTAGAATTAGGTAAAAAAAAAAAACATCAGGGATAGAAATCATAATCTCAGACAAAGTTAAAGTTTAAATAGTTTTGATCAAAAGAGAAAAACAGGGAAATTAAAGATGTATGTGCTAAATGAAGTGAGTAGAACCAGAAGAACAATGAACACAATAATAGCAAGATTATATAATAACCAACTATGATAGTCTTGGCTCTTCTCAGTAGTATATTGATCCAAGACAATTGACCCAAGATCGAAGACTTGAGATGGAAAATGCCATCTGTATCCAGAGAAAAATCTATAAAGACTGAATGTGGATTGAAGCATACTATTTTCTTTTCTTTTTTTTTTTTTATTCATGACCAAATCATTATTTTGCTGTACAAATAGAATCAGACTCTGAAATATTGTACAATTAGCTTGTGAAGGAAATCAAAAATGCAGGTGGGCAAAAATATAGGGATTGGGAATTCAATGTAATGGTCAGTCATCTCCCAGAGTTCTTTCGCTGGGCATAGCTGGTTCAGTTCATTATTGCTCCACTGGAAATGATTTGGTTGATCTCATTGCTGAGGATGGCCAAGTCCATCAGAACTGGTCATCATCTAGTATTATTGTTGAAGTATATAATGATCTCTTGGCCCTGCTCGTTTCACTCAACGTCAGGTCGTGTAAGTCTCTCCAGGCCTTTCTGAAATCATCCTGTTGGTCATTTCTAACAGAATAATAATATTCCATAATATTCATATACCACAATTTATTCAGCCATTCTCCAACTGATGGGTATCCACTCAGTTTCCAGTTTCTAGCCACTACAAAAAGGGCTGCCACAAACATTCATGCACATACAGGTCCCTTTCCCTTCTTTATGATCTCTTTGGGATATAATCCCAGTAGTAACACTGCTGGATCAAAGGGTATGCACAGTTTGATAACTTTTTGAGCATAGTTCCAAATTGCTCTCCAGAATGGTTGGATGTATTCACAGTTCCACCAACAATGTATTAGTGTCCCTGTTTTCCCACATCCCCTCCAACATTCCACATTATCTTTCCCTGTCATCTTAGCCAATCTGACAGGTGTGTAGTGGTATCTCAGAGTTGTCTTAATTTGCATTTCTTTAATTAATAATGACTTGGAGCATCTTTTCATATGGTTAGAAATAGTTTCAATTTCTTCATCTGAGAATTGTCTGTTCATATCCTTTGACCATTTATCAATTGGAGAATGGCTTGATTTTTTATAAATTAGAGTCAATTCTCTATATATTTTGGAAATGAGGCCTTTATCAGAACCTTTGACTGTAAAAATGTTTTCCCAGTTTATTGCTTTCCTTCTAATCTTGTCTGCATTAGTTTTGTTTGTACAAAACCTTTTCAGTTTGATATAGTCGAAATTTTCTATTTTGTGATCAGTAATGATCTCCAGTTCTTCTTTGGTCATAAATTCCTTCCCCTTCCACAGGTCTGAGAGGTAAACTATCCTGTGTTCTTCTAATTTATTTATAATCTCATTCTTTAGAAGCATACTATTTTCATCTTTCTTTGTTGTTTGCTTTTTCTTTCTCATGTTTTTCCCTTTTTTCTTTTTCCCTTTTGTTCTTTTCTTTCACAAAATATATTTTAAATGATTATACATGTATAATCTACATCACATTCCTTGCTGACTTGGAAAAGAGAAAGGTAAAGGAGGGAGGGAGAAAAAAAATTTGGAACACAACATTTTACAAAAATGAATATTGAAAACTATGTTTACATGCAATTGGAAAAAATACTATTGAATTCAAAAGAAAAAAGTGCACGGAGAAGAGTGTATCAGAGAATAAAAGAATGCAAATAAAAAATGGACAGCTCCGAATATAATATACAGCATTTATTATATAGGTTTTTGTGAAATGGAAGTTTATTTCTTTATATTTTGAATCCTCTCTTATGTTGAAAACATGGAAATGTTCCCCCCACTCCCCATTTTGTATTTAGGTTCTAAATAATTTTTTAATTAAAAAAAGAATAAATGAATGAAACTCTAATAGTAGTACTTTCTCTACTTTATCTTATCTCATTTGCTGCATTTCTATTAATCAGGGTTTTGTTTTCATTTTCTTAGCTTGTTTTTTAACTTGCCAATGTTAGAACAAACCAATGTTTAAAAATGACTACTCCATACTTTGCCCAACTTTATGCCAATAAATTTGACAACCTCAGTGAAATGGTAAAATACCCACAAAAATATAAATTGCCCAGATTAACAGAAGAGGAAATAAATTACATAAAAGCCCCATTTTAGAAAAAGAAATAGAAAAAGCTATAAATAAAGTCCTTAAGAAAAAAATCCCCAGGACCAGATGGATTTACATACATGTGAATTCTACCAAACATTTAAAGAACAATTAACTCCAATACTGTATAAACTACTTGGAAAAAATAGGGAATGAAGGACTTCTACCAAATTCCTTTTATGACATAGAGATGGTATTCATACCTAAACTAGGTAGGACGAAAACAGATAAAGAAAATTATAGACCAATTTCACTAATGAATATTGATGCAAAAATCAAATAAAATATTAGCAAAGAGATTATAGAAAATCATCCCCAGGCTAACACTCCAGAAGTGTTATACATCCAAGTAGGATTTATAACAGGATTGCAGGGCTGGTTCAATATTAGGAAAACTATTAACATAATTGACTATACCAATAATCAAATTAACAAAAATCATATGATTATCTCAATAGATGCAGAAAAAGCACTTGATAAAATTGAACATCCATTCCTATTAAAAACACTAGAGAGTATAGGAATAAATGGACTTTTCCTTGAAATAGTCAGTAGCATCTATTTAAAACCATCAGCAAGCATCATGTATAATGGGGATAAACTGGAACCATTCCTAAAATAAGATCAGGGGTGAAACAAATATACCCACTATCACCATTACTATTCAATATTGTATTAGAAATGCCAGCTTTGGCAATAAGAGAAGAAAAACTGATTAAAGGAATTAGACGAGGTAATGAGAAAACCAAATTATCACTCTTTGCAGATGATATGATGGTATACTTAGAGAACTCGAGAGAATCAACTAAAAAACTATTAGAAGCAATCCACAACTTTAACAAAGTTGCAGCATACAATATAAATTCACATAAATCTGATATCAGCATCCTTATACATCACTAACAAAACTACAAAACACTTTCCACACAAATAAAGTCAGATCTAAGCAACTGGAAAAATATCAAATGTTTGTGGATAGGTCAAGCGAATATTAAAAAGATGACAATACTCCCTAAACTAATCTATTTATTTAGTGTTATATCAATCAAACTCTCCAGAAACTATTTTTTCTAACCTAGAAAAAAATAACAACAAAATTCATCTGGAAGAATAAAAGGTCAAGACTTTCAGAGGAATTAATGAAGAGAAAAGCAAATGAAGGTAGCCTAGCTGTACCAGATCTAAAACTATATTATAAAGCAGCAATCATCAAAACCATTTGGTGCTGGCTAAGAAATAGAGAAGTTGATCAATGGAATAGGTTAGGTTCACAGAACAAAATAGTCAATGACTATAGCAAGTATTTGAAATGACTAGTATTTGAAAAACCCAAAACCCCCAGCTTTTGGAATAAGAATTCACTATTTGACAAAAACTGGTGGGAAATTTGGAAACCAGTATAGCATAAAGTAGGCACAGATCCATACCTAACACTATACACCAAGATCAGGTCGAAATGGGTCTAGATATGATGTAGATATAAAGAATGATATTATAAACAAATTAGAAGAACAAGGATAGTTTACCTCTCAGATTTGAGAAGGAAGAAAATTTGTGGCCAAAGAAGAATTAGAGATCATTATTGATCACAAAATTAACAATTTTGATTATATTAAGTTAAAAAGTTTCTATACAAACAAAACTAATGCAGACAAGATTAGAAGGGAAGAATAAACTAGGAAAACATCCAAAGGATCTGATAAAGGCCTCATTTCTAAAATATATATAGACTCAAACTTACAATTTGAGTCATTCAAGCCATTTTCTAATTGATAAATGGTCAAAGGATATGAACAATCTTCAGATGAAGAAATTGAAACTATTTGTAGTCACATGAAAAGGTGCTCCAAATTACTACTGATCAGAGAAATGCAAATTAAGACAACTCTGAGATACCGCTACATACCTGTCAGATTGGCTAAGATGACAGGAAATGATAATGACCAATGTTGGAGGGAATGTTGGAAAACTGGGACATTGATACATTGTTGGTGGACCTGTGAATGGATACAACCATTCTGGAGAGCAGTCTGGAACTATACTCAAAAAGTTATCAAACTTTGCATACCCTTTTATCCATACCCTTTTTAATATTCGCTTGACCTATCCATGATACTACTGGGCTTACATTCCAAGGAGATCTTAAAGAAAGGAAAGGGATCTGTATGTGCAAGAATGTTTGTGGCAGCCCTCTTTGTAGTGGCCAGGAAGTGGAACCTGAGTGGATGCCCATCAATTGGAGAATGGCTGAATAAGTTGTGGTATATGAATGCTATGGAATACTATTGTTCTGTAAGAAATGACCAGCAGGATGATTTCAGGGAGGCTTGGTTAAGACCTACATGAACTGATGCTGAGTGAAGTAAGCAAAACCAGATCATTGTGCATGGCAACAAGAAGACTATATGATGATCAATTCTGATGGACACGTCTCTCTTCAACAATGAGATGGTTCAATCCAGTTCCACTTTTTTAGTGATAAAGAAAGCCATCTACACTCAGAGAGAACCGTGGGAACTGAATGTGGATTACAACATAGCATTCTCACTCTTTCTGTTGTTATTTACTTGCATTTTGTTTTCTTTCTCAGTTTTTCTTTTTCTTCCTTCTTGACATGATTTTTCTTGTGCAACAAGATAACTGTATAAATATGTGTGTATGTGTATATATACACACATATAGTCCAATACATGTTAAATATGTTAAAATACATGTTAAACCCAGTATACACACACACACATATAGATGTATAGATATAGATATAGTTATCTTGCTTAACATGTATTTTAACTTATTTAACATGTATTGGACTACCTGCCAACTAGGGGATGGGTTGGGGGGAAGGAGGGGAAATTTTGGAAGAAAATTGCAAAAGCAAAGGTCACTGTTAGAAAAATTACTCATGCATATGTTTTGTAAATAAAAAGCTTTAATTTTAAAAAATGACTACATTGTTAGTGGAGCTGTGAATGGATCTAACCATTCTGGAGAGCAATTTGGAATTATGCTCAAAAAGTTGTCAAACTGCGCATACCCTTTAAATCCAGCAGTGTTACTACTGGGCTTATATCCCAAAGAGATATTAAAGAAAGGGACCTGTATGTGCAAGAATGTTTGTAGCAGCCATTTCTGTAGTGGCCAGAAACTGCAAATTGCAACGATTCCCATCATTTAGAGAATGACTAAGTAAATTATGCCCGTGCATATGTTTTGTCAATAAAAAGCTTTAATAAAATTTTTTTTTTAAATGGTTACTCCAAATAGCCAGGTAGTATTTCAGTTAGTTATACAAATTTTTCAACATGGTGAGAAATCAAACATTCTAAAGCAGATTGTCTAGTTCAATTTTTCAAAAAAAATTAGGATTTGTGCCAGCTTAATTAGTCAGCAGGAATTTTTGGTATCTACTATGTTCCAGGCACTATGCTAATCTCTGGTGATTCACATACAAAGAAAGGCAAACAATAGTCCCTGCTCTCAAGAAACTCACAGTCTAATGGGGCAGACAACATGCAAACAGCTATGTATAAATAAGATATATGCAAGGTAAATAAGAAATATTCATCAAAAGAAAGATGGAAACATTAAGGACAATGCCAATATTAACAAAAGCCAAAAAAAGCCTTCTTGGAGAAGCTGAGAGTTTGGCTAAGATTTGAAGGAAGTTAGGAGGCACAGCAAGGAAACCTGTCATTGGATTGTACACCATACCTTATACTGTCTTCCAAGGTATAAAAAGACTAGAAAGTTAGGGAGGAGCCAGCTTAAAGTCAATGTCAAACGTCCAACAGGATTGTATAATTATTATATATTTGGGCAACAGAAGTCCCTAGTGTTGACTGAATTGGGGGGTAGGAAATGACAATGACAGACTTGAACTTTAGGATGATTAATTATATAGCTGCATGAGGTAAGAACTGAGAGGGAAGAGATTTGGGGCAAGGGGACCAACTAGTAAGCTACTACAATAGGCTTGAGGGGATCAAAGTTTGCATCAGGGTAGTGTGTGAGAAGAGAAGAATTAGATGTTAAAAAGTACATTACAAAAGTAGAGGCAAAAGGACATTAAACAACTGGATGGTGGTACAGGGTCAGGGGGCAAGTGTGAAAGTGCAGTCAAGAATTACATTCATCCTTCCCAGCCTGTATGACTTCGGAAGATGGTATTACCCACTACAGAAATAAGGAATTTAGGAAGAAGAGAAGAGTACAGGGAGAAAGATAAATTCAGTTTTAGACCTATTAAATTAATGATATCTAGGAGATAACTAGTTTGAAATGTCTAATGGGCAATTGGAGATAGAAAACTTGAAGTCAGAAGAGAAATTAGGATTAAACAAATCAGAAAATGAGTTGTAAAGAGATAATAATTGAATTTGTGGAAACTGATGAGATTACCAAGTCAAAATAAAAAAAAAATGGAGGAAAAAAGAAATGAGGGTCCATTTCTTGAGAGATATCCATAACTCATGGGCATGATCTGAATGAAAAATCCAGCAAAAGAGACTGAGAAAAAATGGTCAATAAGGTTAGAGGAGAGCCAGAGGAGAACTGTTCTTGGGTAGCATCCAAGTCCTCTCAAATAAAGCTCCTAAATTGACCAATCACAATCTAGTCCTTAGCTAGACCACAAAACCACAAAGGGACTCTTACCTTAAAACCTGCACAACACTTACTCTAGTTTAACTTATATAAACCTTAGAAATTATTTGCATATAATCTGCATTGTGGTTTAGCTCCCCATGTTGGGAAATCCAAGTGCATTTTGGAGCACTGCATGCAGGATTCATTCTTCATCCTTTGTTAACATGCCTAAGATTACCTCATCTTCCTGCCAGCACAGCAGTTTTCCTATATTAAAAACTCTACCCCTATCCAGCAAGTGTGCAGCTTTATTAAGGAGAGAAGTCTTCTGGGTGCGTTACCCCAAATAAATCCCTTGATTTGGAAGCTATCTGGACCTGAATTCTTTCAGGAACACCATGAATTACACCTGTTACCTCAACATCATGAAAGCACAGAGAGAAAATAGTAGAAAGAGAAATAGACAATTGACAATGCGAAAATCTATTGAGAGATTAAGGATGAAGATGGAGAAAAAGCCAGTAGATTTGGCAATTCAGAGACTATTGAGAAGAACAATTTTCGTTAAAGGATAACTATAAAGTTAATATGAGAATGAGAAGCAAAGGAAGTGGAGACATCACTTGCAGACCATCTTTGCGCAGAGTTCCTCCGTTAAAAAAACATTAAAATATCTGGTTCTTAGAAACCGGAGAAACTCATGTTTCAAATAACTATTTCACAAAGAATACAGGGACTGGTGAATTCCTTTAAGAATGCAGAAATCAAATGGAACTTTCTAAGAAAAGTAGTTTTGAAGGAAACATTGAAAAATATTTTAATGTGACATATTTTCACTGTGGAACCAGGAAGGTAATGATGTTTTATCACTGATCCATGAAGATCTACAAAGAATCTGTGAAGACAAATGAGAAGGTCCTTCTTCCTTGTTGGAACCATGTTAGCTAGAGTTATAAGAATTCAATGAAGAAAATGTTGAGGAACTAGTTGGCAAAGTATTCTAAAAAAAACTATTTCCTATGATTACTAACACAAAAGGAAAAAAAGATTACTCTTTAGGATCAATATTAGAAACATTCTTAGAAGCCTTTAATCAATATCTGAAGTGAACAGAAAAGCTGAGTTTCTACAAGTGAAGAGGAATTAATTAATTGGAGAGTTTGATGATGTGGGCTCAGAGATTGGTAATTGTCAAAATCTTGTAAATAGTTTGCATGTTTGTGTCTACACAAACACATAAAAAATAAATTTTTATATGTAGACAGAGACAGACAATAATCATAAAATAAATATTTACTGCTAAAAAGACAGTAATTAATTGGAATAGAGACTTGATAATTTATGAAAAAAATTACAATTTTATTCATTTAAAGCATCTCAAAATACTTCTTGATCAATAAAACACATTGGAAGATAAAAATAAATAAAAAGTAAATGACTTGTTGAGACTGAGTGACATACAAAGTAAAGATGATGACACAGATTCTATATGTAACTCCACTTTTATTTTACTTTCACAGCTAAGTGGCACAGAGCAAAACTGCTCTGTTAAGTTCAAATCCAGCCTCAGATACTTACTGTGTGATACTGGGCAAGTCACTTAACCATTGTTTATCTCAGTTTCCTCATCTATAAAATGGATATAATAATAGCACCTAGATCCCCAGGCTGTTGTGAGGATCAAATGAGATAATAATTGTAAAGCACTTAGCATGGTACCTGGAACATATAGTAAATGTGATATAAATATTAACTCTCATTAGTATTATTTCCATGTATAATCTTGATTCCAATGTGTCACTTCAAATATTAAAGATTTTGTTTAGATTTTTTTTTTATTATTTAAGAATACTGGTTAGGGAAAGGATACTTATGCATCCCCCAAAATATGAGTAAGTAATGAATTAAGTAAGTAATTTCCATAATGAAAACCATTTAAGTATTACTGTATAGCATCACAAAATTGAAAGTTTATATGGATAGCAATACAGCACAGTGTCTAGCACATAATAAGATGTTAACAAACAAGTTTTCATTTATTTATTGAAACATTTCTGGGAAGGTTAATGTAATCAGTCCCAAAACTATATTTGCCCAAAACTAGGACATACTTCAAAGCTTTCCTCACCTGATGACAGCAACTTAGCACTGGATTTAAACTCAATTGAGTGAAAAATTTATTTAAGAATACCTTGAAAGCAATAATTCAGGTAACTACAAAAAAGTCATCATTTATGAAATAAACAAAAAACATCTTTATTAAACATTTATTATAGGATGCTAGATACTAAATGCTAGAGTCTCTGTCCAGAAAAATCTCACAGTCAACCAAAAGGCAATATGTAAATAAGTACATATATATATATATATATGGTAAAAGAAAAATAACTTCAGAGGGAAGGCACCAGCAGTGATAGAGAATGGGAAAGGTCTCCTCCACAAGGTAGGATTTGAACTGGATCTTCAGGGAAACCAAAAAATAGAGGAATGGAAGAAAAGTACTGAGAAATAGCAACTGAAAAAGGCAAAGAAATCAGAGTACAAAGAATAGCAAGAAGGCTTGTAAGATTAGATCATAGTATATAGGGAGGAAAGTAAAGTGTAAAACCAAAAAAATAGGAAAGATCCAGGTAGTGAAAGGCTTTAACCAAACAAGATTCTTTTATTTGATCCTTGAATTAAAAGGGTACCAGAGGTAGTGCATATGATATGGCCAGGACTACACCTAGGAAAATGACACTAGCAGAAGAGCAGAGGCCTGGACTTGGGGAGACTTGAGACAAGGAAACTAACCATAAGCTTACTGTGGTAGCCTGGGCATGAGGTGAAAAGCACCTGCACCAGGTTAGGTAATGGTTACATAAGTAGAAAGAAGTGAACAGACATGTTCTCCATACTCCACTACTCCATAGTAGAACAGATGAAACTTGGCAATAGAATGGCGAGGTGCAGTGAGTGTGACCGAAGAACAGAGAAGATCTAAGTTTCCAATCTATATAACTAGGAAGTGGTGGTAACACTTCAAAAGAAGTTAGAAAACAGGAAGAAGATTGGGTTTGGACTGAAAAATAATGGGTTCTGTTTTGGACACCTCGAGTTTGGCTCAAGATTAGGAAAGAGATTAGGAGTGGACATCTGAGAACTATATGCAAGCATATGAAAACTAAACACCTGGGATCTGATGAGATAAGCAAAATGGTAAAGAGGGATATGAAAAGAAAATCAAGGACAATTTAGTATACCTATAGTTAGTGGGAATAACCTGGAGCAAGATGCAGGGGACAGAAAGATGGAAGCTGCCAAGAGATTTTAGGCCAGCACTTCCTGGCTCTGGACATTGCCATAAGGAGGGGTTCTCAACAACTTCTCAGTTAAGAAGCTTATCACCACAAGGTAGTTACTAAAATAAACGATCTAAGAAAATCTAAGTGAAACCCTAGTCTGATCAGGCATCTAAGGTTCTCAAGACAATGAGGGAGAAATGAAAGTGAAAATAATCTGTTCAACAGTCCAACAAAGTATTTCATACTTTGTGTCTTACAATACATATCAATCTTTCAGAACAATATAAAAGAGACTTCACAGTTTCATGTTTTAAATATGTCAATGAATTCCCAACATGCTTTGGTGTTTTAAAGATCTGTTTTATGATGAAGAAAATGGCTATTCTATATCCAGGAGAAAAAGACAGAAAAAAATGGAAGGAAAGGAAGGTAGGAAAAGATAATTATAAAAGAACAGTATCAAACTATAAAACACTTTGTATTTATAATTCAGTAGATGAAAAACTGATATGAAGGAAGATAAATTCTTCAAAACTTTATGTCTAACTATCTATACAACTTATATTACTTGACAAAAGGAGACTCCATGTTAGGATAATACTAAAAACCCAGGCAAAAGCTAAAGGTGACTTTAATTCTTTCCTTTAATACTGCTCTGAGGACCAACCTAGAGCATAGCATGTCCCATAAGAGGAAGCATTTTAAACTTCATCCAAAAGTTGAATACTTCCTTTGGTTCATTTGTGTCTTTTGATTCTCCAATGCTTCTCATTGATATATTGTTACCTTTGTATCTCCCATATTAGTCGACATCATCTAGGTACCATCTCTTACTCAGGAAACAGAATATAATTTATTTCTTGAGTACTTCTGAAAAGAACAGGATTCCACTAGACTTACCCTGGAGAAGGCTGAAATGAATGGGCATCAGTCCCTCTATGTTTTCTCCATTCCATTACCAATCAGTTCTTCATTGGAAAAGTGGCTAGCAGAGTGCCTTCGTTCATAGTTAAATAGGTTCTTAATAAAATGTTTGGGAATGAAATAGTGAGTGTAGGGAAAGGGATCAAACACAAATCAGAAAAATATAGAAATGTATTGTTTTTGATCAAGCCATTCTCCAACTGATAAATGGTCAGAAATTGAAACTATTTCTAGTCATATGAAAAGGAGCCCCAAATCACTACTGAGTAGAAAAATGCAAATTAAGACAACTCTGAGATACCACTACACACTTCTCAGATTGGCGAGGATGACAGGAAAAAATAATGATGGGTAATTTTTCAGCATTGACCCTTGCCAAACATTTTTGTTCCAAATTTTCCCCTCCTTCCCTAGAAAATGCCATCAGTAACCAGAGAGAGAACTATAGATATTGAATGTAAATCAACATATGCTATGTTCACTTCTTTTTTCTGGGTTTTTTTCTTTTGTCATGGTTTTTCCCTTTTGTTCTGATTTTTCTCTCCCAACATGACTCATTAAGAAATGTGTATTTAAAAAGTTAATGTACATGTATAAACAGAAAAAAATAAACCAATTAATAAAAAATGAAAAAATAAAAATAAAAACAGAGAACTCCAAGTGTCCAAACTCCTTTTATGAATGTGAACAAATATACAACTTTATATAGTCTTAGAGAATTGTTTTTGGCATTGAGATATATGAGAAGATAACTTTGATTTAATAGGGTGATACGATTAATATTAGTCTGGCCTTTTGAGATAACTAGATTCCTCAGTGGACAAAGCACTGGGCCTGGATTCAGGAAGACCTAAATTCAAATCTGGCTTCAGCCCTGTAAAAAACAATAAACAGTTATGTTCCCATAGTAGAGGAAAATCAATAGTCTGGAACTTGAAACAGTCCAGAAGAGGAGAGAAGGGAAGTTTCTGAAACCAGTTGAAACCAGGTAAAACTGAACAGAATTAGTTGTGTAATGAAAAAGCTAAAAGTAGGACAAATACCCTATTTTAGCTGGAGTACACAGGCTTAATTCTTTCATAAATATTAACTTCTCCTCCCCCAGAAAGAGCTAAAAGCTCATTATAATGGTCATATAATGTATATAGTGGGAGGGGGGACATATTAAAGAGTGTATGTTGTAGGAGGATCCGGAAAGAATGTTAACTTCATCACCCCAGCCATTGGGAAGATGGGAGAAGGACTTTGCAGCCAGGAGAAATAATAAAAGACTCTGATCTTGCCTCTGTAAAGTGTATGAGAGCTCATTTTGAATGTCACACCCTTTTCCTGCAGGAATGTATTAAAAGTTTAAATCTTATTTTTGTTTCCAACAGACTCGCCAGCTGTTTGACTTTGGACAAGTCACTTAAACTTTCTTTGACTTAATCCACTGAAGAAGGAAATGGCAAACCACCCCATATCTTTGCTTAAAAAAAAAAAAAACCTCACACAGGATCATGAATAGTATGACATGACTGAACTATACCACCATATACATATAAATATGTGTGTATATCTATATTTATATATATATATATATATATATGTTCAAACTATAAAAATATCACATGTGCATAATTCTATAGATAGGGGAAAAACAGACACACTTGCACATATATATCAGTATGTATATGTGTGTTTTTACATATATACTGAACTTTATTCCTGTTCTAGAAACACTATCCCCCACAGGACTTAATAGGAGGTGACACTCAATTTTGTGGTCAGTTTCCACCTAGAATTTATCTTATCAGTCAGTCTATTCCCTGCTGAGCAAAAACACCCTAACGTTCTAAAATTATATCAACTATTAGAAGCTAACAATGATCAAGTGCTACAAAAAACCTGCAGCCATACTACTTCCAGCTGTGTTCAGATCAGATCACAGAATTAAAAGTAGGTGCAGGCAATTTTTCATAGATTTTGAAAGTTTGCTTAAGAGAAAACCAAATATATACAATACATGTAGATAAAAAAGAAAGAAAGAAAAAAAGTCCCTGAGACCACTTTTAACCGTTTTAATTAGAACTATTTAAAAAGCTGTTAAATAGAAATAGATCCCTTAGGCATTTTTCCTATCATTTGAAAGATATATTTCAACACAATATATCTCTTTTTATGTATCCATTAATACAGAACTTTTGTTCTGTTTTGTACCAATGAAGGATCAATTCTCCAAAGCTTTGCACTAGGCCTTCTCCCCTTCTCGCTAAACTCTCTCCCTTGATAGTCTTATCAGCTTCACTGGATTCAGTCTTTTAAACTGATGACTCCCAAAGACTGATGTCCAGCTCTAATCTCTTTTTAAATTCTTCATCACTGGCCAAGTCTAAAAAAATCTCCACTTGGAAGTCTCACAAGTACTTCAAATCAGTAATTTTAAATTAGACTCCATCATCCTCATTAAATCTACACCATCTCTAGGGTAGAAAAATACACACAGGATTGAACTTGGAATCAGGAAGATCGGAATTCAAATAATACCTCAGATACTTACTAATTGTGTGAGCCTGGACCATTTAACCCTTCTATCTCAGTTTCATCATTTGTAAAATGGGGACAAAATCATAGAACCTGCCAGATAGCATAAGGATCAACTTTTAAAAGGGAATATGCACTTATGTTTTTAAAGCACTACAAATTTTATGTGCCATATAAACACAATCTATATTATCACCACCACTATCATCATTATTTCTTTTGAAGATAAAATTTTATCAGTTTCTAATGTTGAGTCATTTGACATTGACAAGAATTTTCACAAGAAATTTCTTTTCTGGGCCTTTAAAAGATGTGGCAGTAGCATCTGAAGGAACAAGTATCAATGTACATCTTCCTGAGATGATTGCTATAGACACTGGGCTAAAAGTACTGTTTTTCCCAAGACTCTACTCATGATGGAATTCTTTGACTACTCCACTTCTCACTCTCAGGAACCTCTTCACTGCTAAATCTCATGAGACAAATTGCAGGATACAATCAGCCTAGTTACTTATAATTCATGAGCATCCTCTGATCAGAGGGTGGAATCAAGAATCACTTCAATGTCCACATAAGGGGGAACACAAGTCAGATACCTATTTCCTTATTCCCTCATTTGGCTATACTCATTTTGGACTTTAACTTCTTCACAATGCCCTCTTTGTCTTTTCAGTTTATTGTGTTATCTTTAGATTGTAACTTATCATTAAGTTATAAGTTCCTTGAAGAGAGGAACTGCTTTTCTTTTTTCATATTTGCCCCTCCGGTGCTTAACACAGTGCTTAACAAGCAGAAGGTACTTAAGAAGGTACTTAAGGAAAATGATTTTAAAAGGTAGGGATGAAGAAAAAATAGTAATTCCAGACCTTAAACTATTTTATAAAGTAGTAGGTACCAACACCTTTTGGTAATGGTTTTAAAATAGATTAGTATCAGTGGAACAATCTAGAAAATAAATAATTGTATAATTCAATAAGCCAGTATTCAATGAACTACGCAAAATAAATTACTTAGGAAAGCTAATACATCACACATTTCTTTCTATACTCTTACCTCTTTTCTTTCATTTTCCTTCCCATTCTGTATAATGGTTCTATAAAAATCATTTATAGGCCCCACCTAAAAAATGGGTTATGAGGTTTAATTTCTTATACAGGCCCTTTACCTCACATCTTTATTTCTGTTAGTCTAGTTTATCTGCGGTCCATTTTTCACTCGTGTCATATTTGCTCATGTTATCTCCTATTTAATAAATTCCATAGGCTCGCTATTAGTTCCAGTATCAAATATAAAGTCTTTGGTCTCATTTTTAACCATTCTTCATAATCTAGCTCCTTCCTACCTCTTCAGTCCTCTTATACTTAACTGCCTGTTAGAATTCAGAAATAATTGTTCCTAGCACATGACACTCAAGTCTGGATTCTGTATATTTCTACAGAATTTCCTCTTTGCTTGGATTTTACTTGCTCCTTATCTTCAACCCCTGGATATCTTCAGTTCCCTTCAGGTTCTGGCTAAAATTCCACCTAATGCAAAAAGTTTTTCACATTCTTACTGCTAATCTTAGTATTTTCCCTTTAAGACTCTCTCCAATTTATGCTGTTTTTATCTCTTTTTGTACATTTTTCTTTGTATGTTACTTTGAGATCAAGCTTTGATTTTTGCCTTTCTTTGTATCTCTAGTGCTTAATACAGTACCTGGCACATAACATGCTTGTAACTTAATGTGGTTTTTCACCATGTTCATCTTTCTTGACATCACTGAAGTCTTTGACTTGATTTTTTTTTTTTTTTTTAGGATTTTATGACACTACTCTCTACTGATTGTCCTCCTTTTCCTCTGACTATGGCTTCTCAAGCCTTGTTGCTGTATCTTCATCTAGTTCATACTTGGTTACCATGAATGTCCCCAAAAATCTCTTTTTTTCCTCCATTGATTCAATATCATCTTTCTGTGGATGGTTCTCAGATCTATTTATCTAGTTCTAACCATTCATGACCTCTAGTTTCACCAAAATCTCCAAATATCTATTGGACACCTCAAACTTTATATCCCCATAGGTATGTCATTCCCCTACTCAATGAACTCTGGTGGTTCCCTATTGCTTCCAGAATAAAATAAAAATTCTCTTCCGCTTTTAAAGTTCTTCTTGCTATACCTTACAAAGGATATTTCATCTCTGGGCTCCATATTTTCATTGGCTGTCCCCTACGTCTTGAGTATTCTTTCCCCTTATATCTTACCTCCTAGTTTCCTTCAAGTCTCAGTCAAAATGTCATTTTTTCCAGTCCCCATTAATTGGTAGTTCCTTTACTTTGAGATTATCTCCATTTTATTATATAGAATACACACACATATATAGTTTGTACATAGTTATTTGCATGTTGTCTCCCCCATTTCAATTTTATTGAGAGCAGTGCTTTTTTCTCCATTCTAGAGTACCTGGAACATAAAGACTTGGACTTTGGAGTCAAAATGTCTAACTCTAATCTTCACAGTGAGGCGCTCGGCCTCAGGCAATAGAACTTTCACAGCTGACTGTGCTTCCCTGGGCAAGGACCCTTCCATTCCCTTCAGGACTATTCACTGCTCAGCTGCTAATACTCACAGCCCCAGGGCGGGTTTAGGCTTGGGGTAGTAAAACTTTCACTGCTAAGAGTCTAGCCCTAGGGGAGTCGTTAACGTGTACAGAGAGGTTCTTTGCAGGGCATTTCTGCAGCTCTGCAGTGCAGGCCTGAATTACTTCCAGGGGAACTCTTTCCCAGAGCACTCCCGTACCTCCCTGCTCTTTGTAGACGGTTGGCAGGACAGTTATCCTTGCTCTGCAGAAGAAGCTGGTAACCTCCTGGCCCTGAAGGCAGACCCTACAGGTTTCAACAAAATGAGTAAAAAAAATCAAAAAGATGATCGATAGCTTCTATACAGAAATAGAGCAGCTTTTCAACCCCGAAGAGACTAATAGCAGACAGTCTCCAGACAATTTTTGGTCTCTAACACAAAAGGCTTTCCTAGAGGAGACTATTCAAAACCTTAAAAGAGAACTAGAAGAAAAATGGGGAAAGGAAAGAGAAGCTATGCAAGAGAGCAGCAACTTCCTGAAGTGTGAATTGGAAAAGGTAAAAAAAACTCCCAAGAAGTGCAGGGAAACAGAATTTATGAATTGGAAAAGGTTAAGAATTCCCAAGAAAGTAGGATTTGTGAATTGGAAAAAGAAAATAATTCACTAAAAAAAAATTAGTGAAACGGAAAAAAATTCCATGGAGCAAAACAACTCATTTAAAAATTCAATTGGACATAAAGAAAAAGAAGTTAAAAAAAAAAAAAAAAAACTAATGAAGAAAATAACTCATTAAAAATCAGAACTGACAAATAGAAATGACTGATTCATTGAAACATCAGGAATCAGTCAAGCAAAACCAAAAAAATGAGAGATTAGAAAAAAAATGTCAAATATTTACACTTGGAAAAACAATAGGCCTGGAAAATAGATCTAGGAGAGAGAACCTGAGGATCATTGGACTACCCGAAAATTATGATGAAAAAAAAGAGCCTAGATACTATTTTACAGGAAATCATCAAAGAGAACTGCCCAGAAGTAATAGAACCAGAAGGTAAAGTAGCCATTGAAAGAATTCATCAAACACCTTCTAAAAAAGACCCTAAAATAAAAACTCGAAGAAATATTGTGGCCAAATTTCAAAACTATCAGACTAAAGAAAAAATATTACAAGCAGCCAGGAAAAAACAACTCAAATACCGAGATGCCATAATAAGGGTCACTCAAGATCTGGCTGCCTCAAAATTAAAGGATCAAAGGGCCTGGAATTTGATATTCCAAAAGGCAAAAGAACTTGGATTGCAGCAAAGAATAAACTACCAAGGTAAGCTGGGCATTTTTTTCCATAGAAGAAGATGGACTTTTAATGAAACAGGAATTCCATTTGTTTCTAAGGAAAAAGCCAGAGTTAAACAAAAAATTTAGTCTCCAACCATAGGACTCAAGAGAAGCAGAAAAAGGTAAAAGGAACTCTTGAGAACTGTATTTCTGTTGTGGATATACAAAAAAACCACATGTATAATTTGATTTTACTGATATACCATAAAAAAGAGAAGTAGAAATTGAAAGGGGATAGTGTCAGAAAAAGGGAAAAGGGGAGCTAAAAAGAGGGAAACTACATCCCACAATGAGGCAAAGGAAACTTATCATAACTGAGGGAACTTGGAAAGGGAGAGGAACATTGTGTGAATCTTACTCTCATCAGAGCTGGCTCAAAGAAAAAATAATTGACATTTATTTGACAGAGAATCTTCTCTCACCTCATTAAAAAGTAGGAGAGAAAAAGGGAAAAGGAAAAAGAGTAATAAGGGAAGGATACAAAAAAGGGAAAGGGATTCAAAGGGAGGAGGGAGGGATACTAAAGAAGGTGAGCTGTGTGACACAAGTGGGGCTCATAAGTTTAATACTAGGGAAGGGGGGGGAAGGGGGTGAAAGAAAAAGAAAAGCAAAATCCGGGGATATTATGATGGCAGGAAATACAGAATTAGTAATTTTAATCACAAATGTGAATGGGATGAACTCTTTCATGAAGCGGAGGCGGATAGCAAACTGGATCAAAACTCAGAACCCTACAATATGTTGTTTACAGGAAACACATTTAAAACAGGGAGATACATACAGAGTAAAGGTAAAAGCTTGGAGCAGAATCTATTATGCTTCAGGTGAAGTCAAAAAAGCAGGAGTAGCCATCCTAATCTCAGATCAAGCAAAAGCAAAAATTGATCTAATTAAAAAAGATAAGGAAGGAAATTATATCTTGCTAAAGGGTGCTATAGACAATGAAGCAATATCAATATTAAGCATATATGTACTAAGTGGTATAGCACCTAACTTCCTAAAGGAGAAGTTAAGAGAGTTGCAAGAAGAATTAGACAGAAAAACTATAATAGTGGAAGATCTCAATCTTGCACTCTCAGAATTAGATAAATCAAACCACAAAACAAATAAGAAAGAAATTAAAGAGGTAAATGGAATATTAGAAAAATTGGGTATGATAGATCTTTGGAGAAAACTGAATGGTGTCAGAAACGAGTATACTTTCTTCTCAGCAGTTCATGGAACCTACAGAAAAACTGACCATATATTAGGACATAAAGACCTCAAAACTAAATGCAGGAAGACAGAAATAGTAAAGGCTTTCTTTTCAGATCACAATGCAATAAAAACTACATTCAACAAAAAGTTAGGGGTAAATAGACCAAAAAGTAATTGGAAACTAAATAATCTCGAGAATCTTAAAGAATGATTGGATGAAACAGCAAATTATAGACACAATTAAAAAGTTCACTCAAGATAATGACAACGATGAGACATCATACCAAAATTTGTGGGTTGCAGCAAAAGCAGTAATAAGGGGAAATTTTATATCCTTAGAGGCTTACTTGAATAAAATAGAGAAAGAGAAGGTCAATGAATTGGGCTTGCAATTTTTAAAAAGCTAGAAAAAGACAAAATTTAAAACCCCCAATCAATTACTAAACTTGAAATTCTAAAATTAAAAGGAGAAATTAATAATATTGAAGGTAAAAAAGCTATTGAACTAACAAATAAAACTAAGAGTTGGTTTTATGAAAAAACCAATAAAATTGATAAATCTTTGGTAAATCTGATTAGAAAAAGGAGAGAAGAAAATCAAATCAGTAGTCTTAAAAATGAAAAGGGAGAACTTTCCACCAATGAAGTGGAAATTAAAGAAATAATAAGGGGTTACTTTGTCCAACTTTATGCCAATAAATTTGATAACCTAAGTGAAATGGATCACTACCTCCAAAAATATAAGCTTCCCAGATTAACAGAGGAGGAATTAAATTGCTTAAATAGTCCTATTTCAGAAAAAGAAATATTATAAGTTATTAATCAACTCCCTAAGAAAAAATCCCCAGAACCAGATGAATTTACATGTGAATTCTACCAAACATTTAAAGAACAATTAGCCCCAATGCTATATACTATTTGAAAAAATAGGGAATGAAGGAGCCCTACCTACCAAATTCCTTTTATGACACAGACATGGTACTGATACCTAAACCAAGTAAGTTGAAAACAAAGAAAGAAAATTATAGACCAATCTCCCTAATGAATATGATGCTAAAATCTTAAATAAGATATTAGCAAAAAGATACAGAAAATCATCCCCAGAATAATACACCACGATCAAGTAGGATTTATACCAGGAATGCAAGGCTGGTTCAATATTGGGAAAACTATCAGTATAATTGACTATACCAAGAACCAAATTAACAAAAACCATATGATCATCTCAACAGATGCAGAAAAAGCATTTGATAAAATCCAATATCCATTACTAGTAAAAACACTTGAGAGTATAGGAATAAATGGACTTTTCCTTAAAATAATCAGTAGCATCTATTTAAAACAATTAGTAAGCATCATATGTAATGGGGACAAACTGTAACCATTCCCAATAAGATCAGGAGTGAAACAAATTAAAGAGTAGGCAATGAGGAAACCAAATTATCACTCTTTGCTGATGATATGATGGTATACACCTTTAGCAAAAAGTTGCAGGATACAAAATAAACCCACATAAGTCATCAGCATTCTTTTATATCACTAACAAAATCCAACAGTTAAGAGTTACAAAGAGAAATTCCATTTAAAGTAACTACTGATAGTATAAAATATTTAGGAATCTATCTGCCAAGGGAAAATAAGAAACTTTATGAGCAAAACTACAAAATACTTTCCACACAAATTAAGTCTGATCTAACCAACTGGAAAAATATTAAATGCTCTTGAATAGGGCGAGCAATTATAAAAAAGATGACAACACTACCTAAACTAATCTATTTATATAGCACTATACCAATCAGACTCCCCAAAAATTATTTTAATGACCTAGAAAAAATAACAACAAAGTTCATATGGAAAAACAAAAAGGTCAAGAATTTCAAGGGAATTAATGAAAAAAAAAATCAAATGAAGGTGGCCTAGCTGTACCAGATCTAAAATTATATTATAAAGCAGCAGTTACCAAAACCATTTGGTATTGGCTAAGAAATAGACGAGTTGATCAATGGAATAGATTAGGTTCAAAGGACAAAACAGCCAATAACTTTAATAATCTAGTATTTGACAAACCCAAAGACCCCAGTTTGGGGGATAAGAACTCACTATTTAACAAAAATTGCTTTGAAAATTGGAAATTAGTATGGCAGAAACTAGGAATTGACCCACACTTCCAACACTGTATACCAAGATAAGATCAAAATGGGTTCATGACCTAGGCATAAAGAATGAGATTATAAATAAATTGAAAGAGCATAGGATAGTTTACCTCTCAGACCTGTGGAAGAGGAAGGAATTTACGATCAAAGAAGAACTGGAGATCATTATTGATCACAAAATAGAAAATTTGGATTATATCAAATTGAAAAGTTTTTGTAAAAACAAAACTAATGCAGACAATATTAGAAAGGAAGCAACAAACTGGGAAAACATTTTTACAGTCAAAGGTTCTGATAAAGGCCTCATTTCCAAAATATATAGAGAATTGACTCTAATCGACTCTAATTTATTCTCCAACTGATAAATGGTCAAAGGATATGAACAGACAATTCTCAAAGAAATTGAAACTATTTCTAGCCATATAAAAGATGCTCCAAATCACTATTAATCAGAGAAATGCAAATTAAGACAACTCTGAGATACCACTACACACCTGTCAGACTGGCTAGAATGACAAGGAAAGATAATGCAGAATGTTGGAGAGGATGTGGGAAAACAGGGATACTAATACATTGTTGGTGGAATTGTGAATATATCCAGTCATTCTGGAGAGCAATTTGGAACTATACTCAAAAAGTTATCAAACTGTGCATACCCTTTGATCCAGCAGTGTTTCTACTAGGCTTATATCCCAAAGAAATCTTAAAGAAGGGAAAAGGACCTGTATGTGCAAGAATGTTTGTGGCAGCCCTGTTTGTAGTGGCCAGAAACTGGAAACTGAGTAGATGCCCATCAATTGGAGAATGGCTGAATAAATTGTGGTATATGAATATCATGGAATAATATTGTTTGTTAAGAAATGACCACAGGAGGATTTCAGAAAGGCCTGGAGAGACTTACATGAACTGTGAAATGAGTGAATGAGTGAAATGAGCAGGACCAGGAGATCATTATATACTTCAACAACAATACTATATGATGATAAATTATGATGGAAATGGCCATCTTCAGTAATGAGATGAACCAAATCAGTTCCAATAGAGCAGTAATGAACTGAAACAGCTACATCCAGCGAAAGAACTCTGGGAGATGACTATGAACCATTACATAGAATTCTCAATCCTTCTATTTTTGTCCGCCTGCATTTTTGATTTCCTTTTGATTTCCTTAAGTACACTATTTCAAACTCTGATTCTTTTTGTACAGCAAAATAACTGTTAGGACATATATGCTTTAACATACTTAACATGTATTGGTCAACCTGTCATCGGGGGGAGGGGATGGGGGGCAGGAGGGGAAAAATTGGAACAAAAGGTTTGGCAATTGTCAATGCTGTAAAATTACCTATGCAAAATTGTAAATAAAAAGCTATAAAAAATTTTTTTTTAAAAAAGAACATTTAAACAACATTTATCCTCCTGGTTTTATTCATTTTTTAAGTAAGTTGTTTTAAAATAAATAATTTATTTTATTTTGACTAGTAGGGGTGTACTTTTTTTCTATTTCTGTAAAAAGAACATATAACCTAGCTTATAGCAATCAGATGCTGTTACAATCTACTTATAGTAACCAAATGCCCCCAATATTACTTTGTTTAAAGAAATATAGACACTTTTTTTTTAAGGAAAAAGCCATTGTCTTCACTTAAAATTATCTCTGTCACAATTTGTATCAACATAGGAAAACAGGCTTTGGAATTTGAATTCAGAATTTCTAAAACACTATTATAGGAAATGTTCCAAGTGGACAGTCTGATTTTGCAGCAATGGCATCCTAAAAATACATTCCAAAAATTTGCTGGATCAGACTGCTGTCTGGTATTTAAATCAACACATTATTTTATGTTCAACATGAAATAAGCGCATAGCTGAAGTTCATATAATCTTTGTTATTCTTTTTCATTAGATCATGATCCTTAAGGATAGAAGGGGGAACAATGAATTACTGGATTTAGGAATGCTGAAATTTCAAATAGAATCAACTGCAACTTTCTAGTTAGGTTTTTGTTTTGTTTTGTTTTTAAACATATGCTTAGCCTAAAGTAGAGGACTGACCAAATAAAACTAATATATTTAATCAGTTGATCAAGAAGATATAAACTTCAAACAGATATAATTTTATTGGGACTCAAACCTCAGCTTCAGATCACTCCCCATAATCATTGCCTTCTCTCTTACAAATATGCTCCTAAAAGAAGATAGAGAAAATCATATAACTGTTCTATTTGGAGCTATTGAAAATTCATGTTACATAACCTTAATTGAGCTCTCACTGCTAAGCACCTTACTTTATCTCCCTCATCAACTTAATATCCTATTCTCCACACTGGTTCTTCCAAACCCTTTTATCCCTTCTCAAGCATCCCATGGTTTGGTTTTCCTCCTCTCTCCTCTCTCAGCAGAGAAGTTCTCATATTTTACATAACAAATGAACTCTTCTCTTTTCCCCTTTTCCTCATATTTCATCCCTCAGGTGCCTTCTGTCATACTCTTTTCCTTCACCCTGTTTCACATGATGAAGTAACCTCACACCTTACCTCTTCTACTTTCCTTCTACCTACTAGCTTGCCTTGCTATTACTATCACTCATCCTTCCACCTCCGTCCAGGATCCCTCCTTTATTCTTCCCCCCCCCCCAATTCCTTTTCTCACTCTTTATTCCATTTCCATTAATCTATACATCTTTCTATATTCTACTTTATCCTACTCCATTCCTCTCATTTCTTTATAAATTTCAAAGTTTTATATCCTTCCAGATATTTATATATAGTTTTCTCTTTAACCCAATCCTGATGTGAGTAGGATTTCAGAACCATCAGCTTTTTCCCTGACTCCTCTGTCAGTTCTTGCTCTTGTACAGTCATATAACATAATCACTATTTTTACATTTTCCTATACAATTTTGTTTTTTAAAATCACATTATACTCAGCTCTATCCCAATTTTCCTTTTCAATTATCCAATTACTAATAATGATCCTAGACATATGGTTTATATTTCCACATATAAGACATAAAACAGTTTGTCCTTATTGAGTTCCTTGGAATTAGTCTTTGACATCTACCTTATATTTCTCTTGGCTCTTGTATGTCAAATTTTCTATTATGTTCAGGTTTTTTTTTTTTTTCTACAACAAAATCCTGAAAATCTGGCAATTAGTTCAATATCTTTTTCTTTTCATTCAGGATTATACTTAATTTTACTGGATATGATATTTTGGGCTGCAACACTAATTCTGTATTCTTCAATATATATTATTCCAAGATCTGCACTCTTTTATTGTAGCTGCAGATCTTAAGTGATTCTAATTGTGACTCCAGTATGGTTGAATTGTTTGGTTATTATTATTATTATTATTTTTTTTTTTTTGGCTTTTAAAATTTTCACTTTGATACAGAAGAGTTTCGAAATTTAGCAATGAATCTCTTTCAGGTACGGGTTATAAGTGGATTTTTTTTTTCTATTTCTACTTCCTCTTTTTGTTCTAATACTTTAGAACAATTTTCTTTATTTCTTATATTACTGTATAAATTTTTTTTTTGGCCATATCTTTCAGGTTGTCCAATTATTTTTGTTTTCTCTTCTTAATCTGTTGTTTTTCTTACAAGATGTCTCAGTCTCTTCTATTTTTTCATTCTTTACATTTTGTTTTATTATTTCATGAGCTCTTATAACTTCACTATCTTCTCCTTCCCAATTGTAATTTTCAAAGAATCATTTTATTCCTTATAAGCATCTAGATCTGGATTTCTTTCTCAGGTCGGATGACTTTTTTTTTCATAATCTTCTTTTCTTGGATTGTTCTTATTTTTTTCTTTTTTAGTTTTTCCTCAACCTCTCTCATTTGATTTTTTATATCTTTTTTGAGTTCTTCTATGAATTTTTTTGGGGGAGCAAGTAATCACTTAACTTTAGGCTTTTTGGGGTAGAAGAGGCTTTTTTTTTTTTTTTTTAACTTCAGTGCCCTCCTCTGAAGATGAATCTCAATCTTCCTTAGTTCCATAATAACTTTCTATTGTTGGATTCTTTCTCCTTTTGCTTTTTTTTTTTTTTTTTAAATAAGAGTTTGTTAAGGTAATCAGCTTTCTTCTGTGGGGGCAGGGGATGGTGCCTCTGGCCTCAGATCCTCCTTCAGTTGTCCCTTCTGTCCTAGAAACCAAAAATCAAGAACTCTACCCTCCTATAAATGTCTACAGCCCACTTCATTGTTTGCTCACTCACCAGGTGTGTGCTGGTTCCTTCTTGCACAAGGCTATGGGCCTGGCATTCCTTATCAGCAGATGTTCCCTTAATCTTCTCTGACTCAAGACACCTGACTTCCTACAATGTCTGGGAAGTAAATGTTCCTGTAGTTAGGGCTGAGGCTACCTCCTCACCCAGGGCTCCCTGCTTGTTGTTTCTGTGGGACAAGCCTGAAGGTATTTACACTTCACAGGGGCCAAAACTCTGTCCTGCAATCTTTCTTCAGATCTTCTCCAGCTGTCCTACAAGGATCACTGTTCTGCCCCATTCCTATTTATTTTTAACTGCTCTATATTCTCCTTGAGGCACTGCTTATATTGTTTGTGGGAGAAATCTGGAGGCCTTGGAATTTTCTGACATCTTCTGCGATCTTCCCAGAATCTTCCCTGGCTTTACTCCTTACCAAGGGTAATCCTATTCAAACCTATTCAAGTAACTCTATTCCATTCTACCTCCTCCAATAGATTGCCCCGTTTTAACTTCCTTATTACTAGATGATAGACAGCAACTCTATTCTCTCAATTCTCCAGGCTTGCAACCTAAGACTTATTGTAGAATCTTCATTGTTGCCAAGGCCTGTCAATTTCACCTTTGCCAAATCTCTTGAAAATGCTTCCCTCTCTCCTCCAAACCTGCTACCACTTTAATATAGGTCCTGGATTACTGCGCCCATCTACTGGTAGGTCTGACTGCTTCAAGTCTCTCTGTACTCCAGTCTATCTCCATTCAGATATTAAAAAGATTTCCTTAAAATGGAGATCCAATCATGTCACTGTCACCATTGCCACTACTGCCATTGCTAGTTACTCCACCACACACACCCCAATAAACTCCAGGGACTTCCTGTTGATTTAAAGAGCAAAATAAAATGCTATGTTTGGTATTCAAAGTCCTTCAAAATGTAGCTCTTTCTTACCTTTCTAGGCTTGTTATACTTCTCTCCCTGACATATACACTGCAATCCAACAATACTGGTCTTATGGATATTTCACAGACATTCCATCACTCAGTTCCAAACATTCTGTCTGCCCTCATGACTGAAATGTTTTTAATCCTAAACTCCAACTACTGACCTCTCTGGGTTCCCTAGAGTCCCAACTAAAATTCCACCTTCTGGAGAAAGCCAATTAATTCCAATATCTTCCTACTGTTGATTATTTCATACTATTTATTCTGTATGTAGCTTGCTTTGTGTGTATTTATTTGCATATTGTCTCTCCAATTAGATTATACACTCCTTAGAGGGCAAGGACTGTCTTTTGTCTTTTTTTGTAACCCTGGTGCTTAGCATTAAGTATGCACTTAATAAATCTAAAAATAAATAAATTTGGTTGGTACAGATATTTCCTTCAATGATGTAGATTTCAACCTTCAAGAAACAATCTTTAGGAACTGCTGTGTCTGAAAAATTCATCAAGCTGAGATCAGCTTGGTGCTAGGCATCTAGGTTGGTCCAAATACAGCTAAAATACAGCAGTGGATATATACTAATAGATTTTCAGCTTGGTAGAAATTGCCAAATTCTTGAGCTTCATTCGGCACAGCTTTTAAGAACCCTGGAAATAATCCATAATGTCCTAACAAGCCATCAGAATAAGACTTAAATGAAAATAAAAACATAAAGGTGAAAGAAACACTTTAAAAACAATACAATCACATACCTAAAAAGAAGAGATTCAATCTTTATAATGAATTTACATGTGGAGAAACCTGGACTTACATATTACCAAAAAAAAATGTTTTTAATAATATTATTTTTGATTCTCACTCCATTGAACCATTAAACCGTTTTGTTTCAATTATTGGCTATACCAAATCATAGGGAAGAAGAGGGGTAATTCAGATTGAGATATTGATTTATTGTGTGTGTGTGTGTGATATTGATCTATTTAGTGTGTGTGTGTATGTGTGTATAAAGTCAACCTCCTTTAAAGATTTTTTATTTTATTTTTTTAATATGGAGAAATATGCATAAGAAAAGTTATCTTTTGGTGAGATTACTTTGTGAAAGTTTTTTTATAATGACTATAAGAAGGTAAGAAACTTGCTTGGGTATGCAATTACTAAGTTTGTTGTAATAAGCATTTAAAACAAACTTTTTTTTTCCCCACCACTAACAGTTGAGCCAACACACTTGAACTTTACAGGATCCTCAATGTGCTTATAGAGGAGATAGAAATGGCACTAAAGAGAATAAAGAGAGGAAAAATGGTCAGAATAAATCAAATACATTCAGGGGAGATCTATGCTAAGACAATACAGATGTGAGGGTATTGAGAGAATAATACACAAGATTAAAGAAGAGGAAGATAACCAAAGAATGGGGAAAAAACTTGGAACCTTATTAATATTCAAAAAACATAACCACTACAGACCTGTATAGTTATATTCCCATGTATACAAAATGAGACTCATCTATACATAATAGGATAGGATATTAGTAGGAAAACAAGGCAACTTTCACAAGTGATGTTCAAAAATAGGAAAATTTTTTTTCTATATCTAATGGTAAGATGTTGAGAATAAAAGACCATACTGTACTTTTAACTGATTTTGAAAAAAAAAAAAACCAACTTTGATTTGGTATAGTAAAATGATAGTTTATAAGATTTGATGCGAGGTTTTTCTCATCCATACATCAAAATTATTCAAGATTTTTGAAAAATATAACAATACAAACAATCCTGTTCAGTAACCCTCTAATAACAAATGGAAGGCGAGGCATAAAACAGAGATACTTTTCAAAGATTTTCTCAAATGTGATGGAGGAAAATTAATATGAAATCCAGAGCAAAGAAAAATTCCTTGTGCATAATGATGTCCTCCAAGATATAGATGAAACAATATTGATTATATCAAGCTGAAAAATAATACTAATAAGCCTCTTGGAAAAAAATTTATGGTCATTCAAATGAGTTTGAAGATCCACTCCAAAAGAACTAACTGACTGAATGGGAATGAATAGTTAATATTTAATAAATAGTGCTTTAAGGTTTACAAAGAGCTTTGTAAATATATCTTTATAAGTGTGAGAAAACTGAGGCAAATAGCAGTTACATGACTAGCAAGTTTCTTGGGCCACATTTGGATTTAGATCTTTCTGACTCTGGGTCTAATATTTTATCCATTCTGCCACCTCACTGCATTATAGATATAGATAATAAACATGAAGAATGTCTATTTCCCAGCTGATGGCATGTATTTGGATGGATTCCCTATGGAGTTAGTCTCTCCATTTCTGTACCATGCCAGACTTCAAATGGCAATGAATTATGGCCAAAAACTGAACAAGGAAAGTAGAATGAACTGCTTTCAAGAACTCCCAAGCTTCTTGAAAACAAAGGCTCATCTTTGCAATATTAAGATTATATAACGAGTGCAACATGACAAAGCATGAAATAAAACTGCTTTTGAAGAATTAAAAATAAGTATCACATACAAGGCAAGAGAGAAGTGTATGATATAAGTAAGCAGGTTTTAACTTATAACCAATGAGGAACAACAAGGAAGAACGGAAATATGTTATCAAGGAATTGTATTACAAGAAGAGGAAATAGGTGGTACTGACAAAAAAGAGAGGACAAGTGGAGAAGCACAGCGATCCACTGACTCCCTCACAATGTCAGGAAAAAAGCCTACTGTGTTAAGTGATTTCTATATGATAAACTCCTGGAAGAACATGAAAATGAAGTGCACAAAAAGCAGGCATGGATGGGTTGTGATTGAAACCATTTGAGTAAACTCAAATTATTTTCACTAATGTACTTGAGTATAGTATCTTTAAACATTGTATAGGTTCTTTATTATCTCTCTGGGTACTATGTATTTTTCTTGTTGCCTTCTCTGTAATTATAATCTCAAACTTACTGTTTTGGAACCATGTGAATTACTGTAAAGTTTGTCCTATTCCCTCATTGTCATATTGTACATGTTTGTTTTAAATATCTGTAGAGTTTGAGATTCTTGTTCATTGTCTTTCATTTTACTGGGAAATTCAATCCATTCATATGTAAGATTACAACTGTTTTAGTGTTTTATTCTTTTGGTGTTTATTTTCTTTCTCCTCTCAAGTTGGTCCCTGAGATTCCTTACTTTTACATGATCCCAGTTTCCTCCCATATACTGTGTCCCATTTCTCTACCTCAAACTAAATTTCTTGATATTTTACTATAATTCTCTAATTTTTTTTTATCCTTTCCACTGTCAAGTCTTTCTTCCTCTGGTTCCAGTACTTTATCCATTGTCCCACCTAGCCGCACTAAGTATACATAACAGACATGAAGAATGCCTATTGTCCAGCTGATAACATGTACTTGAATGGATCTCCTATGGAGTTTCTCTCTCCATTTCTCTATATATGAAAGAGTTCAAATGGGCAAAATATTAGGCCCAGGATTGACCTGGAGATTTTCTACTGAGATAAAAACATGGTTTTAAATAAAAATACATTTACCAACCTGAAAGAGGTGATTATTTTATATTATACAGTTTGAATATTTGTAAACCTAACTGTATTTCTTTCAACCTGTCAAAAAGATGTTTCTTTTTCCTTGAGTGAAGAACAGATTATTATCATACACTTTGATAATTGTAGTCTGTGTGACAACAGTTAATTTTATATGCACTTTGGCTATTAAACCACAAATATCATCACCCACAAAATTAAATGTCATTAATTTAGCATTTCCAAACTTAAACCTGATGAATGAATGGTATTCTGTAATGAAAACATTTCACACATTATCCTGTATTAATTGACATTTGCCTGGATTCTAATTTTTCATTATCATTGCAGATGTGAATATTGTGCAGAGACCTACTTACATAAACATGTATGAAATAGAATTGGAAGTAACTAAGTTCTTGTTGTGTATACATTAGTGACATGACACAGGTATGTGTACATGAAATATACTTCTGGAAACTGGATCTTATTCATCTGTACATGGTTTTACATGAAATTTTTAATCTGTGAGTTTTTTTGTTTCTTGTGTTATATTTACTAAGTATGATCATGTGATCAAGCCTTATATTATGAAAGAGTTTAATTCAGTGTGCACCATATTATCTGAACTCAAAATTAGATGGCAATTGATTCTATTTGTACCTAAAAGTAACTGCAAATGGTAGTGTCTAATAATGTATAAAGTGCATTGGAAAGAGGCTTGTTTCACTGCTGCATTTGTTTTTTAACCTGTTATTAATACTGTTATTAATATATCTAGCAACTATAATGAAATTCTATTATAAAAAGCTATGGATATGAGGAATTCAGAGTAATATGGGACAATCTATACGAAATGCTATTGAATAAATAGAAAAACATATGTACCATAATGTAAACAAAAAGGCAGCCAATCTCTGATTCAATAAAATGACCAACTTTAGACATGAAAAAGAGGTTGAAACACCTGCCTTTTTGCAAGAGATATGGGAGATTCTGGGGACAAAATACAGCATATGTTAAATTGAATGTGGTTATTACTATGTCAGCTGGTCTTGCTTAATCATTTGACTTGTTTAAAAATGAAGGTTTAATAAAAGTGGAAATATATGGAAATAATTCTGGTATAAACCCCCCAAAAAGACAGTAACAAAAATTTCAAAATTATTTTTAAAGATTCTCTTTACTCTCTTTCGTTTTACCCTAATGACATTCATAGTTGATCATCACACATTCTTTTCTTGCTTTCCTAATTTGTTTTTCCTAATTATGCTCAAATCATGTACCTATTTTGACCCAATTTTGGTATGGGGTGTGAGATGTAAGTCCACACTGAGTTTATGACATATTATTTTCTAGTTTCCCCAGCAATTTTTGTCAAATGGTGGGTTCTTATTCCAGAAGCTGAAGTTTGGGAGTTTATCAAATACTAGATTACTATAGGCCTTGATTATTGTGTTGCACATATCTAATCTCTTCCACTGATTCACCATTCTATTTCTTAGCCAGTACCAAATCATTTTGATGACTGCTGCTTTGTAATATAGTTTTAGGTTTGATACTGCATTTTTTCCCAATAATTCCCTTGTTATTCTTGTCCTTTTTTTCTTCCAGATAAATTATTATTTTTTCTAGTTCTATAAAATAATTTTTGGCAGTTTGGTATGGCAGTGAAGAAGTCAACCAATTTAGGCAGAATTTCTCTACAGTTATTTAAAGTGTAATTTCTCCATTTGTTGCTATTGGGCTTTATCAGTAATTATAAAAATGCTGATGACTTGTATGGGTTTATTTTATATCCCACAACTTTGCTAAAGCCACCGTAACATAGCATTTTATAAACATAAAGACCCCAGACTCTAGGGTAAGAACTCACTATTTCACAAAAATTGCTGGGAAAACTGGAAAATAATATGTCAGAAACTCAACATAGACCTACATCTCACATCCCATACTAAAATTGGTCAAAATGGGTACGTGATCAGGGCTTAAAGAGTGCTATCATAAGTAAATTAGAAGAATAAGGGATAGTTTACTGAGAGATCTTTGGGGAAGGGTGGAATTTGTGACCAAAGAATAACTAGGGAACATTACAAAAGGCAAAATGGACAACTTTGATTACATTAAATTAAAAAGTTTCTGCAAAACAAAAACAACACAAACAAGATTCAAAGGGAAGTACAAAGCTGGGGAAAAATTTTACAATCAATGTTTCTGATAAAGGCCTCATTTCTAAAATATATATAGAACTGTTTCAAATTTATAATACAAGTCATTCCCCAATTGATAAATGGTCAAAGAATATAAACAATTTTTAGATGAATGAAATAAAAGCCATCTAGAGTCATATGAAAAGATGCTCTAAATCACTACTGATTAGAGAAATAGAAATTGAAACAACTCTGATGTACTACCTCACTCCTCTCTGATTGGCTAAGATGACAGGAAAAGATAATGATGAATGATGAAGGGAATGTGGGAAAACTGGGACATTGATGCATTGTTGGAAAGTTGTGAACTGATCCAGCTATTCTGGAGAGAAGTGCTATAAAACAGTGCTTATTCTTTAATCCAGCAGCATTACTACTCGGTCTCTATCACAAGGAATCCTAAAAGAGGAGAAAGAACCCACATGTGCAAAAATGTATACAGCATTTTATAAAATAATATAAATAGTTTTATAAATATATACATATTTAAAACATATATTTATAATGTAAATATTTTATAAAATAATTTATTTCAGCTTTTTGGTAGCAAAGAACTGGAAAGTGAGCAGATTCCTATCAATTGGATAGTGGCTTAATAAGTTATGGTATATGAAAGTAATGGAATATTATTGTCCTATAAAAATGATGAACAAGATAATTTTAGAAAGACCTGGAAAAAAAATCACATGAACTGACACTGAGCAAAGGAAGCAGAACCAGAAATAATCATCCTTGCATACAGTAATAGCAAGATTATGCAATGATCAACTTGAAAAGAACTATGGAATTGTGTGTAAATCAATACATGCTGTTATGTCCTCTTCTTTTTTTCTGTTTTTTTGTTCCTCTCCAATGGTGTTTCCCTTTTGTTCTTATTTTTCTTTCCCAACATGATTCATAAAGCAATATGCATTAAAATTAATTAAAAATAAAAAAGGGTGACATTCATTTGATGAATACCTTATCCAAAAAATGTTAATTTACTGCTTTCTTTTTCTAGACTATTCTAGACTCTAAAATTGCCATTCACTGGCTTTATGTCTGTATGTTTCCCCCCCTAATTATCCCTCCTTCAAGGAGGGGATTCTGGAAAATTAGTTTTATTCCATCACCTATTTATCCTATCTATAAATACAACTGCAAATTTCACCTACCCGTTATTTCCTATCATTTTAAAAAAAATTTGTCTGTATTTAGATGGCCTTATTATATTTATTTACATAAGAGGCTATCAATTATGCATGTCCTTTGCCCCTTTCTTCCTCTGTTCTAACCCAAATCACTTTTCCCTGTCTTCATCCACTAAAACCTGTTTTACTTATGGAAATATGGGTTGTGTTCCAAAAAATATGAATTCTTCATTTTTCCCTCCTATGTCTTTTAACTCCCTTAGATCTTTTAATCACGGTTTGTTCTCTTGTTGAACCCTCAGGGTAACACCAAAGGTATTTTTTGAAAAAGTCTTATTTAACCCCAAAAACATAAAAACATTGATTTTCTTGCTTCTCTCTTTTATAAACTATGCTTAGTTACCTTTACTGTATTTCTAATGTTTGAAATAACATATCAAATATCCTGTTTACCACTTTTACTTAGAAGAATCACTCAAGTTCTACCCTTTTGTTTAGTCACATCTTTCTTTCATAGATGATTAAATACAGATTTGTAGAATATGCTTTGTTGTATTTGTAGATAGGAGAGGGTAAATACAGTGCAACATTCCATTAAACCTGAGGGAAAAAACACTACATCCAGCTTCAGCCAATTCTGACCTCCCAAATGTCAGAGACTCAGGTTAGAGAATGACTTGCCCAGCATGGGAGGAGGCTGAGAAGTTTTGAGATCCAATCTCTAAGGAAACCACAATCAGAATACAGTCAGAAAGTGAGCAATTTGAAAAAATAAGAAAGCAGGGATGGGAGGTGGGGGTCCAGAGCATGACACACAGTTCCTTCAGACACAGGAAGGACTGAAATTACCAAAGTTTACAGGAAAAAAGACCTTGAATATAAACAGATAAATCAACAGAGCAATATCAACAGTAGGAAATTTGGTCTTCAAATCTAGTAAGCAAGTCTAGGCATCTATGAATAAAAACTACAAAGCAAACAAACAAACAAAAATTTTGCAACATTTTATGAAAAAGAGGAACCTGGGAAATTTGAGAAGAACACAGAGTACAATGTACTGTTCCTGAGTGGTTCAAGAGTAATGAGAGGTATGAGAACAGAGCTTATTGCTTGCACAGTAAAAATTATGGGTAGAATAGAAAAAACTAGAATCTGGATGGTCAAATTTCACTAAATAAATAAAAATTAGAATTAAAAAATTTGAAAAAAGATGGATAAGCAATAATTAGAATGAAACATTTTTAGAAAGAAAACCAGAACTGAAGAGAATCCTCAAAAACAGAATGTAGGAGTAAATACAGCAGTGAAGAACAGCAATAGTAACAAAAGTGACAGGATTAGGACCAATAGTGACTTCTTCCTTATATGTATATAAGGAGACAAAGATGAAGGTAGAAATCTGGTAGAGATAATAATAGTGAAAAGGCAGATGGCACATTACAGAAAGAACCTGGCAACATCCTGCCTACAGGTAAATTAATGTTCTGTTTTTGTTTTTTGGGTGGAACTATATTACAACATGGAAGGACATGTAAAACAGGAGGACAGTTAACAAGAGGGAGCAAATCAAGTGACAGCAATGGGGACAAGGTGACTTTTGAGATTTCCCTTAAATTTGGAAGGGGAGGAAGAATTGAAAATGAAAAAGAAAAAAAAGAAAGAAGAAAAGATCAGGAACAAGGGGGAAGATCGCTGGACGGGCCTTGGTCTTGGGGGGAGAAGTGAAGAAGGCATGAGAGCCATCACAAGAATGGTTAAGGATGGAATCTGGAGTCTGAGAGCAAGCTCAAGCACACACACACCCTCCTCTCCAGTCCTCTCAGCCCTCAAATACCTTAGTACAATTACATCCCTACAGCACACTGAGCATGTGCCAACTTTAGAACCATTACATCACCATGTCACACTAAGTATATGTGAACTAGAGAACCATTATCTCATCAATCACACTGAGTAAACACACTGCTATAAATATCCTTGCTTCAAGTAGAACACAGGTGGTCACACTCTCCTCGACTTCTCAGGAAAAGGTGTGAGCATCAAGGGAAATAGGGAGCCAAACCAGATATTGTCAGTGGGTTTACTCTGGGCTAAAGAGTCTTATACCTTGCCCCAAATTCCCCCACTATCTACAAAGGGGAAAAGTGGGAACAGGGCCACTTTTAACAAAAGATTAAAGTACCCAAAGGAATATAACACTGGATTTACACCAGAAGAAGGGAGACAAAATTACAACTTGGGAGGGAAAAAAATTAATATTAAGAGATGGATGAAGAAGAATATAAACATAATTTCTACCTTTAAATGTAAACTGATTAAACAATCCAATAAAATGAAAAGGGAATAATATTGACTAAGAAAACAAAATCCCATAATGTTACCTACAAGAAACACATTTAAAAAATAAAGACATACATAAAATAAAACTGAGGGGATAGAAAAAATTTCCTATGTACCAAGTTAATCAAAAATTAGAAGTTGTTAAATATAAATATATAAACATATATTTATATGTAAAAATATAAAAATATATGTATATTCTAGAGCCAAAAATAAAAAACAATTATAAGTTAGACCACTGCTAGACAGTTTTTCTTTTCTTTTCTTTTTTTGGGGGGCAGAGGGGTAATAACCATAGATATAATGAAATTCTCAGGCCTGGATAACAAGGATTTAAAAGAAGTATCCATATCATTATTTTTTATTATTATTATTATAACTTTTTATTGACAGACCCCACGCCTGGGTAATTTTTTTACAACATCATCCCTTGCACTCACTTCTTATCTGACTTTTCCCCTCCCTCCCTTCACCCCCTCCTCCAGATGGTAAGCAGTCCTATACAAGTTAAATATGTCACAGTGTATCCTGGATACAATATATGTGTGCAGAACCGAACAGTTCTCTTATTGCACAAGAAGAATTAGATTCAGAAGGTAGAAATAACCTTGGAAGAAAGACAAAAATGCAAGCAGTTTACATTCATTTCCCAGTGTTCTTTCTTTGGGTGTAGTTCCTTCTGTCCATCCTTGATCAATTGATTCCATCAGAATACATCCTCATACAGTATCGTTGTTGAAGTATATAATGATCTCCTGGTTCTGCTCATTTCACTTAGCATCAGTTCATGTAAGTCTCGCCAATCCTCTCTGTATTCATCCTGCTTATCCATATCATTATAAAAATTTCTCATCAGAAGTTATTATAGACAAGTTCCAATTCTAGTCTCTTGTATTAGGCAAGTCACTTGATCAGTGGCTAAAAGAAATATAATGCCTCACTGGAACAATAGTTTATCATTTTGTGATGCTGAAAGACTGTTCATGGCCATATACTAGCAGTACAAATAACTTGCAGACTGTGGGGCAGATCCCTGGGTAAAAAGTGATATTAAACAACTAATTTTATATACTTCAATTCCTTTGTATAATATAGCTATTTCAATGAAATAGTTGCAGAATCTTCTTTAGAGAAATTGAGTAAAAATAATCTGAAACCAGCTTAGCAAATGGGAGAAATTTGCAAAACAAAGCTCATGAATTTTTCTGAAGCAAAATGGGTAAACTAACTAAAAAACATTCTAGTTATAGGAGACAATGTTGGAATAAGGATATAATTCATCTTTGGACAAATTAACCCTTAAATACTGGAGACATTTACTAGGCAGAAAGAACACAACAAAACATTGGCATGGAAACCCAAAGTACCAGAAGCTGTTTATCAATTAAACAAAGTTATTGATTATTTCCTCCTTAAAGCAAAGTAATCTAGAAAACATATTCAATGTCTCAAACTCCTCATTATGAAATAGGTCAAATCTTCAAACTTAGGAAATTCATTGAAAAAGATGTGGGTCAAAGACCTTTTGTTTGGTATTATTAATTCTACAAAAATAGTCACTTTAAATTTAAAGGTTTTATCTTTTGCTCCCTTTTTCCAATAAAATATACTCAAAACATCATTTGATATGACAATAAGAACAAAAAATAGAAGCAGCATGGATTATTAGTGCAGTTTTTTCACTCATGACCCCTTTTCAACAAAGAAATTTTTATGTCACTATGGGTATACAGGCATGTAAAATAAGTATACAAATCAAACATTTACTAATAATGATAAAGAAATTTATTTTTTAAAACTCCTTTGGTATACATATAATTTTATCATTTATTAAATACAAAAGCAAATTTGTATACTGAGATGGCTATGTTTATTTTTACATAAAGAATTAAATCTTGGTGGAATACTTGATAACTTTTACTGTTGTCAAATTTTTCATGATCTCCACATTCAGTTACATCACCTCATAAGGGGTCACAACCCATAATTTAAGAATCTTTGGATTAGTGAATCAGCATTGGAGTCAGGAAAACGTAGGTTTAAGGTCCTACTTCTAACATACAGGTTAAGCAAGTCACTTAATCTCTCTGCCGCTCAATCTCTGTAAAAAAAGACTGTAAAAATTGGAAAGCTATTTATCTGCAATTCCTCTTCAATGGGAACTGTCTATATCAATGAAAACATAAATCTAGTCCAAAAATAAATATAAACAAAATAAAAGAAAAAGAAAAATAACAATCATTTTAATAACTACCATAAGCAAAATGGCAAAATGATTTCTCCAGGAGTCAAGTATTGTATTTCAATGAAAAGTGCAATATGGAAAGCTACTTTAAAACACTACATCACTTAGAAAGAAATAACAGTAAGAAATAGGAAATGCTTTTATGGTGTATTCCAAGGAATGGATGCTATGCCTGAGGTAAAAGCATAATCATCTGCAGTATGGTAGAGTGAAAATCTGAACTAAAGTAGAATGGCCTAGGTTGAATTCCATTTCTGTTATTTACTACCTGTGCACCGTTGGGCAAATCACAACATCCTTGATCTTTATTTTTTCAAACATAAAAACTGAGTATTGAACTACTTCAGAGATGCCCATTTAGTAGTTCAAACTCCTTGAGACAATGTGATGATGATATGATAATGGTATAGAGGACTAAACTACAAATTCTTTAATAGAGCCTTGTACTCCGATTTCCCAATTATATTACAAACATAATTTTCCTCTTTCACAAGTATATAAGTATTTGAAGCACTATAGGTTTGTTATTACAACTGAAATGTCATGACAATGAACACAATTTTGGTACTGATGCAGCAATTATGTCAAACTCCTCACTGAGTATAGTATGTTTTTGTAGTTTCTTGATCAGGTTATCAAAACATTTCCAAACAACCATAAAGTTTCAACATTTGAGCAAAAAATAACCTCTTAGAACAAACTAATTCCCAACAAAAAGTCAGATGCATGCACACATAACCTCATTTGCCTTCTGTACACTGCACCAGAATAGTTCCCCTTACAACTCAATAATAGTAAATCATCAGCTATGTAATCATGTAATCAAAATGTTATGAACATTTGCATTCTCAGAGTGCAACATCAGTCTATTTGAAGACCATGATTGCTGAATATGAGCATTAAAAACAATCTCAAAATCAACACAATAATACTACTGAACATTTTACTCAATTTTACTACTAAAAATCTGCAGATTTTCAAATGAACTGGTTGGAAACAGCAGTCAGTCATTTGGTAGTTTCTTATGTGAGTGAACCACTAAGTCAATGGCAGAAAAGAAAGTCACCCTGAATTGAAATGGAATGTCTTTTTGATTTTTTGAAGTGAAAGCATTCTTTCCCTACAAAGGTTTATAGATAGATGTATGTATTATACATACATACATACATGTGTGTGTATGTGTATATATATATATATATAAAATATAGTTTTTAAAGAAATATATGTAAATGAATTTTAAATATATTTATTAAATAAAACTTGTTATAAGCCAGTAGAAAAGTAACTATACTGTAACCACCTATTCATTTTTTTGGTTAGTTGACTAAGATTTCAAAAAATTTCTATCTTTCAGCCAAAAGAGCTGTTTGTGTGAGAGATCACTTTCCCCTAATTCTTGTTTTAACAAGTTAAATTCAATGCTGGGGCAGCTAGGTGGCGTAGTGGATAGAGTACCAGCCCTGAAGTCAGGAGGATCTGGGTTCAAATTTGGTCTCAAACACTTAACGCTTCTTAGCTGTGTGACCCTGGACAAGTCACTTAACCCCAATTGCCTCAGGGGGGAAGAAAAAGATAAATTCAATGCAGAACTAGAATTAAGACTGTCTGCTTTATATAAAGTCATATACTTTCAATCTTTGATGAAGTCCAACATCAAAATAAGTGTATATGTGATTATTACAGGATGTTAACTAAGTTCCAAGTTGTAACTTATTTCTTTAAAAATCTTATATTTAATAAAATTTGAAAAATAAATTTAATTTGAAGTTTTAGAATTTAAAAAATGAGGTTTTTCTTTTGAACAGAATAGCTTTTCCCAATAGAGATATGAACATGACTGTCTTGGGCTTATCCCCAAAATGGAGCCCCAGAAGGAAATCACCAATATGGGAAAGTGGCTGACATAGGGGAGAGAAATATGGGAAAGTGGCTGAGCTAGGGGAGAGATACCCCAAGATGAGAGGCATCTTAAGTCATGGTAGCAACGTATGGAGAGTCAGAAACACAGCTGAGAGGAAAATTTAAATTATTTGATTATGATTTTTTTAAATAATATAATTGATGTCAGACTAATTAGGATCAAATAAGATTCAGCAGCAAACAAGTATAATAGCATATTTTGTAGAATCTTTAGTAAAACCAAAGATTTTTAAAAATTTATTTTTTAAAACACTGCTTTATGAATTATATAAGGAGAGAAAAATCATAACAAAAGGGAAAAACTATGGGAGAGGAAAAAAAATAGAAAAAAGAAATGAACATAGCATGTGTTGATTTCCATTCAATCTCCATAGTTCTTTTTATAGATATAGATGGCATGTTCTTTCTAAAACTTATTTGGGATTGCCTTGGATCACTGAACCACTGAGAAGAACCAAGTTTTTCATATTTGTTCATTACACGATCTTGCTGTTCATGTATATACAATGTATTCCTGGTTCTGCTTCTTTTGCTTATTATCAGTTCATGTAAATCTTTCCAGTCCTTTCTAAAATCAGCTTGTTCATCACTTTTTATAGAACGATAATATTCTATAACTTTCATATGCCATAACTTATTCAGCCATTACCCAATTGATGAGTATCTACTCATTTTTTAATTCTTTGCCACCCCAAAAAGAGCTGCTACAAACATTTTTGCACATGTAGGTTATTTTCCCTCCTTTATGATGTTCTTGGGATACAGTTCCAGTAGTGGTACTGCTGAGTGAAAGGGTATGCACAGTTTTATAGCCTTTTGCTCTCCAGAATGGTTGGATTATTTTACAACTCCATCAACAACGCATTAATATCCCAGTTTTCCATCTTCACAGTTAAAGGTTCTGATAAAGGCCTCATTTCCAAAATATATAGAGAACTGACTCTAATTTATAAGAAACCAAGCCATTCTCCAATTGATAAATGGTCAAAGGATATGAACAGACAATTTTCAGATGATGAAATTGAAATTATTACCACTCATATGAGTGTTCCGAATCATTATTATTCAGAGAAATGCAAATTAAGACAACTCTGAGATACCACTACACACCTTTTGGATTGTTGGATTGATAACTTTTTGAGCATAGTTCCAAACTACTCTCCAAAATGGTTGGATTCATTCACAACTCCACCAACAATGCATCAATGTCCCAGTTTTCCCACATCCCCTCCAACAATCATCATTATTTTTTCCTGTCATCTTAGCCAATCTGACAGGTGTGTAGTGGTATCTTAGAGTTGTCTTAATTTGCATTTCTCTGATTAATAATGACTTGGAGCAAATAGATGCTTTTCTGAAACTCAATGGTTTATCCATAATCGAGCAAATGTTGGAAACTTGATCTCTAGTTTCTCTACCTCTTCAAAAGCCAGTCGGCACTTATGGTAATTCTTCGTTACATGTTGCTGAAACCTAGCTTGTCCAATCTTAAACATAACTTTTAACTTCTGTGCGTGAAATGAGTGCAACTGGTTGGTAATATGAACATTGTTTGGAATTGCCCTTTTTAGGAGTAAGATGTAAATTGATTGATCTTTTTCCAATCAAGTACCTCCCTGAGTTTTCCAAATTTGCTTGCTTATTAAGTGTAATATTTTTAACAGCATTATCTTTTTTTAAATTTTAATAGCTTTTTATTTACAAGTTATGTGCATGGGTAATTTTGTAGCATTGACAATTGCCAAACCTTTTGTTCCAATTTTTCCCCACCTTCCCCCCACCCCCTCCCCTAGATGGCAGAATGACCAATACATGTTAAATATATTAAAGTATAAATTAAATACAAAATAAGTATGCATGTCTATTTCAGCATTATCTTTTTGGATTCTTCTCAGTTCTCAGCTGGAATTCATTACTTCCACTAGTTTTACTGTTAGCAATGATTCCTAAGGCTCACTTGACTTAATTCTTCAAGATATATGGCTCTAAATCATTAATCATATTGACTTAGTTATTGGTGATGTTAAGATCTTTCTTATACAGTATTCCTGTGTAGTCTTGCCACTTCTTAAGCTCTTCTACTTCTATTAGATCCTTAACATTTTTTATCTTTTATCATGTTTGTTTTTGCATAAAACTTTTCTTTGTCTTTTCAATTCTAATGCTTTTTTTTTTTAATTCTTTGCCTTTCTCAGTTAAGAAAAACCTCTTATTCCTCATTATTTTCTGGAATTCTGAATTTGAATTCCCTTTACTTTTTGCTTTCCTTCTTTCCTCAGCTATTTGTAAAGCTATGTTTCGTCAGACAGTCATTTTACTTTCTTGTTCTTCTTTTTCATTGTATTTTTCTTTGTTGCTACCTCCTATCCACAGTTTTTCAGGCACTCTAGCTATCAGATCTAATCCCTTCAATCTATTTATTACTTTCATTTTATACTCAAAAGATATTACTTAGATCCTACCTATACATTCTGATTATTTTCTCTGAATTTTGCAATAAGAAGCTAATATCAGTTCTAAGTCTTGTTTTAACTGACATTGCGGCTTCTCTTTTGTCATCTTTGTCAGTTACTTGGATATGAGGTAAAAACTGGATTATTTTTGATATATATTTTATTTTTATCAATGTATTCCCTGAAGCAAGTAGGAAGAGCATTGACAGGCTTATCTTGACTTTAAGTGGGCTCTGATTGCAAGAAGCCCTTGTTAAATTCCTTGCATTGACAAAATTATCATTATGGAATCTAATTAGAGGTCAACTTATAGACATCAACCCCTAAGGTTATTTTTCTCCTATCGAAAAACCTACTCCCTAATTTTTTTTTTTTTAAAGAACTTAGGTTGGTTCCTGAACATCACAACAGCAGGTTCATTAGGAACTGCCAGCCTTAAGGATAGGTCATTAGGAATTTAGCTTGCCTTAAGAAGTTGTTTCCCTTATCAATCACTAATTCCCTTTTAGAACTTAGCTAGCCAATCAATGGCATAATAGTAAAATCTTTGAGTCTTGATTTGAAGTTGTTCTAAGCCTACAAATTCTTTTGTGATAATTTTGCGATAATCTTAATATATTTTGGGGTTCATACCTGAGCCCCATCAGTGCCAGGCTTTGAGTTAGGAAGACCCAAGTTCAAAATCCATCTTCTAGCATTTACCAGTCCTGTGACTCTGAACACTTCACTTAAACTTGTTTGCATCAATTTTCTTATCGGTCAAAAATGAGTTGAAGAAGGAAATGGCAAACTACTCAACTATTTTTGCCAAGAAAACCCCCAAATGGGGTCATGAAGAATGAAGAGTCAGATTCTAATGAAACAATTGAATTGTCAGTTAACAGAACAAAATTTATTATCCTCTGTATTCAATAATTCTTGCTTCTACAAACAACAATCTAAAGACTATATAGTCATATCAAATAAGATTGTTTCCAATCAAATTCATCATTTCATAGTACTATTTTACGTTTATTATAATCAAGTTGATTTCATTTACCATCAGATGTTCTTATTGATTTCAACCCCACAAACATCTTGTCTCCCCCAGGTTGAACTCATCTCCTACAATCTCATCATCCTCAAGTCTGATTCAGCTTTGATACTCAGTACCTCTTCTGCAATTCCAGTTGCCTCTCCCTTGATAGGTGGAATAGAGTACAAAGCAATCAGGTCCTCCTAAGGCTTCCTTTTATAGAGTCCTCAGACTCTTCCAGATAATTTCACTTGCTGTCAGCTGCTCTACTTGCTTTTGATTCTAACACCACAGTCTAGTATTGGGTACCCTCTGGCGTTTCCCCCCTCCTTTCAGCTTCCTTTTGAGCACTGACTTCTGCCATTAACTTGTAAGTTTCTCAAGTGCAAGGACTAAGTTTTTAAAATTATATCCTCAGAACTTTAGCACAATGCCTGGCTCTGTAGGTGTTTAACAAATAATAGGTATTTAATAAAATTTATTATTAACTAAATCATATTCTCAAGTAATAAAAGAACAAACTATGATAAAGTGAAAATAACACAAGATGTATAGACAGAAATTTTAAGTTTAAAGTGTGGCTCTGGTGCTTGCTACAAGCAAGCAAGTCATGCATCCTCCCTGGGCATAGGTTTTTTTAATATATCTAAAAGGAGGAGGCTGAATCTTGGCCCAAGATAAAATATATGGAAATGCATAAGCCTTCTTTCATTGGAAGTAGAAGTGGGAGGAAAATCTTAAGTTGGCACAATGGTGTGGAATACTGATAACCTGTCTAATATAGTTGACATGATGATTGTGCTTAATTTTTGTTGATATTTTTACAAAAGAAAGTGAGAAAAAGCATATTCAGCAACGACTAATGTAAAAATAAAAGGCATCAATAAGAAAAAAGTTTCAAAATAAACAAAATGTAAATGTTGGACTACATGATCACTAGGATCTCTTCTAATTTTAAATCTATGATATTATTCCTATAGAACTAATTAGGTAATTTATCAAAAGAAAAAGCAATATTAGAGATCAAGATGGAAAAAATATAAGAGAATATGCAAGCATATAAACACTTTTTAAAATATTATTAATTCATATATACATAATAATGTTTACAAAATACTTTACTCACAACCTGTATGAACATATTTGAACAGTCTCCAAAAATATACATACTGAAAAGCAAAAACACTGAAACATGTAAGAACAACCTATACTAAAGTTTCTGTTCTCAAAAAGCATTAGGGAAAAAAATGGAATAAATAAAATGATAAATTTTGTGGTAAAAAGTGGTAGAGTGATATTGAGGGTTTACTAAAAAAAAAGAATGAAACTCTTAAGCTTAGCTAAAGATCTTTAAAATATTCAAAAAGCACAAGTTACAGCTGCAGAAAAAAATTTGAAAAAATCTTCTGGGTTTTAATCAAGAACTATTGTAATTTTCACAATTTCATCAATCATTACATCTGATTAAACAGACCAAACTTCATGTGTTTCTGATTAGTTAAAAAATAAAATATAGTGTTTTATTAAGAAATGTGAAGAATTTTATCATTCATCAAGTTATAACATCAGACAATCTCTTTAATCCTGAAATGGAAAGCAAATACAGGCAAAATGCCTGTGAAAAAGGAAAAATGCAAAGTGATAATATCACTGTTAAAGCTTTTGACTGGCTTACAAAATAAACGGTAATGCCTTTGGAATCTGATCTTGAAAAAGGCTTTCAAATGACCCCAAACTTTAAACATTTTGAGGTATTTAGCCAAAGAATGCCATTTCTTTTTTCACTAGTTTTTGTATGACTCCACCTTCAAACTCCTATTGAATAGGATGTACTTGGCATTATTCCCTCTTCCTCACAAGGTGAAATAAATTAATCTATTTATAAACATAAACAAAAATTTTTAAACTAATACTTGAAAGAAGATATAAGCTGATCTAGAAACCTTCACTTCTCAGAACTATGAATATGTATAAAAGTGTTAATGATTTATTCTTTTTGTTCTTGCTTCTTATAAACTGTCAAAAACTCAATGATGCTAGATTGCTTAAAATTTCAGTAACAACAATTCTATTTTATAATAAAAATTAACTATTATTTGAAATAAATTGATTAAAAAATTTATAATTGCTGCCTAAATAAATTATAGACAGCTGGGTGGCATAGTAGAGAGAGAATAGTATCACTCCTGAAATCAGAAAACCTGGAATCAAATCAAGCTTCAAATTTAAATTTACTAGCTATAAAACCTTGAGCAAGTAACTTAATGTTAGTGCTTCAGTTTCCTTATTTATCATGAGCTGGAGAAGGAAATGGCAAACCATTCCAATATCTTTGAAGAATCAGACATGACAAACAACTGAAAAAAAAAAAAAACTAAATCATAATTCTGAATTTCAATATGAATCTGTAAGCGATTCTTTACCTTTATATATTCTAAAATACTTTACTTTATGCAAACAAAAAGAATAAGTTTTCCAAACATTTCTTGTGACATGGATTCATGATTTGAGCATGCATAAGTCTTGAAATCTCAGTGGACGTTTATTGTTTCAGTGACTCAAAAAGCATGCATTTACCATCTACACTACACATACAATGCTATACGTAAGATTGTGACTTTAAATATAAAATAGGGTTCTAGTCTTCAAAACCTTAGCAAATAAAAAGAAAGAATTTTTAAGAGAAGAAAAAGCAATATAAAAAATGAAACCAGAATACTAATTTAATATACAAGTAGGAAAAGGCCTGACAGCAAAAGTGACTATCAGAATGCATTAATCAGAGAAGGCATACAGTTTTATGACCAAAATTAATGTAATTCCTTCAGTATGATAAGCATAGTCAGTAGAATAGTAATTTCCCTATTTCTTTTTTCTTTCCAATTTTTTGATCTAAAAAAAAAAAAACCTTGAAATAATCTATGTAGATATGCCTTTTAAATATTGCATTTACTGTATAAATTTATATAGCTATACTATCAAACATTTAATTCAGTGTAATAATCTATATAGATTTTATTTGGTGTTAGTACTATGTTCTTCCATCAGATTTTATTTATATATTATGTTCTCATCCAAAAAAACTCTATCTTAGAAACTCACATTCAGTGGAACGTACCCTGGATCCCAAGTCAGAGGACATGGGAGCCAAATCCCAGACTGCAGGAAAATTCCAAGAAGGAAAACAGTTAAAAAAAAAAAAATAAACCATATCCTCAAAAGTCTCTACACAAATACACAAGTTAAGACAATGAAGACCTAAAGCAAGGAGATTAAACTGACCTCATAGGTATCACAGAGACTTATGAAATAAAGCTTATATGGGAATATATATGAATGGATATACAAAGTTCAAAGAAAGAGAATAATGAAACAGATAAAAGATAAGTCTATATTAAGCATACCCATGCAAGGAAACTCACTTCTTCCTTTCCCCTCCCTCCATCTCTCTCTCACTCACAAACACTCACAAACACACACACACACCCCCCCCACGCATAAATGATGGTGAACCCTGAGAAAAGGGAATAACAACTCTTTACTGTAGGATTGGGTGGTGAGAGAGAAAGTGAGACCTCTCCTTTAAGTTTTTGCATTTTTAGAGAAAAGAAAAAGAGGCAAGCTAGACAGAGGAATCACCAAAAAGTCACTCATTAATTTAGATGTTTTAAAAATTTATAAAAGTACAAAAAAATAGACATAAAGGCAGATGAGAAAAGATGAACTGTAGAGTCTGGTGTAAGCCTAGAAAAAAGTCATGATATTTCTACTACTCAGATGACTGAACAAGCTTCCACTAATTTATTCAAACAGAAACCTAAAATAGTGCCAGACAAAATAACAATCAAGAAATCCGATAAGAAACTACTTAAAAGTGACCTTATCCACACTAGAACTGCACAAGAAGTTAGTCAGAAGCCTATGGGCAATAGGAAAAGAAGTTTGCCAGAAAAGCTAGTGCCGATGCAAGCAAATTAGGAAGTCACCCAGCAGACCCAGAGTTGGGCCAAAGTCTGAGACACATTGCATGCAAAGTTCTACCCTTAAAAACCACCAATCTGGGCAAAGCTTTCAGATCAGGACATCCCGAGGTTGGTGCCAAAAAAAACCGTGACTATTGAGTATACCAAATGTCAAAGGAAAAAAGAGCATGGCTCACAACCTTCCAGTCCTCCGCCTGAGTGTTCAAAGTAGTAAATAAGATAACCAAGAATAAGATTAAGCATGTTCAACCACCTCACCCAAAAATACAGCCACCTTGGCACAAAGCCCTAGTACAAAACTAACATTGGTAAAAATGAACACAAGACACCAATCATTATAAAGAATTATCATAGAAACCAGTAATATCCAAAACATCCTATAGCAAAGTATAACCCAGAGCTGAACTATCATTGTTGTTGTTTGTCATTATTGAAGAGGACCATGAGATCAGGGAGGAGATGCCAGGACATGCAAGTGGATTGGCCTTAAATGTGGGAAGGCTGTGCTAAGTTCTTGTCTCACTTTCCTCTCTGTAATGGGCTGAGGCTTGAGTTGATGCACTGAGGTTCCAAGCACGTGAGGCTAAATAGTAATTGGACTATACTCTATTAATATACATGATTGGATAAAGAATGGTACCTGCCCACTCTCTGTGCAAGTCCTGATGTGTTGTATAGGAAATGACGATTTTGGGGGGTGGAGGCGGAGAGAGACAGGAAGAGAAGGTGGGAGAGATTGAGCCTGGGTTCCACACTCCCAGCTGCTAGTCGTGTGGTCTCTGGTCTAGCTAGCTTCTTGACTCAGCTACACATTTTGCTATTGCCCATTCTCTTCCACCTCCAATCTTTCTTCACTGAGAATAAAGACTGACGATTTTCCCCTAACCTGAATTCCTGACTCCGGCTGATTTTAAAATACACGGTCTTCACACCCCTCCAGAACTATCTGGGTCCAAAGGCCAGATACAGAACAGGGCACTGGAAATGGTCCTGGATGAAATGGGAGACTTTGGCCTTTTTACTAAGGTCTTCCACAGGTCTCAGTTTGACTGAGCCTGTACCTATTCAGTGACTAAGGCCAGGTAGCAACTGAGGCAAAGAATCTCCTTTTTCACCTAGTCCAAAAAAATCTAAATAAGTAAATTAATCAGAGAATTTCACAGGGGAAGACCTTCAGAGTTTCTGGCCAAAGCAGAAATGACTGTTATCACAGAATGGAGATACCTCCCAAGAATTAGCTTTTTCAGACATGATCACTTTGAGGATTTATATTTTGACCATAATTATTTTTGGCAAGATTTTTGTTTTGCTTTTTAATGGGGACTGGAGAAGAATCGGAGAGAATAAGAAAACTAATAACAATGCCCTAAAAAAGAGAAAAGGAAAATTTACAGAACGAATTACAGGAAATATGATAAAGACAATTTTGAAAACAAGATGTTCAAATAAGCATATACTTTTAAAAAGAGAGAGAAAGAAAGCTCTCCAAAATAGAGATTCCAAGTATAAATAATCCATTTTTACTTCAGAGTAAGTGCTTAATGAATGCTTTTTTATTTTAAATGTTTACTTATTTTTTACACTTTTCCCCAATATATCTCCTCTTCTGCCAAAAGTCATCCCAAATAAAAATACAATTTTTAAGATCTTTAAAAAAAAGAAGGGGGGAAATACACATAACTCATCAAACATCAAAAAAACTCTAAAAATATATGCAACTATACAGCATTTGTGAACTTCTATCAATGCAAAAAGGTGGATTGGGAATGTCTTCTCAGGTCATATCTTTTCAGTCATACCTGTTTTTTTTTTTTTTTTAATAATTTTGCAACATTCACTTTTGACTTTTTGCATATGTAGTTGTTCTTTTTGTCTGCACTATTCTTGGCTTTGCTTATTTCATTCTGCTTGAATTCACGGAAATCTTTCCATGATTTTCTGTATTTATCACAATCATTTCTTACATATCACAGTAATATTCCATAATATTCATGAATCACAATTTGCTTAGCCATTCTCAAATCAAAGAGTATCTCCTTTGTTTCCAATTCTCTACTATCACTGCCACCATAAATTCTGATATATAAGATGATTTTCTTCTTATCAATTACCTCCTTGAAGTATAAGCTCAGTAATGGAATAGTTGATCAGAAAAAGAATATGGATACTTGATGCACTTTATTGTTATAATTCCAAATTATTTCCAAACCAGTTGTACAAATTCATATTGAAAGCTACAATGTATGACTGTGCCTAACCATTAATTCCTTCCTGCATAGAGTGTTCCAATTTCTATCATTTTTGCTAATTTTCTGGGTTTGATGTAGAGTTGTTTTGAATTCCATTTCTCTTATTATGATGATCTGGTGCATTACTTAAAGCAGCACAGGCCTCAAATCTATCAGTGAATTAAGGGGATGTCTACACCCCATGTGAAGACTTCCAGAGGCAGAATGAGCAGATGAGGACAATTTGTTCCAATGGCTATGAAGGGAGATGGAGCAAGTATTATGGACTCCTCAGAGCTTGGTCAGACATCAAAGACACCAAGGCCATCCAATGCATTCCAGGACATCATCACTTGTCCCAGCTTTTGTCTTCCACTGGACACCAATGATTCTGCCAAAGAGAGTGATGCTGATGGTGCAACTTTGCCTCACTTAAATCTAATTCGTTCATATGAAGTTCACACCTCATGATGTCATTGGTCCTCTTCAAAAAGAGAATAGTTGTTCATACTTTGCAATTCTTTTGAAAACTGCTTATTCACATGAATGACTCAGCTCTTCTCAGCAACACAAGGTTCAAAGACAAGCACAAAGGACTCAAAAAGGAAAACGCTATGTACAACCAGATACTGATGGACTCAGAATGCAGGTTGAAGCATACTTTTTTCACTTACCTTATTCTTTCTCCTAGTTTTTTTTTCTTCTACTTCTTTCACAACTTTCACAACTGACTAATATGTAAATGTTTTACATGACAGCACATGTATAAACTATCAAACTGTCTACCATCTTTGGAAAAGAGGAGAGACAGGAAAGGATAAAAATTTTGAACTCAAAATATTATAAAAATGAATGCTAAAGATTTCCTTGACATGTAACTGGGGAAAAATTAAAATAGAATTGAGGTTGTTTTTTTTTTTTTAATAAGAACTGTTTGTTCATAGCCTTTGGCCACTTACTTATCAGACAATGGCTTCTGATTTTACATATCTAAATCTATACTTATATATACACACATATGTGTAGACAAATAGATATTTGTGAATTGTTTATATATCTGGACCAAATCCTTATCACACATATTTGACACTAAATTATTTCATAATCAAATACTTCCCTTCATATTCTAGAGGTATTAATTTTATCTGTGCAATTGCCACAATACCTTATTTTGTTAAGGAAATATTTCAAAGATGTGAAAAGTATATAATGTTTCTTTCTATTTTTTATTTTATGATCTTCCTAACACAGTAGGTGCTATATAAATGTTTATTCCCTCTCTCCCCCACACAATAATGTCATCTGTAAACAGGAATAACAATATCATCTCTTTATCTTTATACCTTCAATATCTTTCAATTATCTTAACTGTTATTGTTCACATTTTTAGAACTATATCAAATAATAGTGGCAAGAACAAGCATTTTTGTTTTAATCCTGCTGTGGTCTCATGTTCTCTAGGAAATATAAAGGGTTTCTCTGCCTCATCAGATGTCGATTCATTCCCTTTTACCTTGCAATATTTATTCATAAATTCCTCAATTCTTCTACTTGATCTGGAGGTAATATTGCCTGCTGCAATTAATATCTTCCCTGTTGGTTTAATTGCTTGTTTAAAATCTTTAATTTTCCTCCTCAGATTTTTGGTCAGTTCAGTTTTTTTTCTTCATTTTCTTCTATTGTTCATTTTCCAACTTCCTCCTCCAGGATTGATTCCCCAGGGGATTGGATCACAAAGTCACTTAAGCCTCCTCTCACAAGTGGCGAATCAATTCACTAACTTTGGACTCTGCCCCAAGTGATTTTTGGGAGGGCCAAACTGGCTTCACCTAGATGCTGGGCATCATCTCTCTGGCTTAATGGAATACTATATCACCACATTCATATCCCTTTTCTCTGTTTCTCAGTTATCTGGATGAATCTCATCAAGCCCTGCCATAATTCATCTCAGCCTCAGTAAATTTCTGCCATTTGAAGACAGTGGGAGTGGACAGAGATCAAGAATGTAGTGTTCTGCTCCTACTAGAAGTCTAACTAAAAAAGGTAACAGAAGTATAGGATAATAGTGTGAAGAGAGTTTTTATTTGTTTTGAGACTGTGTCTTCCTATTTCATCAAGCTTGGAAATGCAACTCATTGACGCAATCCAACTATTAATCAGCATAAGAATTTTTAATTACTCTTTTTCTGACCTGGATCAGTTCACCCATTTATAATAGGCAGCTTATTATAGGCTGCCCTAGAGGACTTACACACCCAATTAGTTAAACCCAGTCTAAAATAGAATTTTAAGTTCAAGTGATCGACCAGCTTAATCGCCTTCCTAGTAGCAGGAATTATAGGCATGTACTACTATCGCTATGCCTGGCTAGTGAAAATGAAAGTTTTTCAAAGATGGTGAAGATGCGTATGGTTTTTAAAGTAGCAAGGAAAGAACTAGTAATAAGAGATTAAAGTTTTTAAAAAGAAGACAGTGAAAAAGACAAAATGCTAAAGAAAAAAAGGAAATGGGGCCTTGTAGAATTGTCTTCAGCAAGGAAAAAAAAGTGCTTGTTAGCAGAGTTTGGAGAGGATAGGGTGGGGGAAAATGTCAAAGAGTTTTGAGATGAAAAAAGGAAAAAAGTTTAAAAGATAGGATGCTAGATGGAAAAGCAGAAGGCATTCATAACTTGAAATAATTTCTTTCTTCTTCAGACTATATCAGAAAATTACTTGACAAAAATAAGCCTAACAATGCCTATTTAGTATTTATCAAGTTTTTAAAGATCTGTAAATAAAAAGAAGCTCAGCAAGTATAAAATATAATAAACTAGGTGGAGGGAAATTTAAAATTATGCCATACTACTCAAAAAAACAAACAAACAAAAACAAAACCAGTAACTTAAGTTACTATCAATCCCCCCCCCAATTAGGAATTCCCTAATTTCAGTCGTTTGAATAAATATTTCACCATTACTGGAAAAGACAGGAATCAAATATTCTTCAGCAATTTCAGTAGTGGAAAAAAAAAGATCTATAATAAGATTTTTATAAATGTTTTACAGCATAAGGAAAGGGGTGATTATTTTTCTTCAAAGTGCTTTAAGACTAGAACAATTATTATAGCCATATCTAGCATGTATTTTCCTAATTAGCCATAAATGACATTTATGATAAATTTCCTGAAGGGGGGGGGGAATCTAAATTTGTGAAGAAAAATCAAATGTAGAAACATGTAACAAATGCTTTGTAGACTTTTATGTTTTCTTAATAACAACAGCAGTAGCAGTACTATTGGTAATAGCATTTGTGTAGTATTTTGACATTTATAAAGCATTTGACATGTTAATATATTTGATCTCCACAACAATCCTGGAAGATTAAGTGCCATTATTAACTCCATTACGGAGATGAGGAAACTGAGTCACAGAGAGAATAAATGATTTGCACAAGCTAATAAGTGCCTTAACTAGGATTGGAACTCAGGTCTTTCTGATTCCAGGACCTGTGCTTTTTAAGTGGCATGCTTCGATGATGGTTTGTTGCTGTTTAGTCATAGCTACTCTTTGTGATCCCATATGGAGTTTTCTTGGTAAAAAAATACTGTAGTGGTTTACCATTTCCTTCTCCAGTGGATTAAGACAAAGAAATTAAGTGACTTGTTCAGTTAGTGTCTGAGGTCACATTAGAACTCAGATCTTCCTGACTCCAAGCCCAGAAGGGTTCTGTCTACCAAGCCTTCTAGCTATAGAATGATGGTTTCTTATAATGATGGTTTCTAGGTCATTAAGATCCCCTTCCAATTCTAAACACTATAATTTTCCTCTAAAACTTAAAAACAATAGAAAAAAATGTTGATGAGGCAGGGTATTAAGAGCTCAGCATTATTTTTTCATTTGAATATAGAATTATGACTATATAGAGAGACTAAAAAGTGAGTGGGCAAAAGTTGAATAGAAAGACTCATATCATCAATAAGCATTTTTTAAAGCACTCACTATGCTGCAGGTAAGGAGCCTGGCTATAGGCATTAAGAAAAAAAGATGACCTGGTAGAACACGTACCAGCCTCTGCATTCAAATAGACAAAATCTAAGTAGGCCAAGTGGAAAAAACAACAAAAGTCTGTAAGAATTCCATAAAACAGCAACAATAAGGAAAAGAAACCAATGTAGGTTGCCAGAATGTACAATAAAAACACACAGCAGCATAATGCTCAGTGAAAGGCACAGACATGTTTGTTTTAGAATCTCAGAGCCAAATGAGTGGGTGGATCTAATTAGAAATCCGAACTGTTGTTGCTTGGTGCAGGCTGGCTTTCCATTTCTCTTTTCTTTCACTGCTTCCCCACTCTTAACTTCTCTAACAATCAATTAGAATTATTTTAATCAATTACTCAACAAAATCCTGCCGTAAGAAGTGTACTACTTATGGACCCAACTCAGTGAACCAGAACTCTATTGAGAAGCCATGTATATGCACATTGAATAGATTTGTCAAAATTCAACTTATTTAGTTTTAAGTAAATGGTGACAAAGTCGATTGTGCAAGAAACCTAGATAAAATGCCATACAGATAAGGCAAAAATCTAATATACAAATAACTGACAATGCTCTACAACTCATTGCAGGTAACTATCCCAGATACTCAAATATTCTTATTCTCCCCAAGTCTCCTCTTAATTCAGATATGTACCAATTACTATCCTGGCCCTATAATCCCACCCGCTTCATGCCTCAGATTCTATTCTCATAATAGTCAACAATCATAAATGCCATTTCAGATCAGGGACACTGGTGGCAACCGTTCATACTATATGTGAGGGACTAGGCTAAGCAGACACTGAAGATGTAAAATAGGTGGAAAATCCAAGAATGACAGTGGAATGCAGTCATATAATTAACAGAGACCACTAATTGTAAGGATCACATATACTTAAAGTCAATAGAACACAAAATGATACCATATTCATCCATTCTTGGGTTTAAGTTAATCAAAAGTAAGGCAACCTTCCTGAAATGCTATGATCAAGTCAAAAAATAATAATAATAATACTGAAACAACGATCATTTTTTTTTTGTTTTCGCACATTTATTATGAAAATGAGAAAAATAGCTTTTTTTTAAAGTTAGCTATAGAGAATAAAACTTCAATTTATCATCAATTCTATTTTTAAAACAAGTTTCTATTTTAAGGGAAGATTTAGAAAAATCTACATTAGGTAAGCTGTGATGATTATAATGGGGAAGAAAGTAGTAAGCATTTATATAGTAGTTACCATATGCCAGGATAGTAATAAGTGCTTTTTTACAAAACTCTCATGTTCCTCACAACAACCCTATGAGATAAGTGCCACTAATGATTCCCATTTGATAACTGAAGAAACTAAGGCAGACAGGGGTTAAGTGAACCAGAGTCACACAGCTAATAAGTATCTAAGGAAGAATTAGAACTCGAATCGTCCTGATTCCAGGCCCACTTGGCTGCCTCTATATAATGCCTCTAATAAATTAAGAGCATCATAAATGCATTAATGACACCACCATCCCCCAGAATCGATAGATCTGGATTCAAATCTCACCTTTGACAATTACATCCTGTGTGATGTTAAGCAAGTCACTTAGATCTAAGTCTCCATATGTCATCATTTGTAAAAGAAGTAGATTGAAATATATAACGTCTAATATCCCTTTCAGCCTAGAATTTTTTGATCTCTTAATTGCCAGATCTTTTCTCAGGCCTGATCTTTGCAGAGACACTGCAGCATGTGACACTAATAACTAACACTAATACTATCTGTGACATTGTTATGTCTCAGTATACATCTGTATTAAGACACTAACTCATCAGCTAGTTAATTTTCCTCTAATATCAGGAAAGTTGTCTTCAAGACAAGCTACAGCTTGAGCTGGTGACGTGGCTTCCTGAGGAACTAGGGCATAAAAAGGCCAGGATACAGGAAGTCAGAACACTTTAAACTGAAATCAACATATCCCTTTGTAAATACATATTTCCATATGGAAATAATGCTGGCTATGTTTACCTGAACCAGCACTGTATCGATGGCTGAACATCCTTTTTATGCCATGACTAAGTAAACATTTTTTACAGTCAAATGGTCTAGAAATATCTCATTTTGTTGCTATACCAAATCTGAACCTCTACAAAAATCTATGTAAGGCCAATAACATTTTCCTCACGTTTCAAACACTCTTTTGTTGGATCATCATCTATATTCTATCAGCTAATTGTGAGTATATTCCAGCTCTTTATCCTGTATCCTCTTCTCTAAGAAATCATATGTGTAAAACATTCTATAAACATTAAAACCCTATAAAATATTAGGTATTATTATTATCACCCCTTCTTATTAATGATCAATATTTCTCATGAGTTTAATGACTATTTCTATGCAGATGACTCCTAGACAAAACACTTCCAGCCTTAGTCTCTTTCTTAACCTCTAGTCCTACATCACCAATAGTTTACTCACAAGATCTCAAACTTAACATTTCCAAAACTCCTTCACCCAAAACTTAGCTCTCCTCCTACTATCCCTAGTCTACACCATCACTCTTCTAGTCAGCGAGACTTAATGATCTCAAAGTAATTCTTGGCTCACTTCCTCCTCATCCCCCATAACCAACTAATTTCCAAGTTTTTTTTTTTTTTATTTTACCTCTATAACATTACGGACAATCCCTACTTTACATATTTATAGGACATCACCCTAGTTCAAGCCTTCATTACTTACCTCTTATTTTTACTGTATCCCCCAGTCTCTTCTCCAAGCCATCTTCCACACTGATACCAAAGTAAACTGCCTAAAGCTCAGGTTCCTGATCATGTCACTCCCCTGTTCAAGAAATTTAAAGGGACAACTAGGTGGCCCAGTGGATAGAGCACCAGCCCTGAAGTCAGGAGGATCGGAGTTCAAATCTGGCCTCAGACGCTTAACACTTCCTATCTGTGTGACTCTGGGCAAGTCACTTAACCCCAACTTCCTGAGCCAAAAAAGAGAAAGAAAGAGAGAGAGAAAGAGAGAGAGATGCTGCTTTAGGCAGTCTTTAAGAAACTCTCTTACATCCAAAGGAAAAAAAATCTAATTCCTCTATTCAACATCAAGTCAGTCCTTCAACACCTAGCTTTAGACTACCTTTCCTAGTATATTATATATATCGCACTCCCCTTTCCAATCAAACTGTCCTACTTGCTTAATATATTGAACATTCCCCCCTCATACCTTCATCTTTTCATAGGCTGTCACTTATCCATGACATTATTATTTATTCTGGGTGTATGTATTTTTAAATTTTTTTATTATATGTACATATTGGTTCCAATGACAGAATGTAAAAATATTTATATAGGTAGGGAATGTTTTATTTTTGTACTAGTTATCTTTAGTTACTAGTATAATATCTTTCATATAGAAAGCATTTAATAAATGTCTGATGATTGAAAAACTATACCTTTTTATCACTTGCTGACTGTACCTATCTATCTAGTTTCTACTACTTTATAAAATATATTATGCCCTCCATTTCAGTTGTGGTCAGATTCTTTATTGTTCCACAAATACATAAGATTCATTATTTTCTCTATGATTCTGCTCATATTGTTCCCCCCACCCTTGTCTAGAATGTATTCCTCTCTTCCCTGGATCTGTGTAAATTCTTCTATTCCCACAAAGCCCAGTTCAAGCCTATCCTCCTCAATGAAGTTGTCTTTTAAAATTAAACAGCCTTTAGAATGTGTATTACATATTTTAGCAACAAATACTTTAGTGTCTTATATGACTTACTTTTTTTCTATTAATATTATCAACCATGAATATGTTACAAACTTATTATCAGTCACTGAATGCAAAGAAAAGCACAAAAATAGTCCCTGTACTCAAAAAGCTTAGTCTAATGTGAAAAATAACCATGTATGAGCAAGATATATACAGGATAAACTGAAATAAATCAGAAGGAGGAAGACACCATGTCCTGCATAACTATCTTCTGTATTCTAAAACTAATGAGTGCACGGTTCTAATAATAATATAGTAGCTTCTTGTCAATGTAATTAAATGCCATAAATTTAAAATATATTTTATAATTCATTTTAACCAGATTATCTATATTAAGAATCAGGAGAGCTTGGCTTTAACCCCAATGCTTGCCTTTAACTGTATGATCTTAAGGAAGTCATTTCTTCTCAGGTTTGTGACCTGAACAATGTAGTACAACTAGAAGACCTCTAGCATTCTCTTTAAGTCTATAGTTCTCTGATTTATCTCTCCATGTTTCTTTTCTCTATAGGCCTCTCAAATCCAATTGTACCTAACCATTTAAACTGACAATAAAACAATACTGGATGAAACATTAAAATCTAATAGTTAAATTAAGCCAAAACCTGAAGTCAACAATTATTCTTGTTAAGATCCTGCAGTTTAGCTCCTATATGAGTTACAGAGAACTAAAATTCCTTAAACCAAATTCATATTAATGGGAGGCCTTCTTATAATAGAAAACATAGAAAATAAGCAACTATTTCTGAGTATAGAAGGAGAGGACTAAGTAGAAGGGAGAAAGGAGAAGCCTTAAAATCTCAATACTCCAAATAGTACTATTAGATTAAAATAAAATAAACAAAATACTTAAGTAACTTAGTAACAGGTGATTTTTAAAAACTGAAATCACTAAATATTTATTTTAATTCTATAGCAAAGTTCACAAACACATTATTCTATGATTCTTTAAATCTAGATTACAGAGGTGACAAAGCCAACATGGCTCGCCTGAGCTCTCCCCCAAATCCCTTCAAATACCTTTACATAATGACTTTAAATAAATTTTAGAGCATCAAAATCCACAAGAAGACAGAGTGGAACAATTTCCACCTAAAGACAGCTTTGGCAGTTTGGCAGGAAAGGTATGTTGCGCCAAAGTAGGACTGTAACAGTAGGGCCCCAGCAAACCAGGAGCAGCCTTGGGGCCTTTGAGCCAGCAGCAAGCAAGATTTCCAGACCTTTCAGTCCAGAGGTGCCAAGGAAAACCTGGAAGGTCAGCAGGAAAGGTTTGTTGCACTAGCATGTGAGGGGAGCCCCTACAAGCCAGGAACAAGCTTTGGGAGCCACAGTTTTTTTTGGCAACGTCAGGGGCAGCAGCAGCAGGAATGAAGCAACAGAGACTTCCAGAGACTTCAGCCTGCAAGTGGCAAGGGCAGCAAAATGGCTGGAGATTGAGGGGACCCCTTTGCATTGATGCAGGACTGTTGCTTTTCCCATCCTCAGATCTGGGTAGTAGTGCTAATTCATAGTACAGAACTCTAAAAGGATCTCTGAAAACAGCTGCACAAAAAACCCTTGATGTTTGAGACGTACTCTCCACCCTGGAAATAGAGCCCCACTTTTAACAGAGTTAAAAGCCAAGTAATAGAGTGGGAAAATCAGGAAACAACAGCAAAAGATCCTGACCACAGAAAAGTTCAAAATATACACGCAGAATAAAATAACAAAGTCAAAGCTCCTACATCCAAAGCCACCAAAAAAAAAAAAAAAAAAAAAAAAAAAAAAAAGAATTGGTCTTAGACCATAGAAGAGCCCAAAAATGGATTTCAAAAATCAAGTAAGAGAGACGGATGAAAAATTGGGAGGAGAAATGAGAGTGCAAAAAGAATTACAAAAAGACAATGAGAAGAATGCTTTAAAACCCAAAACTGGCCAAATGTGAAAGGAAGTACCAAAAAAATCAAAGAAAATAATTCCTTAAAAATTAGAATTGAGTAAATGGAAGCTAATGACTTTATGAGAAATCAAGAAACAATAAGATAAAATCAAAAGAATGAAAAAAATAGAGATCAATGGGCTCAATGAAAAAACAGTTGACCTGGAAAATAGATCCAGGAGAGAAAATTTTTAAAATATTAGTCTACCTGAAAGCCATGATCACAAAAAAGAGCCTCCTCATCATTTTTCAAGAAATTATCATATAAACTATCCTGATATTCTAGAACTGGAGGGGGAAATAATGATTGAAAGAATCCACCAATTACCTCTTGAAATAAATCCTAATATGAAAACTCCCAGGAATTTATAGCCAAATTCCAGAACTCCCAGGTCAAGGAGAAAATATTGCAAGCATCCAGAAAGAAACAATGCCAAGTATAGTGGAGCAATAATCAGGTAAGACAAGATTTAGCAGCTTCTACATTAAAGAATTGGACGGCTTGGAATATAACATTCAGAAGAGCAATGGAAGTAGAATTACAATCAAGAATCAACTATTCAACAAAAATGATATAATTCTTCAAGAGAAAAGGTGGATATTTAATGAAATAGAGGACTTTCAAGCATTTGTACTGAAAAAAAAACCAGAGCTAAATAAAAAATTTGATTTTAAAATACAGAACTCAGGAGAAGCATAAGAAGGTAATCAGGAAGAGGAAATCATAAGGAACTTAATTAATAACATTATCTATTTACATCCCTACAAGTAGGAATGATACTTGCAGTTCATAATAACTTTCTCATTATTATGGCATTAGAAGGAGTATATCTAGAAAGAAAACACAGATGTGAGTGAAGGAATAATATCTAAAAAAATAAAATTAAGGGGTGAGAGAGATATACTAGAAGAATGGGAAAGAGAATGGTATAAATTATCTTCCATAAAAAAGGCAAAGAAAAAAAGCTTTTACAGTGAAAGGGAAGAAGAGAAGAGGGGAACTGAGTGAACCCTACTCAGATTAGAATTGGCTCATAGAGGAAATAATATACACACTCACTATGAATACAGAAATCTATCTTGCCTTACAAGAAAGTCAGAGGGGAAGGGAATATGAGAAGTAGGGAGAATGAAAGAAAAGAAGGCATATTGGGGTAGGGAGTAGTCAAAAGCTAAACACTTTTGAGGAAGGATAAGGTAAAAGGAAAGAAATAATACAATTAGGGGAGGAGAAGAAAAACAGTTAGCAATAATAATTATTAAAAGAGTTTTGAAGCAAGTGTCTCTGATGGAAAGCCTTATTTCTCAAATGTATAGGGAGCTATAACACTTATATTTTTAGCTATCCTACAATTGATAAATGATCAAAGATATGAACTATGCTGAAATGGCTATAAAACCACGCATATCCTTTGCTCTAACCTTTACCATTATTAGGCATGCATCCCAAAAGAGATTTTAAAAAAAAAAAGAAAAAGGACCTATATGTACAAAAATATTTATAGCAGTTCTTTTCATAGGAAAAAGGACTGGAAATTGATGTCCATCAATTGGGGAATGACTAAATAAATTTTGATATGTGACAATGATAATAAAATAATAAATTATAATAATAAAAGATAATAAATGATAAAAAGATAATAAGAAATGATCAGGATGTACACAAAAAAATCTGTAAAGTCCTCCCTGAGCTCAAGCAAAGTGAAATATATATTGTGTATAAATAACAATGTTGTGGTGATCACCTGTGAATGATTTTGCTATTCTTAGTGATACAATGATCTAAGAGGTCTCTGAAGGACTTAAGATGAGAAATACTATCCATACCCACAGAAAGAACTGATTGTGTCTGAATTAAACACTAAAGCATTTTTTTCTTATGGGTTTTGGGGGGAGGTTTTCAAGGGAGGGAGGGATATTGATGTTTTCTTTTAAAACATGACTTGTATGGAAATGTTTTGCATAACTTCACATGTGCCTTCTCAATACGGGGTAAAGGGATGAGAAGAAAGGGAGAGAATCTGGAACTCAGAAAGTTTTAAAAATAAATGTAAAGACAAAAAAAAAAAAACTAGATAGATAAATAGATAAATATAAAGGGACAGCTAGTTGTGTAGTAGATAGAGCACCACCCCTGAAGTCAAGAGACCCTTAATTCAAATCTGGCCTCAGACACTTAACACTTCCTGGCTGTGTGACCCTGGGTAAATCACTTAACCCCAATTGCCTCAGTTAAAAATAAATGTAAAAATTGTTTTACATATTACTGGGGAAAATAAAAAAAATGTATTAAAACAAAAACAAATCTAGACTACAAAAAAAATTTGCAACCTCAGATAGAATGTATATGATGTATATAAATATCCAAACCATACTTCTGAATTATTTTCCGAGTCAGTTATTAAGGAGAGCATTTTATTCCAACCTTCTACCACTGAAACTAATCAAACTATAGACTACCTGACTGAAAAATAACCAAATAAAGCACCACAAAGATTTCAAAGCATAACTGAAATGAAAGGAGAAAATCATTATAGGTCAAGTAAAGCTATTTTGTTTTAGGACAGGAAAAAAATTAAAAGGTACTTGTCCTCAGGTCATCAATAGACTTCCGACAACTGCTTTAACACAGTTTTAAAGTCTTTTGAGAACTGAGGTAAACTGTTTTGTCCCCTCAAAAGCAGAAAAAACTCTTCATTAAAGGTAGTTTCTCATTTTATCCTTTTAAAACACAAAAATAATAACTCTGTGATTTCTTAAATATCATTTGTCAATGAAAGAATTCAAAAAATATTCCTCTGCTCCTGAACCCAAGGCAAAATAACTGGGGCAAAATATAAAAATATTAGTACATAGAGGACACAGTATTAATACTGAATCAATTATACTGAAGGAATCAAAATGTAGAAAATGGGATATATAGGATGTGTCACAGTAAAGGAAATATTTTAAAGAAATATATATAGATTACCATTATGTATATTATACACACACACACACACACACACACACACACACACACAAAAGAAACAGAGATATATATAGGTGTGTATACATATACTTATTACATATCCATTTATGTATATGTATAGCTATAAAAGTTTTAAGCTGCACTAAGATTTTTAGGGCACTCTGATATTTACTCCAGATTTCTTCATCAAAATGGCATCTTTCACAAAAAGGAATATAAAAAGTTGAAGTGAAAGATTTTACTCATATAGTTAACGAAATGATTATTTAATTTCTTAATTCTTCCTGTGATATTTTGAGCCTATATTATGTTAGGTTCTTAGTTTTGTTTTTTTGGTTTTTTTTAAAACATACTTTAAAAAAAACACCTGAGCCAATGAAGTTCTAGGCACTTTATTAAGGGCAAGGGGGTTCAAAAATACTCTATCATCATAATTCTAGCCACCAAGGTTCAAAATGTATTCATCAACTTCACTTCCTTTTCCCTCCTTCCTCCCCATTACACCAAGTTCAATTACCCACTTCAATTCTTTTTTTTCCAAGTTATCTTCCACAGAGATGCCAAAGCTTTCTAAAGAAAAAGACTAGCCATTTCACTCCTTTGATTAAAAATATTCTAGGTGTAATGTACCTCCCTTCCTTCTTCGCAGAGGTGGAAGACTGTGAGTGTAAATGGTATAGAATATTGCTACTAGAATCAGTTGCTATATTAGCTTAGCTAATTTTTCCCCCATTTCATTCTTTATTACAAGAAATGGCTCAGTTAAGAAAGGGATATATTCAGAAGGAAAGCAATATAAAAACAAAGCAAAAAATTAATTTAAATATTCATCTTCTAATAATAAGAATTGGAATCCAAAGAATGAGGCTTTTACTTCACATTGGCAGACTGAAAGACTTAGACTAAGGAAGATCTTGTTTCAAATCGGACCTTTGTTTATTACTAGCTTCTCCTCAATGATTCAAGATATTTAGCATTTCTGAACCATTTTTAATTTATTTTTAAAACAGGGATGATAATAATGGCTACAACAATTATCACCCAAAACTGGCATCAGTTCAATTGAAATAATGTATATAAAATACTTTATAAATAGCAGTAAACATTATGTGTCAATTATTATGATAATACACAGGTTGTTTTGTTTATAAAAATTATTTTCTAAGATTTCCATGATCATTATAACAAAAAATGGCCAAAGAATTTAAAAAGCTGAATGCAAAGTTAAAGACCAGTTAGACATTTGTGTCTGAAAATAAATTTCATAGTCCATTATTCCTACTAAGTATATCACCATACAGGAATGCAAGAGAAACATAATCAAGATGATAGAGTAACAGGAAAATGTATAGATCAGCTTTTCTACCATAACCCTCCAAAAAGACCTAGAAAATGTTAGACTTAAAAGTCTACCGGACTGGAAGATCTCATAGAACTACACAAAAATTGACCATATATTAGGACAGAGACCTTAAAATTAAATGCAGAAAGGCAGAAATAGTAAATGCATTATTTTCAGATAATGATGCAATTTAAAAACTACATTCAACAAAAAGCTAGGGGAAAATAGACCAAAAAGCAATTGAAACTAAATAATCTTATCCTAAAGAACGAATGGGTGAAATAGCAAATCATAAACACAATTAATAATTTCACCTAAGAGAATGACAACAATAAGATGGCATACCAAAATTTGTGGGATGCAGCCAAAGTGGCAATAAGGGGAAATTTTATATTTCTAGAGGCTTACTTGAATAAAATAGAGAAAGAGAAGATCAATGAATTGGGCTTGCAACTTAAAAAGCTAGAAAAAGAGCAAATTAAAAACCCCCAAACAAATACTAAACTTGAAATTCTAAAAATAAAAGGAAATCAATAAAAGTGAAAGTTAAAAAACTATTGAATTAATAAATAAAACTAAGAGTTGGTTTTATGAAAAAACCAACAAAATAGACTCTTGGTAAATTTGATTAGAAAAAGGAAAGAGGAAAATCAAATTGTTAGTCTTAAAAATGAAAAGGGAGAACTCTTCACTAATGAAGATGACATTAGAGCAATAATTACAAGTTACTTTGCCCAACTTTATGCCAATAAATTTGATAACCTAGGGGAAATGGATGACAACCTTCAAAAATATAGGCTACCCGGATTAACAGAAGAAGTAAATAGCTTAAATAGTCCCATTTTAGAAAAAGAAATAGAACAAGCTATTAATCAACTCCCTAAGAAAAAAACCCCAGGACTAGATGAATTCACATGTGAATTTTACCAATTACCATCATTATTATTTAATATTGTATTAGAAATGTTAGCTTTGGCAATAAGAGAAGAAAAAGTGATTAAAGGAATTAGAGTAGGTAATGAGAAAACCAAATTATCCCTCTTTGCCGATGATATGATGGTATACTTAAGAGAACCCCAGAGATTGTACTAAAAAGCTATTAGAAATAATCCACAACTTTAGCAGAGTTGCAGGATATAAAATAAATCCACATAAATCATTAGCATTCTTATAGATCACTAATAAAATCCAACAGCAAGAGATACAAAGAGAAATTCTATTTAAAATAACTGCTTATAGTATGAAATACTTAGGAATCTATCTGCCAAGGGAAAGTCAGGAACTATATGAGCAAAACTATAAAACACTTTCCACACAAATAAAGTCAGATCTAAGCAAATGGAAAAATATTAAGTGCTTTTGGAAAGGTCGAGCAAATATAAAAAAGATGGCAATACTACTAATCTATTTATTTAGTGTTATATCAATCAGACTCCCAAAAAACTATTTTAATGACCTGGAAAAAATAACAGCCAAATTCATCTGGAAGAACAAAAGGTCAAGACTTTCAAGGGAACTAATGAAAAAAAAAAAATCAAATGAAGGTGGCCTAGCTCTACCAGACTTAAAACTATATTATAAAGTAGCAGTCACTAAAACCATCTAGTATTGGCTAAGAAATAGACCAGTTGATCAGTGGAATAGGTTAGGTTCACAGAACAAAATAGTCAATAACTATAATAATCTAGTGTTTGACAAACCCAAAGACCCCAGCTTTTGGGATAAAAATTCACGTTTTGACAAAAACAGCTGGGAAAATTGGAAATTAGTATGGCAGAAACTAGGCATGGACCCACACTTAACACTGTACACAAAGATAAGGTCAAAATAGATTCATGATCTAGACATAAAGAATGAGGTTATAAATAAATTAGAAGAACATAAGATAGTTTACCTCTCCTGTGGAGGAGGAAGGAATTTGTAACCAAAGAAGAACTAGAGATCATTATTGGTCACAAAATAGAAAAAGTTGATTATATCAAGTTAAAAAGTTTTTGTACAAACAAAACTAATGCAGACAAGATTAGAAGGAAAGCAATAAACTAGGAAAACATTTTTACAGTCAAAGGTTCTGATAAAGGCCTCATTTCTAAAATATATAGAAAATCAACTCTAATTTGTAAGAAATCAAGCCATTCTCCAATTGATAAATGATCAAAGGATATGAAGAATTTTCAGATGAAGAAATGGAAACTATTTCTAGCCATATGAAATCATTATTGATGAGAGAAATGCAAATTAAGAGAACTCTAAGATACCTCTCAGATTGGCTACGGTGACAGGAAAAGATAATAATGAATATTGGGAGGAGATGTGGGAAAAGTGGGACACTGATACATTATTGGTAGAATTGTGAATGCATCCAACCATTCTGGAGAGCAATTTGGAACTATGCTCAAAAAGTTATCAAACTCTTCATACCCTTTGATCCAGCAGTGTTACTACTTATATCCCAAAAAGATCTTAAAGAAGGGAAAGGAAAAAAAAAAGAAGGAAAAGGGGCCTGTATGTGCAAAAATGTTTGTGGCAGTCCTTTTTGTAGTGACTAAAAACTGGAAATTAAATGGATGCCCATCAATTAGAGAATGGCTGGGTAAATCGTGCTATATGAATGTTATGGAATATTATTGTTCTGTAAGAAATGACCAGTAGAATGAATACAGAAGAGGCTTGGAGAGACTTACATGAACTGATGCTAAGTGAAATGAGCAGAACTAGGAGATTATTATACACTTCAACAACAATACTATATGAGGATCAATTCTGATGGAAGTGGCTATCTTCAACAATGAGGGGATTCAAATCAGTTCCAATTGATCAGTAATATAATAAAATAATTTGACTTAAAAAACCCCTAATTATAAATATCAAAAATGAAAAAAGGTTAATTTACCATTAATGAAAATGAAATATTTTGTCCAATTATATGTCAATAAAACTAATATTCTTAAAAAAAGAATATTTACAAAAATTTAAGTTGCCTGGATAAAAAAAGAGAGAGAATAGAATACTTAAATAACCCTCTTAGAAAAAAAAATTTAGACAAAAGATAAACAAGTCTTCTCATTTAATTTTCTTCATAAATAATAAGGGGAAATCCAAGATCAAATGTATTTATAAGGAAATTCTACCAAACATTTAAAGAATAATTAATGCTAGTATTATATAGACTATTAGAAAAATGGTAAAGAAAAAATCCTACCAAATTTCTTTTTTTCGATACAAATGTAGTTTTGATACCTAAACCATGAGAGGGAAAACTATATACCAATTTCACCAAAGAATACTGATGCAAATTTCCTGCAGGGCTCCTTAAGTATTAGGAAAACTAAAAAGATAATTTACCATAACACGAAACCAACAAAAATCATCTAATTATTTCAAAAGATAAAAAAAAAAATGCTTTTGATAAAACAATACCCATTCCTGTTCAGAAACACCAGAAAAGTACAAAAGAAAATGCAACTTTCCTTAAAATGTTAAGTAGTATTTGGGGTGTATAGATGTTAAGGAAAGATTAGTGTCTTTGGTGTGAGGACTGCCAAATCATTTTCAGGGCTACTTTCCTTCTTTGTTGTTCACATAATTCACCCTACTCTCACCTGTGCTCCAAGAAGCTATAGTATGTGCAATTGTCACAATTTCTAATCATTTCAGCAAATGAACTAAAACAGGATGAAAGTAACCAAGGGATCTCAAAGCTATCAGTAAGTTAGGGGGCTGTCTATCCCAAGCATGTGAAGACTTCCCCCAGCAGAATAGGAGGTTTTCATTTGCTCTTCTTTGTCATCTAGAATAGGACAGCATGTTTACAGCAAAATATGAGTATATAAGTGTTTGTCTCTGGCTTAAAAACAGGAGCAAAAATCTGACAAACTTTCAACTCTAATCTGGGAAAGAAGAAAAATGCAACAGAGGTCTGACAGGAAAAACATCTTAAGGAAGTAGAAAAGGAACTGACATCTTGAAAGATTAGAATAGTATTTTTTGCATATACATATTGTATTTCACATTTTAAAATATTATCACTGACTCTGAAATACCACTACACACCTCTGAGATTGGCTAGAATGACAGGAAAAGATAATGATGAATGTTGGAGGGGATGTGGGAAAACTGGGACACTGATAAGTTGTTGGTGGAATTGTGAATGCTATCAAACTGTACATACCTTTTGATCTAGCAGTTTTACTACTGGGCTTGTATCCCAAAGAGATCTTAAAGAAGGGAAAGGAACCTGTATGTGCAAAAATGTTTGTGGCAACCCTTTTTATAATGGGTAGAAAATGTAAATTGAATGGCTGCCTATCTATTGGAGAATGGCTGAATAAATTGTGGTATATGAATGTTATTGAATATTATTATTCTGTAAGAAATGACCAACAGGAGGATTTAAGAAAGGCCTTGAGAGACATGAATTGATGCTAAGTGAAATGAGCAGAACCAGGAGATTATTATATACTTTAACAACAATACTATATGCTGATCAATTCTGATTGACGTGGCTTTCTTCAACAATGAGATGATCCAAACCAGATCTTTCTTGAGCAGCAAGATAACTGTATAAATTTATACATATTATATTTAACATATGCTTTAACATATTTAACATGTATTGGACTACCTGCCATCTAGGGAAGGGGGTGAGGGGAAGGAGGAGAAAAATTGGAACAGAAGGTTTTGCAAAAGTCAATATTGAAAAACTACCCATGCATATGTTTTGCAAATAAAAAGCTATAATTAAAAAAAAAAAACTAATCTAGTCAACAAGTTTGCTTGGCTCCCAAAAAAGAATGAACAACAGGCTCCTGGCAATACGATTGCCACTTGCAGTAAAGTGCCACACCGCCACATCATCAGTACCTACGCTGAAGAAACAAAGCAGAATTCCAGGAGTTCAAAAGAAATGTGAGATGTTTAAAGATACCTCCATTCCAAATGTTTATATGGATTATTTGTATCCAACCTGTGGTAGAGCTGAATTCATACTGGTCTGATCAGCCCCATTGTACC